>NC_039364.1:8145441-8808452 GCF_003573695.1 Papaver somniferum | reverse complement strand
AAAAAGAAGATCTCATTATGAAAACAAGCACAATCATGATTATACACAATACATGAGTAGTATTTTTCTTTGAATCATGTAATATTATTACTACTATTCATGTTTCGCTGCATCTGTTTCCTGCTGTTGTTGGCGGTGGAGCAGATCCGCCAAACTCATGGGAAAAAATCGAAAGCTTCAGGGGAATTATCTCAAAGTGAAAAATGATTTGAAAAATCTGAGAGGAGAAGTCATAATGACAGTATTTGTTGATGATGCCATCCAAGAAGCAACTTCCATGATTAATGTTGTTTGTTTGTTTAAGATTGTGATTTCTTTCTTCTCCTTTCACAGATCTAATCTAGGAGAATGAAACTATATATACTACATATAGAGTTGGAATCTGCCCGTTTTTTTAGGTTTTACTTATCATCCTTTGATTTTCAATTTATAGTTTGATCAAACGGCTGATCCATCTATCTAACTGACCGTGATTGCTGACCTAAATATGTGTTTTGAAAGGTTTTCGACGGTAGGATCATTTTGTAAGGTGTCATCTAAGTAATAATCTTTGGACATTTTGATACATCCGAAAGGCACCAAAACATTTTAATTTTAATGTTCAATATTAAATCAAAGCCTGCTTCTGTCCCCTGAAACTCAAGAAAATGAAGTAGATCAGATGGGTCTGGAGACACCATAGACAACAACAAATGCAAATGGGTTCAGCTGGCAGTCCAAACAATGAGTTACTTAAGTGCCTTAACAACAACGAAGAAAGCTCTCCTTTTCCTGCATACGGTAAACTATTTACAACAATCTCCTACTGATCGAACATCAACAAAATGTACAATAAAAAGCAAGATAGGTCAACTCCAAACTTAATACACAGCAGATTCATCGAAATGGGATTTTTGGCAGGTTTTTGTTTCAGCTGTGCTTTGTGGAATTCTAAGTAACCACACAGAAATTGTGAACACATAAATCACGAAGGCATCTATATGTTCTCCAACAATGTTCGCACTCTATATACATACTCGTACCGATGAGATGATTGCATTGATTTCTTGGCTCAAAACCTTCGGGTATATCATAGCCTCATCTGATATCATCATTAGAGGCGTTCACATAGAGGAAGATAAAGAAAACGTAGTATAAAAATAGAACTCGTGGAGTATCAAATGAAACCTAAAGTGCTGAAATGTAAATAAGACTGAGATTTACGTGGTTCGGCACTAAGGCCTACATCCATGGGGTTGTCGTTTCACTATGCATTAGATGATTACAGAGGTAGTCGAATGACTTTGGAGTTTCCATAGGTCAGTGAATTGTACAAAGATAAACTTACACTCACAATCCTTCTCTCTCTCCTCCTCTCTCTGTTTTCCGATCCCCTCTCTCTTGGTGGAGAGGGGGTATTTATAGGGTTAGAGTGTGGGACCCGTTTCTGAGGGTCGTTGGAACCTTATCTTCTCGTGCTTTGTGTCCATCACGCGGAGGTCTTCGTTCATTGCTTGATCACGCAGAGTCATCTTCGTTCGTTCCACGGGTTGATCGACACGTATACTTCTCAGAGTGTTTAATGCGGGTAGTTGAGACGCATGCTCATGTCAGACAAGTGTCTTCTTCCCCTGTCACGTCCATGTCAGTCAATCTTCTCTTCACCGTTGATCTTGGCTTCTTTTGGGGATGAGATAAAGTAACTCTTCGGGAGTTATTTAGTGCTCCGCAGTACATCGTGTTCTTGGTACATCTTTTAACTTCTGCCCTTGGATTTGTTCGGGCAAAGATCCGACGTCGACGGGATGGGCTTCTTGGCTGTGGGCGTGTGTCATCATGTTTTGATGACTTGGTCCGCATGCTCTCCACGTGTCTTCTTTCATACACGTGTTTGATGATGAAATATGTACACAAAATTTTCCCCTTTTCTTCGGGCTTGAGTGTTTAGTGGGAGCATTGAAGAAAACAGACGTTACATATTCTTCCTCTCTCCTAATAACTTCTCCTAGATACTTGGGCATGTTTCTTACTCGTGCATTAATTGCTCATTTAATGGGCACGTTTCCCATTCCTCTATTAACTTCCTCCTCTTTCTTTCGAGTATATTAAGGAGAGGAGAAAAATTAATTTCATTATCCTTGAAAATTAATTTCATTCTCCCTGTCAGTCTTCATTCCTTGTTCTTCAACCATTAAATTCTCTCTGCCCTAGCATTAATCACGCTCGTTTCTTCTTTGTTTCTGGTTTGTTGTCTTCTTTTGGGATTTTGTTTGTGGTGGTAAGGTTTCTTTTCTTCGTTTCTGTTGTTTTAAGTTGTGTTGATTGTGCTGATTGTAAATTTCCTGCTGCTGTCGTACCTTGTTTGTGATGAAGAACATCTTTTGATGCATGTATGCTAGTTTGCTCCTGTTCTTCTTCTCAAGTCGAGGAGGCCATTGTTTCAATTGTATTGATTGAGCTTTTAAGTTTAGGGATTTAGGGTTTTAGGGTATACATGCATGTATGCTAGTTTTGTGGTTTTTTGATCTTTGGTGATGCCCTCGTGTTTTCTTCTAACTTGTTTTTGTTGTACCTCCTCGCAGCCATGTCTGACCGTCCGCGGCTTCCTTATCAAACTCCGGCTTCTAGTCTACCGAGATCCCCTCCACGTAGGGAGTCTGATACATATCCACCTGGGGGAGATCTCTCTAAATTGTTGCAAATAGATCCCCGTGGTAGTAAAGTTTCTTGTTCTTCTGGGACGAAGGCCTCTCCTCCTAGGAAAGGGGATCCATCGAAGGGTCCTTCCGGGTCTCGATACGCTGCCGGCCGTGCTGCTTCTCTTCCTCGTGATGACTCTAGGTGTACGCAGACACCTCCTCGTGGTGGCGCCTTCGATATTCCCCCTCTTCGTTCTATAGTGCCCGTGCAGAACCCTCTGCCGCCGCCTCCAGTACTTTCTTTCAAAGGGAAGAACTCCAAAGGTGGTGTGCCGAGAGCTGAATCGTATAAGAATCCTCCTTTGAAAATAAAAGCTTCCGAAGCTTTTGTTGGTTCGTCTGATCCCGCGGAAGAGGATGAGGCTGCCCCGGTGATGCGCAGCGTTTCGGTCAGCAAGAAGAAAGTCACGTTTAAGCATATTGACCTTGAAGTTTTCAAGGAAAAGCATGAGCTTCAAGCCTTCGAGGTTCGTTTCTATGCCCCTGAGGATGATATTACTTACGAGCTCATCTCGAAGTATCAGTTTGATGAGTTTCACCTGTTGACTACGGTTGGAGCCTTCGAGGCGGGCCTTATGCTGCCGTTGTATAAGTCTGGTGATTCCTTTTATTATGATGTGCTGGCTGGTCGTGAAGGCTCTTCCACCAATACTCACAGTCGTTCCGTGTCGCAATTATCGGGGAACTATCTCCGTGCACTGAGGGAATGTTATCTGTGGAGTAAGGGGGAGACAACGATGACATTTTACGTTCCAAATCCCGCTGAGAGGGAATGGTATACTCCTGAAAACTTCAGCAACTCCTTTGGGGATTATGTCAATAGTAGGAACCGTAAACCGTGGAGTGTTAGACTTCGTAACCTTGCTGCTCCTCGGGGCGAAATTCGTCTTTTAAGTGAGGTGAGCGATGCCAAACTGAAATACGTTCCAGGCACCGAGGGGTCGGGTCAGTGGAAACTTTTCCCTCTCGTGAAAGGATCAAGCGTGACCATGATTATGAGTGGCACGCCACTGTTATTGAAATTGTTGGTCCTTGGGCGTATGGTTGGATTCCCGGTCCGCGCGGTTGGCGTCCTTCTGAGAGTAGCAGGCCTCGTGAATCTCCTCCTGCTCGTTATGGAGATTTATGTCCTTGACGTTTAAATTTCGAAGGCATGAACTTTCCTTATGCTCTCGACGTTGTTGAAGGAGACGAGGAGGAAGGTTCTGGTGCTATGCTTCCACCGAAGAGTGCCGCTACTGCCAAGGTATGGTTATTGCAAATTCTGTCCGCGCCCCTCCTTTTTTTTGAAAATCAAACTGTGTTTGAGGAAATAACTCTTTTTTTGGAACGTGTATTGGTTTGTAGGTGTCGAAAAAGAAAAAGATTGGGCCCAAGCAGTTTTCTACCATTGTGACGGGTGAGGCCGAGGTTCATGAAGAAGTTACCAGTCCAGTGAACGAAGAGTTTTCCGAGGATGAGGAAATGTCTGATGGGGAAGAACGCATTGATACTTCCCCTCCTGATGTCGAGGAAGAGGTTGGTGCGGGTTGTGATGGTGTTGAAGGGAGAAATAATACCGCGGTGGCTGACGGAAGTGTCATCGCGGACATGTCTGCTCCTGCTGGTGAGGCTGCGGAAACTCTCTCCACCATTTCTCAAGAGTTCTCCTTTGACAGGATATATTCCGCAGGGGAACTCTTTGACGATGCCCTCGATTTTCCCGAAGACTTTTATTTGCTTTCCCCCAATGATGATTGGGATGTGCTCGGGAATTCTGGTAAGGAAGATGCTGCTGTTCAGAATGAGGGCGCAGATGATCACAATGCATGTGGTGATGCCGAAACTTGTGCCGATGGGGCAATGTCAGCAAAGGGGAAATCTGTGGTTGACTTGCCTTCCGAGGATTTCCCTAATTCGCTGATGTTTGAGGGTGAGGATGCCATACTGGATTGGCTCAAGAAAAAGAGTTTGTTGTTTGTTTCTCATCCTGCCCCGGTGGTTGCTGGTGAGAAAGATTCTGATGCTTATACCCGTCGGATGATGGAACTATCTTCTGAGGCGCGTGTTGCTGAGATGTGGGGGAAAAGCTTGAGTGTTCCAGAGGCTACCCTCGTATCGGACCCTCCCTCTTCTGTTGCTAAAATGATGGCCATAGCCGATGGGTACCAATATGGTTTTCCCCATCAGCGTGTCTTGGAGGTAAGTCCTCGTACATATCTCTTCGTGACAATTGAATCCTTCGGTGTAATAATGTTTGCCGTTTGATGTGTAGATGATGAGGAGTGAGCATTGTAACCATGTGTTGTATCAATTCTTTAAAGCGAAATCTTTGAAGCTGGAGGCTAAGCTCCGTCACAGAGAAAAGACATTATCTGCGGCTGAGGTGGAGATAAAAGAACTGAAGAATAGCCTTAAAGAGAAAGAAAGGCTGGGTGAAGCGGAGGCTGGTCTTCGTTCAGAGCTTGCCGCCGTTCGCGCTGAGTTAGAGCAAACTCGCGGCAAAGTTTCAGCTTTCACAGGTTTGGTTCTTCTTCATCTTTTATCCATCTTAATTCCTCTCTACTACTTTGTTGTTCTGTCTGAGTCTCCCCACCCTATCTTCAGTGGGTGGCGTTCCCGAGCTGATATGGCTTCGAAACGAAAGGGCACGGCAAAAATCTCGTATCAAAGAGCTGGTCGAAAAAATTAAGAGCGAAGCCAAAAAGTGGGACGCTCGAGCTGAGGGATGGCGCGCAAAGCATGTTCAGATGGTTGATATGCAGAATCTGTATAACCATGACCGTACTTTGTTCAATGGTACGCTGCTGTGGACACGTGAGAATCTGCGGGAATCCCGTGAGCGTACTTCGTTGTTAGAGTCTAGAATACATCTTATGGAAGAGGAATTACAAAAGGCTCGCTCCCTTCCTTTTCCGGGAATTAAGGAGAGTATGATGTGTCTTACCAGAGAAAGGGACGATGCCAGAGCCGAAGTTGGGGCTCTCAGCAAAGCCCTTGCTGCGTCTCGCGCTGAAATAGCCCGCCAGGCTGAGTCTGAGAGGAATCTCGAAGTATGTATGTACAGACTTAGCAAAGGGGTAACAGAGATAAACAACGAAGTCAACCACCTTCGTCACATGGATTCGATGAAGCAGGTAGAATTAGATGCCAGTCAATTTACTCTCACTAACCTTCAACTAGATTATAAGAAATTATCCGATGAATATGACTATCTTGACGAAGCGCGAGATGCGGTTGTTAATGAGTATGAAGAGGCTTCGGCTTGTGTTGAAGGTATAACCTTATTTTGTCGAGTGTGATTGTGTCTTTTCTGTGCTAACTCCCTTGTGTTGTCTTTTTCAGAACTCGAGGGACAACTCCGCGCTACAAATGAAAATTTTGAAAAGGCTCAATCTTCCTTAGCGCAGCAGGAAGGAGATACTAATTATTTTAAGAGTCTGGCGGCATCCCGCGAGGAGGCCGTTGGTGCTGCTTCTAAAGAAGTGAGTCGTCTATCGTCGTTGTTATCAAAAGCCCACCAGCGGACGACAGTTATTATGCATAAGGCTCGGTGTCAATTGGCGAAGGAGACAAACAAGATGATGGCGAAGATTGATCTTGGCCTTAAGACCGAGAATGGCCTCGTCAAGAGCTATCCGCGTCGTCCTGTACCTGCCTCCTTGCCTGGCTCCTCGGGACCCTCTTCTGGTGGGAGCGTCCCTTCAACTCTTCGGAACAACCCTGCTGATGGGGCGGCATCTTCTAAGTAGAGACCACGACATTAGCCATAGATTTTGCTAGTATTTTGTAAAAAGAATATTTTTGATGTGTGTTTTTCCTTGAATTGGCCTTGCCGCTTTTTGTAACCAACCTTTATTAAATGGATCCTTCTTTTGATATACCTGCAATATCAGTTTGTTGTTTATTTTAAGCATTGTGAGGAAGGACACTAAAAACAAAAGAAGAGTGTTTTAAGTGTTTGGGTGCGATACCGAAGGGAGGTACCTTCGTGATCTTCTTGAGACCTGTCAACCCCTTGGCGAACCCTGGGACAGAGGATTCCCAGACGGTGGGGGCCGAGGAAACGTTCTAGGATATGGGGTTAAAATATTTACACACCCATTTCGTCGACCCGTTGCCTTAAGATTGGTTGGGTATCTCTTTCTGCTGGGTGCCTTCCCCCTGGTCTTACACTCATGGACACTGATGCGGGAGCCCTGAGAGATTGTAGATTAACTACTTTCCCCAATATTTTTGATAAGTTTTGTTTACTTGAATTTCAGAAAGCTTGTTTGATTGATAGGTTGAGGCCTGCTACTCCTCGTCCAGAGATAGAAACATGTAGAGCGGTTACGCTGCCTTCTTCTTCTGGTATTCTTCACGCAGATACAAGGCTGCGTTGCTCCTATGGGTAGTATGGTTTGAGCCACTTAGAATTCCAAGGATGCCGGAGGACCTCGCCTTTCAGATTGCGAAGATAGTAGGAACCTTTTCCCGCAATGTCGTGTATTATAAAAGGTCCTCCCTATGTAGGTGCTAACTTTCCCCATTTCTTTTCTCGTTGATACTGTGGGATTGTTCTTAGCACATACTGCCCCTCTACAAAATTTCGAAGCTTTACCTTTTTGTTGTACTCCCTTTCTAGTCTTCGTTGATAATTTTCCATCTTCTGCAATGCTGCTTCCCTTCTTCCTTCCAGGTCGTGCAATCTCTCTAACATCATGTCTGTTGTGAGATTTTTCTCCCATGCTTCGATCTTTGTGGTTGGCATGAGGATCTCTGTTGGGATGACTTCTTCAGCTCCATTAGTGAGGAGAAACGGGGTTTCCCCAGTGGCAGATCTTCGTGTTGTCATGTATGCCCATAACACATTGTGCAACTGTTCACACCATCTCCCCTTATGTTCGTCTAATTGCTTTTTGAGGATAAGGGCGAGGGTCTTGTTAGTGGCTTCCGCTTGTCCGTTGCTTTGAGGGTATATGGGGGTGGATTTGTTCTTCCTTATTTTGAAAGTATCGAAGAGCATGTCCATATTTTTCCCCTGTAATTGCTTACCATTATCGGACACGATTTCCGCTGGTATGCCGAACCTGCAAATGATGTTCTGGAATATGAAAGTAAACACATCCACGTCTCTGATCCTGGCTAAGGCTTTAGCTTCCACCCATTTACTTAAGTAGTCCGTGGCTACTATCAAAAATCGTCTTTTCCCTGATCCTTCGACGAAAGGCCCGACGATATCTATGCCCCATTTTGCAAATGGCCACGGGCTATCTACAGAATTTAACGTTGTTGCCGGCGCGTGTATCTTTTTGGCGAAACGCGGACATTCTTCACATCGTCGGGATATTCTTGCGGAATCCTGTATCATTGTGGGCCAGTAATATCCTTGCATTTTTGCTTTGTCGGCTAGTGATCTCATGCAACTATGATTCCCTGCGTCACCATAATGGATGTCGTTTAGAATTCGATGCCCCTATTTCCTGGACAAGCAAAGTAGTAATGGTCCGAGGAAGGATTTCTTGTACAGGACCCCATCCCGAAGATCATATCTTCCTACTTTGGAGAGTATTTTCCTGGCTTGTTTATGATCCGCGGGTAAGGTTCCTTCTTCGAGAAACGCATGGATCACATTTCTCCAATCATCTTCGTTGCTGAAATCTTCGTCTTGATTTGCTCTTGACAGGATATCTTCTTCGTCAAAATCTTTATGGATGTCTTCTCCTACCTGGTCTTCGATATTTTCTTCCACTGTATCTTGATTGGTAGCGAAGGATAATTGCGATGCAATCGAAGGCTCGTATACCCTTGTTATTTTAATAGCTTCGACGCTTTTGTCCTTCAGCATGGATGATATATATTCTAGGGCATCCGCGTGCCTGAGATCCCTTCTGCATAAGTGCCGGAACTTGATGTTCGGAATTTGTGATGCCAATGTTTGGACCAAGGCCATGTAAACTTTGAGGGTGTCGTCGTACACATTGTACTCGAGCCCTATTTTCCGTATGACAAGCTGCAAATCACTTGTCAGTATTACATCGGTTACCCCCATCTCTATTATTAAACGGAAGGCATGTACGACTGCCTCGTATTCGACGATGTTGTTAGTATGCTCTTTGAATTCTAACCTGAGTGCATGTACGATCCTTTCTCCGGTTGGGGTAGTGATGACGATGCATATTCCTGCTCCTTCTTTATTTTTGGAACCATCGACGAAGACTTCCCATTGTCTTTGACTCGCGGGTTCGAGGATATCCATTGGATCCTTGCTTTCTTCGTCGGCTTCTGGTATTCCCTTAATCTCTTCGTCGTTGTCCAGGGGGAGGTATGCTAAGAAATCCGCCAAAACTTGGGATTTTCGGGAATGTTGAATTTCATGAATGATGTTGAATTGGTCCAGGTGGGTGTTCCACTTGGCTATTCTGCCCACTTTTCCTGCGCTTTTGAGGACTGCTTCCAGTGGTGCTTTGCATGGGACCCGGATGAAGTGAGTTAGGAAGTAGGTTCTCAGCTTTTGAGTATCCCATACCAATGCTATGATAAGTTTTTCGATCTTCGTGTAGTTCCTTTCCGCAGAATTGAGGGTCTTACTGACATAATAGATAGGCCGTTCTATCTTCGTATTGGTTTTGACCAACACTGCGCTAACTGCGTCTTACGTCGCTGCTATGTACAATGCCAAAACCTCATCAGGATCAGGCTTCTGCAGGATTGGAATTGAAGCCATGTGTTCTTTGGTTTTCTGGAAGGATTCTTCGCATTCTGCGGTCCATTCAAACTTACTCCCTTTTTTGAGAATATTGAAAAAATGTTTGCAGTTGTCCGAGGATCGGGCAATAAATCTGCCCAAGGATGCTATGGACCCATTGAGCTTCTGCACCTCTTTTAAATTCTTCGGGGATGGCATTTGTACTATGCTTGAATCTTCGCTGGGTCTACCTCAATGCCCCTTTTTGTTACCAGATATCCGAGGAACTTCCCTGAAGTGACACCGAAGGTGCATTTGTCTGGGTTTACTTTCATGTGATGATTCCTCATTGCTTCGAAGATATCTCTCAGATCCTGATGGTGATCTTTGCGCAGCTTACTTTTGACGAGCATGTCATCAACGTAGACTTCTAAGGTACTAACAATCCATAGCCTGAAGATAGCATCGACCATTCTTTAGTATGTTGCCCCTGCGTTTCGAAGTCCAAAGGGCATTCTAGTGTAGCAATAAAGGCCATGTGGGGTGTAGAATGTTGTGTGTAGTTGATCTTCTTCTTCCAGGGCTACTTGGTTGTAAACAGAATATCCATTCATGAAAGACAGCTCTTCGTATCCTTCTACTGCTTCAACCAGCTGATCTATGCTTGGCAGGGGATAGCTGTCCTTTGGACATGCCTTGTTGAGGTTAGTAAAATCGATGCATATCCTAACCCCTCCATTTTTCTTAGGAACGACGACCATGTTGGAGATCCATGTAGGGTACTTGACTTCTTTGATGAACCCCGCTTCTAGTAGTTTCCGAAGTTCTTTTTCCACTGCCTTATGGTACTCCGGTGCAACTTTTCTTATTTTCTGCCTGAAAGGTGGCGTGCCTGGTTTGATTCGCAGCTCGTGTTGGATTATTTTCGGGTCAATCCCTGGCATATCTCCTAGCTTCCAGGAGAATACATCCGCGTATTCTTTAAGTAATTTGGTTAAGGAATCTTCTCTTCTTTCGTCCATTATGGTCCCTATTTTGATCATCTTCGGGTTTTTTCCGTTCCTATGTTGATTTCTTTCACGGGATCTACTGGTGTGAACACCGGCTTCGGATCCCCGAGGACTGGGACGTTCTTTGATTGCTATTTGGTATGTTTTTGTCCTTTGTTGGCTGCTGAAGTACCTGTTTCTGTGTTTAGGACATTATCATCCTTTGTCGAACCCCTCCCTGTGGTTTCCTTGAAGAACATGTCTATGGCCTTTTCTTTCGCGGCTTCTTTATTTTTAATTCTTCGGGTTTTTCGCTGCTCTTCTTGTTCGTTGTTGATACGATCCTGAGTGGCTTGGCACTCTCTTGCAGAGACCCGATCTCCCTTGATTTCCATCACTCCCTCAGGTGTAGGGAATCTGAGATATTAGTAGTAAGTTGCCGCCACTCCCTTGAGTTTATGTAACCACTTTCGTCCAATAATGGCGTTGTAGGGGGATGGGGCGTCAACCACGCTGAATCGTGTTTCTACTTTCATGGGTCCGGCGTTAACCTGCAACACGATGTCTCCCAATGGCTTCGTGGGTGCTCCATTGAATCCGTAGATGGTGTAATAAGAGGTCATTAGATGTTCTTCATGGAGTTTCATTCGTTTGAATGCGTCGTAGAATAGAACGTTTACTGAGCTTCCCCCGTCTATGAGGATCTTTTTGAGGTTACATCCAGCCACTGGTAGTGTTAGGACCAGGGGGTCGTTATGGTCTTCCATATCTTCTTCGATATCTTCAGCGTCGAAGATAATAGGTGAGTCCATCCACTCTTCGTGCTCGTCCACTTCTACACCATCAATCTTATACAATTCGCAGCGGTCCTCGAACTGTTTACGTAGTCTCTTTCCTATTTGTGTTGTAAGTGAGGGCCATGCGGCTTCAGAACACGAGATGGTGTTGATTGTGCGGTTCCCCTCTGGAAGTTGGACTGGATTGGTCCGTTTGGATCTATCCTCGGCGACCTCCTTTCGTATGTAACGTTGGAGTTCGCCAGCATCAATCAGTTTTTGGATCATCATTTTGAGGTTTTTACATTTCTCGGTCTGGTGTCCGTTGAAGCAGTGATATTCACAGTAATCTTTAGACTTCTCGGTTCTTGGGGGATGTTTTCCCTTAGACCATGGCCACTCCTAATTTTCCCTTCCTTTGATCTCTCGCAAGATCCGGGCATAGCTAGCATTGAGCTTCGTGTAAACTTGATCTTCGAATTTTCGATCGTCTTTTCGTCGTTCATCCCTTCGTTCCTTCCTATCTTCGTGAGGCCGTTCCATTGAGCTATTCCTTTTGACCCCATTGGTTTGTTCTGCGGAATTGGTACGGTGAGACCTCTGCGGGTACGCCCTCGGGTTTTCACGCTGGATTTCTTCAAGACGAGCGTGTTTTTCAATAATTATTCGAAGATCTCCTTCTGTCTTAGGCACGCTTCCATGAATCTCAACAAATAGTGGAACCATTCGGTCTAGTCCCCACTTGTAGCAGTTGATACTTACCACTGGGTCCACACTTCTTATGGCTTGGCAGATCTTGTGTTATCTGTTAGTGTATTCCCTCGTGTTTTCCTTGTAGCCAATTGCCAGCGAAAAGAGATTATCCATTCCGGTGTTAACAACCTTGTTATACATGTAAGTTCTTAAGAACTTTTCTGCTAGTTTATCGTAGGAGTGGGTCGAGTCCGGCGGAAAATTATCAAACCAAGACAATGCCGATCCCTTCAGGCTTGATGGGAAGTATCTACAGAGTACGGCGTCGTTCTGACTCCATCTGGCTAAAACACGGTTATAATACCGAATATGTGCGGCGGGATCACTGGATCCGTCATAGCATTCGAAGGTCGGGACAGGGCACTTCAGCGGAATAGGGGTGTTGGCCAGGCGATGAGTTAGGGGCGTGGAGTTAGCCTCTCTCATGACCTCCTCTAACCTTCCCCCGCCTTGTCTAGTTTTTAACTGCCTGACCTCGGCCATCATTTCATCACGCAGCTCTTCCATCGCGCGGTGGTTCCCTACGCTCTTCTGCTCGTGATAGTCTGACTCTGCGTCATTATAATCCGAGTCGGATGCTCTACTTCCCCTAGACGCGTCTCCATTAGCTGGTACGATGACTCTTCGGTCTCGATTAGGTTCTGGTGCCTTTGAATTGGCTTCATCAAGTTGTTGGCTGGTCTTCATGCTTAGGTAAATCCGGTATTTTAAATCTTGGTTTTCTCTGGCCAGCAGAGCTACAGCATCTGCGTAAACCTGCTGGCTCTTCTTCAGTTCTTCAAGCTCAGCCATCAGTCGATGTGATTGGTTTGACCCCTGATTGGGAGTCCCAGCTCGTGCTACTACGGTCATGGTGCCTCCTTCTTCTACGGTCTGCACTAAAGGTGGTAGAGGTTCAGCTTCGATTGTTGGCATTTCCAAATCGGGTTGAGTGCCCATCTGCGGTGTTAGAGCCGCCGGCACAGTTTGATTCTGATCGTTTGTTGATGGCATTCCGAAGGTTGGCGGGTGCGCGGGTTGATGTGTAAAGTGTGGATTCATTGAAGTACATGGAAACGCGAGAAGAAAGATCCCTTTAAAAATGCATGTAGATCCTTTGAAAATTTACGAAAACCCACCGGAAAGACAGGTCCGTACGAGATCTAAAAAATGTAAATCCATGGATCTAAGCAATAAATCTTCTAACCAGTTTAAACTGCTTCGATAGATACTGCCGGAACTATCGAAGATAACGGGTGCGTTTTTGAATATGGTAAAGTTAACAAAAGATAAAAACTGTCAGAGCTAATGAAGCAGCGCAATCATATGCTAGTTTAAGATGAAATCACAGGATAAGATAAATCTTTTACCGGGACGAAGTCCCTGTTTCTAGCGCCAAATTGTGAACACGTAAATCACGAAGGCATCTATATGTTCACAAACAATGTTCGCACTCTATATACATACTCGTACTGATGAGATGATTGTATTGATTCCTTGGCTCAAAACCTTCGGGTTTTTCATAGCCTCATCTAATATCATCACTAGAGGCATTCACATATAGGAAGATAAAGAAAACGTAGTATAAAAGTAAAACTCGTGGAGTATCAAATGAACGTAAAGTGCTGAAATGTAGATAAGACGGGGATTAACGTGGTTTAGCACTAAGTCCTACATCCACGGGGTTGTCGTTTCACTATGCATTAGATGATTACAGAGGTAGTCGAATGACTTTGGAGTTTCCATAGGTCAGTGAATTGTACAAAGATAAACTTACACTCACAATCCTTCTCTCTCTCCTCCTCTCTCTGTTTTCCGATCCCCTCTCTCTTGGTGGAGAGGGGGCATTTATAGGGTTAGAGTGTGGGACCCGTTTCTATGGGCCGTTGGGACCTTATCTTCTCGTGCTTTGTGTCCATCACGCGGAGGTCTTCGTTCATTGCTTGATCACGCAGAGTCATCTTCGTTCGTTCCACGGGTTGATCGACACGTATGCTGCTCAGAGTATTTAATGCGGGTAGTTGAGACGCATGCTCATGTCAGACAAGTGTCTTCTGCCTCTGTCACGTCCATGTCAATCAACCTTCTCTTCACCGTTGATCTTGTCTTCTTTTGGGGATGAGATAAAGTAACTCTTCGGGAGTTATTTAGTGCTCCGCAGTACATCGTGTTCTTGGTACATCTTTTAACTTCTGCTCTTGGATTTGTTCGGGCAAAGATCTGACGTCGACGGGATGGGATTCTTGGCTGTGGGCGTGTGTCATCATGTTTTGATGGATTGGTCCGCATGCTCTCCACGTGTCTTCCTTCATACACGTGTTTGATGATGAAATATGTACACACAATTTGCCCCTTTTCTTCGGGCTTGAGTGTTTAGTGGGAGCATTGAAGAAAACAGACGTTACATATTCTTTGCCCACAGCCAAATTGTGGGCAAAGAATATTTCATCCTCAAACACGTGTATGAAGGAAGACACATGGAGAGCATGCGGACCAAGTCATCAAAACATGATGACACACGCCCACAGCCAAGAAGCCCATCACGTCGACGTCGGATCTTTGCCCGAACAAATCCAAGAGCAGAAGTTAAAAGATGTACCAAGAACACGATGTACTGCGGAGCACTAAATAACTCCCGAAGAGTTATTTATCTCATCCCAAAAGAAGCCAAGATCAACGGTGAAGAGAAGGTTGACTGACATGGACGTGACAGGGGCAGAAGACACTTGTCTGACATGAGCATGCGTCTCAACTACCCGCATTAAACACTCTGAGCAGTATACGTGTCGATCAACCCGTGGAACGAACGAAGATGACTCTGCGTGATCAAGCAATGAACGAAGACCTCCGCGTGATGGACACAAAGCACGAGAAGATAAGGTTCCAACGGCCCACAGAAACGGGTCCCACACTCTAACCCTATACATACCCCCTCTCCACCAAGAGAGAGGGGATCGGAAAACAGAGAGAGGAGGAGAGAGAGAAGGATTGTGAGTGTAAGTTTATCTTTGTACAATTCACTGACCTATGGAAACTCCAAAGTCATTCGACTACCTCTGTATTCATCTAATGCATAGTGAAACGACAACCCCGTGGATGTAGGCCTTAGTGCTGAACCACGTTAATCCCCGTCTTATCTACATTTCAGCACTTTACGTTCATTTGATACTCCACGAGTTTTACTTTTATACTACGTTTTCTTTATCTTCCTCTATGTGAATGCCTCTAGTGATGATATTAGATGAGGCTATGATAAACCCGAAGGTTTTGAGCCAAGGAATCAATGCAATCATCTCATCAGTACGAGTATGTATATAGAGTGCGAACATTGTTTGTGAACATATAGATGCCTTCGTGATTTACGTGTTCACAGAAATAGGCAATTAGCCCTAGATGACAAAGGTGATGCGATAATTCGCATACTGTTGTAATGGGCCAAAATAACAGTATAGTAGTCCAAAAAACGGTTTTGTAAGGTACTACCAAATGTATATTTGTAGGACTAAGCTTAGACCAGTTCACCAATAAAAGTGCAAGATCAACACATAACAAAAGCCGATCGTATATATTCAGATGATACGAAACCCTAGAGTTTAAATGACTGCTAACCACCAATTCGACTGTAACCCTAGAGTTTGCAGTGTCGCAGTAACAAAACAAAAGTACGAAATTTCAGGGTGAACAAACCCTTCCAATTTGGTACCAAAATGATGTCGGAACCAAGTAGCTCAGTGCCTCCTTACTAAGTGATAGCCACAAGCTCCTTTTCGTGCATGAAGTTCAACCTTTTCTTACTTATAAAAAATCAGCCAACTATACCAGATCCTAATGTTGGTAGAGTGTGAGTATCTTGCTTGGATTGCAGGAAAACCAATCTAAGACTTAGCCGCATGAGTAGAATTTAGGTATTTAGGTGTTAAGATTAGCTTTGTTCTACATCCCGCCTTTGATGTCACATCCAAACTGTCTACACAATTCAAAGAGTATGTTTAACTTTGAGTCATCTATTAGGTTCATGCCTACTTTTTTGCAATTTTGTGCTAGCTACATTCATGTCGACTGCGGAACAACTACATCAATTTAATCTGCTCAAATCAAAATAGAGGAATGGAGAGATCCTATATCAGCTAGAAAGAATTAAGAGCCTTTGATAACAGCTGTCCAGGTGCAAAAAGTACATGGGCATTTTTACGCTCTCTCTCTGTTTCATTCTAAACAGCAACATTCCCTTTGCATACAGTGACAAGGTTCTGCCTGCTAGTGTCAGCAATTTCTGTTGTTTTCCTATCCAAAGCATGGTTTCTCTTCGATCTAAAATCACACACCAAATCTCAAAATGACAGCAGTAGTAATGATATCAGTTTAGAACTAAGAATTGAAATGATTTTCTAGAATGGTAGGAGCATAGGACTACTGAGAAAGATCTCCTTTTCCCCGATATTTCCTGACTAATGAAGATAAATTCTCTCATGTTTCCTATCTAAAGCAGTGTTTTTCTTCGACTGAACAAATTCAACAACTCAAATCACAGACTAAATTCTAGACAAGAAATGATTTTTCCAAGAAGGGTTAGGAGCCTAAGAATTGTCAGTAAAGCTCCAGGATCCAAAAATATTTCCTGCAAATACTTCTTAAACTGAGTTTATTTCTTTGGAAGGAAGGAAGTTACAAAAGTAAACCACAATATTGCACAATAAACAGAGCAATAAAAAGTTAGAAGAGTAATTCATACATGATATTATATAAGCACATAGTCTATTGATTTATCTAAAGCTCAAAATGCTTAATATATTCAATGAAGGTAAAGTATCATTTACACTTACCTAGAGATCTCTTACTTTGTTCTGCAGCTTCTTCAGTTAATGACTGTTTTCTGTCTCCTCACTTGAACTTTCAGTGTTTTCTGTCTCCTCACTTGAACTTTCATTGTTTTCTGTCTCCTCATCACTTGAACTTACTCTTTCACCAGATTCCATTATTTTTGTATACTTTTCTCCCAATACTTTCAATGAAACTAAAGTATTCTTGTGAGGGATTGCTTCAGAAATATGCTTGCCAAAACTCACCTTCATTTTGGCAGGTGAAGCTTTTCGATTGTAACTGTAAATTCTGCTATCCTTATACCACAGAAGCCTACCACTCTTCGTAATCCCAAATGGTGGTAATATGTGAATGCCGAAACTAAACTCTTTACACCAGTTGAAGTCGCTATTATCTTTATTCCTCTTCAATAACCATATGTGAGCACGATAGTAAGAGGGATAATGGGTAATACTTAGAAAATTACCTAAAACCCCTAAAATAAGTCCAGATTCTAGAATAGTACATGCTGCAAAACCAGGTAGTGATGGGATCTCACTAAATTTTTCATCAGTCAGATGGAAAACAAGAATGGTTCCTTGGTTGTTGTTCGCCCAATGAAGAGCTCCATTTGCAAACACACCGGTCGTCTAACATATGTCAGGTTTATGTCCATTGTTCCCACATTTGTCCATCCATTGCCACTGCCGAGAGTGTAAACTTGACTTCCAGAATTCGTACCTGTATCGTTGCAATAGATCCTAACAACCTTGTACTCATTGGTTGAAAGACTAAAACCAAATCCAATCCCTGTGCAACTTCCTTCACCTTTTGGAAGGAGAATGTATTCTCTGGTGATTGGATTACAGATGATATAGCTATCAGGTTCCCAAGAAAACCACGTCGACGATAATTCGAAGCAAATCAACCCATTATACGAACCAACAAAAAGATTATCATCCTTAAATGGAAGGTTTAAATCCATCCATGTTTTTCTACGAAAGGGTGTCTCATGACAATTCTCATCATACTCAGAATAATAGAATTTTTCCCCCCCTTTGATCACAAGTCGTAATAATAAAATTCAACTTACGAGAATCATCATCAGCATAATTAAGATGGTTCAAGTGCTTTTGGGAGAAGGGTGGAAGATGAACAACATCTCTCCAGATTTTGCAAACCAATTTAGACTCCAAAGCAGATTCGGTTGGTAACCTAGTGAGAATTTCAAACATGATCTCTTTTGGTAGATAGTTAAACCTCCCCTTGATGAAATCCATAGATTAGTGAAAAGAGTTTCAGTAATATAATAGCAGAAGAGACAGAGAGTGAACTGAATCAACAAAACGTGTTTTTGACATGACCGTTTTTCACGGAAAAAAACAGTATTGTTTTTCGGGTAAGCGTTTGACGAAACGGTTAATAACGGTTGTGTTATTTGCCATTTTTTCGGTTTTGATTGATGGATTACTCCTTCTGGGATACATCCACCCGAACCACCCATTTCACTTTTTTTTTTTCATACAAGTGATCTGTAAAATGAATAGAGAAACACACCTCTCTCGTTCTCTCAAGAATTCAACTGAGTTTAATTTTAACTTAGTTTTCAGACATTTGAATAATTGTGAGTTCAGTAGATGAGGGAATCAGCAGGGGAAACACTAGGGAGATTGCTGAAAGGAGAGATTAAAGATGAGGAACTGAAGAAGCTGATAAAGTTTCAATTCGAGAAAAGTCTGCAATGGGGTTATAAATCATCTCATCAAGAACAACTGATGTTCAGCAGTGTACATCACCTGAATAACCAAGTCTAGCTTCCTAAATAGCAGCACTTCACCTAGTTGGTCGGAGGTGACGATGACTGTAAAATGAGTCACTGACAGATGGCCTGAGCTTTGAGGTCATGCTGCAAAACTGTGAAACCCATCATCACATGACTTGATCTGTACAACTTGGTCGGCTATCACCATAAAAACAAGCTTTAGTAGCTACTTATGATGACCAGTCCAATGACCATGATTTTATTTGTTTCTGTGACTGACGAGTTCTATTTTAACTTCTAAGATGTGAACAAGTGACATTTACATTTTACATGCATACAATCAGATAGTCTGAAAATCTCAATTTCCAGTGTAGCCTTAAAGAAGATGGGCATCTCAGAAGATTAAGACAATCAACAAGGAAACCAATGAATTACCAACTGAATTCTCAGAAGCAGCTTCTGGAAGAAAAAAAAAGTATCAAATCAAGGTACAAGACAAGATTTTCATACATCAGTTGTGTGCTATGTTTTCCATCATAATTCTCATTATTTTTTAGAACAATGAGTGCAGTGGGTCTTACTTCAAACATGAATCAGCAACAGTAGACGAAGCAGAAGAAGCTTCCTATGAATTATACTGTGAGCGAGCACAAATCAAAGATGGACAAACTGTTCTTGACATTGTGGTCTAGTTCTATACATTGCTCAGAAATATAACAATAATTCACAGGCACGAATCAATTACTTACTCATGCAAGCAGAGTAAGTTTCTTTCAGAGTATGACATTGTAAATCATAGAGGATACAACCACCTTATAAGGCACCCTCTTTAAGATTCGGTTCTCCGTAACAACTCTAATTACACTGGCCATTAGTAAGCTTGAGCTCATAGAGGTACCTTCCCATAGGAAGCTTGGGCGGTGATGCCTTACTAGATAGCCAACACAATATGAATCTGACAAGAGATATGATCGACTACTTATGATTGAACTCGTAGAGGTGCCTCAAATTGATTTCATAAGCAATTGATGCCACATAGAGTCCAGTGTTGGCTATCTAATACTTGAGAAGCAGTTTCCACTTTAGGTAACTAATAATACAGCTAATTAATAAGTGCTAACGTCAACTATTATCTAGAGCTAGCTTTTCTATTCATAAATCTTGAGGAAAATGGTCTTCTCTTGGTCCTCTGTTTAGGGCTAACTGCGTAACCTCCTCTGCCATTTTAACTCTTCCAGATTAATTGAGGATGACGATTGCCTTTCATATGTGATCCATGAAATGGTATCTCATAAAAGGAATGTGGTTTGAAAGAGTATGTTCTGAGAACTAAGGCGTCACGGTTCAACAAATGACTGGAACCAATATGGCAATATCGCACTGTCTAGTTCTCTAATAATAAGCATGCAGTGTCTTAATTTATGTCGTAAACTCTATTTTCAACTCCAAGACGGTTCATATTCATAAGACAAAGTTTGCTTCCTTATCCAGCTACTCTAAATAGGTTATGAGCACAAGATAGTAACCAACTCAACAAATGGAGATGAGCATGTCATGGTCAAGTTAAAATCATTGCACGGCTCTTAGATTTAAAAGATGTTCGCAATGACAGTGGAACATGCAAAAGAGATGAGGATGATTTCGTGTTTGGCTAAATTAGATAAGGACAGAAAGTATAGCTGAAAATGAAAATTAAGCAGCAAGATGGACAGTGCTTTACTCATGTACCACTATCAGAGTTGTGCAACTAGTAACTGTAGACGTGTGAACAAAATCAATTCATGCACATCATTAGAAAGATAAACAAAGAGTCATTAAGTATGTTTGTTTTGCATTTCATGATTTGAAGTAAAATGTGGACATAAGGAGATACTAGGAATTTTATTACTATTGCTACTTAACCCTTTTACAGACACTACTGACAGTAGAAATTAGTTAGCCATTGTACTGCTTAAGCACTGACCGGTTTTCCGTTCAATCTTGGGAAAGGATCTTGCTTGCTGAGGACGACTACTTTGCTCTTGTGTGCAAAGTAACCTTTCATGAGGTTTTTGTATATTAATATCGCCATTATACATTCAACCTGAAAAAGTGCAGCAGATGTTTTATCAGAGAGGAGTGGGAGGGAGGGGAGGAGCGAGAGAGATATGGAGGAGGGAGGGAGACAGTACCTCATCGACATCCATTTCAATTTCTAGACATTTCAAGGCCTTAACAACCACATCCAACTTCACCTGGTGGGCCCTGCTTGGGTCCCGTTGCTTTTGGATAATATAGCTGCAAAAATGCAAGAGAAAATATTAGATCTGAACTTTTCACCAGAGTGAGACATTTTAAATGATCTGCAGATACTTACATTTTTTTCATCAGTCGCTGATAAACTTGCAACTCGAGCTTCTCCAAGACAAGATATACCCCAGATCTTAAGAATCTATAAAAAGAAAGAAAAAGAAGAGATGTTAAAACTGTGAACTTCTTAACTGCTGTAAAATACAAGAAAACAGAAGTGGTGAAACTACCTGTCTTCGTGATCTTCGAGTGCACGTCGAAGAAGTCGAAGGTCGCCTTTTTTTAATGCTTGAACAACGTTAAAGTACTGCGAAAGTAGAATCAAAAGTTGGAGGTTGGCTATACATTTTTACTCAAATAAAATCCCATCACTATGGCAAACTCATATATACCCAGCTTAAAGATATTACTATAAGCGAAAAATTGTAAACATAAGATTTAAAGTTAGAGCGAGAACAAGGCCCTACCTCAACAAGGTTATACTTTTCCAGGAGCGACCTTTTGGGCAAAATTCCTATTGAAAATTTGACAGGTATAAGGTATTTCAGGATCATTCTGTTTCATGAATACCAGAACAGAAGCTTGGTTAGTAAAATTTTGCACACAAAGTTAAAGCACACATGTATCACCGATAAAAGAAAACTGGGGATGAAATCATTCTCAAACGTGAATATCTAACATATAAAATGCATTTTTACAATGAACTCGAATAGCACTGCATATCAGTATTATCTCACTATCACATCACTTTTGACAGCTAGAGGAGAAAAGGATCTAAAGATCGTAAGCTTAGCCAAGAATAAGTTCAAAAGATTTGCAGATTTTCTTGAGCACAAATGGAAGCCAAGAGTAAGTTCAAAAGATTTGCAGATTTTCTTGAGCACAAATGGAAGCCGAGAACAAGTTCAAGATCTGCAGATTTTCTTGGACCAATTGATTTGATGCAAATAGAACTTGAATTGCTTTGAAAATACATTAGCAGGCACACCTGAACCAAACCTTATGTTCGTTTGACTTCTGGGGTTGCAACGACTTAACGCGTAAGTGAGTTTTTGATCAGCCTGCAATTTTCCAAAGAAGTGGAATTTCATAAACAACATTTCTGAGATACAAACTTCTAATTTATAATTACTTCATGCATAAAATTCCTATATTCATTATTTTCAACTAGCTAAGTATCTTCTATATTATCCAATCACTATTGGATAATATAGAAGAAGCACTGATTGATGAGAACAAGTCTAAGTATCTTCTATGAAGAAGCACTGATACTTAGACTAGCTAAGTATTTTCAACTAGCTAAGTATCTTCTATGAAGAAGCACTGATTGATGAGAACAAGCCTAAGTATCTTCTATATTATCCAATCACTATTGGATTTGTTTTCCCTTGATCACATTAGAAGTATTTCAACAACCATATACTCCTATAAATGTCAACTTTGCCATATTGCACCAATGAAGAACCAAATATCGGTAACTGACAAAACATTAACACATAATATCCACATAAAATAAAATCTCTAGTAACCTTTTTTTTTTGATGCAAAAAATCTCTAGTAACCCATCAAGCCAAGATGAAGTCCTGACTCATGGGAGAAACATCAGATGTAACCCCTTCAAAGATATTTCCTTCTCACAAGCAAAATGTAATTAAGAAGCATAAGGAAAAAGCAACGACGACGGACTATTTTGGTCACAAACATAGCGAATCACTTACAGCAAGAAAGTTCTCATTGTATACTTCCAAGCGACCTGTATAATACATGTATGTGACCTGTGACAAAATATCACATGAATATCAAGCAAGGAAGGCAGATATTGTTTGAAACTAATCATGTCACGCAAGTCAAGACATTAATCAATGAAAGAGTTGGTCTTGATATAATCAATTCTTACCTTGTCTCTGACAGGAAACTCCTCGAAGTCAAAATTGCGGCCAGTTTCAATGCTTCTGATCACACTTCGACAAAGATGCACAGTCCCAAGCTGCAAACAGATAACTTAAAGTAAATAAATGAGCTTAAATCGTCCTTCATGGATCTACCAGAAGCCAACTTAAGGAAAAGAGGCGACCAACGCTCCATATTGTTGGAGAGTACGTTGAGTCAATAACTGAAAAGTGAGGTAACTGGTCTACATGGGAGTGAAAGTTCACGCTTACTATTCAATGGATGCATAATTGTGAGGTCGAGGTTGTAAAAAGCTCTAATGTATCAGTCTGAAAATTTAAGTTGCTGAGTTCCATAATTCCTCGATCACAGCAGCAGTGTTCTTTTTAAGAAAACTAACATTACTGGCTTATCTGGGGAAGGGAAAAAAATTTAGATGTAGTGTTGATGTTCTAGCAGTATCAAATCGACCTTCTTTTAGATGTAGTGTTGAGGTTCTGCTAGATGCTAGATCTTCGATGGTGTAGTCTTTTGTGGGGAGCACTACATTATTCATATTTTACACGACACCTTCTATACACTAATTTAATATTTCTATAAACCTATCCCAGGATAGGGTATAGCTACTTATGTGTAAATTCTAATGTTTTACATATGTGCAGCACAGATTCTCGATTTTAAAGACAAGAATTACCTTGAAATAAACTTTGAACAACTGGCAAGTCACGTATAAAGCTCCGATACGTTTAGGACCTTTCCCCTACAAAATGAAATCCATGAGCATATGCAGCTATGAATCAGTTAAAACAAAATTTCTTACCACACAACAAATTTATTTACACACCAGGTGACATGCACCGTTGATGCAGGGGGCATCAACCGTGTTTGTTTGCGTTCTTTTTTTTTTTTTTGCTATTGTATTATGAAAATAATGCCAAGGATTTCAAAGTAAAAGGGATATACAGACAAAAAGGTGAAGCTGTGAACGACTCGTATTTCAAAATTACCCTTACTGGTGACAACTGGAGCCATTAAATGGATAAACATATTTTCTCCCTAGAAATCAACATGAGGCTTTCCAATCATACCAGCCAAAGAAAATCCACGCAGAAAAGTTATTAGATGCCAGTTGCTTCAGATGCAACGTGGAACAAAAGGTACAACTATATCTCTCAGTTGAAGATACGAGAAAAAATCAAGACTTCATTAAAGGTCTAGAAGTTATTGATGACACGATCCTGTAACTGCCATAACAATATAATGACATGATCCGAAGTCTAAGTGAATGAGAGCAATGAAAACTGAAAATGTGCCCATGCCTTTGTGGTTCGATAGTAATATTAAGTAATAGCACACTAATAAATTATGTAGGCATGTTTAAAGACTAACTTAAAAAGTTAAATTCTCTCATCTAAACATCACTGACTACATTCTACAATAAGCAGAAATCTGGGGTATCTAAGTATGAGAAACAGAAATAAAACACCATTGAGGGCAATTGGAAACTGAAAATGTGCCCATCCACTCTTGGTTCTACCATGAATGGTCCTCGATATCATGTATAAATACCAAAGTTTACCTTGCCTTAACTTTCATGGCTACATTTTAATTCTGAAACATCTAATTCTGAGAATTGAAGCAAAACACTATCACGCATTCAAAAGATCTTCAATTCAGTATGTCAAATTGTAACAATAAGAAACCCAAACAAGTATTAAAAAGTAACCCACCGCAAGAGCTCCAAACACTTTCATCAAGAACGAACCAGCTGCCTTCAATTTCTCCGGGTTTTTCCGAAGCGAAGCTAACTCTTTATCAGCCTGTAAGCAAATCCAAACACATTAGAACTCGACTCTCAATCAAAAAAAAAATTACAAAATTTAAAACAAAATTCACTTACCCTTTCAGCAAGCACCCTAATTTCATAAGCAACAGCATACAATGCTTCCATAGCCCAAGCAGATTCCCAACTCCTAAATTCCTGAAGAAAAGCACTACAACATTCTACATTTCATCAACAAAACCTCATATTCAAACCCTAAAACCCTCAATAAAATCAACACTCAAATTCAAATCAAAATTTCCACACATACTTACTTAGCAGATTTCTCAAGTGAGCTATAGGCATCAACAAAATTCCCAGATCGATAATTCTGTATACACCGTAATAACGGAGCAATAATTTCTCCAACTGGCTGAGTAAATCTATCCGATTGTTTAATCAATCTATTCGCATCCTGTAACAAAAATCAAAACTGTTAATCAAAATCGTAAACCCAGAAAAAGCCCTAAGTTAATTTCACCTAAAAGAGGTAGATTAGACCTGAAAAACATTGAGGGCATCACCGAGAGAAAGGAGAGAAGATGAGTTTGAAGAAACTGATAAGAGTTGTTTCAATGAAGGACCATCTTCGTATGAGATTGAATCTGAGAATCTGTTTAAGTAATCGTTTATTCTTCTGTGTGATTCTCCAATGCTTAGATACGCCATTGAAATTGATTCTAGGGTTTAGCTCTCTCTGGAGCTCTGCTGTTTTGTTTTTGCTTCTGTGTAATGTGAGCTCTTCTTCTATTTTGTTCGATGGAAAAATAGTCAAAGGTTAGTCAATGGTACTAAAGACCGGTTTTGGTCAAATTGGGAATTGATTTAGAGGGTGTTTTGCACGATTGCTAAAGGCCGGTTTTGCTAAAGGCCCGGATGCCATTTCAATAGTTGTTTTTGGACTTAATCATGTCAAAAAGCTAGAAGTTATGGCTTGTTTGGAATCTTTGCTTAAAAGTCGGAAGCAAAAATATTTTGCTTCACAAAAAATTGATTTTTTATTTCTAAAAATTGTTCTTGGAATTTTATGCCAAAACTAATTTCTCGCTTTTAAACAGTAACTTTGACTTCGGAGGTTGATTAATGCTTTTAGAAAAAATTGATTTATACTTTTAAAAAAGTAGAAGCACTTCTGTCGATGGTGTCGAACACCCTCTTAGGAAGCTAAACTACACTATACCATATGGAATGATTTGAGACACATTGATATTTGGGTTCGAGACACATATAAATATATATCTTTAGTGCTTCCATTCTTATAAGAGTCTCAAATCAATTATATGAGTTACTTTAATTCTGATTTTTCAACTACTCTTAGGTTTAGTTTGGTAATGTTGCGGCTTTTGTAAAAGCGCTTTTCTGCTGTGTTGTGTTGCGCTGTGTAAAAAAAGCAGTTAAATGTTTGATAAACTAGATACTAAAAACTAAAGCTGATTAAAAAAAATGATCAAATTGTGTTTGATAAAATGTAGTTCACTTATTCTATTGTAGTTGTAACAAATGACAAAAACAAACATAATCTTTTAATATAATTTTATTTTATTTCATGGACTTAAACATAATTTGATATTTATATATATTTTTTGAATAACTGCTTTTTTATTATTATAGATATAATTTGAGATAAGAAAAATTATACTAAAATCAAATGTTTATTTAATAATTTTGGAACCGACTGCATTGAACCTGTTTCAGCGCCATGTCTCGATGTTGGACTTCTTGACAGTCCGTACCATCCGACATGTACCTGCTAAGTGCAAACTAAATTTTTCCAGGGTCTTCAAGCTCGTCCTTGATGAGGTTATTCTTCATCCCATGGATACTGTTGCATGGATTAAACTTCTTTTTTTCCCTACTTGTATTCTCAGGAACTATACTCCTCAGAATAATGCTGAAAGGAAGTCTGGAATGCGCAGAAACTTGCAGGCCTGTGCTATCACTCAAGCCTTATCAAAGTGGCGTGAGGCTGACGGTTGTTTCCAGCTAGCACAAGAGTTGTTATCAGATATCCCGCCTCCACCTAAGAAGCCCCTTCCACGGAAGAAAAACCAATTCGGGATCAACCAAAATTTATGTAGGAGGAAGGCAAGTCAAGGTTCATTTACAGCTGCCATTCGTGTTCTAACATCTAATGGTATTTCCCCACAGACTGATGCTACTCTGGCTGACTTGCAGCTCAAACACCCTTTCGCGCCTTTGCCGGTTATCCCATCCTCGTCTTGTGGTGTTGAGTCCTTTACTGCTAGCAAGGATTTTGTCCTCGGACGTATTAAAAGCTTTCCCAGAGGGACGTCTTGCGACAGAGATGGCTTGCATGCCCAACATCTATTTGATGCTCTTAGCGGGTCTGTTGCTTCTATCGCTGATGAGCTTCTTACTTCTATCACTGCAGTTGTGAACTTATTGCTTGCTGGTCGTTGTCCTACGCAACTAAGTGAGTACATAGCTAGTGCTCCCCTCACACCTCTTCTCAAGCCAAACGGTGGCATACGTCCCATAGCTGTTGGCACCATTTGGAGGCGTTTGGTATCTAAAGTATCCGCTCTTAGCGTCTGCAAAGATATGAGTGCCTATCTTAGCGAATTCCAGTTTGGTGTTGGAATCCCTTGTGGGGGTGAGGCCATATTACACTCGGTTAATCGCATATTGACTGATAAAGGAAGTTGTTATTCTATGTCTATGCTCTTAGTGGATTTTCGAAATGCATTCAACCTTGTTGACCATACTGCTATGATCTTGGAAGTCAGACGCAAGTGTCCCTCTATTTCAAGATAAGTGGAATTCTGTTACGCTAATCCTGCAAGGCTTTACTACGGTTCTCATACCCTCTCATCATCGCAAGGAGTGCAACAAGGTGATCCCTTAGGGCCTTTACTTTTTGCAATGAGCTTACATCCTATTGTATTAAAGATTTCTCAAGCTTGTGAGCTGGA
Organism: Papaver somniferum; assembly: GCF_003573695.1. Taxonomy (NCBI): domain Eukaryota; kingdom Viridiplantae; phylum Streptophyta; class Magnoliopsida; order Ranunculales; family Papaveraceae; genus Papaver; species Papaver somniferum. The sequence continues at coordinate 8,781,132 of NC_039364.1, read as the reverse complement.
TTTGCAAGCCTGATATCTTGATGATGGGACCCTGATTGGAGATACTCTTATGATCTCCAAAGCCTTACGCATTATCGGAGAAGAAGGGAGCTTGGTTGGTCTTGATCTTAATATATGTAAAACGAAATTGTTTAGGCCTACTGTTGATGCAAGGAGTTTGGTGGCGTCTATATTCCCTTCTGATATCGATATACCTACCTCTGGTGTGAAGCTATTAGGTGGCCCGGTAAGTCTTGATCTCCTTTTTTGCAACCAGTTGGTTAAGGCCCGTGTTGACAAAACTTTATAGCTGATGGACGCTATTAAGAGTTTGAAAGATCCTCAGATTGAGAAGCAGTTGCTTCGGAATTGTTCCGGGGTTTCTAAGATTTATTTCACTATGAGGACAACTGAACCAGCTTTTGTCAAAAAGGCTCAAACCACTTTTGACTGCCACTTGTTTAACTTTGCCCAACAATTGGTTACTTGTGATGGTACTGGTTTTGGGGATTTACAGATGCGTCTGGCTTCTCTGCCTATTAAGAATGGTGGTTTTGGTCTATACACTATGGCTGATACGATGCAGTATCGCTATCTTGCTTCTTGTTTACAAACTCAACAGTTGCAATGTGATATTTTTCGCAACTCTGGCATCTCAGGTATGAGTTCATCGTGTATGATTTCTTTAGACGCGTTCACCTATTTTTGTAGCCTAGGTTCTTCTCCTCTCTGTGTTGAAAATGTTTCCCCCCATCCAATGAGCAAACTGGCAGCTATATATTTCGACCAGGTGACGAAGAAAATGCCTACAAAATATGGTATGACGCAATGAGATCTTGCGTTATGGCTGAACAATAAGATCAAGCATACTCAAGACTATCTGATGTCTATTCCTATTGATGGTTTGGGTCAAAAAATAGGGCCTCGTCAGTTTAGCGCAATTATCGGTTATAGACTCGGTGTTCCTTTATTTTCCAAAGATAGTCTTTGTTCTTATTGTGGGAATGACATGGATGTTTTTGGTGACCATGCTCTACATTGTGCACATGAAGTTGGCTTGAAATATCGCCATGATTTTGTGCGTGACACCTTGTCTGATATTTGTTTTCGTGTTGGTGTACAAGCGAAAATTGAGGCTTCCCTTGGCCTTCTTGCTAATGATGGGGGTGAAGCTAGACCTGCAGATATTTTGGTTCTTAATTGGGATAATGGTCGAGACACTTGCTTAGATGTTACTGGTTTTTCACCTTTTACTGGTAATGGTGTGCAAAATTTTTCGCCGGGTGTGGGTATTTCTCGTGTTGTTGACCGTAAGCGCAACAAATACCTTGACATCTGCTCTAGGCATGGTTATTGCTTTGGTACCTTGCCCTTTACGACTTTGGGTGAGCTTGGTGAAGAGTTTGTTGTTTTCCTTAAGAGGCTGAAAATTTTTCTTATTAGGCATGATTCAACTTCTAAAGTAGAGAATTTTTTGTTTCATAGAGTAGGTGTAGCTATTCAGAAGGGAATTGGTACGCAGCTTGTTGCCCGGCTTCCAACTATTGTCTTGTCTTCTGAAATTTATAATTAACATACGAATTATATATTTTTACCTTAATTATAACCAAAAATAAAATATTACCAATATAAATAAATATTGGCTATTACTTATTTATTTTTTAATTAAGAATACTAAAATTATTATTATTATATATAAATATTAAGAATATGACATAGATTTAAATATAACTTCAAAGTAAAAATGAGTGTGATATAGATTTAAAATAAAAATCTTTAAAGAATATGATATGGAGAATAAGAAATTGATTATCAAATATTTAAGGGCAATGTTGGTCATTTATATAATATAGCAGGGATATAAAAGAAAAATCATGTATTAAAATAAGGTGGGACCAAAGTTTATGCTTTTACAGCTTTAAAAAGATCCTCTCCGAGGGGGAGGAAACTGGGGCTCTATGAATCGGGAGTTTTTATGAGTTAACTCGGTTATAAAAATTTCTTCACGCCATTACAGATTTCTGAATTTTTTTTCGAAACTCTGTTCTGATTTTTTTTTATGACAAACATTCTCTAAACATGGATATGTTTATTAATCTTTCAAAAATAGTATCTTAGTGAATCTTTAAGTTTGTCGATTCAGTTCCTGATTTGAAAAAACCTAATTTCCCAATAGTCTACTGATTAATGTTATTGTTATGTAAAATTTATGATTTTTCATTTCCAAATCTCAATCAAAGGATCAATACATTTTAATTTCGGGCAAGAAAAATCTTATTTTTGAATTTTATCTCCCTCTTTTTTATGGCTAACTAATCCTTTTGTCTCTCCTTGTTTTACAGTATTGTTCAATCAATCATGGCGTTTGCATACAAAATCTTGGTGGTCATTGCGCTTGCAGTTATTAGTGTATTTCTTGTTGAAGCTCAAGAACAATTGCGTTTTCTAAGTCAAAAATCAAAGATTTTGCATTTTCCGTTGATCAGGATTGAATGGAAGATGTTAGACTCGGTTTGTATCACTCGGTGTATCAAGAAATCGGTCATTAATTACAGAGATAGGTATGTCCGCCTAGAAGTAAATTCAAAATTCGAAAATTCAAAAACCTGTTTCAGATTTAGTTACCTTTTTTCTCTATTATTGACCTTGTCAATATCAATTCCAGCATTAACCAATGCAGATATTTTAGCATAAAAATCCTCATATCTCACCCATATTAGGAAATTTCAAATTTCTACTCTTCACCAAAACCCTAAACCTAATTCAGCTGTTTATATACCCCAAAACAGTTCTACAGTTGAAAATTAAACTTTTATACATCATCAAGAAAACAATATGTTTCCTTTCATGGAAAACCAAACCATTATCAAGAACATGTCTCTAGGAAAGGATGTTTCAAAACTCTCTGACAAGCTGGAAGATACTCGTGTGGAAAAGTATCAAGAGAGTACTGGATTGGCTCCTCGAGAACAAAATATCAATAATAAGATGAGGATGAAGAACAAACGGAATTCTCACTCATTGGGAAAATCATTATTGAAGGAAAAATGAATGATAAAAAGGTTGGGAAAAACATTAAATTTATCTGGGATTTCATTCCGGAGGGAGAAGTGAAGGTTCTTGAAGTGGATCCAAATGTTATGATTTTCACCTTTAAAGATTGGGATACGATACGAACAAAGTGGTTATATGTAGACCATGGAGCATAGAAGTTTTCTTGATGGTTTTGCATGAATAATTGGTACAGGTGTATCTGTACTCCTTTAGGGAAATTAGTTTACCTAAAGCTAAGTTTAGGGAAGAATTCTATTCTAGGCAGGAATCCTTGTTTAGGCAGAATTCCTAGTTAGGTGAAGAGTTTTGTTTTAGGCAATACTCTTAGTTTAGGAAATATATTCCTAATAGAAGTCCTTGGTCGGCTGAGTACGATGAAGGATATAAATAAAGGGCTTTGGCTAATAGCTAAGGACACAGATTCTAGACACTGAAAACCTAGAAGAAGCTTGGAACAATACTTATGCAAGCTAGCAAACAGTTTAAGGTTGATCCACTGTTTAGAGAGATTGTGAGCGTAACAAAGAGAGAATTGTAATTGTTTTCTTGTTCATAATCTAGAGAAGATATTTTTCTTCGAATTACTACTTGTGTTCCGTTTTCTAAGTTTCTCGTCTATTATTATTCTCAATTCCGCCTTTATAGTAATATCTACCAAGGTATAGAGATCAATACGTATCAAGTTGGCATCACGAGCTAGGTTAGTTTTTAGGGTAAATCCCTGTGGTTTATGGTTTTCACTAGATCTGTCTACATAAAGCTTGGTGAGGTACTCGAGAAGCTAGAGGACGTTAAGAAAACAAGGGGATCAAGGATAACAAAGTCAGATGGTGATCCTAAGGAAGGCGAACCACAAACTATGGAACAAAAGGTGGCTACGCTGCAAACATACATGAAGTCTATTCAAGTTACCCTTCAGGAGCTGAGTGAATGTATTCGTTCTCATACACCCAAGTCGAAGACGAAGAAAAACATTACACCTACACCTGAATCTTCGGAAAAATATGATTCGGAAGAAGACGATTTAGAAGAAGGAGAAGATGAGGATGAAGATAAGAAGAAAAGTGAGCTTCTTAAAAGTTCTACATCAACTAAACTTCATGGTAAGAATCTGAAAATTGATTTTCGTGTTAATATTCCACTTTACGATGGGAGTGTCGATGTAGAAAAATTGGATGATTGGATTGAACGTCTAGAGACGTATTTTTGTTTCTTTGAATATGGTTCAAAGGAAAATATTGCTTTCGCGGCATTGAAGCTACAAAAGTATGCTCTAACCTGGTGGAAAGCTTATCAAAGACAAAACCTAAGTAAGGGAGCATTGTCGTGGAAAAGATTCAAGGCAGTTGTAAGGAAACAATTTTATCTGGTTGGCTACCTTGAAGAGAGATGGTTCAAGTGGTAGAACTTGAAGCAATCATACAACCAAACTGTACAAGAGTATACTTTGGAATTTCAGAATCAAGCTATGGTTTTGGATTTGGACTTGGAAGATCATGCTATCTATATGAAGTATATTTATGGGTTCCATGAGTATATACAGAAGGAGTTGAAGATGTTTTCGGTGGATACTATCTCCGAACCAATTATAAAAGCTAATGTCATTGAAGGCAGGCTTAAGAAATCTGATTCAAAGGGAAATACTAAGGTGAAATCTGTAGGTACCACTGTGAAAGGAGGTTAAAGGAGCAAAGAAGAAGGGAAGTCTAATGACAAAGAAGGTTTGTCTTGCACCCATTGCAATCAAACAGGTCACGTTGTCGACAAGTGTTGGGTTAAGAACCCTCATCTAAAACCTAAAGGATTGCAGAGGAAAGAAGCCAAGAAGGAAGCACTAGTCACTCAAACTACAAAAGAAGTCCATGGACTAACGGAACCCAGTTCAAAGCTTTCTCTTATGACAGGGGCAAAAGAAAAACCTTCAAAAGATGATCTTAGGGAGCGACTCTTCACAGTGAAGATGCAAGTCAAAACAACACTAGTTGATGTTGTTGTTGACCTAAGAAGTCAGAAGAATTTACTTTCAAATTCTTTGGTGCATAAGTTAGGATTGAAGACTAGCAAACATCCAAAACCATACCCTTTAGGATGGCTTCAAAAGGAATGAGGCTTACAAGTTTCACAGCAGTGCACATTCAAATTTGCTCTAGATGAGTCATATCTTGACGAAGTTACATGTGATGTAGTTCCTTTGGATGTCTTCCAGGTAGTACTAGGTAGTCCTTACCTATGGGATAGAGATGCAACTCTACACAAGAGGGAACAAAAGTACACCTTTACCAAAGATGGAGAAAGTTTTGTGATTCGGTCTATTGATTCTCCTCTTGAAGGAGCAAGCTTTATCACAACCACTCAGGATAAGCGGTTGGTGAATGCTGGCACAAAGTTCATTCTCCTTGTGATCAGTTCTCTTGAAGATGAGCCGAGTAGAGTATGTTTAGCAGCCTTGACTTCTCAACAAGAAGGCGAACTAGAAAGGTTGAAGTTGAAATACAAGGATTTATTTTCTGATGTCACAGGGTTACCACCAAAAAGGAGTGTGGAACATGAAATCATGTTGACCGGGGAGAGTTCTCTGCCTAATGTAGGTCTTTATCGCACGACCGTTGAGGAATCTGATGAGATCAAGAAACAAGTCCAGGAACTCCTAGAATTAGGAATGATAGTGCCAAGTGCTTCACCTTGTGGATCAGCGGTATTGTTGCTACCAAATAAAGATGGAGGCTGGCGTATGTGCATTGATTATAGAGAATTGAACAAGATTACTATCAAGATTCGTTATCCTCTACCTAGGATAGACGACATGATGGATCGATTGGAAAAATCTCGAGTCTTTACAAAGTTGGATTTCAAATACGGATACCACCAAATGAGAGTCCGAGAAGATGATACATGGAAGACTGCTTTCAAAACCAAACAAGCCTTGTTCGAATGGTTGGTGATGCCTTTTGGTTTGTGTAACACTCCAGCGACGTTTATGCGTTTAATGAATGATTTGTTACGACCTTTTATAGAAGATTTTGTGATTGTTTACTTGGATGATATCCTAATATACAGCATAATTTGGGAAGAGCATCTCGTTCACGTTGAGAAGGTGTTTAAATTGTTACATGAAGGCCAGCTGAAGTTGAACGTAAAGAAATGTGAGTTTGGGAAGGAAGAGTTGGTGTATCTCGGTTTCATTGTTGGTAGTGTACAACGGAAGATTGATCCAAGGAAGGTTGAAGTGATCACTAAGTGGCCTAGACCTAGTACCGTAACTGAAATCAGAAGTTTCTTAGGGGATTGTACCTACTTGCGTAAGTTTATCCGGCATTTCTCAAATATTGCAGGACCATTGCATGGTTTGACGGGAACTAAGGAAAAGTTTGAATGGCAGCAAACCCATGAAGACGCTTTTCAGTTACTAAAAAGTAAGATTTCATAAGCACCAGTGTTGACATTGCTTAACTTACAGCGTACTTTTGAAGTTGAGACCGACGCTTCTAATTATGCATTGGGAGGAGTGTTGTTACAAGATGGTAAACCAGTGGAGTACCATTCAGAATTGTTCTCAGGTGCTATTAAGAACTACGCACCTTATGACAAAGAATTTTATGCTTTATATCAATGTATCAAGAATTGGCGAGTGTATCTCTTAGGTAAAGAAGCAGTGGTACATTCAAATCACAAACCATTGGAGTATCTACACGCTCAGGTGAAACTACAACAAGCCCGACACATGAAGTGGATGTCTTACTTGATGAGTTTCAACATTCTCATTAGGTACAAGAATGGAGTAACAAACAAGTTCGCAGATATGTTGTCTCGTCCACCAGTCCGAGCATTATTGGTGGCCACGAGAATTCAACCGATTGTTCCTCAAGATTATGCAGAGTCATACGCATCTAGAAAGGACTTCAATAAGGTGTTAGAAGGTGTAAAGAGTGGTTTGAAAGGCGAGTTTGAACTTCGAGATGGATTGTTATACAAGGTCAGTTACTTTGCATACCAGAAGATGGAGATCGTTTACAGTGGTTGAGAGAGGCGCACACTTCCCGAGTTGCTGGATACTTTGGGATGAATAAAACTCTACTTAAACTCCGTCGCTATATCTTTTGGCCAAAGATGCAAGATGATGTGGCTAAGTTAGTTAGAGGGTGTAAGTTGTGTAGCACATTGGCAGGTCCGGAAGAGTGTATAAAAATGATGCAATGGAAACGGGCCTACAGTAATACCGCAAGTGCACGGTCGTCAGTTGTAGCTCGTGCAAGTACGGGTCGATCCACAGAGATCGGGTGTGTTTCGGAAAAGTGTCTTAGCTAATTGGGTTCCTAGATTTGCTTTAGGCTTAGAAGCCCTTTGGAAGTATTGGGCTTAATGTACTATTGGGTTTGAATGCCCTTTGAATGGATTGGGCTTAGTGGGTTTGTAAACATAAAATGAACTGAGCTTGGGCTCAGTTGTCTTTAAAGTGCAAATGGGCTTTGGTTTTAGAAACTGGTTTGAGCTTTGGGCTTAACAGTTCAACTGTTACTTGGGCTTAACATTTCACTAGGCTTTGGCCTTGGTCTTACAGTTGGGCTCAAATTGTTCTCTGGGTTTTTGGAAGTGAACTGTGAGTTGGGCTTAGGACCTTGGACTCAGTTGGCCTTGGAAGGCAGCAGCAGCTGCAGAAAGGCAGCAGCAGCAACAGAAATGGATTGGCAGCAGCAGGAGCAAGTGCTGCACAGCAGCTACAGGGGAAAGAAGCAATGCAGGGCAAAGAAAGAAGACAGCAGTAAGGGAAGCAACAAGAAAAGCAACAGAGTTGCAGGGAAGTGAAGCAGCAACCCTGTAGTGCAGCAGCAGAAGTGCAACAGTAGGGGGAGCAGAAATGCAGTAGAAGAAAATGTAGAAAAGCAACAGAGTTGCAAGGCCTGGAAGAAACAATCAAGGCAAAAACAAAACAAAGCATGAACAAAGCCAACAGTTGATGATGAAATTGTGGATGACAGGGAGCTAGGGGTTGAATTCACTCTAATGTTTACTGTGTATTCTCCTATAGGAAGTTAAACACAACTATGGTATAATTTCCAAAGCACTAATTGTCTTTCTACAGCACAACTAGTCAAGAGATTATGAATTCAGCTTGAGTTGCAGCTTATCAGCAGCTCATGATCCTAACTACAAAGTATACATGGCATACATTGTGAAAGTGAGGTGATGATGAGCTAAGTTCAGGTTTTACCTAAACTTGTTTAGCTTTCTAGAGCAATGTGGTCAATATACTGCACAATACAACATAAAGCTTCATCAAGTCCCTAGCAGGGTGATTTAGAACATGATAAGCAGCATAACAGTGAGCTAGGGGTGGCACTAACAAGACATTTGCACATTAACAGGCATAATTACACATGAACAGGAGCACTGAACTAACAATACATCAAAACAATTACACAACATGGCAACAAATGCATATTACAACATCATACACAGTACAATAACAAGAAGAAACATATGCAGATGATTAACAGTGCAGCAAAAATTAACAATCAAACTAACCCAATTAGGGGGAAACTTGGCTAGCCAAGAACAGTTTTTACATCCCTAACACTTCCCTTTTATAGTTTACAAAAAATCCTAATTTTTCGAAACCCTAAATTGAAATTAGGGTTTTCTCAAATTCCCAAAATTACTCACTGATTTCGTTGTCCCCTCTGCCTTTTGTCGACAACCCATGCTCCCAATTGCTCTGCCACTCGTCTCCATCGTGTATGAAAGCCATCTGCTACTCGTACTCAAACCCTAGTTCTCTTAGATTTATCTCATAGGGTGAATGAGATAGAGGTGAGAGAAGTAGAGTGATGAGTGATGTTTATGGGGGAAGGGTAGAGGGGTTGTGTGGTTGGAGAGGCTCGAGATGAAGTGGTACAGGAGTTCGAGAAGGAGAAATTGCAGGGGTCTGCAACTGTCGGGGGAAGAAGGGTTTTTGGGTGAAAACGAATGTTTGGCTCGACTGGTGTAGGTGATGGGATATTTGATGATACGGTGTTGAGCGGAATCATCTGAAGTTGATGCGCAGCGAGTGGATGATGATGGTTCGTCACAACTGGGCTGAATCGAACGACTACGATAGAACGTGCTCTGACTGACCGTTGGATTGTGTAGCACAACAAAACTGATGGATCCAGATGGAGTTAGGTGCTGTAGTATGTGTCGAGAGCAGCAAGTTTGATGTCCAACGAATACGAAACCGTAGGATGCGTAGATGATGGATCAGATCGGACGGATGAGAGCTGAGGCGGGCTTTTGGGCTTGGTCTTGGACTTAGGTTTAGAATTTGAGCTTGGGCCTTAATTTTTCTTAGCCCACTTCTTCTCTTAAGAGTAATTTCTTCCTCTTCAAGCCCACCTCTAGTTGATCCGGCTCTTGCGAACATCATTCTTCGATGCCTTTCTGCGGGGCCTTTGCCGTTTCTTTGCTCTTTTTGCTCCGTGAGTTAACCAGGCTTTATTTGGTACCTAAAAATGCAAAATTAATTAATAAAATAATTATTCTTGAAAACAACGAAAACACAGAATATGGGATAAAATGGAGCGTTAGTGCACAAAAGAGAGTTAAATGCCAACAAAAAGGGATAAATATATACAATATTTGGCACTCATCAAATACCCCCAAACCTGAATTTTACTTGTCCTCAAGTAAAACAAACTAAGGAAATCCTAACTATACCACTGTCGCTGGTCTCTCGAATGCATTTAGCGTATGCACTAAGCCTTTTAAACCACTAAGTGTCCCTAGTGGACGAGTTGAAGTCTCGTGAAGGTTTACCAGAGGTGTGCCTACAAAACCTAAGGACAAAATATAAGCTCATATTCCGTCAAATGTGACATGTGCAAAACAGTTTAAGCTCACAGCAAAATGGAGATGTCAATCTAGCTATCGAAGGCACAATCCTAGCACTGATAACAAATAAGGACATGTGATAAGAGTGTAAAGTGTATCTACACATGTGTAAAGAAAGATCTGAAGTTATGACTACTAATCACCAAGAGATAGTTTCTCAGGCTAAGAACTGAGGTCGAAATCTAGCTAGCTGTCCGGACTTTACGAGAATTGTGAATGAGTTGGAGGTATTTCACAATTACTCGCGTTGTACATCAATGGCATACACCCTCCTTGCTTATTACAAAACAACAAAATAACTCTTATTTACATTGACATCTCTTTTTATTTTTGGAACAAGAGATGATGGAATTGATAAATACTTGATTTTTTTTATTTTTTGATTTTTTTTTTTTTTTTTTTTTTATTTTTTTTTTTTTTTTTTTTTTTTTTTTTTTTTTTTTTTTTTTTTTTTTTTTTTTTTTTTTTTTTTTTTTTTTGAACAAGGAAACACTTTTGATACATAACAAGAAGAAACAAAAAATTACATGACACTTTGCAAGAGGTAGCCCTTTTTGATGCACCCAGTTAAATTCGATGGTTGTCTTTCTTAATGTAACCTCCACCTTCTATCCCAACCAACCAAAGAACAAGCTAGTCAAGTTTCGTTCAGTATTCTAAAGTGATTGGCAATCGTAACTTCCTATCCAACACCTTGAAGATCGAGGCCATACATGTATTGGTAGATCGTGCGCGTGCAAATTTCTTATCACTATGTGAATTGTGCTAGAATCAGGGTGCCTAAATATCTAGACTAAGACTCCTAATAAAATACATATTTGCACAAGAGTCAACATTTCAAGGTAAATGAGCTCCATTTTTTATGATTTTTTTTTTTTTTAATTTTTTTGAATTTTGATTTTTAATTTTTTTTGGAATTTTTCAATTTTTTCAAAAAGAAGAAGGAGTTCGTTTTCAATTATAGCATATTATCGTGGTATCTACTCTATACCCCCAAACCTAAACTAAACATTGTCCTCAATGTTTCAAAATATGGAAAGAATTAAAATGCAACATATGGAAAGGGACATGCTGAGTAGAGTAAAAGGAGAGAGAATACCCGATTTCGGCGAAAGCAGAATTAAAACTCCGTTATTCAAGGCAAAAATCCAACATATTTCAGCCGAGATCATATTGGATTAGCAAAATATATACAAAAGGAACAAAAGGGTTTTTAAAATTTTATCTACTGGATTATATACAAAAAATTCACCATACACTAACAATCTAAAGAGTTGAGGATCAACCCAAAAGACGAAGTGTAGACATTTCAACAGCTTCACACAATAATAACAGGAAAGAAACGCAAGTGAAACTGTGAAACAAAATGAGCTACCCCCAAACCTGGATTTTACAGAAGATATAATTTTGAAAACAAAATCGCGCAGTTTTGGGGGTTCATCATGCAAGGTCTAGCTCAAATGAACTGTGCTAGGGACGGGCAAACATGCTAATTTCCAACTGTGGTTCCTCAAATGTATTATATTTGGAAGCAAAATAGTCCAAGAGGACTTGGGAAGCACACAGTTCCAAACCTAGGTTGGATTTCAGAAAAATTGGTTTTACAATATTGGTACAAACCAAATCTAGGTTGGGTGGAAGGCCATCAGATTGTGACTTAGGTAGAAGAATAGGCATATCATTATCAATCAAATCAAAATCTTCTAACTCATCTACACATGTCACATCATGCTCACAATCATCACTCACATTGGCAAGTTCACACTTAGAATCATCAACATCATCAACAGATTCATTCTCATGCATCGGCAAATCAGGAGAAATATCACAATGTGACCTAGGTAGAGAATCAGACACATCAAATATATTTTCATGCATATTAGTGTCTACAGAAGATTCAACTATTCCTATGTCATGTCATCTTCACAGAATAATTGTACGAATCCCATGTCAATATCAAAATCATATGAATTACAATGAGTATTAGAAAAAACAACATTCATGAAGGTCGAGGGCGAGAAGCCATATGTTATTGAACCAACAGGTTCCACAATATTTTCATGTTCTTCTAACACATCATCATAATCATCATAATCATCATCATGGTAGCATGCATATTGGTCCTCATTAAAAGTGGTGGTGTCGTTAGTCGATTCATGTTCCTCTAAATTAGGTTCATATTCAACATCATTTACATGAATGGGACTAGACACTTCATTAGGGACAACATACATTTCCTCATGAATTTCCTCCTTTTGTAGGTGAAGCAAAATCTGATCTAAATATGCCTGAATTCGTGATGTAGATCTATCGAAGTTTTGCTCACTAAGTCTGAAAGCTTCTGTGGTGGAGTCTAAATTCATGGGAGTACAAAATTCTTCATGTTCAAATTGTGGTGAATGGTACATGTATGCATGGTCATTAGGGTCTACAAAATATTGATCGCAACCCTCAAAGGATTGATTATGGTCCCAATGACTACCATTCTCACAATTCATGGGCATTTCATACCTTGGATTTTCTCTAGATTGCCTAAAATTATGCAAAATATGACAATTCTCAACAGGGTGGTCTAAACTACCACATGCGGACATGCATAGATTTCAGGTTGCCTAAGAAAATTAGATGTGACAGATTCCTCATGTGATTGCATTTCTAAAGCTGCGATTCGAGCTTCTAATTGATCGATCAAGATGATTGTGTGAGTGAGGCACTAGCAAAATGTTCATTTTCACGTTGTGGCGAATGATGCATGTGAATAGTCATTAGGGTTCATGTATTGAGGCTCGGGACTTTGAAAATGTCCATAATAATTCCTATGACTATTGACATCATGGTCCGTGGGAGGTTCATAACGTGAAGTTTGTCCATACGCAAGTTCTCTAAGGGATTTATTGTATTCCCCAACTGTAGAAAAAGATCTATACATGATTGGGCTCAAAAGCTAAGTAACTATGTTACAAAGCCCAAATTTGGTTTTTAAAGGGTTTGGATTTTTGGGAAAAATTTGGTTTTTGGGACATTTGGTTTTTGGGGTTTGAAAAGAAATTTGGTTTTTTGTGGGAGCAAGATAAAATTTGGTTTTAAAATCTGGGAGCAAGTAAAATTTGGTTTTTTTTTTTTTTTTTTTTTTTTTTTTTTTTTTTTTTTTTTTTTTAAAAGAAAATAAAATTTGGTTTTTGAATGGGAGCAAGCCCACTGTTTGTTTTGTATCTGCTTTGGCTCCGCTTGGTTGAAAACTTTTGGTGGAACTGAGTCCAAAATCTCGGCCTAGAATTTGGGTACTCGGCCCACTAACGAGTTCAACTAGCGTGATCGGTTACAAGCTCAGCTGGGTTTAAACCCAGAGTCCAAAATACAAGTCCAATGAAAAATTTAAACAAGCCCACAAAATAAATACAAGCCCACAAATTAAACAACAAGCCCAAAATAAATTATTACAAACCCAAAATAGAAAAATAAAAAGCCCAAAAAATTGGGTTAATTATTACAAGCCCACAAATAAAAAATTGGAAGCCCACAGGTTGGGTTCTCTCAATTGAATGGGTTTAGGCTTACCTTTTTAGCACAGCCCAGCTGCTCTGATATTGTTGCAAAAACCCAGTTGGGTTTTGGTTCTTTTCCTTGTGGCGTCCCAGCAGAGGAAAAACAGGTTCAGAATCAGCAGGTCCAATAGCAAATGAAATGAAGCAGATGCAGATGCAAATGCTATGAAATGAAATGCAAAATAGCTAAGAAAAACACAGATAAAACACAGCACCAATCCCCGGCAACGGCGCCAAAAACTTGGCAGGTCCGGAAGAGTGTATAAAAATGATGCGATGAAAACGGGCCTACAGTAATACCGCAAGTGCACGGTCGTCAGTTGTAGCTCGTGCAAGTACGGGTCGATCCACAGAGATCGGGTGTGTTTCGGAAGTGTTTTAGCTAATTGGGTTCCTAGATTTGCTTTGGGCTTAGAAGCCCTTTGGAAGTATTGGGCTTAATGTACTATTGGGTTTGAATGCCCTTTGAATGGATTGGGCTTAGTGGGTTTGTAAACATAAAATGAACTGAGCTTGGGCTCAGTTGTCTTTAAAGTGCAAATGGGCTTTGGTTTTAGAAACTGGTTTGAGCTTTGGGCTTAACAGTTCAACTGTTACTTGGGCTTAACATTTCACTAGGCTTTGGCCTTGGTCTTACAGTTGGGCTCAAATTGTTCTCTGGGTTTTTGGAAGTGAACTGTGAGTTGGGCTTAGGACCTTGGACTCAGTTGGCCTTGGAAGGCAGCAGCAGCTGCAGAAAGGCAGCAGCAGCAGAAGAAGCTGCAGCAGCAACAGAAATGGATTGGCAGCAGCAGGAGCAAGTGCTGCACAGCAGCTACAGGGGAAAGAAGCAATGCAGGGCAAAGAAAGAAGACAGCAGTAAGGGAAGCAACAAGAAAAGCAACAGAGTTGCAGGGAAGTGAAGCAGCAACCCTGTAGTGCAGCAGCAGAAGTGCAACAGTAGGGGGAGCAGAAATGCAGTAGAAGAAAATGTAGAAAAGCAACAGAGTTGCAAGGCCTGGAAGAAACAATCAAGGCAAAAACAAAACAAAGCATGAACAAAGCCAACAGTTGATGATGAAATTGTGGATGACAGGGAGCTAGGGGTTGAATTCACTCTAATGTTTACTGTGTATTCTCCTATAGGAAGTTAAACACAACTATGGTATAATTTCCAAAGCACTAATTGTCTTTCTACAGCACAACTAGTCAAGAGATTATGAATTCAGCTTGAGTTGCAGCTTATCAGCAGCTCATGATCCTAACTACAAAGTATACATGGCATACATTGTGAAAGTGAGGTGATGATGAGCTAAGTTCAGGTTTTACCTAAACTTGTTTAGCTTTCTAGAGCAATGTGGTCAATATACTGCACAATACAACAATAAAGCTTCATCAAGTCCCTAGCAGGGTGATTTAGAACATGATAAGCAGCATAACAGTGAGCTAGGGGTGGCACTAACAAGACATTTGCACATTAACAGGCATAATTACACATGAACAGGAGCACTGAACTAACAATACATCAAAACAATTACACAACATGGCAACAAATGCATATTACAACACATCATACACAGTACAATAACAAGAAGAACATATGCAGATGATTAACAGTGCAGCAAAAATTAACATCAAACTTAACCCAATTAGGGGGAAACTTGGCTAGCCCACAAACACGTTTTTACATCCCTAACACTTCCCTTTTATAGTTTACAAAAAATCCTAATTTTTCGAAACCCTAAATTGAAATTAGGGTTTTCTCAAATTCCCAAAATTACTCACTGATTTCGTTGTCCCCTCTGCCTTTTGTCGACAACCCATGCTCCCAATTGCTCTGCCACTCGTCTCCATCGTGTATGAAAGCCATCTGCTACTCGTACTCAAACCCTAGTTCTCTTAGATTTATCTCATAGGGTGAATGAGATAGAGGTGAGAGAAGTAGAGTGATGAGTGATGTTTATGGGGAAGGGTAGAGGGGTTGTGTGGTTGGAGAGGCTCGAGATGGTGAAGTGGTACAGGAGTTCGAGAAGGAGAAATTGCAGGGGTCTGCAACTGTCGGGGGAAGAAGGGTTTTTGGGTGAAAACGAATGTTTGGCTCGACTGGTGTAGGTGATGGGATATTTGATGATACGGTGTTGAGCGGAATCATCTGAAGTTGATGCGCAGCGAGTGGATGATGATGGTCGTCACAACTGGGCTGAATCGAACGACTACGATAGAACGTGCTCTGACTGACCGTTGGATTGTGTAGCACAACAAAACTGATGGATCCAGATGGAGTTAGGTGCTGTAGTATGTGTCGAGAGCAGCAAGTTTGATGTCCAACGAATACGAAACCGTAGGATGCGTAGATGATGGATCAGATCGGACGGATGAGAGCTGAGGCGGGCTTTTGGGCTTGGTCTTGGACTTAGGTTTAGAATTTGAGCTTGGGCCTTAATTTTTCTTAGCCCACTTCTTCTCTTAAGAGTAATTTCTTCCTCTTCAAGCCCACCTCTAGTTGATCCGGCTCTTGCGAACATCATTCTTCGATGCCTTTCTGCGGGGAGCCTTTGCCGTTTCTTTGCTCTTTTTGCTCCGTGAGTTAACCAGGCTTTATTTGGTACCTAAAAATGCAAAATTAATTAATAAAAGTAATTATTCTTGAAAACAACGAAAACACAGAATATGGGATAAAATGGAGCGTTAGTGCACAAAAGATGAGTTAAATGCCAACAAAAAGGGATAAATATATACAATATTTGGCACTCATCACACATCTAAACCTTCCAACAAGAAACGTGGGTTATATCTACCATTACCAGTACCATCAAGACCTTGGGAGAGTATTTCTATGGATTTTCTTGGTGGGTTACCAAAGACCAAGTCTGGTTATGATTACTTGTTCGTTGTGGTCGACCGATTCAGCAAGATGATTGCATTAATTCCATGTACAAAAACGGTAATGGGAGACGGTGCAGCAAAGCTCTTCTTTGAGCATACGTGGAAGCATTTTGGTTTATCTACTTCGATTATTTCTGATAGGGATAGTCGATTCCTTAGTCATTTTTGGGATTCTTTATGGAAGATGATGGACACTAGGTTGAAGAAGAGTACAGCTTTTCATCCACAAACAGACGGACAAACAAAAGTGGTCAACAGGACTATGGTTCACATTTTAAGGGGATATAATTATAAGCATCCTAAAACTTGGGACGAGAGTTTACCATATCTACAGTTTGCTTTCAATAGAGCAGTTCACAGTTCTTCGGGAAAATCTCCTTTTCGAGACGTGCTATGGTTACTTACCACCTAACCCTTTCGATCTAGTATTTTCTAGTGACACCACAATGGGGGGGGGGAGGAAGTGGGAGGAAGGAAGTGAAAGACAAAAGACACAAAAGTTCTTGGAGAAGATATCTCATATTCATGCAACTGTTGAAGCACAATTAAAGAAGTCACAAGCCAGATACAAAGCAAAACATGACAAGCATCTTGTGCCTTGTAATTTCGGTGTTGGTGCCTTGGTATGGTTAAAGTTAGTTAAGGAACGACTGAAGGGGGAAGGTAAGAAGTTGAAGCCATTGAGGTATGGACCGTTTCGTATTCTCGACCAGATTGGTGACAATGCCTTTCATCTAGATTTGCCACCTTATCTAGGAATGTACTCGGTTATAAATACCGAATACTTGAAGTTGTTTGAACCACCATTACTTGATGATGATGGCGATGACACTATGATCTTACCAAGAGTAGAAGACTTATGGTTTGATAAAGAGGAACCACTCAAGGAAGACTGCATATAGGAGCGAAGAGTGACTAAAACATGACAAGGAGAGAAAGAATCTTTTCTAATTGGATGTAAAGGTCAAGTTCTTAGCAAGGAAAAAGGGAATCTCGAGTTCCCTAACCTTCATTTTTAACTTTCACAGGAGTTCAAGTTCTTAAAAAGGGGACCCATGATACAGGTGTATCCGTACTCCTTTAGGGAACTTAGTTTACCTCAAACTAAGTTGAGGGAATAATCCTATTCTAAGCAGGAATCCTTGTTTAGGCAGAATTCCTAGTTAGGGAAGAGTTTTGTTTTAGGCAATACTCTTAGTTTAGGAAATATATTCCTAATAGAAGTCCTTTTTCGGCTGAGTACGATGAAGACTATAAATAAAGGGCTTTGGCTAATAGCTAAGGACACAGATTCTAGGCACAAAAAACCTAGGAGAAGCTTGGAACAATACTTGTGCAAGCTAGCAAACAATTTAAGTTTGATCCACTTTTTAGAGATATTGTGAGCGTAACAAAGAGAGAATCGTAATTGTTTTCTTTTTCATAATCTAGAGAAGATATTTTTCTTCAAATTACTACTTGTGTTCCGTTTTCTAAGTTTCTCGTCTATTATGATTCTGAATTCTGCCTTTATAGTAATAGATACCAAGGTATAAAGATCAATACGTATCAATATTGTCCATCAATAATGTATAAGGATATAGATTGGGATACTCAGTAATTTTGGATCCAACTGAAGCAATTAATACCTGAACATATTAACCAAAAAGCAGTGAAGGATATGGGAGAGATCATGGGAGAAGTCAGAGCCAAAGAACCAAAGACTGGTCTCCCTCCTACTAGAGAAGTCTTCGAGGTATGCGTGGGGATTAATTTGTCTACTCCACTGCGCATAGGAGGCTTGGAAGTAACAGCAGCAGGATCAACAAGATGGATACACTTTTACTATGAAAGACAGCCTCATAAGATCTGCAAAGAATGCTACATTCTGAAGCATTCAAAAGATGACTATGAAGATATAAAGTTAAAGCTAGATGATATGCACAATGAACCACAGAAGTTCGGTAATCTAAGACTGGGAAAGAAAAAACTTTATGGTGCAAATCCAGTACCTAGCTCGAATCTGAAAAAGAAGAAGATGGTGAAGCATACTCCTTTCATCCCCCAAAAGATGGTCTCATGATTAAAGGTTTTGAGAAAACCAAAGTAGCTGAAGTGTATGCAGAAGCTAGACTTGGGAAAAGACAGAGAAGTGATAACACAACTGATGCTAACCCTTCCATTTATGATGTTAATCAAGCTGTGATTCCTGCACCAGTAACAATAACCACCAAGGAGAAAGGAAAAGTTTTTGAGATTGAACAATATGTATGAGCAAACGGAGGGAATCGGATATAGTTTCTACCCTGTTTTCAATAACTTCAATAGTATCCTCGTTGTTTTCACAAATTATATTTATAATTTTACTTCTTGTGATTTCCAGTTTTTACTTCAAAATATGAAAATTTTGTCTTGGAATTTGTGTGGCTTTGGTAACAGAGATACTAGACAAAACCTGAAAGATTTGATTAGGTCTAATGACCCTGACATCATTTTCCTAATTGAAACAAAAAACCCAGCTAGAAAGATGATCCAATATATTAATCCGTTGAATTTTCCTAACAACTTCCTGGTTAATCCTATTGGTATTTCTGGAGGTCTCTGCTTTTTATTGAGTCTAAATTGAATATCATCTAATGTAAAATTAGGATTGATACTAGAACAGATTACTCCCTGGTAAGTTTCATTTATGGAGCCTTAGATGATTTTCTTAGGAAAAATCAATGGGGTTTTATGTAATGTATTGCTAACCAACTAAATCTGCCTTGGATTGTTATTGGTGATCTTAATTTTGTTCTTAAGAAAGAAGAGAAAATGGGAGGTAATCTAATATCTCAGTCTAAACTAGATTACTTTAATGATTTGTTAAATTGTAATGACTTGAATGATATTCAATTTATAGGGAATCCATTCACATTGACAAACAAAAGACAAGGACATGAACTTGTTCTAGAAAGATTGGATATGGCAGTTGTTGATATGAGTTGGCTTAGTTATTTTCCAGCTGTTGTCACTTATCATTTAATACCACTAGCTAGTGATCATTGCCCTGTCTTACTTTCTACTAATAGAATGGACTCTAAGACCCATAAGCCCTTTAGAGGGAACAAAATGTGGTTTAAGGATCCTTCTTGCAAAGAACTGATTGCTAATAATTGGTCTACTAATGTTCAAGGTTCTAATGCCTTCAAAATTTCTAAAACTCTATTTCATACTAAGTAGATACTTAGAAATTGGAACTACATGCATTTTGGTATCATTAATACTGAAATTAGTTAGTAAGATTAAATCCCAACTTGAGATTTTGCTTTCTAATAACTCTAACCCTCTAGACTCTGATGTTGTTAGATTGCAGAATGATCTAAATTACTGGTATAATGTGGAAGTTGTTCACTGGAAGCAAAGAAGTAAGAATGGCGAGCTTAAATTAGGTGATAGGAATACTGCTTAGTTCCACCATAAGGCAAACTTTAGAAGGAAGAGAACCCAAATAGACTCCATTCAGAATGACTTAGGTATTTGGCTTACTGATAGAAGTGACATATATAGCTAATAAACTGAAGTCTCATTTGAGTAGAACTTCCTCACCAACCTATGCTACTTCTTACCATAATTTCATATTACCATGTATTACTGATGAGGATAATTCTGCTCTGGTAGCTATCCCAACTCTGGAGGAAGTTAAGAAAATTGTTTTTGACATGAAACCTTGGACCACTCCTGGTCCGGATGGTTTCCCTCCAGGGTTTTATCAAACTATGTGGGACACTGTTGGAGATGACCTTACTAGGATGGTTCAGTCTTTTTTTTCACTCTAGACATATTTTAAAACAAATGAACCATAATTTCATTTCTTTGATTTCCAAAAATAGTTTCCCTATGACTGCCATAGACTTTAGGCCAATTTATCTGTGTAATACTTCTTATAAGGTTATTTCTAAACTGTTGGCTTCTAGAATTAAAACTACTTTAGAAAAAACCATTACATCTAACCAAATTGTTTTTGTGTCAGGTAGATGTATCACATACAATATTGTTATTGCCCATGAACTCGTAGATTATATGAAAAGGATTAAATCAACAAAAGGTTGGATGGCTATTAAATTGGATATGTCGAAAGCTTTTGGCCGAATAGAATGTTCCCTCTTGATAAGTATTTTAAAAAATTTAGGTTTCTGTCGAGAGTTCTGTGATATGATTTATTAATGCATCAGTACTGTCTCCACTTCTATTTTGCTTAATGGATCTCCAGGAGATGTTTTCACACCTCAAAGAGGACTTAGACAAGAAGATCCATTATCTCCTTATCTATTTATCCTCTGTATGGAGTCATTTTCTAGATATCTTCTTGTTGATGAGTATAATAATCAAATTCATGGTATAAAAATCAATAAACATTGTCCTGTAGTTTCTCATATTTTTTTGCAGATGACTGTCTTGTGTTTGCTAAAGCTAATGGAAAGGAAGTTATAAACTTAGTGAATATCATAGAACAGTTTAGAAGCTTCTCTGGTCAGTCAATAAATTACCAGAAATCAGGTATTGCCTTTAGAAAAAAGTTCCTAATCACATTAAGAATGAAATTTCTAGTATTTTAAACATCAAAAAGCTTGGTTTAAATGATAAATACCTAGGAGTTCCTTTGCTCTTACAGAAAATAAGACTCAATCATTTGCTCCTCTTATGCATATATGGTGATAGGTTAGCTTGTTGGCAATCTAAGTTGTTGAACCTTCCTGGTAGGACTGTTTTAGTTCAGTCAGTTCTTAGTAGTCTTTCTTCCCATCATATGTCAGTTTTTCCTATTCCTAAAGGTATGACTGATAAATGGATTATATCCAAATGAGTTTTTGGGGAAATAAGAGAAAAGACAAAAAAGGAGGTAATTTCATAAAATGGAAAAAAGTAGCACATCCTAAGGAATTGGGATGACTTAAGATTAAGCAAAATGAAATCATGATTTGGCTCTTCTAGCTAAGCTTTCTTGGAGAATGTTGCATTATCAAGATACCTTGTGGTATAAGATTATGAAAGGGAAGTACTTTCGTTTCATTGATCCTCTTAATGATATTATGAGTGTTAATGGTTCTTGGATTTGGAATGGAGTGTGCAGGGGGTTGGAGATCTTAAAAAGGTATGCAATTTGGGGGTAGGTGATGGGTCTTCCATTTGTATATGGAAAAAAGATGGGTACCTGCCATTTCTTCTTTTGTTAACTCTCAAAACTACTCTGTTAACAAGCAATATATTTCTCAACTTATTGATAATGATGCTAAATGTTGGAAAGTTCCTGTTCTAAAAGCTTTATTTGATAATCAAACTATAGAAGAAATTCCGAAGATTAGGATTCTCTTCTCTGGTGCTGATTGTCTTAGATGGCAGCCAAGCTCCAATGGTAAATTCTCTGTGAAATCATCTTATAAAGCTATTCTTAACACTAGAAATTAGGAAAATGGATTTACTAATACTGTTCCCATCTCTTGAATAGATTCTGGAAGACTAAACTGCCAAATAAGATCCTATAGTTTATTTGGAAATGTCTGCATGACTGTTTGCCCCTAGGTGAAAAACTAGCTAGACATAACAGCAGTAGTAATCCTATGTAAGTATGTGTCCCTTCTGTGACAATAGTATTGAGAATATGCAACATCTGTTTTTTGATTGTATTTTTTCTATAGCTATTTGGGCTGATATTGATAGTGTTTTTCTACCTATTATCACAAATGTTGTGTTTTATGACTGGTTATGTAGTCTTTTCTAGGGCGCTATCCTGCCAGTGAGTTATGATAAGATCTTTGAATGGTTTGGCTTCATATTGTGGGTGCAGGTAAGTTTTTGAGGGACAGAAAGAAAACATGCAACAAGTATCCTTAATGGTTAAATCTGATATTGCAGACCGGAACATGGAAAATTTCATGAAAAATGACATTGTCATTCTTAATATTAGTCATTCTCCTGGTGTTTGGGAGAAGCCAACAAATCCATTTATTAAAATTAATTGTGATGCTTCCTATAACGATTTAGATCATTCAATTGGTATAGGACTAATCAGTCGAAATTTTGATGGCAATCCAGATGGAGCTAGATGTTGTAGGACAAAGGCAATAGATCCAGAGCAAGCAGAGGCAAATGCTTTCCTGGATGCAGTTGTGTGGGCTAAACAAAAAGGAATACAACATGTGCATCTGGAAGGAGACTGCCAGAATGTTATTAATGCTTTGAATGGTAGCTTAGATTCAATAAAATGGACCACAAGAAATTTGGTTAGAGATTGTGGTAGTATTTTAGATTCCTTCGTTAGTTGGAAATGTTCTCATGTTCCTAGAAAGATCAATCATGTTGCTCATAATATTGCCAAGCATGGCATTGACAATGTAATACCAATTGAATGGTCTACTCAAGTCCCGGCTTGGATAATGCAATGTATCCAATGGGATGAACATCTGTAATCTTTTCATTATAAATTCAATCTTTCTTATTATTAAAAAGAAAAAAGCTCCTCTCCCACAACTTTTAAAAGTTGGGAAATTTTGTAAGTGCTTTGAAAAGCACTTTGAAAATATTTTACCAAACACTAATATGAAAAATAATTACTATATATATTTTTTGAAAAATAAAAGCATTACCAAACCTAGCCATACGTGCCTCCAAATATTGCATATATACTTGTAAATTAATAATACTATTGTTATATTATTAGTTTATCTTATCTCTTTGTCTCTTTTCTTTGAAATTTTTTTGTATCTGACCATTTGTTTAACTTTGCAGGGCAACTAGTAAGTGTAGGCCAACATTTAAATCCAACTGTTTTGATTGGTTTTCTTGAAGCGTTTTCTTCTGTTGTGTCATCACACATGTTATCCTTTTTAATTCACGAAGCTGGACAAGATACAACAACAACTGCTATAAATGTTAATGTGTGGAGCAGTTTAATGTGTTTGGTTCCAATCATACTAAGTTTATATGTTGGGTTCTCAGCGATTAGCATAATATATTTCATGTTAGTTTCCACATTCCTTGGAGTTTTATCCCAAACTCTACTTTTATCAACTATTTATATTACAACCGTGTCTACGATAAGTCTCATATGGATCTTGTTATATACCATGGATTGGGGATCGCCGGTGCAAATGTTTTGCACCGGCTTGCGGTGAAGGTTCATTCTTCGGGTGGTTTGGAGTTAACTTATCAGTTGCGTCAGCGGGGTCCTTGATACTGGAATATTTAGTACACCATATGAGATGGTTCACGTCAATCACATTTTCAAACATGTCAATTATATTTGATTTATTATTTATTATTGTTAAATCTTGCTAAGATTTACGTCCAGTATGGATTTCAAGGGTTTGATTAGGTCACCTATGACACTTTGATAATAATTGATTAAATTAATAGAAATATAAAGTTTTAATATCATTGTTTACATCATTAATTTAAATCACAGTCACTATCTTAGCTTAATTTTATTGTCAATAGAGAAGAAGTAAGTATGCATCATCTAGATGCAGTATAAAAAACCTATCACCAAATTCATCATCACAAAGGAACGGTCTTACTTGAATCTGTATTTTCAAATTCACATTGGCTTATCTATCTCACCACCTGATTCTTCCTAAGCAAATTGACCTAAAATATTTTTTATGAATTTGAGACATAAGCTCATAACTAGATAAAAAGATCGTGACAGTGGAAGCTTGAATAAAGGAAGATAATGAAAGGATTATATGTTTGTTCTTTGCTTGTTATTTTATTAGGAAATGGAATGAAAAGGAAAAAAAAAAGATAAGAAATTGTATGGGTCGTATTTCACTAAAATATATGGATGATTTACTCTAAGAAATCTTGAACATTATTCTGTTTGGATCAAAGGCACCCACACCTTGTTAGATAGTGTAAGATTTTAAATCCTTCCTCTAGAATGAATGCATTTATAAAATATTTTTGACGATATTTTATTTTAAATATATTTTTTAATACAATTATACTTGTATATAATTACACATATACCAACAACGTAAACTTATGGATAATATTTCACATAAAGATAAATCAACAATGTCTTCTTCTTCTTCATTCTTACCAAGTTATTCAAAAATGTATCCACTTGTTACATAAAGAACAAAAGAGATACTTTGTAACAACGGTTGCCATTAGTCGTCTAAACCCTCTACAAACATAACTTATAATTGAGAATATATTAGAAGAAAAAAATATGTGATACATGTGGTATCATATGTGGTACACTTGTTGTTACATGTGTTATAACTACATTATACTGAAGTAACTATATCATATTATATCAAAACTTAATATGAAATGAGTACTCTTTTAAAATTGTTTGAAACGAATGCCTTCATGTTGTATTTATAATTTGCGGATACACATAATAAGTATTAGTTCGTAATTGTGAGATCTTTATTATTCAAGTAATATTAGCAAATCTAGGGTTTAATTTCAAGCTGGTGATGGTGTTGTAACTAGTTGTGAAAGTTGTTGTTGGTAGCGGTGAGGTTGAAGGATCAAATTGTAGGAACTGTAGTGGTTCTTATTGGGGATATTGACTCTAAATATATTTTCTTTTAGACATATTCTTGATTCACTATTGCCATGTTATTGGAATACCATCAACACAGTCGGTACTACTGACCACCTTTATTGGTTTGCTTATTGCTGATTTCCTTATCGAGTTGTAGTTACTTAAGTTCTTATACTGATTTTCTTATTGAATTATGTATTAGTTTCTTCAGTTAGATGATTTCTTTATTTAGAGTTATTGTTTTTAGATCAATAGGCTTTATATACTCTCCTATAGAACTATGTAAGACATTCAATCCTCTTTGATACGTTCCATTGAGTTTTTACATAACTCCGAGGGCTAATTCAAAGGGTTTAGGTGGTTGATCTCCAATTCATTGATCATAGTCGATACTAGGATTCATAGTTAGGAACTTTTCACATAGCATTCTTGTTTGTTTTTTTGTTTCCCCTTGCAATCCAATCCAAGTAGAGATTGATTTTTACTAGAAAGCTAGAAAATTTTAAGGTAAAAAGGGTGTCACCGGAGTGTAAAAATAAGTGGTTGATTTGTAACCATTCCATAACCACAAGACCAGACAAGTCTTCGGATTTACCAATGAAAATCTCCAATCTCAGTTGCCCAACAGCTAACCAAAAATTCAAGTAAACCTCTCTGCTCCAAAGTCCACCAAACCACCATTTGTTAACTTCAACAGCAACCTCTGAACAACTAAACACACCAAACCTTTCATTCTACTCAACTAATAATTTTCTAGATCAGACTGGTTCAGGAATCCAAAGATCTCACTGACTACACCAATTCCACAGAAATTGGAGCTTTGATTGCAGAAATCTACACATCAGGTAAACCCCCCAAGTTTCAATTTTTAATTCAAGATCATAGATATAAGAAGTTAAATCTTGTAATGGGTGTATCTTCATTTTCAATTTCAACTCCATCAAACCCAATAGAAGAAGAAGATGAATCACAGAATTCATCTCTTCTCTCATCAAACAAAACCCAGTCTGTAAATCAATCTCAGAATCCAAAAAAGACAATCCTTTTCATTTCTCTGATTATTATAACTTGTATTTCGTTATCAGTTGCAATTGCTTTTGGTTTCCTTTACTATTCTTCAATTAAAAATGTCTCACCTTCCAAGAATGTCTCACCTTCAATGGCAGAAACAGCTAGACCATTAGTCAAACTTAGTCAACCAGTGGTACTATTGATTTCAACTGATGGGTTTAGATTTGGTTATCAATTCAAAACCCCAACACCTAATATTCATAGATTGATTCATAATGGAACTGAAGCTGATTTGGGTTTGATTCCAGTTTTTCCAACTTTGACATTCCCTAACCATTACTCAATTGCTACTGGTCTGTACCCAGCTTATCATGGTATTATCAATAATCATTTTACGTATCCGGGTACCGGTGAGACGTTTTATATGGGTAGTCATGATCCTAAATGGTGGTTAGGTGAACCTATATGGGAGACTGTAATGAATCATGGTTTGAAAGCTGCAACTTATTTTTGGCCTGGTTCCGAGGTAAAGAAAGGTTCGTGGAATTGTTCTTCGGATATGTGTAAGCATTTTAATGGTTCTGTTGCATTTGAAGAAAGGGTTGATACTGTTTTGAAGTACTTTGATTTGCCAGTTAATGAGATACCGAGTTTTATGACTTTGTACTTTGAGGATCCGGATGCGCAAGGTCATAAAGTTGGTCCAGATGATCCACAGATTACAGCTGCTGTAGCTAAGGTTGATAAAATGATTGGTAGGTTGATAGATGGGTTGGAAAAGAGAGGTGTGTTTGAAGATGTTACTATAATTATGGTTGGTGATCACGGAATGGTTGGTACATGTGATAAAAAGATTATATATGTTGATGATTTATCACCGTGGATTGAAATTCCATCGAGTTCTGTTCAAACGTATACGCCAGTGTTGTCTATGTATCCTCCGCCTGGTATTTCAGCTGCAGATACTGTAGCCAAAATGATGGAGGGCTTGAAATCGGGTAAAGTTGATAATGGGATGAACATGAGAGTCTTTCTTAAGGAGGATTTACCAGCTCGTCTTCATTATGCTGCAAGTGAACGGATTCCTCCAATTATTGGTTTACTTGAAGAAGGATTTAAGGTGGAACAGAAGAAAACGAAGCGAAAAGAGTGTGGAGGATCACATGGTTATGACAATGCATTTTTCTCCATGAGAAGTATTTTTATTGGTCATGGTCCTCAGTTTGGTAGAGGTGTAAAGGTTCCATCGTTCGAGAATGTTGAGATTTATAATTTGATTACTTCAGTTTTGAAGATCCAAGGAGCTCCAAACAATGGGACTGAATCATTTGTGAAATCCATTCTTTTGCCTAGTTCGTGAAATGTCAAGCAACCGAGTACTTCTTGAATGATGTTTCTCCACCGTGAAAATTTTGATATCTCTGTAAACAGGTTCTATTCATTCTAGTTAGATGCTGGTTTGCTGCAATTGCTGTTTCATCTATATATGCACACTATTCGGCGCCAAAATGGTATGCTATCAATTAAGTTTAAAGCCATTCTACAAATACTTGTTACGATAAATGGGTTCTGATTCCTGAAGCATTGGAGAACCCAAATAGAAATGAGATGCGTGTGAAATACTAGATGCATATTTAGTTTTGTTACGAGGTCTATAGGTATACTGCATAATGATTATATTCCCATTTATATTGGCAAGCATCTTAGCCGCCAGCAGGGATATACTTTTGTTGTCCCCTGTAAAATTTTAGCACAATTTGTGTACCAGACTATGAATGAATGAAATCACAATTTGCTGGATTACTTCATGACTTTGTTCTTGTATGTTTGCTTAATCAGCATGAATGAATGAAATAACAATTTGCAGGATTATTTCATGACTTGGGTCTTGTATGTTTTCTTAATTGCGAAATCACCTCTATAGCTTGAGCTTCATGTACATACATTGTTCTAAAACAGCTTCACCCCCACCAAAAAAAAAAAAAGAACTCGTGTCTCGTCAAGCTTGGGGTCTCCTTGTCTTCCAGCTTTCTCACCAGACAAGCCTATGGCACGAGTTGAATCAAGTTTAAGCTTCGGTCCCTCAGATGCAGAACCTGAAGGCATGAACCACCAACCTGAGATATACTGTGGCGAACGCACAAGGATGGTGCAGTATTTCTTTTGGCAACATGTGCAGTTGGCCCACTGATATTTTTGTGCCTGCCAACAGAGGAACACACGCATCATACAAGGTGAGCTGAAACTTCACAAATAAGTTAGGATAAGCCCTGAATATTAGCAATTCTTATCCAAATCGGATTAGGATTTGTTATAGTTTGTTACTTATCATTCAAGTTCTGTTTTCCGGATTTTACTTATCATCCAAGTTTTACTTATTATCCTTATCTGATTATGTTTATCCCTTTTTCGTAGAAATCTTGTGAGCCTATAAATACACCCTTGACCCTTGCTAGTTGATCACAGTTTCATACCTATTCTTGTTCATATTCTTCTGCTTTATTCGTCTGAGTTTTCTGTTTTGCTTGATTAGAGAGATAATGGAGATTGATTTGACACCCAAATCGTCTAAGTCTGTATACGGAAGTGATGGCGGATCATACTTCTCATGGTCACCATCTGATCTTCCTATGCTCAAAGAAGGTAACATTGGAGCATCCAAGATTTCTCTCCAGAAGAATGGTTTAGCTATGCCTAGCTATTCTGATTCCGCCAAGGTTGCGTATGTTCTTCAAGGAAGCGGTACTGCTGGTATTATCCTTTATGAAGCTGAGAAGGAGAAGGTGATTGCAGTCAAAGAGGGTGATGCTATTGCTTTACCTTTCGGTGTTGTCACTTGGTGGTTTAACAAAGAAGATACAGAACTTGTTATTTTGTTCATGGGTGATACCTCGAAAGGTCACAAAGCTGGTGAGTTTACCGAATTCGCTTTAACCGGCGCTAATGGCATTTTCACTGGATTTACCACTGAGTTTGTTAGTCGGGCTTGGGATTTGGAAGAAGACAAGGTTAAGGAGCTTGTTGGAAGCCAAAAGAGCACCGGAATCATTAAGTTGAAAGATGGCTTTCAGATGCCAGAGCCTAGTGAGGAAGACAGGAAAGGGATGGCTTTGAACTGCTTAGAAGCGCCTCTTGATGTCGTTATCAAGAACGGCGGGCGTGTTGTGGTTCTGAACACCAAGAACTTGCCATTGGTTGAACAAGTTGGACTTGGAGCTGATCTTGTCAGGATCGATGCTGGATCAATGTGCTCGCCTGGATTCTCCTGTGATTCAGCTTACCAGGTTACATATATTGTTCGGGGTAGCGGCCGTGCTCAGATTGTCGGTGTTGATGGCAAGCGCAAGATGGAGATAAGAGTCCAAGCTGGTAACTTGTTTATTGTCCCAAGGTTCTTCGTGGTCTCGAAAATTGCAGATGAGGAGGGTATGGATTGGTTTTCCATCATCAGTACTCCAAACCCGATATTCTGCCACTTAGCAGGAAAGACATCAGTCTGGAAAGCATTGAATCCTCAAGTTCTTGAAGCTTCATTCAACGTCGCACCCGAAGCAGAGAAGCATTTCCGTTCCAAGAGGACTAATGCTGAAATCTTCTTCCCTGCACCAAACTAAGAAAACTCTGGGGTTTTCCTCTTTAAAATTTCATATTTAGATTCTGTCTTGCAGACTTTAGATTTTGAATATTTTCCTTTGAATATTTTTTAGAATAGATGTTATTAGCTTGATTGCATGCAGTGTTGTGTGTTGTGTTTTGAAGTTTAGCATCCAAAAATTAAACATAGAAACGCCGACTAAGGGGATCGAACCCTTGACCACGGGATTAAAAGTCACGCGCTCTACCACTGAGCTAAGTCGGCCTTTGTCTTGTTGCAGCATTTCTTGCATTCCAACTTGGTTTCTTTGCCTTGAAAAGGATGGATTACTACCCTCCACCTGAAACATTCCCATGAAAATCTGTGAGTCTCAACAGCACGTTAAATTGCAAAAATTCCCACCGAAAATAATAAAGTGTTCTGAATGTTACTCTACCAACTGTTCAACCAGTATGATTATGGAGTACTCGGTAGACTTTTACAAAGTATCAGCACTGAGTAAAACTTTCTTAAAATAATACTCGTTAAAATAATAATCTCTCTAAAATAATAAAATTCTTTAGTCCCAATTAGGCTTGCACAGGTTAAATTTCTTCTCGCTAAAATAATAATCTCTTTAAAATAATAATTTTTTTCGGTCCCAAAGCTATTATTTTAAAGAAGTTTTACTGTAGTTTTTCCAAAAAACTCATTTTGGGGCAACCTATAATCGGAAGGTTGAGTAACCTATGTGACTTCCGATAATGGCTACATCCAAAACACGAACCAAATGGGTATGGTTGGTCGTGTACCCTCAAAACCTATGGAATTTGGCCAAGGTTGAATCTGGGGCTACTTATACTCGGTTTTATAAGTTAGATTATCTACCGATTATAAAAGGGCATATTAGCCGAAATATCCACACAATAATCGGGAACAACTTACTACATATCTATCTAGCTACCGATTATTGTGTAACTAACGTTTTTTGTGTTTGCTACCGATTGTATAAGGGCATATTGGCCATTTCGAAAAATTGAAGATAAGGGGTAGCTTAGATTTACGTTGGATGACCTTTTTTGTCTTTTTGTGTCGCCCCTAATTCTTTTGGAGTCGCCCCTAAAAATGCCAGGCAAAAAATAACTCACAACTAGCAAGGTTGTTTATTTTCAAAGGATCTAATTTGTCAAGTTTGGGGTTGTGGCTGCGCCGTAGAGAAGTTGAGCACTATTGATGTCATCCAACGCCAAGTCTAAGTATTTCGTTCCATGGGATATGTAAGGCCACATGACAGGTTCCTCAAAAGATGAATGACCCAGCCCTAACACATGCCTGATTTCATGTATCTCCACGCCTTCCAAATCAAAGGCATCTTCAGATTCCTCTGAATTAAAATGAACGCTTCTGTGAAAGTAACAACATGATGCGGAAATCAATACTGGTTATGTTCTAAATGGATGCATTTTTTAGAAGATGCAACTCTCATCAACAAAATCTTCGATTGTGGAAAGGGTTATACCGTCATTCTCAGTCATTAAGAAGAAATCTCTTTCCTTTACAGGCCGTCGTGACATTTTTATCAGACTTGTCGTGAAAAAGGGCTCAGGTAAGCTTTTTGATAGTGTTATTACGAGAAAAGAAGATCATTCTTCAGATCTCGTTCATGAAGCCATACATACTGCCAGAATTAAAAATATTACTCATTGGGTACCCATGGAGAACGAATGCTTCATAGGGTAATGAAGAATTACAAATATTTTGGTTTTATTTGACACTTTAGTTTAGAATCTTCTTTAGGACTCATTGCGTTGTGCTCTTTTCATTCGTCAAGGTTTTATCCTTTTGAGTATGGGTTTTCCTTGTCAAGGTTTTTAAGAAGGTAACACATGCGTGTCCAATATTTTTTAGTAGTTTTATAAAAATTTTTTTTTGTAATATCTTTAATTTGTTAGCTAATTATTCCTTGCAATATGTTGTAGATATATCTCCACTAGTCTTCTTCTATTTTAATGTCGGCTCACTTTGAGTCTTAGAGCTTCTCCAATGTCATGTATGTGGAGATAAATGTCAAAATCCACCTAGGATACACATCCTTTTTTCTAAAATTATTCTCCAACCCTGATGTCTTAAACCAATGTATAGATTATTTTGGGTAGACATTTTCAAGGTGAATGTCACCTTGACATTGTCTACCATCCTAGTCAGTTTTTACTTAATTGAATTGACTTTAATATATTAACTAACTATTTTAACTCTAATAAAATCTTAATTATGGAAAATAAAATTTATACTAGTTAAAAGAAGATGTTACATGCAATATTGTTGGAGATTGATTTTTCTCTCTCCCATTTGTAAGGAAAAATAGATTGAGGATGTCTTATTTGTGTTACCACTTAGGAAACACACACAATGACCATTGGAGAAGCTCTTAGTTTTTAATGAAATACCTAATTTAACACAAAAAAAATAAAAAAAATAAAATAATAATAATAATAAATAAATAAATGTTTTAAAGGGGGTTTTAGCGATGATACGGATCTTGTCAGTCTAAATAGGCACCTTTATTTTCACTTTAGGCCTTCTAGAAAGCTATAAGGCTTAGTTTGGTATTACTGCAGTTTTTGTAAAAGTAGTTTACTGCTGTGCGTTGCTGTACTGTGCTGTGAGAAAAAAGCAGTTAAATGTTTGGTAAAAAATTATTTAAAATTAAAGCTAATCAAAGTGTGTTTGTTAAAATTTGAGATTCAACCATTGTTGTTTTAGCAAATAAAAAAAAACAGACATTTCACTGAAAATAGTTTTTATTCAATTTTATTTGGTTTAAAAATAATTAATTTTTAACTATTAAATAAATATATATAATATCAAATTCACTAATTGTCACTAATATTATGATGATTGTTAAAAAAAATAGTCTACTTAAACCACTTTTTAATATATATTGTTGTAGGGCTTGTAGCCCATTGATGTGCGACCCAATATAGTATCTAGGGTTTTTTCCTACATGTATATATATATGATATTTTTCCATGTAACCTGATGATGCTGATAATAGAAATCTCTCTTTGTCTTTTTACTTTTTCCATATTTTCCACTGCATCATGCACGACGACTCTACCAACTGGTGCAATTTTTTTTTTACGCTCAAGATTGGTTATGCATTATTCCTTGAAGATTAGCGTGGTTCTGATCCTTTTTTTTTATCATCATGGATGCGTTACCAGGTATTTCGTTTGAGCAAAGAAATCTCGTTTTCGCAGTTTATATTAGGATTCCACAAATGTATGATTATAAAACATAAATATTTCACCTTTTGATGGTCATGAAATTTTAATATGTACAACAAAATTAGTTATAACTTACTCTGTAAAATTTCAATCAAATTGGAATATGATGCAATCTTCAAAACTAGATTTTAATGAATTTGTGTACGTTCAGGAAAACCCTAATTTATAACAACGTCGAAAAACCTAAGTTTTAGGAATTACAACCCTTAGATTAAGCTGTATTTTTGTTATGTGTTACATATTGGTCTCCTGGAACCACTGTAAAAATTTCATAAAGATCCAACCATGGGCAATACTCCGAAGTACACGATATTTCCAGTTGTGTCCACAAAAAACGTTAACTGGAACAGTCACACGGCATCATGAATATATTTTTATCTGGACGTTGGATTTCCTTGAAATTGTAATATGTTTAGAGAAACATTGTTATGAAGCATCTGTAAAAATTTCATCATGATCGGACTAAGATGCGTTTTTATGTCGATCAGAACAGAACAGAACAGTTGAAAGAAGATTTTTTCAATTTTTAGGGTTAATGATATGTTTTGGACTCATATGCTAATAGTTTCAAGTTTATTATCAATGGGCCTGAGCACTTCATATATAATGGAACATAGTGGATTTTGTTAACCATGACATAGTCAACCCAATGGACCTGGCATTGACCAATATGTTGACCGGGTTCTGATTAAACCAACTCGATTAATATTTGACCTTTTGGAATCAGAAGTACTTGAGCGCCATTAAAGAGCCTCTGATACAGAAGTTAATTGTGTCTACAAGGTATTTACTTCCATCATGAAAACCTTTAACCAATGACGATGCATTGTTCAAAAGATGAAGGCATAACTTCTACGTTTAAGGCGACATATTGATTTCAGACGATGGAATGTTGAAACATTCATGAAATTTTCCCCCCGAATATTTGAATGTTTATTGGAATTTAAAACACTTGTAATATTGGCTCTAGTAGTAACGATACAAAGTAAATGTATTTACTGAGCATGAGACAGACACGTAATTTTGACTCATTGGAATAAGAGTTGGACGCTTGGTATAAGCATTTACTGAGTATGGTACAAGTGATGGAATGGAGGTATCATATAGTAGCAACCAACTAAGAGATATATAGCGAGTTTAAATGACAACAAACTCACAATATGTTAAAAGAAGGTCATACCCCCGCTTGTCAACTTCAGTGGCAATAAGAAACTTACCCAATTAATACACTTACATTTTGATAATTTTTTTATTAATTATCTTTATTCAACTGAATTTTATATGATTTCATTCTGGACTATTGATTGTATGGTAGCTTAGTAAACATTTTTTTTTAAGTTAAAATAACGAATTTTTTTATGCGAAGAACTAAATTCATAGTTTGTACTTATGAAATGAAAAGTATACTATTTTCATAAGACTGAAATACTCTAAAGCACTTGATATATACTCATAAGTACTTGAGTTGAAAGGATCATTCGTACATTATGATGAAAAGTATATCATCCTCATGAACTGTAACACTTTAAAGTAAATGAGATAAATTTTCTTTCGTTACGTAATAAGGCCACACCACTTATTACACGAAGCTGTTAAGGAAATATATTAAATTGCTTGTTGAATTGTTTCCTTATGTAATACCATGCGATGATTGGATCATTACATATAATAGCCGAGCGAAGAAATGCTCAATCTTTTTTGCCTAATTAGTATAAAGATTAAAAGTTACATGAGCTCTGCAAGAACCAAGAGCTAGTCATACTTTGTTAAGTTTCTACGAAGTCTGTGCAAACGGTTATTGAACGAAAACTAACCGTGAGAATGGGAATGCATCTACAAATTACCTCCAATGAATGTGAAAAGAATCACATTTTAGAGAAAATAATGAGTCAATTAGTCTAGTGAACTTTAAATCATTAATACTTGGATAATTGACAATGTAATGTTAGGAATTGACTCACTCAGGTTTTGACATAACCATAAAGACACTTTGGTTGTGATATGATGTTCTGTTTTGAAAGAACTCAAATTGACATCCTTTTATTTGAGTTTACAAAAAAATGGGAATCACAAAGATTGAAAGAACGAAGTGACGACATCTCTCACAATCAACTCTTTCTAAAGTACCAGAAACGCCACCTCCCCCCATTATGCTTTTAAGGTAATAAAGTATGTCACTTATTTTACAAAGTCATTCTTTAGTAAAAAGAATTGAGACCATCATAAAATGAAAATGGTAAACAACCCATTTTTGAAAAAAAAAGAAAAAAGAAGAAGCAAGGTTATATATGTGGACATATCCATACAGAATGCGGTCCATTCAAGTGCTTTATGGCTCTGGTGGATAATTAAAAGAGTTGAATTAATTATTGTTCACAAGAAATTATGCGTTTTTGAAACAATTCTAGAATATATTATACAATCTAAGGTCTCACCAACCTTGTAATTTCTAGATATTTTACATAAAAAGGATTTGATGGATATTGCGTGTTTAATAGGATCATTGTAGAGCATCCTATACCCCGTGGTCTCGCAGAGGCTACCATCAAAGGTTATATATGGTGTCTAAGGATAGGTTATGCGTAGCAACCTTCTTATAAATGCTTGGTATTACACGCATATTTACTTAATTCATTTTAGAACCCAATATTAGTCAACCTTGTATGTGTACTAGTTTGTAACTGAATTTAAGCCTGACATTCGTGTTCTTACGCATTTTTGGTTTCACTATATATGTGCTACTACGAATACACATAGTACTATGATGGATCTTCAAAAAATTTAAGTAGTTATGTTAGAAATGAGTTCCCAACAATTATCCGCGTTTCAAACCTTTTTGCATCTCTTATCGCTAGATTTGCGGGTTATCACTTTAACGAGTCAGTCTTCCCATCATTAGGGGGAGCCAGTCTTCCCGTGGAGCTTGTTTGAGTCCCTACAAAGATTTGTGCCATTTGAACACATGATTCGGAAAGTTAGGATCTACATAACCTGCTGGCTGCTTCATGTAGACTTCTTCCTGCAAATCCCCATGTAAAAACGCATTCTCCGCATCCAATTGTCGCAACTCCCAGTTATGCATTACAGCAATTGACAATACCAGTCTAATTGTGCATGGTTTCACCACTGGGCTAAAGGTCTCACTGTACTCAATCCCTTCTAGATGATTATAGCCTTTGGCAACTAAACGAGCTTTGTCACAATTAATGGTTCCATCTGGATTTCTTTTGATGCGGAAAACCCATTTTGAACCAACAATATTCATCCCGTTCTCATATTTTACAAGTGAATACTTACCATTTCGTAGCAAAGCATTGATTTGTACATCCATTGTATTTCTCCATTTAGGGTCTAAACGCGCCTTGGAGTAGCAGGTTGGCTCCATGAACTCTGAATCTTCTAGTGGATATTTTGTTGCTGTCAAACACAGTCGCTGCACAGGTTTTGTGATTCCAGATTTGGCCCTAGTTCTCATGGAATGTTGCGGAGGTTGAAGTTGAGAAGCGAAAGTATTACTAGGCATAGTAATCTCGAGTTGACTATTCTCGGAGTTTGCACTGTTAACAACATCTTGTGCAGTACTGATGGTTGCTGATTGCATCGAATTTTCTAACACTGGAATGTGAACATCTGACGCTGTAAATGCTGGTGAAGGCTGTTGCTGAGCTGTGATTGTTGGCAGGACTGGAACATTTGCTGCTGCTCTTAATTGTCTGAAAATAGGGGATGAAAACAACCTTGTGCTAGGAGACGGAGATGGTAGACTGCTCAAGGGACTTTGTTGCTGCTGTGGGTCGAATAAAAATGTGTTTTCTTCGAACCTGACATGACGAGAAATGTATACGCAATTTGTTTGTCGATGAAGACACATATATCCCTTATGAGAACTATTATAACCAATGAACACACAAGCTACAGACCTTGGTTCTAATTTATTTGAATTGTAAGAACGTATACAAGGATAAACCAAACATCCAAATACTTTCAGAAATGAGTAATCCGGTGTTTTGTTAAATAATAGCTCTAGTGGAGTTTTGCAGATATTCTGTGATTTAGGTAGCCTATTGATTAAGTAGCATGAGGTTTGGAAAGCTTCAGGACAAAATTTTTTCGGCATTTGAGCATGAAAGAGTAGAGCTAAACCTGACTCATTTACATGGCCTATTCTACGTTCAGCAAGACCGTTTTGTGGAGATGTGTGAGGATATGAAAAACGATGCAAAATACCAGAATCATTGAGAAAGGCAGTGAACTTTTTGTATTCACCTACATTATCAGATTGGAAAACCTTTATTCTGTGGTTTGTAATATTTTCCACCTGTTTTTAAACTGTGCAAAAGTTGCTAAAGCATCTGATTTTTGGACAAGAGGAAAAACCCATGTATAATGTGAAAAAGCATCCATTAAAAGCATATAGTAACGGAATCCATTCCTAGACATATGAGGAGAAACTCAAATGTCAGAGAGGACCAAACTTAATGGTTTATCAAAGATAGTACTACTAATTGGAAATGGAAGTTTCTTGCTCTTACTAATGTGGCAAGAATGACAAAAATCAAAAGTTTTATTTGACAACGTAAGAGAGAAATTATTGATGACTCGATGGACAGTCCTCAGCATTGGATGTCCTAATTTTTGGTACCAAACTGGCAGAGAATTGGTTATGAATGACTGTGGTTGTAGTTGAGTCTTTCCAGTGCAAACATCATCAAACACATATAGTCCATTGTTATTCCTCCCCCGCAGCAGCGTTGTCCCCGTGCTTTTGTCCTTTACAACAAAGAGATTTTTGTGAAATTCAAAAAATACATCATTGTCTTTACAAAATTGATGTACTGAAATAAGATTTCTTTGTATTGTTGGCACATGATAAATATTATTGAGATGAAAACTTCTTTTGTCATGAGTAAAAGTTGTTTTACCGACATTTGCAATTGGGAGAGCATTACCATTTCCAACATGGACTTGTTCAGTGCCATCGTACTCATGAGGGATGCTGATATTTTTGATGTCAGCTGTCAAGTGATGGGTTGCACCTGTGTCTGTAACCTAGCTGTTATCTCCATGTCCTTGAGGAAGTGCAATATAGGCAGCAGGTGCATGTTGTTGTGGCACAAAATCTTTGTCAAAACGATACCAGCAGCGAAATGCACCATGATTTCTTCGACCACAGAGTTGACAGGGACCTTGTGCGGGTTGGTTGTTTGTCCTTGGACGCTGTTGATTACGATTTGGACCATTTGGTGGATTGTTTCTGAATCTTCTATGATCAGGCCTTGGCGATGAAGAGGATGCTCCAGATGTAACCAAATTATCCAATGGTTGCTGTAGCAAATCTTGTTGCTCCTCCAGCCGCATGTCATAGGTAAGGAGATGCGCTTTGAATGTCTCCATATCCACATCAATGGCAGTTCCCAATGCAGTAACGACTGGGTCATAACTTTGATTGAGTCCATTAACAAGAACAGACTTCATATCTTCAGAGGATACATTGTATCCACAAGATGCAAGACCATCATATAAATTCTTAGCTTGAGAAAAGTATTGCTGCATTGTGAGATTACCTTTCTGAAGATTGTGTAGTTGTCTGCGAAGCTGCATCTGATGAGCAGATGTTTTTGGGGAAAACTTCCTTTCTAGAGTATCCCAGACTGCTTTTGATGTCTCAAGACCTGTGACTTTGCCAATCACAGTTTCAGATAATGAAGAGACAAGCCAACCCAACAGAAGTTGATCGACGTCTTCATGCTTTATAAATTCAGGATTAATGGCTTCTGAATTTGGAAGGCTTCGTGGGGGAACTGCCTTTGTCCCATCAATGAAACCAATGAGTTTGTATCCTCTCAGAATGGGTTTGAACAAGGTTTTCCAGAAAATATAATTAGTTTCGGCGAGTTTAAGTGTGATAAGATGGTTGATGTGAACATTCTGAAGAGTTGCAATATCTGCCATTTGACGAAAGGTTTTTTTTGTTTTGTTTTGTGGATTGCGTGGTTTTTGGATCGTAGGCTGATACCAACACAAGAGTTTGGTTTTGGTTTATCTTCCACAATGAATCTGTGGAGATCAAAACAATCTATTTATATTTGTATTTCTGTTTTTACAAGGTCAGATACAGTTTCTACTTTTTAGGAAACTACTTATACAAAGACTAGGAAATATATACGGAAGATTAGACTAGGTTTGGTAGTCAGTTGTGCTGGTGACTTGAACTGGTCAGTTCGGAAATTATTGGTGAACTGTTGCTTCTATCCTTGACAGAAGATACGAAGATAATGCAGTCAGTTCAAGGAGATAGAAAGCGGTGAACTGGTTTCATCTTGAAATTGGATAACAAGGGACTTTTCCGTGAATCTGCTTTTGTCGGCATTGTATTAGTAAGTTTTTATATTATAAATTATTGTTAGTCTTCCTTTATATAGTTGATCCAACTTTATGTGGGAGTTTTATTTGTTTTGGTTAAGCAATATAAATTGTGCATTTTGTTAGTAACTTGATTCTATTTGAATGGGTTAATCTGATTTATG
Source organism: Papaver somniferum (assembly GCF_003573695.1). Taxonomy (NCBI): domain Eukaryota; kingdom Viridiplantae; phylum Streptophyta; class Magnoliopsida; order Ranunculales; family Papaveraceae; genus Papaver; species Papaver somniferum. The sequence continues at coordinate 8,741,908 of NC_039364.1, read as the reverse complement.
GTGCAGTGACTTGTAACGTTTGCTTACATGGTAATCGAACAAGTATAGGTAATGTTAGGGATCCAAATTGATACTTTTTTTTACTTTTTACTTGTTATGTTAGTGTTGTGGATGCTATGATATTGCAAAAACTGTTTGTTTGGACAAAATACTACTTTGAAGTTTGTCTTCGTTCCTTGGTATATTTTCGCAAGAACCTACAAGCAGAATTCTCAGTGATAACACGTTTCCATTCTGCCATTAACTTTGTTATTGTATCTTGTTATGTTAGTGTTATAATTGATATGATAATACCAAATGAAGTGTTAGTTTGAACAAAAATCTGCACCGAATTTTGTCTTCTTCACAATTTAATCTTACAAGATTCTTCAAGCAGAGTTCTCCATGATAACTAACACACTTTGTAATTGTATCCCATATATTTGTAACATCATTGTGTAAAACAGAACGAACAGAAGTATCGTTGGATTATTTCTAAACCTGGGTCTTGTATGTTTCTCTATATTGAAATCTTCTTTATACTTTGAGTTTGATCTTGCAAATGCTGCACAGGAAAAAGGACATCCTAGTTGCTTTCTTTTTCTTTTATGAAAAATTCAGAGGTTCGAGCGAGAGGGTCAGATTCTCTCATCAAGGAGTACTAGTGTATTCGCTTTGGTCCTTGTTTCTAGCCAGTTGCAACTGTCTTGTGGATACTGCTAACAGTTTCAAGGTTCCTGAAAAAGAATTATGCAGTGCACATCATGCAGAGCTTGAAATGCGTGAGATAATGTGTTCCAGTGACCAGATACTCATTCACAAATCTCTCTAGTAGCAAGAGCGGACCCTGTTTGGAACAGCTTCATCCAGGTAAAGAAACTTGTAATTTATCAAGCTTGATTTTTTCTTTTATGCCTTTTCAGTAATTGCTTATGTAACGAGGCTATGGCACGACCTCAGTCAAGTTTAAGCTAGGCTGCTTGACAACACTGTTTTGCAGCTACTTTTTGTGGGGCTTTCCTGGAGGTGAACACGGATTATGCAAGGTTAGGAATTCTTGTCCTCGATTAACTCTTTCTGTGATATATGTAACCTGCTAAAATGCTATCATTCTATAGTCATCCAGAACTGGATTAAGATTCGGTTGATTATCTTAAAGATTTCGTTCCCGGATTTAATTCCTAAAGGTGAAAAGAAAAATCTGCTAAATGTTCAGACCTCCATAGAACTTTCTTGTACTCTCCGCTACCTCATAAATTCCTTGGAGAAGCTTGGAAAATATATACAACAGATGGGGAAATGTTTCGCTGCTGGAGTATTCTAAAAATTGGATCTTGTGTGTTCCTCTAGCTATATAAATCTTCTTTGTACTTGAGTTTGATCTCACAATTGTTGCACGCAAAAAAAAAAACTCTCTAATTTGTGTTTTTGCATGTATGAAAAACTCAAAATTTTAGATTAGAGCAATAGGGTTGAAGGAGCACTGGTGACTGGTGTTTTATGTTCTCTTTGTTTCTATTTCTTTTTTGTTGTTTCTTAATTTTTTTCATTTTCTATTTCTTTTTTGTTGTTTGTTAGACTAATCACGGTGACGAAAGAGATCTTTGGGAAGGGTGTTTCTTCACAGTCTGGAGAATGATTATAGGCCACGGATGTTAGGCTCTACAAGTTCTGATAATGCATCTCCCCTGCTAGAGTAACTCGGGTAGTAGAAAAATTGCTAACGTTTTCTTGTATGTTTATTATCTTCGTACTATGATATTTATACCAGAAATCATCAAAGAATCAAGAACTAAGATCTTTCTTCTTGCAATTTAAGGTTCTATATTTTTGATATTATTATTTGTTGTGCAGGTTTTTCGATCATGCATGCACGTGTCGTAGTTGTTGTAGCCGGGCATACTAATGCAATATCAAGCGATAAACTCATTGTGCAAATATTTTTTTAGGTAAAACTTAAGTACTATCTGATTCATAAATCAGAACTAAGGTTGATAGTAAATTTTTTCCATTCATTCAACTGTCAAATTTCTTCTACAGCGTTTTCTGTAAATTTTGGTTTACCAAACAGTAAGGGTCTCTCATGCATCAAGGATTGTCTTGCATGTTTTGCAATTGATTACTTTTTTTTTATGACTCAAAATCGGATTTTTTTCGCTCCAAAGTCTTATATATGTAGGGTCATGATGATTCGGAGATGTTGGTTCCACATCCAATATAAGTAATTAATTACCGATTACTATCGGATTTTTGAGTTGTTGGTTCTTTAAGTGTTTGATTCAATGTTATCCTGAATATAAAAACTGAGTTTTAGCGAGTTTTAAATTTGTTTTAATTATAATTAGTTTTTTATTTTTTATAAGTTAGTAGTACCAGTAGTCCGGGAACAAGAACGTACAACTTCCCAATGTGCCACTTTCCGGCCTAAAAGAACATAAAGTTCTGTTGAAAAGAGTTCTCGGAAGTATTAAAAACTCTTGAAGAAACTGACTATGGAAAGATAAAATCAAACTTCTACTGTCTAATTAAAATTTTCAACCGTTTAAAGTGTCCATTTCATTTTTGTGGGTAACATGACATCATTCTACTTTTTGTTTGAGAGATCTCTATGACATCAACTCTATAAGCAGTTGTTTATTGTTGGTTTGGTTCTTTGAAGTATCTCGGGTACTCGGGCCAGGCATACAATGACCATTTTTTGGTCAGAGAAAATGTGTACAAGTGGATACATTTTAGTAAACATAAATATTATAAATTCCCAGTACATCATCTCATATACGACGTACTAATGTAAGACTCTCTTATATGTATAGATCAGAAATATATGATATTCTTCTTAGACTACTATGTAGATCAAATTCTCTATATTCTCTATTATTAATATTGGACTTCTTATTTACTTTAAATGGGACGGAGACGATTATGCATTATATGTTTTTTAATATAGTGCTCGGAAAAGGTCATCTAAGCTAGACCAATGTAGTTATGCATATTCAAATTTTTAAAACCGATTAGAAATTTTAATTACGGGCAAACTCATATTTTCAAAATATTGATATGCACACATTGCCCCGAAAAACAAAATGCGTTAAGGTTGTAGTTTTTAGATTTTTAATTGCACATTCTAAGAAGATTACGTGGCATTATAATATAAAATTACTGTTTAGTTGAATTTATGAAAATAATTGCTACAGTAGAACCTCTCTATATTAATATTTTTGGGCATCCACAAAATTACTATTAATATAAGGAAAGGTTATTAATATAAAGAGGTACCCATAGAAAATATAAAATTTAAGTTCAATGTATGTGCAATGTATTTGTAAAAATATACAATCCGTGAATCATCCTTTTATTGTGAAAAATAGGATATATATACGTTTTTATAGTTCCTATATTTATAAGTACATGTATATATCTTGGAATTCGTAGTTCCAAGAAGCTTGGAAGCTTTAAACATGCTCGACAATTTGGAAATATTTTGTCTTCAACAAGAAAGTGTCTAAGTTGATGAAATCACAAGTTAAAAGATTTTGTATTCCAAAAAATTACTTCTTTTCTCAAACAACTATAGATAAGTATTTTGTTTAATCATAACGTTAATGTAACTAAATATATATTTTTTAATATAATATTGATTATTACTATTCGGAGGTAAATTTTTTAAGGAGGAACTCGAAAATATCATTCATATTAAAACGGAGAGGTATTACTATTTCTTACTGCCCCAAGTTGGGACCATAAAAGGTTCTACTGTATAAGCTATTAATTTTATAAATCACTTTATAGTTAATTAATGGTTCTTTCACAAGCTTCTGATTTATGAAGGGGAGACTTTAGGTAGTCCGAGATAAAACTTATAAATTTGATATTCTCTTTATTCGAGAGACAATGGACATGGTCAGATTTTCGAGTACATATTTTTAGTATGCATCACGAAGGGGGAAGGTAAGGATTTCACAAAAATTAGAATACAGAGTGTGTGGGATACCTAGTCAAAACCAATATCTCTTTGCAAAAAAATTCGCAACTGCGAAAAGAAGTTGCGACCATCTAATTTCACAACTGTGTCAAACATTTGCGAACTTTTGACGTTGCAACAGTTAGAAACTGTTGCGACCGAAAATTTGCAACGACAACGTAGCCGTTGCGAAGAACTGCAACATCGACTTCGTAACAGAGCTGAACTGTTGCGACCCCACTTTGCAACTGGTACTACTGTTGCTAATCACTAAATTTGGTGAGTGTCAGTTAGGTTGGCTTTGCAGTAAATCATGCAGTCATCAACAAACAGAAGATGGCTGATAGGGGGAGCAACTCTGCATATTTTGAGGCCAGTAATGATGCCTAAATCAAATGAAGAAGAGTTATTGATAGAGCTTCCATGCAGAATAGGAACAGATAAGGAGAACGAGAATCTCCTTGCCTTAGACCTCTGGATGGTTTAAATAATTTGTCAGGAGATCCATTAATAAGAACATCAGAGGTGGAAGTTGAGATACACTGCATTATTTTATTGCACCATTTTTCATCAATACGAGTTTTCTTCATAATAGCAATCAAGGATGTCCAGTCAGCTCTATCAAAAGCTTTTTCCATATCAATTTTGATGCCCATAAATCCAGCATTTCCTTTTTTTCCTCTTTTTGATCTCATAGTATGTATGATTTCATGAGCAATGGCTATATTATCAGAGATTTTTCTTCCAGGGATGAAGGCAGACTGATAAGGAGATATGATATTGTGCAGGTAAGGTTTCATTCTATGAGCTAGGAGTTTAGATATGATTTTATAAGTGGTGTTGCATAGACTGATAGGTATGAATTGGCTGGGAGTGGTTGATGAGTCTATTTTGGGAATTAGAGCTATAAAGGTGGCATTCATTTCTTTCAGCAAATGACCAGAGGAGAAAAAGTGTTGAACCATTTTGACAATATCATTGCCAATGATGTCCCAGTTGATTTTGAAGAAGTTTGGAGGGAAACCATCTAGTCCTGGAGCTTTGTCATTTGCCATACTGAAGAGGATAACTTTAATTTCAGTAGTTCTGGTTTTTTTTTTAACATTAGGTTGTCATCGAGGGATATGATTTGAAGGATAAGGTTGACAATTTCTGAGGAGGTGTTAACAGTTTCAGTAGTAGCCATTTTGGAAAAGTGGTTTTTGAAACAATTTTTGATATCTTGATGGTCAGTAAACTAGTTTCCCTCCTCATCTTGAATTGTATCAACTTTATTTCTCCTTGTTCTGCTCTTAGTGGTTCTGTGGAAGTATCCTGTGTTCTGGTCTCCCAGTTTTATTAGTTGATTTCCGCTTTTGGTTTTCCAAAATTTCTCTTCAATGTCTTGCCATTTTTGAAGTTCTCCCCTTGCACTTGATAGAGCCTCTCCTCTATCTCCTCTAAAGTAATAAGTGTGAATCCAAGTTAAATGTTGTTTGCATTCATCTATGTTGGTTTTGATATTGCCATATACCTCCTTGTTCAAGACTCTGAGTTGTAACTTTATGTCTTTGAGCTTTCTGGCTATAGAGAAGGCACTTGAAGCAGGGGTAGTTTTTGTCCAACAGTCAGCAATGATTTTCCTGCAATCCTCATGATCTAAACAAGGACCAAAGAACTTGAAAGGAATCTTACTATTTTTCCAGTGAGGATTAGAATTAAGCAAGATAGGATGATGATCAGAACTTATAGCCAACATGTTAGTGATAGTGGTGTTTGGGTATATAATCAGCCAATCATCATTAGCTAGAACCCTGTCCAATCTTTGTTCAATAAGATCAAATCCCTTTCTTTTGTTTGACCAAGTGAAAAGACAGCCAGTAAAGCCAAGATCAATGAGATCAAGATTTAGGATCTTTTCATTGAAAATGGATGAGTGCTGAATTTTTCGGAGTCATGAAGGACTAGATTTAAGTCCTTCATAACCAACCAAGGAAACTTATTGAAACCAGTAGTATTTTCAAGGTGTTTCCAAGAGTGAAGTTTGGAAATGGTATCATAAGGATTTCCATAGTAACCTGTGAACATCCATGGGGGGCTATTGGCAATTCTGATTTTAGTATTTATATGGTTAATAGAGCAGTCTAGGATTTCAATAGAAACACTGCTTTTCCATATTAATGCTAAGCCACCAGCAGTGCCACTTGCCCCACCTGGATTTACATACCAGAAATTGTTGATTCCTAAAGCATGCAATATTTTTTTGAGTTTTTCACTCTTAAGTCTAGTTTCAGAGAGGAAGACAATGTCTGGGTTAAGTTTGTTGAGCATATCATTAAGGTATATTTGAGTATCCCAAAAGTAAGATACTGCTGGATAATTAGATAAGATCCTTCTAGTGATATTTTAAAAATGTTTATCAATCAAGATAAACCCAAATTTAAGCAAGTGTTGATGTCTTATAAGGGAATAAAGAGGCAAGTTGAGAGAAAATACCAGAATGCCAGCTGAGGAGCAGTCTAAAATGTCATTAGCCAAAGTAGTATGATGGTTGTCCATCTGTTCCTGAGTGAAGTCATTCAGGTCTTTGTATCTCTTGATGCTTGTCATGTCCATGTTGTTGTTATCTTCATTGAGAATAAACTTCTTTATCTTGATGTCAGGAGTTTGACTTGGAGAAGCTTTGAGAGAAATGTCATCAAGTTTCTCAAAAGAGTGGTCCTTTTTCTTAGCCTTCCAAGAAGCTTTCTTTTCCAGTTTTGCTTCAGCCTCCAAATTAGCTTTGATTTGAGCCAATGTAGGTAGAGTATTAAAAGGAAAGTGCATTGGAGTGTTGGAATCTGGAAAGATTTGTTCAGCAGCAGCGATTTCCTCATCCTTCTTGCTTGGGGTATTATTATTGATGTTGAATGTTGTTTTAGAAGCAGCTTTCCATTTTGGCAGTTTTTTATTGTAAGATCAAGCTATCTTCCTTGCTAATTCCAATCTTTTGTTTCTAATTTTGCAGGCTAAAACATCTGGATGAGGGGAGTCATTTGCTTCAGGATGGATTGGCTGTGCAACAAAGGTGATATGGTTACTTGAGGTAGAGTCAATATTAGCTATTGACTTTTCCATCTCCAATCTTTTAGCATGTTTCATTTTTGCTTCAACTCAGCAGCTGTATCTGCATCTGAGTAATGTCTGTGTAAGATATTCTTTCCAACTTGAACAGTTTTTTGTCTAGGAGTTATAGGTGGAGGGGCAGGTTGAGGGGTTGGAAGGTGGTGATAATCAGGATTGTTTTGATTTGGAGGGGTTGGGAAAGGGGGACTAGGATGATCCAGGATTCTACAGACTTTACATAACTTGATACCATTAAGAGCATAAGCACATTCCAACCAGTGAGACTGAGTGATAATTTCAAAAGCTTATACACCAAACTTTAGAGATCTAGTTACATTGATTGTAACTTTTACTTCCAAGTTTTTTTCAAATATGTCTCTACCATATGGTTTTTTTGAACCTTGATAAATTCCAATTGGTCTGATGATGTTTGGTATGTCTGGGATTATGTGAGTTGGTATTCTCTTGACAAGAAGCCAGATCATAACTTTAGAAAAAAATTTCCTTATCAATGAGGTCAGGACCATTAGTAGGAACACCAACTAGAACCATCAGCTTTTCAAATACTCCTCTAGTGCCACCATTTCTCAAAGTTGAGTAGTCTTCTTCATGAGTAGTTCTAAGAACGTAGAAGTTTCTTCTTTTGTTCCAAACTTCAGCCTCAATTATGCTGAGCATTTCCCAGTTAGCATTAATGAAGTTACTGACTCTTGAAGTTTGAAAGAAGATGTTACTACAAAGTTTCCCAATGAAGTATCCTTTCCAGTCTTGAACTTTCTTAGCTTTGATATTCTCAGCATTGATGAAGACCTTTGGAAATAAATCCTCAGGGATGGTTAAGGCAGTGTTCATTTTTTCTACTAGTTTTTATATTAATTGAGGGTTTGAGTTTGAGGAGGAGGCCGCCATAGACCAGAGTTTTTGAGTCCAGGAGATAAGAATGATGAGAGGGTTATGCTCACATGGGGTAGTATAGGTAAGATGAGGGGCCATGTGGATGATGTTGATATGAAAAACTTTAATTTGAATTTTTTTTGCTGTATGGAAGTGATTTTTTTCGTAACTGAATTGGATGACAATTGCAGCAGAAGTAATGTGATCCTTGTACTTGTGATTGGGACAGGTTGTTGAGGGCTTGTCGACTTGGACCATCATGGCTAATGGCATTTGGAGGCATAACCTTTCAAATATAACGGCATACAGAGAAGAACTATTAGGCTTATGGCCTTTATCAGAAATTGAAATTAGGTAAGAGTGAAGAGTTTTTACCGTTGTGATAAATAATGGTTTTTACAAAGGGTGGCAGCCAGTTGGTCTCTTGAATCAAATTACTTACCATGTCCATGATTTTCATGAGCTCAAATTTGTTGCGAGACGTTTCAGCCCAATTGTAACTTGAATCAAGTTGCATCTGGTTACTGATTACAGCCTGTGAGCGGGGAATGCCACCTCGGACAATAGAAGGTTGAGATTTGAAAACTGTTGCTCTTTCCAATCTAAATGAAACCACTGAGAGAGGTAGTTCTTTCAGTTTCTCATTCAATTTTTCTAAAGAAGAGTCAAGCGATAATTTGAAAATTTGATGTCGAGTAGCTTTCCAAGTGAAGATCGTACGTTGAGTATCAGTAAGATGGTAGAGGGACAGAGCATTACTGATGAAATCTAAGGCAGACCAAAGAGAGCCAAATTGATGTCTCTCAAGCATCAGGTAAGCAACTTTGCACTTCAAGTAAATTACCATGTTTATTATTGGTTGTTTTGATTGAGTGTAAATATGGGTATTGAAATTGATTAATGATTGTGTAATGGTGTAACATAATTTTAGGTTGGGGCTGGAGAAGTTGATGGATTTGCTCCAGATATTGTTAGAAGCGAGGATCAAGGTTTTTCTGGTGGCAATGTTACAAATGAAAGCTTCATAAGTGGTGCTGAAAGGCATGCACAGGCTGAGAATGATTTGCAACAGCAACCAAGGGAATGAGGTCGCTTGGAGAACAACCGACTTATGAGTGCATCCTGATCGAGGGAGATTTGTTATCAATGAAGATGTTGTTCTGGTGGGGGATCAGAGAGTTGTCTGTGGAGGAGCACGCCAGGGATTTTTCTCTGCACCAGTTCCTGAAGAAGCCCAGTCTCAGATACATTTGAATGATTCTCCTCCTTTCCCTGTTGGCGCCGTCAATTTCCCTAATTTGTTCATGCTTGCACCTGATCTTCGCCAGATGGCTGCCGATGTTGCAATGATAGCTAGAGCTGGTCTTGGAGAGATTACCCAGCCCCATGAAGTCCCATTTAGTGAGCCTTTGCCTGCTGGGGTAAGTGCCAGATCTTTTGCTATCAATTGAAGGTAACTTGGGAAGAATATACTCATTTTTCTATTCCCACTTCTGACTCAGAGGTGCCAGATCCGGCACTTACCCCAGCAGGCAAAGCCTCTAACGTGAACTAAAAGTGGGAAGAATAGACTCATTTTTCTTACCAGCAAAAGAATATTTCTTCTTCATCATCTAATGTCGATATTTTTGTTACCAATTGAAGAGTCATGTTGTGAAGAGGTCATCCTCGTGACAGTCTTCCTAAGGGTTCATTTCTTAGCCTTTGGATGTGACATCATAGATATGTTCGCATCTCGAGATAAAGTTAGAAAATTTAAATATATTTATTTTATCTTATTTTATTTTATATCCATATATTTTATCTCATTTGTTCCTTTAGCCCCTCTAGCAAACCAATCAATTGATTTGTGATACGTGAGAAGAAAACTCTTATTTTGATTAATGGGGGTTGAATAATTGGATTAGAGGGAGAATAAGAAGAACCGATAGGAAGTTAGCGACAATTGTTAAAGTTTTTGAAGCCAAACAAAGTTGTAGTAGTGTTATTAGATTGAGGACGCTTACTGGATGCGCAAGGCTGTCATCTCTCGTGATTTTGATGAGGGTCATCACCTAGTTCCAGGGATTAACAAGTACCCCAAGAAGGTAACTTGCAAGGGATTTCGATGAGTCGATGCTTTCATCAAGCTGGTGAACTATAACTACAACATGCCTATAAGTAACATCCTTAATATTTTAAGGATGTCTTGATTCCATGTTTCTAACTTCTCTTGACAAGAAGATTACAACTGCCTACAGATTTACCTTTATGCCGTTTAATAATAACAATAAGCGTGTTCGTATTTTCTTTGCTCGAGCATCTAGTGACGTGTATTTATGCCAGTGTTTGTCTACGAGGGTTGATACCTTAACTTTTATCTTACACCATTCTTTCTGGCAGTATTAGTTATGATGTACTTATTGAAGAGCAAGATCAACAAAGCTCTGACGCATCTATCCAAATGATCATCGAACCCACATTCTAGGTTTAGGAATCTAGAAAATATAATATAGGGATTGTATTCTTGTGTGCATGAGATTTAGTGTTTGGTTAATCATAAGGACTAAGTAATAAATTTAATTAAATGTAGGATCTAGGATATAAAAATAAAAAAGATAAAGTAAAATAAGAAATATATTTATATTTTCTAATTTTGTCTCGAAATGCAAACATATTTATGATGTTACATCCAAAAGCTAAGAGGTGCACCCTTACAAAAAAATGTCACCGGAATGACCTTGTCACAACACTACTCACCAATTGAATTGAAGTTGTGCCTATGTAGCCGAATGTTTGAAATATGTAAGTTAGTTGTTTAGGCATAAAATCCTGATTCCATCTAAAAGCCTTTTGTTTTGTAGTGCAAGTAAACGGATCGGCTACGATCTGATCGAGCCACATACTTTGGCTTCTCTTTATATGTTGATGCGTATTATAAAATTGAAAACAAAGTCTCAAAACCGTATTATTACACAATTGTTGAACTAAAAAAAAATTTAACTTCCTATTTTTTCTCATAAAGTGAATGCTTTTCAGGAATTCTTGGAGGGGGCAGGTTTTTAAGTTATCCATGTTAGAAGGAGGGGCAGGTAAGCCAGCAAATCCTGATTGTAGTTGACAATGTCGTCCCATATATTTGCTGCAGTTCAGCAGGTTAGTTAAGCTGTCCCATGTACTATGCAGAGATCAGCATAGACTTTTCAATCTAAATACTAGTAATATATAGAGTTTGTTAAGCTTAATTGAACAAGTGACACTACTTGCAAATGAATATTCCTATATCTTAAGTACTTATTTAACGCGCTAACTTAAAAAAAGCTATTAAAACCTAAACCACATGGCTTGTGACAGGTAAATCGGAATTGTCAAAGACTAATTCAATTGGCCTGTCAGCGTTCTAACTTATCATTCAGCTCAAGTTTCTCCATCCATGTAATAATGTCTGAAAATGATCTAGTATGTGTTTTTCTTTTCTTACGACATGTAATGGTTGAACTTCTAGTTAGATCTGTGTGTGAATCCTTAATAAACACCGTTTAACTGGGGACCCTAGAAAGTAATTAGTGGCTACTAGTTACAGGACAAAAAAGATCATCAAATAGTAATCGATGGTTATCTCTTGTCCTAATTTTTTTTAATGGCTAAACTGCCTCTAAATGTTTAGCGTTAATAGTTAGTTAAATTAATTAGTGTGGTTAGATTAAAATCAGAATCTTTTAGAATTAAAATTTAAAAATAAAAAGGATTTATGAAGAGATGTTGTCATCTCAAGGGTGTCGATGAAGATCCTATCGATCAGAACGAAGAAACCAATTCTTAAAATGAAGAACACGAAGTTCAAAAATATTCTGGTAAATTTCTTATACTCTTCAAATTGTCTAGATGGTGCTCTAAGTGGTTGATCCATACACACTATGCCAGAACTCAGAGAAAGAGTCGTCATTGTCGAGGGATATATACCCCAAAGATTCTGGAAAGTCGTCAATTAATTGACACCATCATTGACGATTCAAACCTGCAAATTTTTCAGGTTATGAAAAATCGTCATGGTAATACGATAATCCCTGACGACTCTAACAAGGATCGTCATCCAAAAATTTAACATGTAAACGATCCTAAAATTCCAAATGACGGCCTGCAATTTTTTTCAGGTTATAAAAAATCGTCATGGTAATATGGTAAACGCTGACGACTCTAATAAGGGTCGTCACCCAAAAATTTTACACGTAAATGATCCTCAAATTCCAAATGACGACCCTATGATAACTGGTAACGACCCTCAAGTTGCGAATGACGACTCTCTAAACTTAAATTGACGACTCTATGATAAACTTTCTCTGTTTATAGTGTCGTGGAGGAAAGCATGACTTAAGTTGACGACTCAATGCTTTCTCTGTTTATAGTGCCATGGAGGAAAACATTATTTGGCAAACATAACAAAGGCCCGTTAGCTTCAAAGCCCTTTGTAGCAAAATTCTGATGATAATAACTAGAAAAAAAGTGAGTAAGCATTAAAATCATCACAGTTCTTTAAGGTTATTTGGATGCACATTATTCGTACACGTAAATGTTATTGTTGAAGTTACTCTTGAACTTAGCTTCTAATTAATCTCTGCATTTTTCTCTATAAGAGCCTTTGTTCCATGTTTCACTTGCCATGTACTTTGATCGCCTTTGCAGCTATAATGGCCACTACTCTGAAGATGATGGCGCTATTCACCGTCTTTTGCTTTCTCTTCTTTGTCGAGGTTAAATTTTTCTACGTTTCATCATGCATGCCTTTGTTTTTTTTTTATGATTTGTTTCTAATGATAGAATGATAGTAGATAGACAAAGCTTCTGATCTTCAACTGCTTATTGTATTTAATTTGTTTGCATAGTACCAGCTCCACGTCAAAAGTGAAGGATTCCATCCAGCGGAAGCGCTAAAAATGAGTAAGAATTAGAAAAGTTCATGCAAATGACGACTCTTTAAGACTTAAGTTGACGACACTTTCCATATTTAGGACAGAAAGCTGTTTGTTTTGTACATAGAGTCGTTAATTTTTAAAAAGTGGTCGGTGGCAAAGAATCGTCATTTGTTTCTATGTTTCTATATTATGGCAACCGACTCTAAACTAGAACAAAAAAAAATGAAAAACCAGAATTAGGGTCGTTATCTCCCTCCTCATATATCCTAACGATTTTTCATAATTTCTACATGTATATTAAAAATCGTTAGGCTTTAGGGATTTTCGGATTGACGACCATTTAACTATAATTATTTTTTTTTTCTTCGTGTCGTTAATGGAAGAGAAGATAATTGAGAGAGGGAGAAGGGAGGAGAAGAAATTCCGATTTTTTTATCAAAAGATTAAGGGTGAATAGAATTTTAAGTTTTATTATTAGTAAAAGGCAAAATAATATTTTCACTACGTATTGGAACTCTACGATAAATGGAGTGGGTATTAATTCGGCAGGCCCCCAAATGTTTTCCAGGGCACCCAATTAAGCGGTGTTAATAAATAGTAAAGCACAACTGGACAATCTCTACACCAATAATGATATCGGAGAGACTAGAAGCTAATTTTAGTGTAGGTGTCGAACAATTGAATTGATTAGCCGGTTGTAGTTAAGTGGTATGCTGATGAAATGTTGATCACAATTAATACAGCCGATGTTAGCAAGAGGTCTCTCAAAATCTTCATTTTGGATAGTGCACGCTCTATTTGATTCTCTGTAAGAATTTTGAGTTTCTTTTCAGATCCATCTTTCTCCAGAATATTCTTGAGATTACTGCATCTGTTCCAAAGATAAAGATGAATTAAATTTCTCTCCTTCATATTTTTGTCAGAGATAACAATGGCTGAAATTCTTGTCAGTGCTTTAAGCGAGGCTTTAATCGGTAAGCTGGTTGCCATTGCCTCAAATGAGATTTCTCTTGTTTGGGGTGTCCGAGATAGAATGTCAAAACTTCAAAGAACTTTGCGCAGCATTCACGCTGTAGTAACTGATGCGGAGAGACAGCAAATAGAGAAACAGACAGTCAAGCGGTGGCTCGAAAATCTTAAAGATATTGTCTACGAAGCTGAAGACATACTGGACGAATTTTAGTATGAAGCTTTAAAGGATAAATTGGAAATGCAAGACTGCTCCTGGAACAAGTTCAAAAACTTCTTCTCATGCTCGAATCCTCTGTGGTTCAATTTCAAGATGGTTCATAAGATCAAAGATCTTAACCAACTGTTAGATCAAGTTTCAAAGGATAAAGACAATTTTAGTTTGAATATTTCTGAGAGTAGTTATAATAAGAGTAGTTCAAAATACAGAGAAACTCATTCGCTTGTAGATGTTTCTATGTTTGTTGGAAGAGAAAAGGATAAGTCAAGGCTAATAGATTTGTTGTTGGATAGCTCAGCAAATCAACAACTCTATCGTATTATTCTTATTGTTTCCATGGGAGGAGTTGGTAAAACTGCACTTACTAAAATCATCTATAGCGATTATGGTGTAAAGAAACATTTTGAAAAACGAATTTAGGTATGTGTATCCGACAACTCTAGCCCTTTCCAAGTTTTTAAGCAGCTTTTGGAATCTATTAATGGGGAGAAAAAAGAATATCCAAACTTGGATGTCATGTTGAACATTCTCAAAGAGAATTTCCAGAATAACCGATATCTGATAGTGCTCGATGACAAGTGGAACGATGATCACAATGAGTGGGACGATATGTTAAATGATCTGTTGCTCCTCAGCGCACAAGGAAGCAAAGTTATCATAATTAACCTCGCGAAGCAATGAAGTTGTATCCTCGATAAGTTACTTATATAGGTAAGTCTTTTATCAAAAGAAAAAATACAATCATATTCGTTATGATTTGTTTCTGGATTTTGCACACCAGTTTTTGGGAAGGATAACATTGGGAAATACAAAGTTTGGAATAAATTCTGTGTGGCAAGGTCTCACATATTTGCAGGAAAAATCTCACTTCTTTATTGTGGTAGATGATTGATCTTGGTTGACTTGACGTTATACTTTCCTTGTTAGCAGTTATAATTAGCATACTTTTGTTGTTTGTTGCATGTACCAGTGATAAATTATTTATATTTACTAACCTTTGAACAGGTATAGTTTGGTTGAATTGTCCAAGGACGACTGTTGAACTATGTTGGAGAATATTGCTTTTGGTCCGGAAGAAGCAGGAAAGACCCTAAATTTGATCAAGATTGGGAAAAACATTTGTAACTACTCAGAATCCAGTAGCACACCCAAGTAGAACACAACACAGATCTAAGACATGACGAGAATAATAGATAAGAAAATCTTTATTAATTAGTCACTCAAAATAGTGAAGATACAGACTCTCAAGTATAAGGAGACCCTAATTTCACTCTCTAAGCTAGGCTCTTCCTTCTCTCTCCCCTCCCTCATACATTGTCCAGGGACCTCTATTTATAGACCATTTTTTCCTAGTGGTGTATGTACGGCTCATTTTACCTTGCCACGTTCTCGTGGGGGTGCTTTGTATCTCGCCCAGACCATTTTCCATAAAGTTTTCCCCTTTCTTTCGCTGACAACTTTGGGTGCTTGTCGGGACAGCTGTCTCTTTTCTTGTCCGATAATTTATTTACTTCACAGATTATCTTCCCGGCCAAGTAAGCTTATTTCGCTTATCTATAGTTCGTGATCGGTATCTTGCCGAGCACTCCAACTGATCCTCCGTAGCTTAAATTCTTCCTATAAGTTATTTCGTCATAGGATGCCTCTTCTTCGTGCTTTATGTCATGGAGAGATGACTCTGACATTTGAGTTGACAAGTCACTGACTGGGATCTTTGACTGAGATTCATCAGACCTATTTCGTGCCTTCCTGTGAGGCCACGTGGCGAGCCTATTTTGTGTACCTACATTTTGCCTTTTCTTATTTCGTTCGAATTATACGACAATGGAATAAGAATCGGTTGAGATTCCCTGGCTGCCACGTTCTCCGTGTTCCGGTTTTCACGCGACCACGTTCTTTTGGCAACCGATTGTTACCGGTCAAGTTTCCTCGAACGTGTCGACCAACTTGCTTTACCGGTAATTCTCCGCTCACTATAAATATCTCTCTTCAGCCTTAGTTTTGGGTTTCTTCTTCCTTCTCTTCTAGTAAACCCAAGCTATTACTTCTTTTACTCATGTTCTTCCCCTTCATCGTTTCCCTTCGTTCCTCGTACTTTCTTACTTTTACTTCATCGCTATGGCTTGAAATAATGTCTCAACATCTAACACACTCAAAACCTTCGAGGAATTCCCGGGTGATTTCCAAAAGATATGTTTATCTTTAACCCCTGATGTTGATTCTTCCGCGAGTCCTCCTGTATCTGCTACTCAAAACATGGAGCTGAACTACCAGTGGATTCAGTCTGATACTTGGTTAGCCAACAAGATAATCATCACTGTTGGTCAGGTAAGAGATGGGTTGTCCTTTCCTCTTTATAATCCTTCTAACCCCATTTTTCTCGAGATTTTGAACAAGCTTCAGTGTGGGGTCTTTCAGCTTTGTGGGAATGTAATTCGCATTTCCAGCGAGTTTGCAATTTGCTCAGAAAACGGCATTTCGCCGACAAGAGCTGAGGAATTCAATCCTCGCGACTACAACGCGGACTCTTTCGCGGCTAATTACTCCGAGAGGTTTATAAGCACTAGGAGCATCAGGAGTGGGGCATTGAGCTCCTCCAGAAGACTTCCTCGTCCTCGTCCAAAACTCTTCCTTTAAGCGTGAACCCTCTCAAATTGGAGAAAGACGAAGACTTGACGACTTTCCCTTTGGTGGTAGGGGGGCCTTTGGTCTGGGGTGTCGACGAAAAGGGGATTCCTAGAACGGGTCCTCTTCCAAAACATCATCATCTCTCTGGTTGCGATCCCTGGAAGCTTCGCTGGTCCGTGCCAGCCGAGGTACCATTTCTTTTCTTAAACCTACGTTTTGCCTTTGACTTTATCGGTTCTCATCCCTTGTTCTTTTGATTCAGTACGAGATGCATGTTGCTGGTCTACTCAAAGACCACAAGGAAAGGGATGTTGCTATTGAGTCTTCTGCTCTGAAACAGGTAGCCATTTCGCCCCTTACTCCCTTTTGGTGTGACAACTTTGGATTCTAACCCTCTATCCTTCGCAGGATAATATTCCTCTCGTCAAGCAACCTCCTTCTGAATCATCCAAGGGATGGAAAAGGCGTGATCATCTTGTTCCACCTCCTCCTGCTGAGGTATCTTTACCTCGTCCAAATTGTCATCTTATGTACTTCGTCCCACTCAACCCATCTATTGAAAATACTGGAATCGTATTTTGTGTGTTGCCATGTATCCCACTTATCAATTGATTACATTGAGCTTGTTATTTCGCAGATTGATGCCTTAGCTGTTCCCTCTTCTGGCGAGCCCAAGAGGCGACGCAGGGGATTGGAATTGGAGGCTTTGACCGCTGTTAGGAGTTCTGTTGCTGCTCCAAGTCCCAAATGGTATATATATACGCAGATCATCAACCATACATACACCTGTCTCTCTGCCCCATGGCCCCCATCAACCTCTTTGTATTTAAGGTGTTAGTTCAAAAAGCCTTTAAGAGCACTAAAAACAAAATGTATCTCCTCCCATTTACTGTCCAAGAACAATATATATAGTATCATCAGTGTACGTAACGTAAGTGAGAAAAAGATAGTTTCTATTTCCTTTGACCGAGCGAATCCTTCCATGGCAAGACTATAAAGCATAGGAGAGAGCGGATCACCTTTGGCGTTCACCCCTTTAGAACCAAATCAACGATCCTAGTTACCATATTTGGACAAGCAAACACCAAGAAAGAAAAAAAAAAATCAAAATTACTGTAGATGTCATATGAGTACAGCCCAAGTTTTTAAACTAAAGGTATCATAACCTGGGAAATTACAACTACATGATGCTGCATACCCAAACTTGTTATTCTGGTGATGGGTGATACCTCAAAAGGCCAAAGAGCTGATGGATTCAGCGAATATGCCCCAACTGGTGCTAACGGTATATTCACTGGATTTACAACTGAGTTTGTTGGCCGAGCTTGGGATTTGGAAGAAGACAACGTTAAGGAGCTTGTTGGAAGCCAAAAGAGCATTGGGATTATTAAGGTGTAGGATGGTTTTTAAGATGCCTGATCCTAGCGAGGAAGATCGAAAAGAGATGGCTTTGAACAGCTCGGAAGCACCCTGGATGTCGATGTTCAAGAACGGCGGTTGAACAGGTTGGAGTTGGTGCTGATCTTGTCAGAAATTGATGCAGGATCAATGATGTGCTCGCCTGGATTTCATGTGATTCAGCCTACCAGGTTACATATGTTATCCGTGGTAGCGGTTGTACTCAGATCATCGGATTTAATGGTAAGCGCAAACTGGAAATAAGAGTAAAGGGTAGTACCCAGAAACCTAGAAGCGTTTCCATTAAAAATGCTGAAATTTTCTTCCCTGCACTAAACTAAGAAGATTATGAGGATTTCCACTATTCTGCAGCAATTTTTCTTTAGTTTTATTTAGTCTTTTCCATTTTTTAAGATGGAGTTTTATTTGATTAATTTTATATAAAAATATATTTAAATCTAACATTAAAATTCACAAAAATTGAAATAAAATCACATCGAATGCAGTTGTTTTGATCTTCAGGTTTAGTTTGTGTAAACCAAAAAGTTGAAAAAGAAATAAAAATATATAAAAAAATTAAAACGCCGACTAAGGGGATCGAACCCTTGACCACGGGATTAAAAGTCACGCGCTCTACCACTGAGCTAAGTCGGCTGTTTCTTTCATCAACAGTTCCTGGAATTTACACTTGAACTTTATTTTCCTCTTAAAGCAGTAAATTTCACTTCTGGCTACGGTAATATCTATCTATCCCTTACATTATCTGAATGTAGGAATTACCTATAGCTACTAGTTTGGTGATACTAGTTAGTGGCAGGTCCACCCATTAAAGCCCAGTAAGCATAGGTCCATAATTAAAAGAAAATATGAAATTGGACCTAATTTTTTAAGCCTAGGTCATATACACGTGCGGACACATGTGACGTATTATCATAATTCCCAAAACACCCCGCACTATATAAAAACGGATATTGACGTTTTTTTCTTTTCATTCTCTATCTTCTCTTCATTTGTGTAGAGAGAGAAATCAAGAAATCTTTTCAGATCCCCGATTTCTCAAACCCTAAATCACAAAATGGCAACAAAAAATCCATCGAAAACCCTAGTGAATCTCTTCAGATTTCACCGATCTTTGATTACATCCTCCTCATCATCACCTCAATCTCAAAAGCTTATTGTGAAAACTCAGGCATTCTCATCGCCATCTGATTCATCATCATCAGCATCGAAAGGTTTGATTAGATTACCTGAAAGAAGGAAAGTGTATACAGTAAACAGATCACCACATATTGATAAGAAATCAAGAGAACAATTTGAGATGAGAATTAAGAGTCAATATCAGGTTATTAAAGTATCACCAGGCGAATTGCAGAATAAGTATTTTTGGTTGAAGAGGCAGCGGTTGTCTGGTGCTCAGTTTGAGCTTCAGTTTAATACTAAGACTCGCCTGGATCTTAAACGGGTAAGTCCTAATATGAACCCTAAATCTCTCTTTTCAGCTTCATTGATTTGTGTCTTAATTTGATTTGTTGTTATTAGTCTGCGTAATTCTAAATTTGTTGTTAATTCATGATTTGTTTGTGTTTTGTTCAAATTCTTGGGTTTAACTTTTAACCAAGAAAGATGAAATTTAGGCTACTGGACTAATCAAATGAAAGAGGACACACTTACTTTGGAGTAATTCAACCAAGAATTTTTAGTCTAAAATCTCTGAACCTGTATTGCATTTTGGATTCTCGTATTCCTTTTTTATTATTTCAGCTTCATGGATTTTGTGGCTTGATTTGATTTGTTGTTATTGTTTTATGTTCTACAGATTTACTTGAATCAGTGGTTTTTTTTGTGTATTGTTCGCATTTTAGAGATTAATTAAGGTAGTTTTAACTAGATGAAATGTAGGTTAGTTGACAAGCCTAATCAAACTTGTATTGAGAACAGACTTTTTTTCGACTAATTCGATCCTTTGCTGTCTTGAATTAATCTGTAATTTCCTTCCTGGAAGAATTCATAATGAAATTGTTAAATATCGAAATTTTGGATCGAAAGACATGATTTGAAACTTAAATTAGTGTCAATCCCGTTTCCTGTTTGGAAGGTGGAATTGAATTGCCATGAAAGGATTTTGTGATTAGTTGTCACATTTTTTAGTCTTATCCGTCAGTACATATACGAAATACTGTAATATTTGTTTCGATCCTCTTATTTTTCATAGATCTATTACCTATTCTTGTCATGCAGTTGATTTGTTGTTCATGAATCTTCAGTACATATGTCGCATACTGATAGGAAATGTTATTTTGGATGTGCTTTGTCTCATTTTTTAGTCTTATCCGTCAGTACATATACAAAATACTATAATATATGTTTCGATACTCTTATTTTTCATAGTTCTGTCACCTATTCTTGTCATGCAATTGAGTTTGGCCACTTCTTTGACATGAAGTTCAGTTTTTAGTTCATGATTCCGCAGTACGTATATGTCAAACTGATATAAACTTTTTCTAATTTTGTTTTATTCACAATTTTGCTACTTCTTTGATCATTGATTAATTTATTTAATTTGTATGATCCTACAATGTATGTGATGTAATACGTTTTCTAATTTATTTATCATTGATTCTTACAGATTTGTACTCTACCTGGAAGCAGTGCAGTAAATATGTACTCGAATTTGTAAGCATTCAGATATATAATCGGATTTGTAAGCAATACGACAGATATGTACTCAGATTTCTAAGCAGTGCGACAGATATGTACTCAAATTTGTAAGCAGTGTAGCAAATATGTACTCGAATTTTTAAGCAGTGTACCAGATATGTACTCAAATTTGTAAGCAGTGTAGACACACACATTTGGTAGTAATGGGCATTATGGACATTTCCATGTTTTAATTAATTTTGGACCTCCGGATGAAAAAAAAATCCGGTTGGACCCTACTATAAATAACTATATGGGCCTAGGACCAAACAAGAAATTTTCCTATCTGAATTTGGCACCATTGGGAATCATTAAATGAAAATTACCAAAAATAGATACCATAAAATTTAAAGATTCCATGATTAATTCAGTCAATTTAGAGTATTTAATGATAATTTAATTATGGTTGAAACTTTTTAATGGAATTGTCTATTAATAAGACAAACTTAACAAGAAATTCGTTGAAATTCTCTTGGAATGCCGCGTGAACACACGTTGGAGTTTAGTATAAATTCTCCTCTAAAGAGCCATGACATTCACAAGAGCCATAATATCAAAGTAGCCAAGTAGGAGAAAATTAATAGTTTAATTTAAATGAGGGTCTAAAATTCTATGTGTCAAAAAAAAAAAAAAATTTCACCCTCTATTGGAGATGCTCTAAGTGATCCAGATTTTTCTGCCTAAAAAAACGGTCAATAGTTTGCATTATGATGGAAATTTTTCTTTATAAATTCAAACTCAAGTTTTGGCTCAATACCTATTTTATAGTCCTAAATTTATTATGTGAATCAAAATACATCGTGTGAAAATATGTTTCCGTCCTAAATCACTATCTTGATCTAAATGAATATGCTTCTCATCCCTGGAATAATTTGTTAAGATAGAGAACATGACCCAGATCTCTACATTTATAAACCCAATGCTAGAGAGTTTTTTTCTAGTTCGTCCAATCCCCTCACGAGATTCTCCTTGATTAAATTGGGCTTAAAGATAGAATCATTGTGATCTAAAATAAAATTTTACAAGCCATATATACCAGTTTGAATATCAATCGTTGATCGCATGCAGGGAAAAATCCACCGACTCCTTTAATAAGTTGGGCCTTTCATTAAAAAAAGTTCTAATCCCTTGGCCCTTAGCCATGGGTTGTGCCTCAGAATACCCATGAAAACTCTCTAAACCGATTCAGGTTTCAAATCGGTTTCATCCAGGTTACATACATAAATTTTTTGACCTTCTGAATCTTCACGGGATCCACCACACCACACATATCTCAGTCCAAACAAAGAAATATCAGAAATAGAATCAGCTTTCCATTTTTTAGGAAAAAATTCAGGATTTTAATGGAGTTTCATTGAACACTTGATGGAGATTTTCACAAGAAATTAACGATTTTCAACAAGGGTTTATCCATAAAGTTTCTGATTTTTTTTCCAGCTCCATCAATGGCCGATGTTCTTGGTTTATCTCTTCATTCACTCAATTCTGCTTCTTTTTCGCCATTATCATCTCCTATTATTTCTTCCTAACTTAGATCTTCCACTTCACTACAACCTGTTCCAACGAGAGTTTCAGATAAAATGTCAGTAAGATATATGTATATGAAACGGGCTTTGGTTGAAGGTGCATATAGCGGAGCCAGAGATGCACCGGTAAGCTTCAAAGGTTAGCAGGTAAAACATATATGATGTGAAAGCATCATTATGCCACGAGCTTAGGAATCAACATTGCAGCGTTGCAAAACTAAGATTAGTGCAACATCATGGTGCAAAACGAATGAAAGGTCAATGATGCACACTCTTGCGCATCATTTTTAAAAGATATCCTTTGTCTTATACGAAATAGGATTTGCTTGGTTTTGGCATTGCAACGCGAGTTGGCTTTAGTTTCTAGTCCCGATGTTGATGAACTAAATTACGTGCTTGATCCTTGATCAAGGTACGGAGAAGGGTACCTCGGCAGCCACAATGACTTGAAGCGTTAGTGGTCCATCACCTTGCCGCTCATATCATCTAATTGCGAGGTCATTGCGACATTATGGTAACTCATATCATCTGGATTGGCAATGCAATGCAAGAAATGATTTTTACCATACTTGATGAGGTAGATTGTGTCAGAACACTGCTCATCCGAAATCACAAGTGTTTATATCTCAAGCTTGTTTGTCAATTTTAGTTGTCAAAACTATAAGTTTTGATTTCTAGTCTACTTATATCTATGTCTCGGATTAGGATAGAATGTGTAATTGAACTTTAGACTTCACGACGTTCATCTATTGAAGACGAATAACTACTGAGACAAAAGTCTTATAGCTATATAGACTTTACTTGTGGAACTTCATCAACAAAATGTATGTGGAGACTTGAACTCATCTATCACTCAAAATTCTATTTATATTCTATCTCCTACTGAGACAAAAGTCTTATAGCTATATAGACTTTACTTTATACACATTTGATATTTCGAGATGAGTTTAACTCGCTTAAATAATTCTCGAAATATGTGTTAGTAAGCTTTTTCTTTAACCAAGTTCATCTTATATTCTTGATGAAAGTCAAAATATGATCATGTGAAAATCACCTGGTAACATCTTATATGATTTGTGTGAGACAGTCATTTGATGTAGACTCGGAATGTTTCGTATTGATCGTTTGATCACTTGAAAAATTGCTTTAAAACTAATAGTTTGTGTAAGACAGTTATTCACGTCTTCAAAGAATGTTTCAATGATTAAAATGGGAGTTTAGAACTTTTAGCCATTTATTAGATATACCATAGTATGCGTACTTGTATGCTAACTGTTGCAAGTTATTCCAAGTCCGGGAACTTAGTATGCATACCCGTATGCGTACTGGTTTATCAGTTGAACTCCGAAAACTTAGTATGGATACCCGTATGCGTACTGGCGTAATAGTTCAGGTCCGGGATTTTGGTATGCATACCCGTTTGCATACTAAGTTAACTGAGTTCAGTCGTGAACGATAGTATGCGTACCCATTCGCATACTGGCGGACAGACCAAGTCCAGAACTCTAAGTATCCGTATCCGTTTGCATACTTTAGTAGGTTAAGTTCTAAAATCGGTTGTTCATGAACAAATACATTTATATAGTAAGGAATACAATCTTTGCAAACTGTGGCTAACATGTTCTTGAATCGATTCGAGTGATTGAAAATTGATTTTGCTTCAATTGTGTCTTGTATACTTCTATGAGAATATAAATGATTGAACAACTCTATTACTAGTTTCATTTGAATCATTTGAACTAGTTGTGGTTAAGATGAACAAGGTTAATATGAAATTGTTCATATGGATAACTTAGGTTAACTACTATTGAGCCAACAAAGTGTACACGTTCAGGTATCGTTATCCATATAAATGAAGGTATGTTTCATTTGTGTGTAACAAGCTAAGTTCTTCATCTAACGGTGAATATTGAATGCTTTGTTAACAAGGTAACATTGATTGCAAACCCTGATTTTAAGACTATATAAGGGAGAACTCTAGCAACTGGGAAACCGAATCACCACACCACCTGTGTGATACTAGTTGCAACTAGAGTCCATTCTCCTTTAACCTAGGTTTTTCTAAAACCATTATAGAATAACGACTTAAAGACTTCATTGGGATTATGAAGCCAGAACCAACTATTTTCTCTGTAGTTTCATGTTTTGATCTTACTTTGTTTTATCGTGAGTAATATCTTGTCTAAGATTTTCTTGACATTTGACCTCCGACAGGTAAGATAAAAATTAATCACAAACATCTTCGTCTCATCGTTTGTGATTCCACAATATCTTGTTTCGCTTCCATATGATTAAGATTATAGTGAGGTGATTGATATTACTAGGATGTTCTTCGGGAATATAAGGCTAGTGCAATAATTGGTTCCTATTAACCTTGATTTATCAAAAGAAGGAACAAAAACTCGTAGGTATTTCTGCGGCAGACAAATTTATGTATTCAGTAGACTTCTCTATGTGAGACAGATTTGTTTATCAAGTCTTCGACTTTGGGTCGTAGCAACTCTTAATTGTGGGTGAGATCAGCTAAGGGAATCAAGTGCGTAAAGTCCTGCTGAGATTCAGAGGTGTAAGGAACGCGACTGTACCTTGATCAGTGTGAGATTGATTATGGCTCAACTACATTCCAGTCCGAAGTTAACTTGTAGTAGTCTAGAGTCTGTAGAGGCTTGATACAGTGTGGTGTTCAAATCTGGACTAGGTCCCGGGGTTTTTCTGCATTTTCGGTTTCCTCCTAAATAAAATTCTGGTGTTTGTGTTATTTATTTTTCGCATTATATTTTCTATATAATTGAAATATCACAAGTTATGCGTAGATCAATCAATTAGATAATCCAACCTTTGGTTGTTGATATAAATTGATTGACACTTGAACATTGGTCTTTGGTACCATTCAAGTTGTTTCTCATAACAATCAGGCTCGTGGATTCTATCTGTTTGATTTGCTGATTACATTGAGAAACAGAGATATAACTCTTGGATGTATTTCCATTGATTGAGTCTGATTGTCTGGTCGATTCTCTTGGAAATATATTGGATTTAGTCCATAATGATTGACGAAACGAAATATTTGGTGTGGCTGTTGTACGCACGCTTTTTCAATTGGTTTCAGAGCAGGCAAACACGTGTAAGACCTCATAAGTCTGTGTTTATAGCAATCTGACTCTATGGACAGAAACACTATCTCTATAAACGTACCACTAGTCTTTGATGGCTCGAATTACTTATGGTGGAAAATTGTTATGAGTGCCTTACTTCAAGCGCGTGATTTCAATCATAAGGTTGGTGTAGTTAATGTCTATGATCCTCCGGTTGTTATAGAATGCGATGTAACTGTCCCAAAGTATATTGGTGCATATGATCCTGCCGAGATTCTCGTTACAAAGGAAAATTCGGACGGGTTGAATGCTATCAAATATGCCATTACCCCAGATCTTCAACACCATGTGACTAGGTGCATTAAGTTTAAAGAATCCTAGGATATCTTAGAAACTGAATTGAAAGGAAATTCCTCTGAGAAAGAAGCTAGGCTTCAAAACCTAAATTCTGATTGGGAAAATCTTCGTATGGATGATGAAGATTCATTTGATGAGTTTAATCACAAAGTGTCTGAAATTGTTAATGAATCTTTTGCATTAGGTAAGACTATCCCTGAAAAGGACATTATGATGAAAATTCTCATATTGTTGCTAGCAAAATACGATTCTAAGAAACATGCCATTGTTGAAGGAATTAACCTTAATACATTATGAAGAAACACTCAGGTTGGGAAGTTAAATATATTTGATCATGAGCATACATCCAAATCTAGGAAGGATATTGCTTTCAAAGAACAGAAAAACATTAAATTGCTTGACAAAAGTAAAAGTGTTGGAAACTGTGTTGTTGATCCTATTAAGACTGATTCATCGGATGAAGATCTTGACAACTCAGTTTCACTGATCACAAGACAGTTTAGATATCTTCTTTTGAAGAGAAGTAAACAGTTCATCAGAGATAAACCCTGGTCATCAGTCAAGCCTCATGACCGTGCTCCACCTAAAAACAGGGACACAGTTGATACTGATGACGAGGATATGTCATAGTGTTTTAAGTTTAAAGGTTTTGGTCATTTTGCTAATGAGTGTCCAATTCGTGGAAAATACACTAGGAATAAAGGTCTTGCTGCAACTCTTGATGAAATATCTGATCACTATGATTCAAATGAAGATGTAAAATCAAGTGTTGCACTTCTTGGTGAAAATATTGATTTTGATAATTGTAACAATACGTACATCAATCTTGATATTCTTCTTGGAAAAACTTCGTCAACCACTATGGAGGATAAAATGGATTTTTCCATGTCTACTGAAAATTCTATTTCACATGTTTCAGGTACCTCATTTTGTTTAGCAGCATGCTCAACTATGGTGTCTAAACCGTCCTCCACATTTATATGTTGTTATTGTACTTTTAGAGGTCATGAATCTCTAAGTGTTTCAAGTACAAACATAAAATAAGATATGTTAACAAACTTCAACGGAGAGAAAATCGATTAGCAAACAAGCTCAAACTTGTTCAGAAGTCAAATTCATCTGAGCTAAGTAAACTCAATTCTTCTGAAAAAGTTAATTTCTAAAGAATTGATTAGACCTCTCCGGAAAAGAACAAGGTCTAAACATTGTGTGAAAAAGGGTATTCAAAATTCCATACAAGAATTGAATGGAGGACAAATTATTGTTCACCCCAACACAACTTAACTGTGTTGAAAGTACATCTTGTCTCGTGTGCCTGGTCAAAGAGACAAGATTTGTGCATTGTTCAGGCTTTAAGAAAAGAATTTTTTTTGTTTTTGATTTTTTCTTTTGGTTTTCTGGAATCTGTTGATCTTTTCATATCAGAAATTGATATTGAAAAGGATTTCCATTTTTGATTATTGAAAGAGGGTTACATTCAAAAATTCAGCTTTTTTGGGATGTGAATTGGTCGTGTGTGAATCCTTTTACCCGTATAAAGTTTTCGTAACCTTACATTCATTTTTACTTCCTTGAAAACTCTTTTTATCACAAGACTGCTTGTAGAGTCTGTCTTGTGTATTCACACAATCCCATCGTTGGAATGGAGACTCCAAGCATCATGTCTGCTGATGGAAAAGATATTAATGTGATTGTTAAACCATCAATCATGAAGGAAAAAGATGAATCTCATTCCTATACAACTTTAAAGAGAAAAATGAAGAATATGAAGAAACCAAGGGATATCCCCTCTAATCTTTAGAAGTTTTCTGGTGTTCTTGAAGAGTTGAAGGAAACAAGGAAAGAGATTCAACAAATAAAGGCTATAGTTTTAAGAACTCTTGAAATTCAGAAGGCCCTGGTTCTGCATCAGTCAAGAAGGTTTGTTGGAATTGGCTCATTTCTTGATGAACCTTATGTTCCAATGGATGTTGACGACAAGGAGTTCGGGGACGATAAATTTTTTTCAGAGGTTTTAATATCTAGGAAATTTCTTATGAGAATTTATTCTTGTTTTTGATAAGGATAACTAGGGTTTGGAATAACAATTATTGTGATTACACATAGCTATTGCCAACGATTTTCATCTTGCAATATTATTAGATTTATTTATTTAAATTCTAAAGTTTATTCGAAAAATGATTTTTCAATATTAATCTTTATTGGTTTCATATATTGCAAATTTATGTTGTTTGATATATATGTTTACGTCCGAGAACTATGATTGTCCCATATATGTCAAAAGTTAAATCTATTATGTCATTATGCAAATATTGATGGAAGATAGAATGAACTTTGATGTCAAAGATTAAGTCTATGGTATCATTATGCAAATATTGATGAAAAATAGAAGGAATCTTTGAATATTCCGCAGTATTGATATTTCCCTGATCCACTTCTATGTGAAAGTACTGTATGGCTCCGTAAGTTTTCTTATGTTGAACATTTCCGATTAAATTAATCATTGAGGTTCCTTCTGGTTAATTTAATTGAGTTTTCTGGATACAAATTCATATTTCATGATTTTTGTTAATGTCCAAAGAAATCCTTCTTTTCTTGTAAAAGTAAGGTCGCTCTTGTTGTTCCTTTAGGAATGACATTTTATGGGGGAGAGTTCTTAATTGAACTCGTGCTTAGTTTCCAAATTTTGTGAGGAGTATTGTAGGAGTTATCTTGTATCTTTATAAACTCCTTGATGGTTCTAAGTTTCGACTATGTGAAATCATCGAAATAAAGTTGATATGTTCTCTTTTAGTTATGAAGTATCTCTATGAGAATTTCGTTATGATCCTGCTAATTTTCATAACGTGCATTTTGCTCATGTCCTTGATAGGCTCGTTTTTTTCATTTTTTTTTTCTTTTCTTCTTGTTACAAGGGAGATAGAGGTCTGGTCTGGTCACCCGTGAAATGTTTAGGTTGGCACCCTACAAGCTAAATGAGAACGTACAAGCTACATCTATATAGGCACCCTAATTGTTGATTTGGGCCTCCGAGGGGAAGCTAAAAATCCCACTAACCTACATCTCGCCATTTCATTTCAGCTTTACACTCTCTAGAAACCGAAAAATCCCCCAAATTTTCAATCTTTAAACCCTAGATTTCTGCAAATCCTTATTTCAATGGATTATTTCAAGATTCTTCCTTCTGAGATCACAGTAGACATCTTAAGTAGGGTACCCACCGAATCAATTATGGAATGCAAATCGGTCTGCAAAACTTGGAACAAACTTGTTTCTCGTCATCCTTCCTTCTCCAAGATCCACTTCCATCATCATCTTAATCATCCTTCTGATACTGGTAAGTTGGGATTTCTTGCTTTGACTGATGCGAATAATGCAAATAGTGTTCCGAAATTTCGTTAGTTTGAATATAATGTCAACCATGATCAGTCAACAACACCCATTGAGAAGATTACAAGGGTTAATTTTACCAATCCAATTACTGGTGGTATTAGATTTCTTGGCTCGATTAATGGTATAATCTGTTTTGCTGGATCGCAATCTTTCGGAGAAGAACCTATTTGTATCTGTAATCCCATCACCGAAGATTATGTTATGCTTCCTGACATTAAAACAGATATATATCACCAATGTGTTTGTTGCATGTACGCATTTGGTTATGTTTCTTCAACCAATGAGTACAAAGATATGGGAATAATGAGGAGGGCCAAGTTTGTACAATTACGCATATACACTTTAGGCAGTGGAAATGGATGGAGAATCCTTGGAAAGTTCCCTTCTGAATTCGACCCACATTCTTTGCAACAACCTATCTTTTTCAATGAAGCAGTTTATTGGATGGGTAGTCGATTAGGAACGATCGTAACCTTCGAGGAAAAGTTTTGTGAAAATCTTTCACCACCTCCTTTGCCACAGTATAATCTTTGGATATATAATAAAATCGGGGTTCTGGATGGTTATTTGTTTTTTGCTGTTTATCTAGTTGTCGGAGGAGCCCAATATTGGGACATATGGCTATTAAGATCGAAGAATGACAATATTGGCCTGAAAGAGCAAGAGGAACATTTGTCATTGGCTTGGAGTAAAGAGTTTAGGGTTGACAGCAGTGAATTATTAGCCGTTACAAAGAGTGACGGTGTTTTAACTCATGAAAGTTTCAACCTTAACGTTTATGACACAAAAGATTTAACCTCGAACACGATTGTGGAGTTTGAAGAGCGGTTTTGTAGAATGTATCCTCACAAGAACACCTTGGTTTCGTTGAAAGAATTAGTGGAAGAAGATACAAAGAAAATGGAGTCAGTTCAAGGAGATAGAAAGCAGTGAACTCTTGAAATTGGATAAGGACCTTTCTGTGAACCTGCTGCTGTCGGCATTATATGTAACCTGCTAAAACACTTTCATTTTTATAGAAAGCAGTGAACTCTTGAAATTGGAGGTGAACACGGGTTACACAAGGTTAGGAATTCTTGTCCTAGATTAACTCTTTCTGTGATATATGTAACCTGCTAAAACACTATCATTTTTATAGTTATCCAGAACTGGATTAAGATTTGGTTGATTATCTCAAAGTTTCCCTTTCCGGATTTTAATTCCTAAAGGTGAAAAGAGAAATCTGCTTAATGTTCAGAACTCCAAAGAACGTTCATGAACGCTCTGCTACATCCTTAATTCCTTGGAGAAGCTTGGAAAATATATAAGCCTATAAATATAGCCTACAACTTGATCTTTTTCTGCGTACTTTCATACCCATTCTTCTTCTTTTTCTTTTTGCCGAGCAATATATACTTCTGATTTTATTTCTGAGTTTTTTGTTTTGTAATGGAGATTGATTTGACACTCAAACTGTCGAAGTCTGTGTTTGGAGGTGATGGTGGACTCAATGATTGCTCTTCAGAAGAATGGTTTGGCAATATGCCTAGCTATTTTGATTCTGCCAAGGTTGCTTGTGTTCTTCCAGGAGGCGGTACTGCCGATATTAATCCTTTATGAAGCTGAGGAGGAGAATGTGATTGCAGTCCAAGAGGTGAAAATGAAGACACCAAACTTCTTATTCTGGTGATGGGTGATACCTGAAAAGGCCAAAAAAGCTGATGTATTCAGCGAATATGCCCCAACTGGTGCTACTGCTATATTCACTGGATTTATTACTGAGTTTGTTGGAGCTTGGGATTTGGAAGAAGACAAGGTTAAGGAGCTTGTTGGAAGCCTAAAGAGCATTAGGATTATTAAGCCTAGTTAGGAAGATCGAAAAGGGATGGCTTTGAACTTCTCAGAAGCACCCTGGATGTCACGGCGGTTGAACAGGTTGGAGTTGGTGCTGATCTTGTCAGAAACAATGATGTGCTCGCCTGGATTTCATGTGATTCATCCTACCAGGTTACATATGTTATCCGTGGTAGCGGTTGTACTCAGATCATCGGATTTAATGGTAAGCGCAAACTGGAAATAAGAGTAAAGGCTAGTACCCAGAAACCTAGAAGCGTTTCCATTACAAATGCTGAAATTTTCTTCGCTGCACCAAACTAAGAAGATTATTTGATTAATTTTCAGATGGAGTTGAGTTTTATTTGATTAATTTTCAGAAATTTCACTATGTTGACATTGGTTTGAGTGTGAATGAATTTTCAGTTTGTTTTGGTAATTTGATGTTATTACCAAGAATGCAGTTGTTTTGATCTTCAGGTTTAGTCGAGTTAAACAAAAAGTTGAACAAAAAACAAAAAAATATTTTTTAAAACGCCGACTAAGGGGATCGAACCCTTGACCACGGGATTAAAAGTCACGCGCTCTACCACTGAGCTAAGTCGGCTGTTTCTTTGTTCAACAGTTCCTGGAATTTGCACTTGAACTTTATTTTCCTCTTAAAGCAGTAAATTTCACTTCTGGCTACGGTAATATCTATCTATCCCTTACATTATCTGAATTTCGCAGCATTGGGAATTAAGGCTGCACAAGAACCGGTCACTAGTCCCTGTACCGGACTGGAATCGAAAGAACCGGATCGAAACCGAACCGGTAGCGGAGTAAACGGTACAGGGATCGGGATTGAAAATTAGGAACCGGAGTATACCGGTACAAGCACTGGTTCTGGGGGCAGTACCGGCAGGAACCGGACCGAAAGAACCGGTTAATATCAACCGTTGAGATCTTAATTATTTTTAATCCTATCCGTCCATCTTAGGTTTAGAGAATCCTATTATCTAATCTCCGAGTAACTCTTTTACTCTCATTTTTCTTTTTCGTTTTTTTTTTCTCTAAAGAGCAGCCTACTGCCGTTCATCTTCATCTAATTTCTCTGAACTTCACTCACCAATCACCATCATTATTAAGTCTTACTAGTTAGTAGTTACTAGTTACTACACAAAAGGTAAATCGATTCTCTAATCGTTTCGATTTCCTTTTTGTTTCTGTTTTAAAACCAAACCCTAGAAATTGGAAACGATTTTAATTTTTTAACAGTATCGCTTGACTAATCAACTAACCCTAGTGTTTATACTTCATACTCAAACAGGAGAAGTGCCGAGGTTACCAATTTATCCTTCGTCTATCAATCTATCACTGATACTTCGATTTGTTCGTCTCTCAATCAATCTGTCACCGATACTTTACTTATTCTTCATTCGTCTCATGGATGATTATAGATTTGATTATTGGAGTTTTCATATTATGGGTATGATTTGATTTAAGATTTGTTGAGTTGTTGAAAAGTTTCTTCCCTGTTCAATGTTTCAATAGATGAGTCATTTTTTCTTATTCAGAAACTTGATGAGTACACATGAGTGTGACTGTGTGGTGTCATGATGGTTTGATTTTGGAATTATAAAAGATTATGAGTATGATTTGATTTAAAAAATAAATATAAAAAATTAACAGGGGCTTGTGCACTGTTGAAGTTCAAAGTTCTTGTAGTTAAAAGAATATATTCTTTGTATGTGTATGTCTCATTGGAAGCACTTTTGGAGTAACAAAAGTGTGAAAAGGAGAAACAAATAAGGATTATTCTTTGTATGATTTTTGAGGTCATCGGATGGATTATAATCATCATTTTGATTGTTTTATATTTGCTTATCTTGTTAATTACTCAGTTTGGTGGTAGTGGTGGTAGTTAGAGTGAGTTTCGTTGAAGTAATGTTTGTGTTTCGAGATTTGTATTTATGGGAAGCATGCCAATTCAGTTACTGACTTAATGTATGTTCTTGCTTTCTGACAGTTAGTGTTTTTCCTTATATAATTAGGTATTATTTGTATTATCTCAATCTAACATTGTGTTTCTGTTTATAATGTATTAATGTTTGTTAGATGACCATACCAAATGCAACTCCAACTTTAAATGCAACTTCAACTCCAACTACAAGTACAAATCAACACACAGAGGTTGGATCATCCTCTCAAGCTTCATCTCACACAAATGAAGATGAAACTAAAACCCCAACAAGTACAGCTGAAGCAGTTGAAGTTGGTGATAGCAAAAAGAAGCACGACAAAGTGAGATCTGAAGTTTGGTTGGAAATGACTAGGATAAATGAAACTCAAACCGAATGTCATCATTGCCACAAAACATATGCTACACACAATGACATAAATGACACTTCTGGATTACGAAAGCATTTGGATAGATGTCCAAGAAATCCTAAAAAGAAGAAAGATAAGGGACAACAATCTCTTTTGATGCCAACCCCAAAACCAGGTCAGGATGGTAAACTTATTACTCATACTTACAGTTATGATAGGTTAAGAAGGCGTCTTGTTGAGTGGATAATTAAGGATGAAATAGCTTTTTTAAAAGTAGAAGGGTCAGGCTTTGTGGCAATTATGCAAGAGGCAAATCCTAGGTTCAAGGTTTCAGGACGTATGACAATTTATATGGATATGTTAAAGATCTATGTAGAAGATAAGAATAACCTAAAAACTTACTTCTTGACATCTAAGCAGAGCGTATCTTTGAAAACGGACACATGGACATCACCAAATAATTTTAATTATATTTGTGTAACCGTTCACTACATTGATCAAAAATGGAAAATACATAAGAGAATACTCATGTTTTGTCAAATTGAAGGTCACACAGGTAATGCAATCAGTGAGAAGCTGGTGGATTGTTTGAAGGATTGCGGTCTAGAAGATGTATTTGATATCACTCTAGACAATGTCAGCGCCAAAAAAATAGTTATGATTCAGCTGAGACAAGTTGTTGCTAGCTGGACAGGATCACCAATTTGAGTTAAATATTTACGTGTAAGATTCTCAATTTTTTTCTTCTTTCATTGTGCATTTGTTCTCATGAATGAAACATGAAAACCCGTTATCTCTTTATCTCATTTTTTTTTCTTCTTTTCATTGTGAACTCTATAACTGACTAATTTTCCTTGATTATTTGTTATCAGGTGAGGTGTGCAGCCCATGTTCTTGCTCTTATCATAAAAGATGCAGTACGTCTCTTTAATGAATCGTTTAAAAGGATAAGCTCATTTGTAAATATGTTCTTATTTCTCCTTCTAGGTATGAAAAATTTAAACAATGTGCTTCCCTAGCAAAGGTAGATTACAAGAAAGCACTGACTTTAGATGTGTACACCTGATGGAATACCACTTACTTGATGTTAGATGCTTCTGAAAGATATAAAAAAGTTTTTGCAATGTTAGCACAGATTGATAAGGACTTTCAAGAGAAGTTTATTTTTGAGCAACACAAGGAATCTGTTTTACCCAGTGATGTTGATATTGATGAAGCTATAGCTAGTGATGAAGTGGTTGAGGAGTTAGATCCAACATGCAAGAACAAGGCAAAGAAGAATAAGAAGAAACAGACACATGCTCCTTATAAAGAAGATTAGAAATATGCTAGAGGTCTTGTGAAGTGTTTAAAGGTATTCTTCGATGCAACTGTCAGTTTTTCTGCTTCTACACAAGTCACTACTCATACTTTCTTATTGCAATTGGTACTCATCCATGAACAATTAATTGAATTTAAAAATAATGTAGCATCAGATCCCTTTATTGCACGTATGTCTCGTCTTATGTTTGCTAAGTACCATAAGTATTGGGGTGTGTATGAAAGAATGAATTATGTTATGTTTTTTGCTCATCTGTTGGATCCAATAGAGAAACAAAAGGGGCTGGAATTTACTGTTAACTGTTTGTTTGAGAACAATTCGTTGGAGGTTCAAAGAATTATGAGAAAGGTGAAATTAGAATTTCAGGAACTCTTTGAAAAGTATAGGTCAGTGTATTCAAATCATGAGGAGGGGTCATATAGTGATGCTCCGGTGGTTTCCAATTCAGTTAGCGTGCAATCTCAAGGTTTGAAGGCAAGAATTCAATCAAGGAAGAGACATCATTGGGACAACCCAAGTTGTGTTGAAGAAGCAAAAATAACAGAGTTAGATAGGTACTTGACAGATGTGATAGATTGTGGAATGCGTGAAGTAGATCAAGATGACCAGTTTGACATATTGGCTTGGTGGCCGGATAATGCAAACAGGTATAAGGTACTTTCGTATATGGCAAGAGATATATTAGCCATGCCCGTGTCTTCAATTTCCTCTGAATCAGCTTTTAGCACTGGGAAGGTGCGCTTAATCCATGGAGAGCTTCTTTATCGACATAGACAGTTGAGGCATTGCTCTGTACACAAAGCTTCTTACAAAAACCCATTGTTCTTGATCTTATATGTGATTATATACCTGATGATGATGGTGAAGATGCGACAGGTAACATATTAGTTTTTTTTTTTTGTTTTTGTTTTTGTTTGTTTTCTTGTATTGGTACTTACTTTCTTGGTTATCTTTTTTATGCATGTTGTAGTCATAATTGAATCTCCCCTGAAAACTTGAAGTTCATTGTAAATCCAAACGGAGAAATGGAAGGTTGGTAGTCTTTTTTTAACTTTTGTTCCTTCAATGTTTTACTGAGACATAACGTATGATATATGGTCAAAAGTAATCTGTTGTGCATTCATTTCTTTAGAAGGTCCTAAGACTCGAATCATATCATTGTTACAATATCTCGTAAATCTGCTATCATGTGAAACACATAGACCTTTTTATATTTTGTATTGCTCTTTAGTTTTTTATATCTTGTATTGCTCTTGTATTTCTCTGGATCCTTGTGTATTTGCTTCCCCTCTACTTGGTGTTTACCAGATTATGTCAATTTGATGTGTTTTGTTTCGACTCACAGGTGCAGGCAAAAACCAATCAACCTGCGAATCAACATGATGAATTAATGTTGGAACATATTGCGATGTCTCTTATGTCCAATATATACTAGTATATCACTCCTAAGTCACTAAACTCCACTGACAAGGCTGATATACCCACATCCCAGTAAATGTGAAGAAGATATTTTATGTTTCCAAATATAGCATATATTCCTTTCTTGTCGTAGACAGACTTATGAAAATATTATTTTCACTTTTTAGTATTTTGTAATGTTGATAATTGAACTTAAGTATGTAATAAAATGAACTTATGGAAATGTTGAACTTAAGCATGTAATGTTGAAGGTTGAACTTATGAAAATGTTGTTCTAGTATTTTTTTAATGTTTTTCAGGTAAGAACCCGATACCGGTCTTGTACCTGACTGGTCTTACAGGTACTGGTACAAGTCCAGCTACAGGTCCTCAAAATGAGGTACCGGTAAACACCAGGTACAGGGATCGGTTCCATAAGAAAACCGGGCCGTACCAGACCATGTGCAACATTATTGGGAATCATTAAATGAAATTTACCAAAAATAGATACCATGAAAGTTATAGATTCCATGATTAATTAAGTCAATTTAGAGTATTTAATGATAATTTAATTATAGCACCCCGGCTACGATGTGACCTTTTTTATTTTTTGACACATATTTAACTAAAAAAAACCTGCCCCTCCAGATCCCCTTAATTGTTCTGTTTTTCGAGAAAAGTAGGAAGTTAAAAAAAAAAGTTAAAAAGTTACGTAATAAAACTGTTTTCCAAGTTTTTTCCTACTTTATACGACGTGTCATTATTTTTAAGAGGGAAGTATGTGGCCCGACCACATCTTAGCCGCACCGTAATTATGATAATAAAAATCTAATAGAATTGTCCAAAAATGCCGTGTAAACGCACTTTAGAGTTTAGTACAAATTCCCCTCTAGAGAGCCATGATATTTACAAGAGCCACGAGGAGAAACTTATTAGAGAGAGAGGGATTCACAGTTAAAAATGGAAGTGAAAAGCCTCAAATTCATTGTTGTAATGTTGTTGTTGTTGATGGGAACCTCCATAGGGAATAGCAGTCCTCCAGCAAATTCCTTCTCAGAATGTTATCAAAAGTGTGTAGATCAATGTTGTTTGGGTCTGAGTTACGAATGTATAATTTTATGTTCCCCTGTATGTAGGGCTGCACAAGACCCGCCCACGATACCCAAACCCACCCGTATCCGCTAAATCCGTGGGTTTTTAATCCATACCCGCCCGTTGTGGGTGCGGGGTTGGTTATGAAAAAAAAACCGCTGTCTGTGGGTGCGAGGTTGGTTTAATCTAATACCCGCCCAAAAAACCCGCAGATTATATACCATTAGATAAAACTAATCCTAGTCGTCCATTATGAAACCCTAATACTAGTAGATAGGATAACTGATAACCCTCATTCACTTTCTACACTCTTCTCTCTGTTCGGCCTCTCCTCTTCTTCCTCCTCAGTTCTCCTTCTTCACCTACGAACGACAATTACCAGAAATCTTCACCAGAAATCGACAACAACAACTTCGAATCTTCACCAGAAATCGACAACAATCGAAAAATCAACAGATTCAACACTTAATCTTCATCTGTGAACTTCCTAGATATGAATATTTTGGGGGGTTTTGGTTTTTTTTTCTCCCTTAATCAAGGAGAATAGAAGTTACTCTAAATACTTGAATATAAAGCGGGTTTAAACCCGTTTAAACCCATACCCGCCCAACCCGTAGCGGGCGGGTAACAAAACCCGCCCGCTGTTTGTGGGTGCGGGGTTGGTTATGAAAAAAAAAACCCGCAGTCTATGGGTGCGAGGTTGGTTTTAGCTTATACCCGCCCATACCCGCCCATGTGCAGCCCTACCTGTATGTTCCGTAGATTTCATTCCGTAGGAGTCGTCTCCGTCTCCACCTCCGCCGAGTGAGAACCATGAGGAATTCCCTAAGCATTGATTCTGCTTCTACCAACTGCTATTATAATTACCCCGTAAAACATACCCTCGTATGTATACTCTTGATATTTTTATTTCTTGGTTTTACCTTTTTCTTAGCTCTTATCACATCAATGAATTAACTTTTGGTGTTATTGGTGCGTGCAGGTGGAGAGGAAGTGGAAGGATGTGTTGCATTCTATTTTTAGGATAGATACTCACCTTATTTAATATATTTCCTAGTTTATAGGTCTTTCCTATACTGAAAATATTAAACTCTATATATACTATAAGTTGTGTAACCAATTGAGTAACCTAAATAATAAGAGAATCTTTTATATCTTTATCTTTGAACTTGGTATTTCAGAGCTAGGGTTCTTGAATCATGGGAAATGATTCAGAGCTATATGAGAGATCCGGAAAACTAAAACATAAACAGAAGATGGAAACATCTAACAAATCTGCCCCATTATTGTTCAATCTGAAGGTGCAGCATTCAAGGCATGAATTATTCTTGATGAAACCAACTATGATTTATGGTCACAAATCATGGAGATGCATATCGCTGAGAAAGAAAAAAGTTCTTTTGTTCTAGGTAAGACAAAAAGACCTACTGAAGAAGACGAGGGATATGAAAAGTGGTACATAGATAATCAAAAAGTCAAGAGATGGTTGTTGATGTCCATGTCACCAGAAATCATGAAGAGACATATTCGATTACCTACTGCTCGAGGTATTTGGGAAACACTATCTAAAGCCTTTTATGATGGAGATGATGAACTACGGGTATTTACTATCAATCAACGAGCATTTTCTTCAAAACAAAATGGCAGAGCACTCTCTATTTATTACGGAGATCTAAGTGAAATCTTTGGAGAGTTGGATCACCGTGATAAAGTGGTTATGGAGAATACAGATATTGAAACCTACCGAAAATCAATTCAGCGTCTAAGGGTGCATATCTTCCTTGCTGGGTTAGATGAAAGTTTTGAGCAGATGCGTGGTGAAATCTTGAGAAAGGATCCTATTCCTTAATTGGAATTATGTTATGCACTTGTTTGTCGTGAATAGAGCTGGCAAACAAGCCAAAACCCGCGGGTTAGCCCGTGCCCGACCCGTGAAAACCCGAACCCGGCTCGGCTTGTTTCAAAACAAGCCGAGTTCGGGTTGGAGAAATATCGGCTTGTGAGTAAACGGGTTAACCAGTCCCGACCCGTAAACCCGCGGGTACAACCCGTAAACCCATCTACCTTATTAATAAGTCATATAACACTAATAACAGACCCTGTTCTTCTTTTACTCGAACTCCTTCCTGCTATGATTCTTCTGATCAGCTCAATGATCCATCTCGAGTCATTCACAACAGTCCATACTCGAGAAACAACTACTCCATCATCACTAATTCACTATCACGAGAATCTTCTTCAAAGCAAACTCCATCACCTTTTGATGATGGCAGCAGCACAACTCCATAACCCATCGATGCACTGAATCTATCTTACGCCATTGCTGTCATCAGGTCGAGTAACAATAGCTCTCTTATTGTTCTCTATGGAAGGAGAAGCTACTGATATTTATTGGTATGCTCGGTTTTGTATGGGAGTTTGGGAAGAACATTGGGTTTCTGTCGGAGTTGGAAAACTGGATTGGAGTTACGGCCGTCGATCAACATCAATGAAGATGGGAGTAGTGTTGGCAGCAGTCAGGGGAAGGAACTAATGGCTGTAGTGTATGACGGAAGTTGGTTGTTGCTTCCATTGAACTGAAGGATGGACGTCTCTGTGATGTTGTTGACGATCGTACATAGCTGTGACGGTTGGCAGAGATGATGAGATGTGGATGGAAATGAGAATGAAGTTGTATCGAGTTTGGGTTGTTGCCGGTATATCTCGACAGGATGATGATGCAAGGATAACTTCAGCCCGAGTTCAACTAAGAATACATGCTCGCTGCCATGCATGGAAGTGTGTTATTGAGTCTCGGATGATTGATGGCAGTTGATGTTCTCGGTGATTTTATGAATCAAGCGATGGTAGATGATGATAGAGAGAGTTCGAATGAAACAAGAAATCAGAGAAGAGAACTCGACTAGCAGTGATGAATGATGGTGGAGTATGAGAAAGTGAATAGAGATGTTGCAGTAATGGTGAAACTGGCAGCTAGGATGAAACTGGATGGCAAATGGGCGGGCTAACCCGTGAACCCGCAAGTTAAACCCGTTATGGGCACGGGTTGAAGAAATGATAACCCGTGTAAAATTTCAACCCGCGGGTTTCAACCCGTATTAACCCGAACCCGTGAAACCCGCAACGGGCAAGTCCCGACCCGCCCGTTTTCCAGCTCTACTCGTGAATCTATTCGACGTACAACGATGGTTAAAGAATCAGAAGCAATTGAACCTCTGCTATGGTAACTCGGAACTGGTACAATCAAAAGGGATCCTTTCAGGGACATTCAAAGGAGGTGGACAAGTTTACACTCAAGTGTACCCATTGTAATCAAACTAAAAATACAAAAAATATTTGTTTTGAGTTGGTTGGATATCCGGAATGGTGGAATCAACGTCTCGATAGGAAGGAGTTAAAAAGGAATTTTAATGTTGTTCCGGCTTCAATAAAGAAACAAAAGGATTTTATGGTAACATCTGCATTAGTTGCAAGAGCAGGTAATGATGGTAAGGTTTTAAATATTTCTTCACTTGTTTCGAATAATTCATGGATAGTTG
This sequence comes from Papaver somniferum, assembly GCF_003573695.1. Lineage (NCBI taxonomy): Eukaryota > Viridiplantae > Streptophyta > Magnoliopsida > Ranunculales > Papaveraceae > Papaver > Papaver somniferum. Next base: position 8,701,343 of record NC_039364.1, on the reverse strand, counting down.
ATTCTGGTGCTACAGACCATATGACATTTGATTATAGACAAATTTCATCCATTAAACCATTTATACAAAAAACAGTTTCCACTGCAAATGGCTCACAAGCTCCAATTAATGGCGAAGGATCAGTATCCCTCACTGAAACTTTGAACTTAGATTCTGTCTTGGTAGTTCCCACCTTAGATTGTAATATGTTATCAGTTTCCCATATAAATAATACTTTACATTGTGTGGTAACTTTTTGGCCTGACTCTTGTGTATTTAAGGACATCAAAACGAGGAAAACGATTGGTTATGGTGTTAAGCGTGGGAAGCTATATTACTTGGATTTGGTGTCGAGTAGTTCTGATAAGTTGCGTCAAACTCTACTTGTTGATGGTTCCGAGGGGGAGAGACATAAATCTCAAATCTTGTTATGGCATCGACGATTAGGACATGCGTCGTTTGGATACTTTAAAAAGTTATTTCCTAGTTTGTTTGCAAAACTTGATATCTCTAGTTTTCATTGTGAAGTATGTAAACTTGCAAAAAGCCATCGAGCTTCTTTTCCACTATCTTTCAATAAGAGTCCAGTTCCTTTTGTGGTTATACATTCTGATGTTTAGGGGCCATCTAAAGTCAATACTTTGGGTGGTTTAAAGTGGTTTGTTACGTTTATTGATGATTGCACCAGGATGACATGGGTGTGTCTAATGAAGACTAAAAGTGAAGTTACTTCGTTATTTCAACGGTTTTATAAAATGATTAGTACTCAGTACAACAAAAAAGTTCAAGTACTGCGTAGTGATAATGGTGGTGAATATATGGATTCTGACCTTCAACAATTCATCAAAATACATGTTCTAATATACCTCAGCAAAATGGAATAGCTGAGAAAAAAAATTGTCACCTATTGGAAGTTGTTCGTGCTTCATTGATAGAAGCACATATGCCATTGTCATACTGGGGTGAGGCACTTACTTCTGAACATATCTTATAAATAGAGTACCTTCTAATACCATTGTGTTTCAGACACCATATCAAGATCTTACTGAAGCAGTTGTCGCTCCTACTGTTCCAAATTTACTACCTCAGGTGTTTAGTTGTGTAACTTTTGTACATATATACAAGAGTCAGCGTGATAAGTTGGCTCCTCGAGCTTCGAAATGTGTATTTGTAGGATACGCAACAACACAAAAGGGATACCGTTTTTATCATCCTCCAACTAAACGAATGTTCGTTACTTTGGATGTTGTATTTCATGAAGATTTCATGTATTTTTCATGTGAGTTTGAACTTCAGAGGGAGTACCACAAGGAAATTCATACTCTTAACTATGGTGACGATATATGTAATACTGATAAATTTGTTATTACTATCCCTGATGATATAATCAGTCGATCTGTTGATGAAGAAATTATAAGAGATGAATAAGTTTCGAGAGAAGAAACAAAAACAGGAAATGCAGTATATGATCAAAATACTGAAATTCAAAAGAAGTTCTAAGAAAAGAAATTCAAGAGTCTACAGTACTTCAAGAAGATGAAACACCTAACCAATCATCTTCCGAGGATGTTCTTGAACTGTCAAGAAAATAACTTCTGAATCGTATAACAAAGGTATTCCTAAACCCACATATGAACCAGAAATCTCTAATAAGGTCAAGTACCCTATGAGCCATCATGTCTCTACCCCCCGTTTGCCTGAAACAAATAAGGCATTAGTGAATCAACTATCTACTGTTTTTATTCATAACAATGTGCAGGAAGCATTAGCTCATCCAAAATGGAAGGCGGCGATGGACAAAGAAGAGAAATCCTTAAGAGAAAATGGTACTTGGGATTATGTTGATTGTCCAGAAGGAAAAAAGATTATGGGATGTCGTTGGGTCTTCAACATTAAATACAAGGAAAATGGTGAGATTAAACGCTATAAAGCAAGATTAGTTGTTAAGGGATACAACCAAACTTATGAAATAGATTATACTGAAACTTTTGCTCCTGTAGCTAAAATCAACATAGTGCGAGTCTTGTTTTCTCTCGCTGCAAATTGGACTGGCCTTTACAGCAGTTCGATTAAAAAATGCCTTTTTGCATGGTGAATTATCTGATAAATACATGGAGCTTCCACCAGGTATTCCGATTTCTTCATCCCATGGTAAAAAGGTATGTAAGTTAAACAAATCATAGTATGGACTGAAACAATCTCCAAGAGCATGGTTTGGAAGATTTACCAAGTCTATGAGGAACTTTGGATATCATCATAGTAACTTTGATCATAATTTTTTCATAAAGAAAAGGAAAGATAAAATTACAACTGTCATCATATATGTGGATGATATGGTGGTGACAGGAAATGATGCAGAAGAGAGAAGATCTCTACATAACTACTTGTCTAAGGAATTTTCTTGGGATTGAAGTATCTCGATCTAGTAAAGGAATTTTCTTGTCACAAAGAAAATATATCCTTGATTTATTACAAGAAGTTGGCATGTCAGCATGTCAACCAGTTCATACACCTATGGAAGGAAGGGTGAAACTATGTATTGAGCCTGATCAAGTACCTATTGATAAAGGAAGATATCAAAGACTTGTGGGAAGATTGATGTATCTATCTCACACGAGGCCAGATCTTGCTTATGCACTTAGTGTTGTTAGCCAATTTATGCACAATCCAGGCGAGCAACACATGGATGCATTTATGCGTATCTTGCGATATTTGAAGTCTGCTCACGGAAAAGGGATTTTATTCTCTAAAATGAAGATTGTCGAAGAATTGTGGCATATACAGATTCAGACTATGCAGGAGAAATAGATAGCAGACGTTCTACTGCGGGCTACTTTACCTTTATGGGAGGTAACCTAGTTACATGGAGAAGCAAAAAACATGATGTTGTTTCACGTTCAAGTGCAGAGGCTGAATTTAGAGGTATGGGGAACGGTATTTGTGAAACTTTGTGGTTAAAGTTTCTTCTCAAAGATTTGGGAACCAATTCTTTTGTATTTTGATAATAAAGTTGCGCGTGATATAGCTCATAATCCTGTACAACATGATCGTACTAAACATGTGGAGGTTGATATATTTTTCATCAAAGAGAAGCTTGAGAAGAATATTATTGAGCTGCCGCCGATTCGTTCAGAAGATTAGCTTGTTGACATCCTTACTCACTCAGTATCGAGTAAGAAGTACTTAAGTTTTTTGAAAAAGTTGGGCATGTGTGATATCTATGCACCAACTTGAAGGGGAGTGTTGCATTCTATTTTTAGGATAGATACTCACCTTATTTAATTTATTTCCTAGTTTATAGGTCTTCCCATATTGAACTCTGTATATACCATCAGCTGTGTAACTAATTGAGTAACCTAAATAATAAGATATTCTTTTATATCTTTATTTTTGAACTGGATGTTTAAATTCCTGGCTACGTGTAATCAGAAGTTAGGACTGCATGATAATCGCATAAAAGAGAAGATTCATTACTTGTTTACAGTTTAATAAGCTATGAATTAATATAAATGGGACTTTTCTATTTGGTGGTATGTTTTATTTATTTTTTTTACCATTTAACCTTCAGTTCTGGTTGCCTTTTGGTTTCCTAGTATCATGAGACAGAACCCTGTGACATAAAAATATGTCATGTGACCACAAGGTTGAAAATCTTCCCGGGGGTCTAAATTTTGCTCCATAGCCCAAAATCTACCTGAGTGACCCAACTATTTTGACCTAAATTTTGGCTCTAAATATCGGCAGGTAACCAAAAATCAACAAAGTGACCTAAATTCTCTCATTTCGAACCAAAATCTCCCGTATAAATCTAAAACTAGTTTATCCTATGATTCAAAATTTATTTCATGACCTCTTATATGGATCATGAACGAACCAATGATAACATCATGACTCAAAATTTGTATCGTACCACAGGAACTTCAACTCTGACTTGAAGTTAACCACGTACACCAAAGAAGGTTTGTAGGTACGCATTTGGTTCCCGCACTCCCAAAGAAAATGTGCATTTTGCTCATTTCCTTAGCTCTTTTTGTTCTTCTTTTTCTATATTTTTTTTCTTTTTCTTTTTCTTTTTTACATGGGAGATAGAGGTCTGGTCTGGTCACCGGTGACATGTTTAGATTGGCACCATACAAGCTGTAAATGATTTTCTATATAGGCATGTATGCTTAAACAAAAGAATCTATATAGGCACCTTAATTGTTGATTTGGGCCTCCGAGGGAAAGCTAAAAATCCTATTAAGTGCAAAAAATATCATCTCGCCAGTCGCCATTTCATTTCAGCTTTACTCTTTCTCCAAACCAAAAAATCCCCCAATTTCCAATCTCTATTTCTGAAACTTATTTTCTGCATATCTTTATTTCAATGGATTATTTCAGGTTTCTCCCAGCAGAAATAACATTGGATATATTAATTAGAGTATCCACATAATCAGTCATTGAATCCAAATTTGTATGCAAAACATGGAAAAATCTTATTTCTCATCATCCTTCCTTCTCCAAGATGCACTTCCATCATCATCTTAATCATCCTTCTGATTCCGGTAAGTTGGGTTTTCTTGCTCTTAATGGAAACAGTATTCCGAAATTTCATTATTTTGAGTATAATGAGAACAATGAGTCAACTGAACCCATTCAGAGAATTACAAGGATTAATCTAACCACTCCATTTGGGCGTATTAGTTTTCTTGGTTCGTTTAATGGTTTAATCTGTTTTGCTCGATATGGTGGACCTGTTTGTATCTGTAACCCCATCACTAAAGAGTATGTTCTGCTTCCTAAAATTAAAAGAGATTGTTGTGATACTGATCGGTGTGTTAATTGGATGAGGCATTTGGTTATGTTTCTTCAACCAAAGAGTACAAAGTTATGTTTCTTCTACATCGAGTTTGTAGAAGTTTACATATATACTTTAGGGAGTGGAAATGGCTGGAGAAACCTTGGAAAGTTCAATTGTGGAATAAGTCTATATCATACGGAAAAAGGCGTCCTTGCCAATGGAGCTCTTTATTTTATGGGTGGTCAATTAGGAACGATCTTATCTTTCGATTTGTTCGAGGAAAAGTTTTGTGAAAATCTTCCACCACTTCCTTTGACACCATACGGTCACTCGTATACTTATCATAAAATAGGGGTTTTAGATGGGTTTCTGTATTTTGCTATTTTGCAAGTTTCCAAAAGGAAAAACAGTCATGAGATATGGCTATTAAGAAAGAAGAACGACAACCCTGACATGAAAGAGGAAGAGGAACACCAGTCGTGGATTTGGAGTAAAGAGTTTAGGATCAACAAGGAGACTTATTAGCTGTTACGAAAAGCGGCGTTGTTTTAAGTTACTTTGATAACAATTAAAGTCTGTGGGCATCCAACTCAAAACCAATTGGCAATGAGTGGAGAGGCTCTTTCATATTATATTTTAAGTTATTAAGGGGACATTAACAGTGTGGGACTATTATCCTCAACACGCTCCCTCACGTGTAGCCTCGTTGGGCCTAACACGTGGACCTACATTGTGCGGTGATCATTGGGCCTACTCACACACGGGCCTGGCTCTGATACCAAATTAAAGTCTGTGGGCATCCAACTCAAAACCAATTGGCAATGAGTGGAGAGGCCCTTTCATATTATATTTTAAGTTATTAAGGGGACATTAACAGTGTGGGACTATTATCCTCAACAATAACTATCTCAACCTTTCTGACACAAAAGCTCCAACCTCGAAAACGCTTGTGGAATTTAAGGAACGATTTCATAGAGTATATCCTCACAAGAACACTTTAGTTTCCTTGAAAGAATTAGGGGAAGAAGATATAAAGATAATGGAGTCAATTGAAGGAGATAGAAAGCTCTGAACTGGTTGTGTCTTGAAATTGAAGAACAAGGGACCTTTCTGTGGACTTACAGCTATTAGCATTGTCTCAGTGAGTTTTAAATGTTTTAAATTTCTTGGTTGTCTGTCTGTCTTTATATCATATGATGCAACTTTATGGAGTGTTACTTGTTTTAGGTTAAGATATATTAGTTTCTTTATTCTTAGTTCATTTAGCTTATTAACTTGATCTTATTCGAACGGGTGAATGTGATGTTTACTACAGTGACAAATCCTTGTATGTTAGTGTTGTAATCGCTATCACACCGGAGTTTGTTTTCATTCATCAATAAAACCTACAAGCAGTGTTCTCTATGACAGAATGTTTCCATTCTGTCATTAACTTTTTGATTGTATATCCTGTTAACTTGTTACATCATTTGGGTAAAAACCTACGGATGAAAGACTCGCTGGATTATTTCTAAACTCGGGTCTTGTATGTTTCTCTGTATTGAAATCTTCTCTATATGTTGAGTTTGATTTGACGTCGCAAATGTTGCACGGAAAATGGACACTTAGTTGCTTTCTTTTTCGGAAAATGGGTCATTTGTCTAAATATTTTTAAAACACGGTTCAAATGGACGAGTAAAAAATAGTTTGGGTGAAATGGACACAAAAAAAATAGCAAGGATGAAACTGGATTCATCCTGACTTAAACTTAAAAATAGCAAGGATGAAACTGAATGCATCCTGATGTAAATTAAAAATAAGAAAAAATATTTGAAAATGGGTAGGATGAAACTGTTTACATCCTGACTATTTTTACATTGTTGTCCATTTAACCAGTATCAAAATCTAACTGTCCTTTTCATCCAAAAATTATTGATTTTGGTCTTTTTAACCAAATTTGTGTTTCTTTTTCTTTTATGAAAAATTGAAAACTTGGGAGGTTTGAGCAAGAGGGTCAGATTCTCTCATCTAGGAGCAATGGCGTATATGCTTTGGTCCTTGTTTCTAGCCATTTGCAACTGTCCTGTGGATACTGCTAACAGTTTCAAGGTTTTTGAAAAGGAATTATGCAGTGCACATAGTGAAGAGCTTGAAATGCGTGAGATAATGTGTTCCGCTCGTTCAACAAAACTCTCTAGTAGCAAGAGTGTACCAGCTTCATCCAGGTAAAAGAGACGAGTTTATGGGACGACGTGAAAACTGAGGTTCTGTAATTTGCGTTGTATGGCAATCGTGATTCGTGGGCTCATCATAAGGTAGAGATGTTGCACCCTTTCTTTGCAGCTAACTTTTGTGGGGCTTGAAAAACTGAGGTTCTCAAATCTTGTCCTATACCAATTCTTTTGGGATATATATAACCTACTAAGACCCTATAATTTTATAGTTATCTAAGGGTGTAAATAATACCCGAAAATACTCGGTATGTTTGTACCTGTCCGAGTCCGCCTGTATCCGAAGTAGCCCGAAGCCTGTTATGGCCAGTCATGGGCCACCCGGTCTGGCCTGGACTAATTTATTGAGCGGTCTCGGGCTTTGTAATTAATTATGATGCCCGGCCTGAAAGCCTTTTATGTACCATTAATCATTTAATATCCTCTTAAAAAGACTTAAAAGTTACCATTTTATAATTGTCAATTTTGTGTCAAGAAAACTAAATCGTATAGTTGTTTTTACTTATAATTAACCTTTTCAAAACATTAATGATAATGTATTTTCTTATTAGAAAGTTTATTGTACTCTTATTAATTATTTATTATAGATTAAAATTAAAAGTTTGTCATTGTAATTTAAATATAAAATAATACTATCACTTACGATATATAATGTTATAAAGGAAAGGATATTGTATTAGAAATAAATAAATTTAATACCATTTATTTGAAAATTTAAACTTAAAATAAAAAAAGAAAAAAATTTCAAAATAGTGGTCTGTCCGGCCCTATCTGACCTGCCCGTATAAAAAACAGATTTTGGGTGGTCTTTGGATAACAAACTATCCACTTTTGTCCGGCCTGAATTTGTGTATCCAGAAGTGGATTATGACTCGGTTTATTATCTCAATGTTTCCCTTTCCTGATTTTAATTCCTAAATGTGAAAAGAGAAATCTTCTTAATGTTCAGAACTCCAAAGAACTTTCATGAACTCCACTTGAGTTTGATCTCGCAATTGTTACACGGAGAAAGAACTCTATAATATATCTCGCAAGGTTAGAATATCTTGTCCTGGCATAGCTCTTTTTTCTGAATACATGAAAATACTAGTTGATTTGAACCATGAATATTTCATACAGAAAAATTAAAACGCCGACTAAGGGGATCGAACCCTTGACCACGGGATTAAAAGTCACGCGCTCTACCACTGAGCTAAGTCGGCCACTGTTTTGCTTCCTCATTTCTGGAATTTGCTTTTGTCTGAATTTCGCTCGTCCAAGGATCATGGTGAAAACTTCCAAAGCAGTAAAATAAATCATTTCTGGCTACGTTATCTGAATTTGGCCCCCTCTTGAAAATCATTAAATGAGAATTGCCAAAAATAGAGACCCTAGATGATAAAGATCTCATTATTAATCCAGTCAATTAAAGTATTAATGATAATTTAATTATGGTAGAAAAAGTTTAATGGGAATTGTCCAAAAACAAGGTAAACATAACACGAAATTTAATCAATTTTCTTGGAATGTCGCGTGAACACATTTTAGAGTTTATTATAAATTCCCCTATAAAGAGCCATAAGAGCCAAAATATCAAAGTAGCCAAGTAGGAGAAAGTTATTAGAGAGAGGAGGGAAAAACAATCTTTTCACGATCGAAGATGGAAATGAAAAGTGTCAAGTTTATAGTCATAATGTTGTTGTTGATGGGAACCTCCACAGGGAATAGCAGTCCTCCAGCAAATTCCTTCTCGGAATGTTATCAAAAATGTGTTGATAAATGTTGTTTAGATCTGGGTGATGGATGTCTAAACCATTGTGACTCTGAATGTTCCGATGATTGCACACTCCGTCTCCGCCGAGTGAGAACCAAGAATTCCCTAAACATTGATTGTGCTTCTACCAACTGCTATTATCAATACTCCGCAAAACCCTAGTATGTTTGTATATACATATTTATATACTCCTGCTATTTTCCTTTCCTGCGTTTACCTTTTTCTTAGAGCGTTCACAATGGACAACTAAACCCAAATATAGTGTCCAGTTGATAGGCATAGTGGGACGGACCATCGATCAAAATTTGATCAAAGACTAAAATCCAGACCAAATTTGGTCTGCGACCAAGACCAAACCCAAATATAGTCGGGCGTTTATATAGTCCACGCCCCATAACCAGGCGGACGTATAGTCCACGTCCCACCCCAGGCGGACGTATAATCCACGCCCCACACCAGGCGAACGTATAATGCACGCCCGTCTTTTTTTTTTTTTTTAATCTTTTGTGTGGGGCGGGCTTAATACCTCCGCCCCACTCTTTACAAACTTCAAATGCATGGGGCGGGCATAATACCTCCGCCCCACTTTTTCTCTTTTTTATTTTTTTTTTCTACACCGGGCGAACGTATACTCCCCGCCCTACACCAGGCGTTGGTATATTCTACGCCCCACACCAGGCGTTGGTATAATGTCCGTCTGACCAAATTTAGTTTTTCCATCGTAGGGTCACACACCAGATTAAACCCAAAATTTGGTATTTTTTTTCCTCTTTGGTCTTTGGTTATACTCGCACCACTGCAGTTGCTCTTAGCTCTTATCATATCAATTAACTTTTGGTGTAATTGGTGCTTGCAGGTGGAGAGGAAGTGTAAGAATGCTTAAACTCCTGCTCTGGCTGCTCAAAAGTTAGGGCTGATGATCTGCATGATGGTCGCATAAAAGAGAATATTCATTGCTTGTTTTCGATTCAATAAGCTATAAATTAATATAAATGGGATTTTCTATTTGGTATCGATGTTTTAATATATTTTTGTTTTGTTGCGTATTTTTACCATTGAAGTTTGGGATCTAGTTGTTTTCCGGTTTCCTAGTGTCACATATGACATAAAATTCTAAACCTGGGCCTCATCCATGGGTTGTGCCTCAAGATACCCATAAGAACTCTGAAACCGGTTCAGGTATCGGTCTCATCCGGGTCACACACCTAGAAATTTTGTCTGACCTTTTGAATCTTCTTCACAGGATCCACCACACCACACATATCCCAGTCCACACAAAGAAATATGAGAAATAGAATCAGACTTCCATTCAGTTTAGCAAAAAAATCAGGGTTCTAATGGAGTTTCAGTGAGACCGTTGATGGAGATTTTCACTACATATTAACAATTTCCATAAAGTTTTGATTTTTTTCGGCTCCATCAATGGCTGATGTTCTTAGTTTATCTCTTCACTCACTAAATTCTTCTTCTTCATCATCTCCTTTTGTTTCTTCCTTAGTTAGATTTTCCACTTCACTACAACCTGTTCTAAGGAGAGTTTCTGATAAAATTGTTTGTTCTTCAATTGGAAGTTCTTCAGCTGGTTTTCCTCTTGTACTTCAACAACAGAAATTGGTTTCTTGGAAGGTAATTGTAGAATTGGGTTTTTTTGTTCGATAATTTGAGTTTAATTTTGAAGCCCCTTTACTTGGAATTGTGTTTTTAACCATTATCTAGTACAAAATTTGTATTTTTAATCAATGGTGTAGCTTCAAATTGGGTGTTTTATGCTGAAAAGTAGTACTCTTTGATTCTGCTGGACTTACTATGTTAATTATGTTTGGACTAGGATAATTCTTCCATTTGGTGGTTCATTGAGTGATGTTAATAGAAATTTTACTGCTTAGGTATTTGAATTGTTTGGTTATGAACTTATTATCTGAATTAGCTCTCTGATGTGCGTTGTTGATAAGGTGTCTTCAAATGTTGTAAATTGAAGTTCTTCTATCTTGGATTTGTTATGGAAATGGGTCTATATTGTTTGTTTATGCATGCTTGGAGTTGTGGAGTGAATGTTTGTTGTTCAATGTGTTGCTTTAGGTACATGCAGGTATTGCGGAAGCTGAAGGTCCAAAATGGTGGGAAAGAAATACGAGTCCGAATATGATTGACATTCATTCTACAGAAGAGTTTTTGAATGCATTAAGTCAAGCCGGAGAAAAACTAGTTATTGCTGAATTTTATGGCACTTGGTGTGGTTCTTGCCGGGCTTTATTTCCCAAGGTGACTTTTATAGAATAGAACAACATTTTCTCACATTCATAATGGTTCAACACAAAATCATAAGCAAAAAATGATGCTTAGGGAACCTATGAAATTTACTTGCGTTGATGGGTTTCCTAAGTAAATTTGACAATTTGTTTTATGTGTCATCCTTATGCTCAAGTTCTTCACCCCGTAATGTTTGTTTGGAGGAAATTGATAGTCTCAGCATTGTGGCTGTAACTTATTGTCCGAGGAACTTATTGTCTTGTCATCACCTGTCCTCACATTTACTTTCTGTCTCTTTCAGTTTTGTAGAATTGCTCAAGAACATAAAGACATTGTATTCCTTAAAGTGGACTTTGATAAAAACAAACCAATGTGTAAAAGTTTGAATGTAAAGGTTCTACCCTTTTTCCACTTCTATCGTGGTGCAGATGGACTACTGGAATCCTTTTCATGTTCACTTGCAAAGGTAAGTTAAAGTTTATGCAGCCCTTCAATGAGTTCATGTTTGCTACTTTCTTTTATTACTTAAAATAAGTGCTGCAATAGGTGTATAAATACTATCTTTAGTTGGTTGTATCAATTAGGTTCCTATACAAGGTCGATTTTTATGAAACTTGAAACCTTGGAGACCACTACATGGCGACTTCAATGACTTTCAAGATGTTTGGCATGTTTTCGTAGATAAATCCTACGTTCATGACTGCCTAAATTCATATTATGTTTTTCCACAACTTGCAGTTTCAGAAATTAAAGGATGCTATTGCAAAACATAACACCGCTCGTTGTAGTATTGGTCCACCTGTAGGTGTTGGAGAAATTACCTTTCCTGAATCTTCTCCCCCTGCTCCAAAGGATGAAGCAGCAGAAGCTAGTTCAAGATAGCCCACCTGTCCTTCCCTTGCCATTTTATCTTCCCTTGTCCAGACGCGTGGATCTTCATTCATTTCATGTTAGCTTATCTAAACCTAATATGTATATTTTAGTTTTATTTATAGTAGAAGTTGATAGGAATTCAGAATCAATTGTTCTGCAACATTCTTGTCATTGTTTTTCCATCTGTAATTTTTTGTATCTCAAACTGGTTTTATTGAAATGGAAATGTCCTTCCTGTTTGTGATCCTTGTTTCCGTTGACACTACTACTACTGCAGGATAATTTTCATGAATTGCTATTAGTCTTTATTGTCTCTTACTCATGGTAATTAAGAATGTACAAATGGCAGAACAATTAGCTCCCTGCAAATGCTTAATATGTACAGATGGCAGAATAACTAGCTCCTGGCAGATACTTATATGAGCATCTTATTTGTTTTAATCTTCAAAAGAATGTTGACCTAGGAGTTGCTGAATTACGTGGTATGTATGTTGGTAAAATCTTCTTACTATGGGTACTGTAATACTTTTTATGTGGTGCAAACTGCTGGTAGAACCATTGATCTCTTCCCTTTGATGGGGGTTGTGGTGTCAGGGAAGTTGCCTCCATCTTCAGTAGTATCTTCAATTGAACCATCCTTCGATACATTTATCGGGTAAGTCACCAAATGAATAGCTTCCATGTCTGCTACCTCTTCTGCACTGTAAACACTCCACATCTTGTCTCCTATTGCTCGCATGGTCCTCACACAGTCCAAACCGTGGGGCTCATTGAAGCAGTGCTCAACACGATTGGTATGCTCGTACCAGAGTGACATCCGGTAAGCATGAACATCCCCATTACACTGTTTGTTTCCTACATATTTTGGTTGGTAGCATCCTATTGCAATCTCTGTGTCTCGTCTTCCATCCATTGATCTTTGGTTGATGTTTGCAGACCCAATCAAGATATACGTGTCGTCAACTGAAAAAACGCGCAGCAAGAAAGAATCAGAGATTGAATAAAAATCAGAACTCAACCTAAATGATGCAAAATGAGTCTTACCAATCATAATCTTGGAATGAACATAAACCATGAACCTCCTATGCATCTGGGCGCTCCAGTATGGTGTATCTGGTTGGGGAGAATGGGGAGGTACAAACTCCTCTCCGTCCTTCTTCTCTCTGTTGGCAAGGCAGAAAAAATTCAGGTAATCCTTTGGGTGCAATAGTTCACCGCTCTCTTGGATTGCCTCTCCTATCAATTTATACATCATGCTCATCGTTTGTCTTGTCCAATAAAGCATCTCCTGAACAGGTTCGCTATTTGGTAATCCTTCTGGCCGCATAGGTATCACTATATATACAGCAAATCTTTCTTTTGCTTTAATCTTCTTTACCACCTTTAGAGCAATTTCTACAGGGATCAAGTTATTGCAGCCACAATTCCTATCCTTCTCCCACATGTGGCAACCTCCTATAAAATACTGGTTCTCGATGTAAATAAACCTCTCTGCACGCCTGATTGCTTCTACATATGCTTCATGGATGCTGCATTCTACTGCAATGTTGTCTGGCAAAGACACTGAAACCCTATCGATCGACCTGAAGACTTGAACTTTCCAGTTCGCTACTTGATTTTCCACTTGCTGAGGTTGGGAATTATGTAATAAATTTGGAATGTCGTTTGTCTGAATAAGAAGAGAAGGATTGCATTGTTTGGTCCAGCGCTGCTCAAAATTGCTCAACACATCCCAAGCTGCTTCACCAGTGAGGCAAGCATGAGCATCATGCCAGGGTTCTCTGGGTCCGCCTTTTTGGAGGCAGGCACCAGCTATGCTGGTTTGGTAGAAATCCAGTACATGTGATTCATTGTTAAGTGTTCGAAACAACGAATGATCTTCTGTATCATAGCGTCCATCACAGAGATCCACGCCACCGATGAAACTCGTAAGTTCTCTACTACTACTATTAATGTACTTGTTACCAAATTTGGCTGATAGAAAATTTGCTTGTGTGTCCACGGTTATGGTCTTCTGATGGTGAGCAAAGAATGTAGGGAAATCATTGTGTAATCTAGGGCACAATCTGCATATAACCTTAGATTGTTTGAAGTAATCAAAAGCATCTTCATCATGGGTTCCCATGACTCCTTTGTTCTTGATAAATGGTAACGATGTTTCATCATTCCAAAGCATGATTCTCACAGCAACTCCTTCTTCTGCCTTTTGTTTTAACAGATCCCCGATCTTTACTCCTCTTGCTTGTGGGATATCAGCTTCATGGTCTCGAACCTATTAAGAACACATTGGATTAGCAAAACCAGTCAATGATAGGTATGAATAAATCAGCACTCAAATCCTACTTACCAGCACCATTTTAGGATTGAAAGACCATCCTGCTATATAAATCAAATGCTTAGCACCATTAATGGCCTTAAAAACATCCACCCACAACTTTCTCGGGCCTTCTCCATGAAAATCTACTGGTGGTTGGAAAGTAGGGTGATGGTGAACATCTTGATACAGTATGACGTTGCAGTTAGATCTCTGAGGAAAACTAGCATTTTTAAGTCCTGCAAACTTGTCATGATTCAGTACTTTATCCCAAGTTGGTTCATGGTTTGCATGTTTAAACCATAGCATGAACTGAACCCTTAGCTCAGGGTTTGGTTTTCCTTTCTCCGATAAGGTAGAAAAGTTACCCTCAAATAAGGTTGAATCTTCTATCATTTTACGAGCAGAAATATGAATCTTTCCCAAAGTTGACCCGCACTGGGTCTTCATTGTTATAGTAATTGTTGAATCTGCAGGATGAGCACACAGTATTTGGAAGGTCTGATTCCATGTTCGGTCGCTAACTTGTTTTGTCTCTGCTACTTTTTTCTCGTTTATTTTGATTGTTATATAGGTAGCCTTCTCACCTAAACATGCACACTGGGATAAGAATTTGTTAGAATATGACAAATCTGAATATGACAAGAATGTGTTGATTTACAAATCTGAACGTTGTAATTGCATGTCCAGATAAACATATACTTACATTGAAGGGAAACACTGGTACGTAAGGAGTTGCGTGGAAGATGGTAGCTTCAAGGGTTCCATGGAAGAACTTATTCTGCTTAGACTCCACTGACATTATAAATAGTCCTTCAAATCAATCTTTAGTTTTTGAATGAAGAAAAGAAACGAATTCAACTGGTTGCGCCTTGTTCTGGTAAGTTTTATGTTGAGTTTGATGAAACTTAGAGACCGAACTGATTTGGTTTTTATAGAAACCTGACAGCAAAATGGAAAAAGGTAGGCAGTTTGGAGGGAAGAAAAATTGTTGAACGTTTCAGTTTGTTATGTCTTAGACACAACCATCAAGTATATCTTACTTTATGTATTGCATCATCTCTGCATTTAACTTAGATTCAAATCAACCCTTCTCATTTCCCATAAGAAATAAACACATATTCGGTATTCCATTACTGTAGCAAGTGAGGAAAAAACAAGAGACTTTTTTTTTCTTGCTTTCTATTTCAGCTCAAATATTTACAAGAACTCAGGCTCGGTCAGAACCACTTGAAACTAGACTACATAAATTTCATACAACCTGTCTCATGGATGAATGAGATGTCAGAAAAATGTCTACTTTTTGGCCATTTCTGTTTGGAGCTGACTCCATCTGATTCTAAGGAGGGTCACAAAATCAGATGTACAGTATGTTTTTTTCTAACTCAGCTGACTCGTCTAAGTCCGATTCATCTAAAAATCAGACTCATTATATCTAACTCAAAAGTTGGTTTATTAGAGTTTTTCTGTGCCTCTGACCATTACACCCGGCTGAAAATTACTAATGCTTCGTCGAAAACTCTTGAATCCGTTTAAATACGTGCTTAACGAATCAGATACAAAACTCAAATACACTCGAGTCAGATTCATAAGCAGACACCAGAAAAATGGAAAAACAAACAATCTGACATCTGATTCGAGCTGAGTGGTGTCAAGATCCAAACGAACAAGGTGTGTTACATCATATCTGGTCGACATGATAGTCATGTATTGAATTAGGAGCAGGATACGTCCCTGTGAGGAGGGTGATGATTCATGCAGTGATTCACGCAACAAGACAACTGGTGCTAACTCTCCTGTTAATTCTTGGGCATCATGGAAAGATTGTGAAGATATTATTTTCCTTTCAGTTTGCAAATTGCTTCACACTTTCTCTCAACTCAAGTCATTTTCATTACATGTTTATTACGCTAACACTTAGTTGATTTTTCTGATTTTTCTGAGTGGTGGATTTTTTTTTTTTTTTTGAATCATAAAATTAAGTCAACAAAATACACAAATAAAATAATTACTTGAAAGAAGAGAAAAAAAGAAAAGTAAAAACAAGAAAATCTTTGACTTCATAAATTCTCTCATTCTCTTCTTTTTCTTTTGTTGTTCTTCATGTTTTGATTCTTCTTCTTTTTTCTAGGTTTATTACATCACAATGTCATATTCATGGTAATGGAAAATTTATTCCCATAATTTCTTTCACATCAGAGCTCCTCTACTACTGTCGTTGTGTTGAAAAAAATTGATTCTGATTTCTTACACACTCCATGGAACACTAATTTGATACTTTCATTTTTATCACTATGTTTACTATCAAAGAGCTCTGTCTTTTTTTTCTTTTCTCTTTTATCTGATAAAAATTTTTTATACCAAAATGAGATGAACTTGTCTGATGAAAAATAGAATTGAAAATGTAACAAAATTACGATTACGAAAATATTGACAAAATCAAATGAAAAAAATTCTTCCATAAAGACGGCCAATCATATATTTAGAATTAGCCGTCCTACCTTGTGCCTTCCCCTTGTTGCCAAATAAGGAATTCACCATTTTTGACTAAATTCTTTCTCCAAAATAAAATGCTCATGGATGAATAACTATTAAGAAACATAATTATTTGGTTTTTCAACAAAGCCAATAACAGTCAACAGAAGTCAATAACAGTCAATCTTCAGTTTCAGTTCACAACCAATAGAAACCTCGTGTTTTGTCTACCCATGTTACAAATGAGTGTAACGTTTCTCACCAGGACAAAATAATGACACTGATTAAAGAAAAGTCTCTCCTGATTTGACTCATTGACTCCCTTATTCACCTAGACTTTCATGAGCCAACTTTTTTTCTTTCTTTCATCACTTTAAACAAACAAAGGAGAAGTGTAACTGCTCAATTATGCTCCCCAGGTCTCAATATCTCACTCAATCTCATCTCATTTTGGTAATTCAAACAAACCCATTTCTGCAATTTGTTGTTTCTCTAGTTCAATTGATGAAATGCATGCCAATTTTTGGAGAATTTTTTTTGAATTTTTTTTTCATTGAGTAATTCATGAATTAGCTTAATTGAAAGATGGGTTCTTTTCTCTGATTCATTTAATTCATTTTCTACCTAAAAAGGTCTGATTTTTCTTTGAGAATTCTAAGAATCTTAATTTATTTATTTTTCTGAAATTTTTGTGATTTTTTTTTTCCTGATGATGTTGTCTGATATCTGTGGCTCAAGTTTGTTTCTATCATTACCAGATGATGTATTCAATGTTGTGTCTGATTCATTATCTCCAAGAGATTTATGTTCAATCAGTTTATGTTGTAAGAATCTGAAAACCCTTGTATCTTCAGAGAAAGTATGGTTTTCACAGTGTGAAAGCTTTAAAATTGTTAAGTCCCAAGATCTTGTTGAATGGAGAAATGGTGTTTCATCTTATAAATGTCTATGTAAGTTTATGTTCAGTGTACAACCTTTACTTGGAATATGGGTTCATCAAAACCCTGAGCTTGGCAATGTAGTGTATGTCATGCCGGGTTTTTTATCTGTTGTTGGTTGCCGAATTTTGCCACAAGAGCTTGGTCCTTTAGGGATTGAAGATGGTCCTCTTTTGTGGGCACCGGTTTTTGAGATCATCAGCGATGAGGATGGGGGGTTGGCATTTTTCCTTCATGGGCAAGAGCGCGATGGTGAGTACTTCTATCCGGGTTCACTTAAACCTGTTGATAGGAGTTGTAATGTTTTGTTACTTGAGGTTGAGCCGAGAATGCAAAGTAATGGGTGTAAGTTTTTGCATAGCAAGAGCCTTGTGCATCCTCATTTGGATTGGGAGTCTGTGAGACAGATTCGTAGGTCAGATGGTGGTGGGTTCAGCAGGTCACAAAGGGTGTCTGGACCGAACAGTTCTGTAGTTGCATTTAACCGGTTGTCATTTGTGGACAGACGGAAATTGCTTGAACTTGTAACTGGTCAAGTAGGTGTGAAGGTTCCTGATTTAGCTTCTGGTCCATTGTTTCCTCAACTAAGCGACCGTGATGGCTTAAAGAAAGAATTATTGCTTCTGTCAGAAAGAAGGTTACTACTCATGCAAATGTATCGGCATGGTGGAGGTTACGCAGATTGGCAAACAATGTCTGGGATGCCTTCAGATACTAGGGTGGTTACAAGCAAGCTAAAGAAGAGTCTTGAACGCCCAAGTAGTACCGGTGCACTGCTTAATGGGGATGAAATTCATTTGCACAATTCAAAGAGGAGAAGTGTTGCTGGTTACTTTAAGGACAGCCTAAAGCAGATACTTGGCAGATCTAATTCGACTGGCGGGGGTGTAATTTCGAAAAACGGTTCTTCGAGCTCAGAAAGTAAACACGCACAGCTTCACGATTTTCTTAGGTCGGGTGACATGATAGGGCTTAGTCTACATGCTTCAAGTACAAAGCTATCTACTTACAGAGCATGGCCAAACATGCACGATAACAAATATGCCCTCTACAAGTTGCCAACGAGGACCCCGACGTCTGGTCAAGAGTATGCTGGCTTATGGGGTGGAACTTTTGGATGGCCACCTGGGAGACCTAGTGAAGATAAGCCTGGAAAAGCCTTGTTCTTTCTTTTGCTTTCTTATGAAGAATCTGAGGGGCAGCAGCTTCTGATTGCAACCAAAATATTAGAAGGTACCCATTATGTTCTTCATCCAAATGGTTCGGCAATGTTTGTTGTGAAGGTCGACGATCCATCAACAGATCCATTCCCGTTAGACACGGATGGGAATTCCTCTACTTTGGACATCAAACATGCTTATACAGGGGAAGGTATTGCAAATGGCTATGGTTTTCGGTATCCCGGATCTAAGCCTGGTTCTTTATTTGTAATCCAAGATGGTCTCCTTGCATTTGTTTGGAAGGAATCTAGAGCTGTCTTAACCCTGCAGCGGATCAACCTGCAAGAGCTCTTGAGGAAAGGCGAAAGGGTTCCTGCTTTACCTCCTATAGTGAACTTCACATATCTGACGAAATCATACTCGAATGTATTCACAAGCTTCTCCAACCCCACAAATTGCTTAAGCTCGTCAAGGTAACACAGTTCTTTCATATGGTATTCAAGCTTTTGACGGTTTCCAATCTATTCAGCTTCATTCGCCTTCTGACGATGAGTTTGTTATGCTACGATCATTCTAGCACCAAAATGCCTAGTATTACAATATGAATATTGAGAGCTGCTGTTGTTTTCTCACGGGCCAGAGAACCCGAGTATATACTAGGAAAATAGATGTCATATCATGATTACTGTGTATAAACCACCTACACAGCAGGAAAAGGGAGAAAACTTATCTCGCTTTGTTGGCTTTAGTAATTTTTAGCTCAGCATTGTAATCCAAAGTATTCAGTTGAATATTATGTTCCTTCTAATTGTTTAATTTATTGTGCTTTGTAATGCTCTTTCCCATCAAATTATATTTTCAGTTGAAACTAGTTTAAGACCAACAGGGGAGCAAGATCAAGGTGCCTGCTGAAATTTTTGGTCTCATTGAATGCTGAAATTTCAGCAGTTCCTTTATTTTGCTAAGCTTGTTTTTATTTGGTTTTGCAGTACATCATCATAATCCCTTTTGGGCATACTAAGTACTCCCTCCGTCCCGCTATTAGATGAGCTGGTTTAAGTTTGCACAAAGTAAGGAAGGGAAAAGAGTATTTTTTTAGTATTTTTATAATTATACAATTATGGATAATAATTAGTGAAATTTTGAAATGATTTATCTCTCAAATTACGCCACGGATGTTCGTAAACTTCATATCATTGAAAAGCATTTTAAAACAGTTACTTAACGAGTATAAACATGCCTATCAAATTATGCATGTTTCTTATATGAACAAATCAATTAAAAAGATAATTTTAAAAATATCTCATATTTTAATGATATAGTTCATCTATCAAAAATACATGGCACAGTTTGGATAACTTTGCCTATGTAATCATCTTTAAGATTAACAATAAGGACCAAAGTATTGAGTTAATGAAGGTTGTCATTTCCATGATACTCAAATGTTTGTGAGATACCATGTTTCTTTTGATGCTGACACACATTCAAGGTTCGTCATCAGAAATCAGAAGAAGTCTCTCAAAAATTCACAAGAGATACTTATGAGATGCGTGAGATATTAAGTAGGAAATATCTGGAGCAGTCAATCACACTATTTATATTTAGCCTTCTGTAGTTCGTCTTCGTCTTCTTTTGTGATGTTTACAATAAGGGATTAAACTTTTAATTCGATGATGCCTACAGTAACTGCTCTCTTAAGTTAACTGCAGGTTCATTTGAGTTATTGGGGGGGTTTGATGTATTTTTTGGTTGGTCTATTTTGTTACAATTTACCTATTATTGCTGCCATCAAAATTAAGTACTGATTAATTGGGTTTTATCAGTTATCTTTAATTCTTCAGCAGTATTACTCGACTTTGAGTGGGGTTTTGATATAATTTATTCTGTTGTGCATATTAATAACAGATTTATTATCACAAATTTAACGTTATAGTAATTTGAAGTATGTTCATTCTCATTGCAGGTGAACCGATTGGCCTAGCTACCAAAATTATCAAAGCTGTGTTTGCGAAAGTGGATCTACAAGTCTCTAACCTCAGTTTCAGCATTGTCACTGCAATGCGTTTATTTATTTATTTTTGCTTAAAGGCAACATCTGTCCATATTATACCTATTTTCTTCATACAGATAGGGGAGATCGTGGTGCCACGACAAATTCAGTAGTGTTTAAGCTTAGAAAATTGAAGTCAAAGCAAGCCTCCATTATCTTAAAATATAAAGGATGAAACCATTATAAGAACTGTAAATTTAATTCCTCACAAAAACATTGTGCTGTATTCTAGGTATTAATATACAATACTCTCAAGTACTTATCCCACTATCTTCCATATAACACCGTTGTCATTGTATTTTTATTTATACTTGATACTCGGTAATTAACACTACTACTGTTTAAGACTCCACAAGTTTTGTTAAATGACCATTCTTTTCAATATCTTTAGCAGGTTTCAAGTTATCTCTGTTAAGAAACTTATTCTGTAATTCTTCATGATATAAGAGCAACTACTTCTGATTTTCATGAAAACTCTCCACCAACCAATGCACAAAGTCCAACAACAACCCTTTAAAGGTAATTGTTAATACATTGCTGATAGAATTTAAATGCTGGCATAGTGTTTTTTGATTTAATTTGGAAAATGGTAGGTATATTAAAGTTGGCTTAATGTTCCAGGTTCGCAAGATTCTATAATGAGAACCCCTCCTATCCTACAGAACGATGAATGGCCAGTTGTATGAATTCCGTTGAATCCTTCACAAATGTAGCCAATACAAAATTCAGCACCTCCACTACCTGGTAGAAAATTGTGTGCCTCCATCAATGTTTTTAATATAAATTCAGATCTTCCACTAATGTTGACGATACAAATTTCAGCATCTTCAATGACGTCTGGAGCTTCCACCTATGTTTCCAGTGAAAATTTCAACACACACAACTGCCTCCAATGACGTTGCCACCAGTAAAAAATTCAATACCTCTTCAAACTTTCCTAGAACTCATCACGAACCTTTGTATTGCCGATACAAAATTTACCAGTGCCTCCACCAATGTTTATGATACAAAATTCACCACTGTCACTGACGTCGCCAGCATGCATTCAAGCACCACCACCAATGCCCCATTTAGTGTTTTCACCCTCCCAACCAGCAGCACCTATCATACATTAACACTGTGTATGTTTTTCTCCCCCTGCCATTTTTGTACATTTGTGCTCAACTGTTTTTATATATACTCTTGACGTCTAAGGTCGAGGCACTCAGCAAGTTGCACACTTTCTAACTCAAATACCTTTGTTGTTTGGTAGAGTGGTAGACTCCTGTTGTTACTCCCGTATCAGCACCTCCTTCCAGAGTCGGTTAGCAGAACATGAGTCTATGGGACATAATAATGTCCCTGCATCAATCAGCTAGCCAATACTCTTTACTGATCAATTAAATTGTTGTCCTAACGATTGATTGTTAATATTATAAGAAAAAAAAACTAAGTTATTTTGCATAATATGTTTATTCTAAATCGATGGCTGTGGTTATCCCCTAAGACACAATCTCATTAACTCTACCTTAATGAAATTTAATTTATTATTGCATGCCGTTTCTCTTATTCTCGACGATGGTTTTGACTTTTCAGTGTTCCAAACCCAAATACGATCTTACAGTAAGGAAACCAAAAGGAAGATGCATCCTTCTATATTCTCCTAGTCGGTGCAGCTTCCTGGTAAGAATAATAAAAGTATAATCTCATTCCTTTGATTTCTTTTCAAGTCTTCGCAAACAAAAAAACTCAAAAGAATTGAGGGATCGATTCAATCGAACCCCATGAATAAGGAGATGGTTATTCACCCTTTTATGTGGTTTTGCTTTGAATTCTAAGTTGATTGAATAAATTAGAATGATCGTGTTTTGTTTGTTTGGTGTTGTGTGTGTTTATGAAATGGTGATGTTCATTGTAATTAAAAACTTCTGAATTTAGTACACCAAATCAAGTTCGCTCTTTCCTATTCTAATATTGAAATTTACAATTGCAAGGAATCAATCGGGAGATCATTATTCCCTTTTATGTTGTCTAGCTTTGAAGTATCAAGTCAAATGGATTGAATTGATTAGGATGGGTGGATTTTTTTTTGCTGGGTGTCGTGACTTACTTGAGTTTTGATGAAATAGTGATGGTTCGAATTAAGTTGTACAAATAATAATTTCTTGACTTGGATTCTCTTTTTGGGTATGATTTTTTCGAAACTTATGAACTTTGATTTATTTGGTTTTGATTTTGTTGGTATCTGAATGTAACAGAGTAGCTAAATTGGATCAAGGATGAGTAACCTGAGGGGGCATGTGAATGTGTCAAAATAAGGAAAAGTCCGAGAGTTCACCTCCATAAATGACTCCAGGCGCATAAAACTGATTTTGCAATGCGCTTGCTCCAATTCAGGTGATTGTTACTATCTCGGTATACTAATGATGGGTTTGAGTCTTTGATCTAATCAGAGAAGAAAACAAAGGATGACTTAGATACATTCACCTTCGAATGTTTATATCAAAGACCAGTGATAGTACATTGATACCGTAAGAACTATGCTATTTTTACAGGAATAAATCTACGGATGAAGTGAAGCACAACGCCTCCTTGATATGCACGTATGTCGTTTCATTGTTGTGGTGATGAATGCTATAAACGCCTCATTCATTCAATGCATTTTCAGACGATAACAGGGGAGATGGAATCCATTTGTTTCTCATACCATTGGAAGAAATCTATGTAGCCTTACTCTATGGGGATTAGAGAGATCCGAGCCTAGGAAATTTTTTCTGCTGTGGTGAGTATTCAGGAAGTTTATTTCTATCGAAAAACTTATTGATACGATGATACTATATAGCCAAGGATTTTTTTCTTTTAAAGAAAATTAGGGTTTTTATCGAATATAATTTGCTTTTATTCTCAGCTAAAAACTTAAAGTTGATATTTCTCCTGAATCTGAATTGAGAACAACGTGGGAGAGATGTAAATGTAATGTTGGAACTTCTCACAGTAGGAGACAGAAGTCCTACGACAGGTGAACCAAACACTTTGTTTCTTTCAAATATTTTCATAGGTTAATCGAGGGGAGCCTTTTCTCGGTGACATGAGAAATACTTTATCATTTCAATAAAAACATAATAGGTGACAGACAGACAGCTTGCACATCATATAAGTAGTTATTTTAGATTGAGAAAAGACGATGCTAACACAGATATGCAGTTTGAAATATCCAAGAAAAACTGATCTTTTACCTCTTTTTGTTCTTGAGTTTACAAAATACGGAAAAGAACCAAAGTCCAAACAAGCAAAGCTAGAAAATGTCGTCTTTCTTCTCTAGATCTATTTCTAGAAGGCTATGTTACGTATCTAGTTAAATATATAATTGGATTATCTGAATGTGAAAATAAAAGTTAATTTTAAAGTCTTACAATGTATCGATTACGCTACACTCAATTCTATCAATTCAAGTTAGTTATACAATATATCTCTTAATTTGGCACGTAGTTGATTTTTTGCTGCCATGTTATGTTCTATCCTGCCTAATTTTGTGACTCACCTTCAACCTTATTTTTCATCTGAAGTGCTTTTTGATTTTCAAGGTTCTTTTCATTTTTTCCTGTGATGATTAATACAATTCTTATTTTTCATAGTTTCATGGGTCATTTAAATTAGTTGAGATATAATTCCTTAATTAAATTCATGAAATTGTTTCTTTACAGACAGGACTGTCTCTCGCCCACTAAATTCATCAGTAACTTAAATTAATAACCCCAGCAGTGCCTCCGGCTTTTAAAGTGTTTTTGTTGTATCATGGACTTACATTTTAGTTCAATTTTTCTTCAGGATCAAGGCCAAGCCAGAGCTCAGGCGGCATTCATATCATGAATTAAGGGATGGGATTCCAACGTTGAATGTGTTTAATACAAAGAAACAACTGACAACTGACCCCCTAGCTTCGCAGTTAACAGATCAACCACCATGTTCTTAGTCCCGTCTGGGTCTGATATCCCGGTCGATACATACGTAAAGAAATATGTATACAATTGTCTTACCCTATGACTATAAACAAGTGACAGGGACAGTCAGTTAAGTATATCAGTTGTAGGATAATGGTTTCCAACCATTGCCATCTTTAGATACACAACAGCCCGAATAATGAGGTTGCTGAAGACAAGAAACAAAATCCAAGAAATGACCCTAAATGTGGTATACCCTGAACTACTATCACTACAAAAAAAAAAAAAGGGTTCTAGGGACGGCCACTTCTCAAAAAACCGTCCCTAGAAAGGAGCAGTTGGGACACTCCAACTTAGCCGTCCCTAGTGTGTGTATTTGGGACGGCTGGCAAAAAACCATCCCAATTATTTCATTACTAGGGACGAATTTCTTCTTCCGTCCCCAGTAGTTAGATTCATTCAAGGGATGGCATTATGCCGTTGGTAATATAACTATCTTACACCCAATACACAATAAAACATTCCCCATTTTTTACTTTGGTTATATCGTCGAAGAAAAACTTCCCCTGTGAATTGAATCTCTCGATTTCACCTTCTTCCTATTCTGCTGAAAAACTTCCTCTGTGACTTAAATCTCTCGATCTGAAGCTAAATCTCAGGTAAATTCGTTCGTGCTAGCATATCTCGTTGATTTGATTTTAGGGTTTGCAGGTTAAGTTTTGAAAATCTCGTTGTTGTTTGTGGTTTTCGATGTTAGGGTTTTCAAATCAGAATTACAATTACAAGAGCACACTCTCCCTATCTCCGTCGATTTTGGGTTTGAATTCAGGTAAATTCTTAAATCACAAATGGAAATCAGAATTTCTTCAACAAATTAGTACTACTGATATGAAAATCTCTCTTATAGTGCCCTAGAAATGTTTACAAATAACTTAAATCACATCTTATTTACATTGATTTGTGTTAGTGCCCTAAAAATGTTTAGCAAACCAATTCCTCAGGTATCCTTAGGGCAATTGTTTTGTTACTGATGCTTCTATTTCTGCTTTATGATTGCACAATCATCCGAGTAATACCCTGACTAAGAAACATTTTGCACTGTAGAGTCTAACCAGGTTTATTCTTCAATTTTGAAAGTTGTTATTGTTAGTATATACAGTCCTGCATCACTTGGGGATTCAGATTTGTTTGTGTGTGAGGCTATATGCTGAGCACAATATTTTCCTTCAATTTCCGTATATTCAGTTGTTATTTTTAGCTTCCATCATCTGTTAGTAGCAGGTCATGTACCTCTTTTTGTGCTAGAATTGCATCTGTTTTGCAAAACTTTTCCTATGATTGCAAGATTACTCGTGATTAATCTGTAGCTTTCAATTTATTTTGTTTTTCTCAGACCTCATTGTAAACAATTAGGATGTGCTGGGTTGGAGTTTGGCATTTGGTAGTTGTTTAGGTGACAACTTTCAAAATTTACAGAAAAGTTAGCTAGAAATGGTGGGGATGAAGGGGGTTCTTGATGCCTTATGTGATCGTCACTGGTTAGATTTGGTTGCTTTGTGCTCCCTGAACTATTCTCTATCTAGTGTACTATATCCCTGTCTAATGTACTACATCTGTCTTCATATCTAGCCTGTACTTAATTTATTTTATTTCTATCAATGTACTCACTGAATTAAGGTGTGTTGCGCCAGGTGCATATTGCTGGTGTTAGCGATTAGGTTCATTTCATCCCAGGATCATTCTCTGGCTTACATGCTCATAATCGTCGATTGTGTTAACTTATAAAGGTAATGGTGGGGACAAGGAAGAATCAGAAGATGAAGATTACGTAGATGGGGTTACAGATGAAGATGATGGTAGTGATGGTGATAGTGATAGTGAAGATGATGGTGATAGTGTTGACCTGAACAATTGAATCGATGTTGATTAAACTAGATATTTGTAACTTAGGATTTTTTATTTGCGAACTAGATCTGTACATGTTTGAACCTTTATTTGTGCTTATTATTTGTGATATTGTTTGATGAGTTTTTTAGTAAATCAGTTGTTTTCTATAACATCATTGGTTCCCTTTATGTCTCTATTTCTATTTGGTAAATGTTTGTAGGATGACTGATCAAGAAGGGACAACTGGAAAGAGGGTGCGAGGGAAAGGAGAGTTGTCTTTCCTACAAGAAATCGAAGAGGGAGAGACGCTATCAGTGGAAAACTTCACCGTCAGCCTTCTGGGGAGCACAAATCAAATTTAGCTCATTATACCGGTAAACTAGCTAGAGATGGTCACATGCTGCCATTGTCCGTATCCAGTTGGAAGTATATGCCGCCTCATCGGATTCAGAGAGTTATGGATGATATAAAGGTGAAGTTCAATGCCCTTCAAATTATTTGGTAATAATTCAGGACAGTAGTTAAAGTTGACATTTATTGGTTTCATCTAATTGGTTTCATTTTGTTCAAGTTTGCATCAAATTTATTGATGGAGCCATTCATTTCCTAATAATTGTGTTGTTTTTGTGTTTAATGACAGAACGTATTTGACTACCCCCAGCAACTTGATGTTCCCATCAGGAGTAGGCTCAATGAATACTGGAGGGAACTCAAACACACAATGAAATCATTAGGGTTTGATGCAACAAGAAGTGAAGCTCAAAATCTTCGATACCGACCCGAAGGTGTTGTAGAAAGTCAGTGGGGGCCATTAGTTAAAACGTGGAGTACCGAGAAAAATGAAGTACGTATTTTTCCTGTAGTCTGTTAGGGTTCTGTATCATCTTTATAACCTGTAGTCTGTATGACATTATACTATAGTGCTTTCTGTATCGTCTTGGTTGTCAGACTCGTTTTGACCTGGTTCCCTAACTCACAGCAAGCATCGTTTGTTATTATTATGTTGTTTTGAAACAGGAGTTGGTAGCTAAGAATAAAGAAAATAGGTCCGAACAAAGAACTCAGCACACTGGTGGCTCCAAGCCTCATATGGAATATGCAAAAGAGGTAAATCTTCTGTTCAGTTTGATCTTGGTGAGGGTGTTTCGTATGTTATATACAAATGCAACCAAGAGCACTAAATTTCATTTTACAGATGCTAGCCGAAACAGAAAGATTTCCTGAACGGCATGGAGTATTTCGAAGGACCAGGACAAAGAAAAGGAAAACATCAGACCAGAAGTGATGGATCCTGTTGCTGCTGAACTATACGTATACCTTTATACTTTTGAGTTTTCTTTCGGGTCATCTGTTTTTTGTATTTGTAATTCGAATTGGCCTAACTTTTGAGATTGATTTACTTCAAGGGTCGAATGGTGGAAATACACAACCAGGCTAGCCAACCTAGATCTGGAGTCGTTTTAGGTGGTCGAAATGATGCATTTGCGGCTGTAATGGGACCAGATAGACGTGGTCGGGTTCGTTTCTTTGGCAGCACTGTGAAGCCGAAACAGTTTTGGGGCGAGTCATCATCATCAAATAAAGGGTTGCAGAATTGGAGGCTCAAGTTGCGGCATTACCGCCAAACCATAACAATGAAGGACTCGAGGTATCACATCATTCACTCTTTTTTTGGAAGTATTTCATATAGACTCAGAAGTATGACACAGTTTGGCATGACACGTATTTCACCATAGAATCATGGACCACTTATTTCTGAAATGAGTACCCCGCATAACACCCCAGAAGTACCCCGCATAATAGGAAGACCTGAACCAATTCCATTAGCAAGATTTTAATCTATCTATATAAAAAACATCAAAATAGATGAGGTGAACATCAGGACATGACACATTCAGAACTTTAACATTTGAAAATAGGACACCGCAAGAAGATGAATGAGACTAAACTTAGATTGTTGACTAAGAAGATGATGTATTGAGTAGATTGATGATGTTGTTTACAACAAATTCTGTTTTTTGGAGGATATGTGACAACAAAGGTGCAGGAAGGGTTCTAATCCGCTACAGTAGCTTATTACATTTGCTGTTGAAGAAAAATAGCACCCAAATTGTAGTTAACAGATGATACACAGACACTATTTACTGTAGAGAGAATATGAAAATCTAAATTTTTTCTTGTTTTTTGAGAACAACTTGTTTTTGAGAATGGGTGGGTCTCTTTTGTAAACAAATAACTTGGTTTTTTGAGAATCTATACAACAAATTCTTCTATGTATCCATCTCTGATTCTCTGTTTTGTGGATGTATAGCATTCTAATCCTAGTTGTCTCTGGTTTTATGATGTATGGCATCTAATATGCATGAGGGGATGGCATTCTGCCAATTAAAACAAGGAATGGGGGTTTGGTAATATTCAAATATTAGGGACGGTTTCTTAACCGTCCCTACTGTTTCAATTTATACTGGGGACCGTGGTAGGCCTCAAAGATATTATATTTAAATGCAAAATGATCCCCGGCAGCGGCGCCAAAAACTTGGTAGGCCCGGAGATGGGTAAAATTGAAGCGTAATGAAACGGGCCTACAGTAATACCGCAAGTGCACGGTCGTCGGTTGTAGCTCGTGCAAGTACGGGTCGATCCACAGAGACTGGGTGTGTTTTGGAGTGTTTAGCTATTTTGGGTTCTAGTTTGCTATTGGGCTCTAAATTTGCTTTGGGCTTAGTGGGTTTGTTTGTAATGATGAAGTGCTTGAGGCCTTGGGCCTTTGAATTGAACTGAGCCTTGGACTCAGTTGGTCTTAAAATGAATTGAACTGGGCTTGATAATGAACAGTTCACTTGTGAACTGGGCTTGGTTTCAGTAAACTGAACTTGGGCTCAGTTTTTGGAATTACCAGTGAGTGGGCTTTGAGTGTCAATGGGCTTTGAGTACCCTTGACAGAGAACTAGGCCTTTAGTGGACTGAACTTGAGCTTGATTTAGCTAGGCCTTTGGGCTTGCCTTAACCTAAACTGTGGCTGGGCCTAGGAGAGAAAGCAGCAGCAGCAAACAAGGCTGGAGAAGTGAAGGCAACAGGAGAAGAAGTAGCAGCAGCACAAGGCAAAGAAAGCAGCAGCAGCAGCAGTACTACACAGCAGCTGCACAAGCACTGAGTAGCAGGGTTGCAGCAGTGCAAGGCAAGTGGTGGCACTAAGCCAAGGTAACAGTGGCAATGAGGCAATATAGCAAAGGCAATGCAGTAAATAAAACAAGACAATGAAGACAATGAAGAAAACAAGCAGAGAACAATGCAAAATGAACCAAGGCCTAAGCCAAGGGCAGGGAAGATGAGAAGCTATCAGTGGTGACAATGCAAGGCCAAGGCATACAAATGGAATGGAAAGGGAATTAGCTTGCTATGAGCACTAATTTCTCCCATTGCTCAATCAAAACAATGCATCCTAAGCATACAAATGGAATGGGAAATAGAATTAGCTTGCTATGAGCACTAATTTCTCCCATTGCTCAATCAAAACAATGCTTCAAAGCTTCTAGCCTAACATTCCATCACTTCTTGACAATGAATTGAAACACAGTTGAGCATTTAAACTAACATTAACATTAAACAGAATTAACACTAACAGGATTATGCACTAGAAATTAACTAGAATTGAAGAAACTAAACATCACAACATAAAACTAAAATTGACTTCACACACATTAACAGAAATGAAATTGAACTCAAAACAACATACAACATCCAACTGTCAACTGTAATAAAGAACTGGAATTGAAATTGCAAGTGGAACATGAACATAAAACAAAGCATCAAATTGAACTAAAACATGACAGTTGAGGTCCTGGCTAGTCCAGGCCTCTTAAGCATGAAACTGGCTAACCCAGTCTGCCTTTCTACACCACACCCATTCTCTATTTATAGTTACAAGCTTCAATTTCCCTAAATACCTAATTCCCCCAAAATTAGGGTTTGTTCTTCCCCAAATTACATAAAATAGAAATTAGGTTGTCTCAATTACCTAATCCATCGTGATAGTCGCAACCCATGATGCCAATTCTCTTTCTCTACCTCTCCATAGCCTTGTTGTCCTCGATTGATGACATGCAATCACTCTCACCAATTCCACACGTCACTGAGGTCGTGTGATGTTGATGAAGGGATTGAAAATCATCATGGATAGTTGGTGGTGAAGGTGGGTTGCGTTTGTAAGGTGATTTGGTGGAGGTTAGGTGGTAGAGATGGTGGTGACAGAGGTGGAGAAGGTGGTGGTGTACGGTGGCGGACGTGGGTTTTCTGCAGAGGAATGGGGGAGAAGAGGGAGGAGAGATCGATATGGGTTAGGGTAGGGAGCTGTTTGGTTTAGGGTATAGTGTTCGGTCACTATGGTGTGTAGCGGGATCATCGAGTTCGATGTTTGGCGAATCTCGACCGTGGGATGTGGAGATGAAAGATCAATCTGACGGTGAGATGAAGTGGATCCTGCAGAGACCGTTGGATTATACAATACAACAAAATTAACGACACCAGATGGAGTTAGGTGTTGTAGTGTTAAGCGGAAATATCTGGGTTTGATGCGCAGGCAAAGAAGCGATCGTTGGATTCAACTACAATCTAATCTGAAGGCTTGGAATTTAGGCACTATGGTGTTTTGCAGGAGCTTCAGATTTTGATGCGCGATGAAGGAGCGACCATCGGATGATGAGATGGATCCAATCCGACGGCTGAAGATGGAGGCGGTTTTGGTTATAGAAAATGGGTTTGGGTAAGGGTTTTGGGCCTTGGGTATGCCAAGCCCATATCTTCTTTAAGAACAATTCTTCCTTCTTGAGCCCATTCCTAGCTTTTTGGACGTGCGCTCCATTCTTTGCGGCTTCCTTGCGTAATTTCTTCCGGCTTTTCACCACTCTTCAACTCTTTTCCGCTCCGCAATTCATCCAGACTTTATTTATTACCTAAAAATATAAAATTAAGTAAGAAAAATATTTATTCTTGAAAACAATGAAAATACAGAATATGGGATAAAATGTAGAATTACTGCACAAAAGATGAGTTAAATACCAACAAAAAGGGATAGATATATACAATATTTGGCACTCATCAAATACCCCCAAACCTGAATTTTACTTGTCCTCAAGTAAAACAAAACTAAGGAAATACTAACTATACCACTGTCGCTGGTCTCTCGAATGCATTTAGCGTATGCACTAAGCCTTTTAAACCACTAAGTGTCCCTAGTGGACGAGTTGAAGTCTCGTGAAGGTTTGCTTAGAACGTACCTACAAAGTTCTAGGTCAAAATATAAGCTCAGATTCCATCAAATGTGACATGTGCAAAACAGTTAAGCTCACAGCAAAATGGAGATGTCAATCTAGCTATCAAAGGCACAATCCTAGCACTGATAACAAATAAAGACATGTGATAAGAGTGTAAAGTGTATCTACACATGTGTAAAGAAAGATCTGAAGTTATGACTACTAATCACCAAGAGATAGTTTCTTAGGCTAAGAACTGAGGTCGAAATCTAGCTAGCTGTCCGGACTTTACGAGAATTGTGAATGAGTTGGAGGTATTTCACAATTACTCGCGTTGTACATCAATGGCATACACCCTTCCTTGCTTATTACAATAAAACAAAAGATGACTCTTTACATGACTCTTATTTACATTGACTACTCTCTTTTATTTTTGGAACAAGAGAGAATGGAATTGATAAATACTTGATTTTTTTGTATTTTTCTGATATTTGTTTTTCTTTTTTTTATTTTTTTCTGAATATATACATCGTTTTTTTTTTTTTTTTTTTTTTTTTTTTTTTTTTTGAACTGAAACACTTTTGATACATAACAAAAGGAAACAAAAATTACATGACACTTTGCAAGAGGTAGCCCTTTTTGATGCACCCAGTTAAATTCGATGGTTGTCTTTCTTAATGTAACCTCCACCTTCTATCCCAACCAACCAAAGAACAAGCTAGTCAAGTTTCGTTCAGTATTCTAAAGTGATTGGCAATCGTAACTTCCTATCAAACACCTTGAAGATCGAGGCCATACATGTATTGGTAGATCGTGCGCGTGCAAATTTCTTATCACTATGTGAATTGTGCTAGAATCAGGGTGCCTAAATATCTAGACTAAGACTCCTAATAAAAATACATATTTGCACAAGAGTCAACATTTCAAGGTAAATGAGCTCCATTTTTTATGATTTTTTAATTTTTTAATTTTTTTTGAATTTTGATTTTTCAATTTTTTTTTTTTTTTGGAATTTTTCAATTTTTTCAAAAAGAAGAAGGAGTTCGTTTTCAATTATGGCAAATTATCGTGGTATCTACTCTATACCCCCAAACCTAAACTAAACATTGTCCTCAATGTTTCAAAATATGGAAAGAATTAAAATGCAACATATGGAAAGGGACATGCTGAGTAGAGTAAAAGGAGAGAGAATACCCGATTTCGGCGAAAGCAGAATTAAAACTCCGTTATTCAAGGCAAAAATCCAACATATTTCAGCCGAGATCATATTGGATTAGCAAAATATATACAAAAGGAACAAAAGGGTTTTTAAGAAATTTTAGCTACTGGATTATATACAAAAAATTCACCATACACCAAAAGTCTAAAGAGTTGAGGATCAACCCAAAAGAAAAAGTGTAGAGACATAGAAAGTTTCAAAACACTAAAATTGGACTGAAATGGGAGTGAGAGTGAAAAACCGAATGAATCACCCCTAAACCAAAATTTTTCAACAGGTTCACTTTTAAGCACAAAATCTAACAATTTTAGGGGTTCAGGATTCAAAAGGTCTAACTCATAATGGACTGTTTTCAGGATGGGCAAAGAAATGCATTCCAACTGTGGCTCTTTAAAAGTGTTATATTTTGAAACAAAATAGTCCAAGAGGACTTGGGAAGCATACAGTTCCAATCCTAGATTAGGAATTTTCAGAAAAATTGGTTTTACAATATTGGTACAAACCAAATCTAGGTTGGGTGGAAGGCCATCAGATTGTGACTTAGGTAGAAGAATAGGCATATCATTATCAATCAAATCAAAATCTTCTAACTCATCTACACATGTCACATCATGCTCACAATCATCAATCAAATTGGCAAGATCACAATCAGAATTATCAACATCATCAACAGATTTATTCTCGTGTATCGGCAAATCAGGAGAAATATCACAATGTGACCTAGGTAGAGAATCAGACACATCAAATATATTTTCATGCATATTAGTGTCTACAGAAGATTCAACTATTCCTATGTCATGCTCATCTTCACAGAATAATTGTACGAATCCCATGTCAATATCAAAATCATATGAATTACAATGAGTATTAGAAAGAACAACATTCATGAAGGTCGAGGGCGAGAAGCCATATGTTATTGAACCAACAGGTTCCACAATATTTTCATGTTCTTCTAACATATCATCATAATCATCATAATCATCATCATGGTAGCATGCATATTGGTCCTCATTAACAGTGGTGGTGTCATTAGTCGATTCATGTTCCTCTAAATTAGGTTCATATTCAACATTATTTACATGAATGGGACTAGACACTTCATTAGGGACAACATACATTTCCTCATGAATTTCCTCCTTTTGTCGGTGAAGCAAAATCTGATCTAAATATGCATGAATTCGTGCTGTAGATCTATCATAGTCTTGCTTACAGAGTCTTAAAGCTTCTGTGGTGGAGTCTAAATTCATGGGGGTACAAAATTCTTCATGTTCAAACTGTGATGAATGGTACATGTGTGCATGGTCATTAGGGTTTACAAAATATTGATCGCAACCCTCAAAGGATTGATTATGGTCCCAATGACTACCATTCTCACAATTTATGGGCATTTCATACCTTGGATTTTCTCTAGATTGCCTAAAATTATGCAAAATATGACAATTCTCAACAGGGTGGTCTAAACTACCACATGCGGGACATGCATAGATTTCAGGTTGCCTAAGAAAATTAGATGTGACAGATTCCTCATGTGATTGCATTTCTAAAGCTGTGATTCGAGCTTCTATTTGATCCATAAGTGATGATTGTGTGAGTGAGGCACTAGCAAAATGTTCATTTTCACGTTGCGACAAATGATGCATGTATGAATAGTCATTAGGGTTCATGTATTGCGGCTCGGGACTTTGAAAATGTCCATAATAATTCCTATGACTATTGACATCATGGTCCGTGGAAGGTTCATAACGTGGCACATGCCCATAAGCAAGTTCTCTAAGAGTTTTATTTCCATCCCCAGGAGCAGACCAAAATCCAGACATGATTGGCTCAAAAACTAAGTAACTATGTTACAAAGCCCAAAATTTGGTTTTTTAAAGGGTTTGGATTTTTGGGAAAAATTTGGTTTTGGTGGGAGACATTTGAAAATTTGGTTTTGAAATGGGAGTAAAATAAAACTTTTGGTTTAAGATGGGATAAAGAAAAAAAAATTTGGTTTAAAATGGGAGCAAGTAAAATTTGGTTTTTGGATGGGAGAAAAGTAAAAAATTTGGGTTTTTTTTTTTTTTTTTTTTTTTTTAAAAAAGAAAATAAAATTTGGTTTTTGAAATGGGAGCACGCCCACTGTTGGTTTTATGTTTGCTTTGGCTCCGCTTGGTTGAAAACTTTTGGTGGAACTGAGTCCAAAATCTCGGCCTAGAATTTGGGTACTCGGCCCACTAACGAGTTCAACTAGCGTGATCGGTTACAAGCTCAGCTGGGTTTAAAAACCCAGAATACAAAATACAAGTCCAAATTAAACAAGCTCACAAAAATTAAATACAAGCCCACAAATTAAACAAACAAGCCCACAAATAAATTATTACAAACCCAACAGAAAATAAGAGAAGCCCAAAAATTGGCTTTAATATTACATGCCCACAATTAAAAATTGGAAGCCCACAATTCGGGTTCTCTTAAATGGGTTACCTTTTAAGAACAGCCCAGCTGCTCTGATATTGTTGCAAAAACCCAGTTGGGCTTTGGTTCTTTTCCTTGGTGGCGTCCCAGCAGAGGAAAAACAGGTTCAGAACAGCAGGTCCAACAGCAAATGAAGTGAAGCAGATGCAGATGCAAATGCTATGCAGTGAAATGCAAAAATAGCTAATAAAAAACACAGACCCAAGTCCCCGGCAGCGGCGCCAAAAACTTGGTAGGCCCGGAGATGGGTAAAATTGAAGCGTAATGAAACGGGCCTACAGTAATACCGCAAGTGCACGGTCGTCGGTTGTAGCTCGTGCAAGTACGGGTCGATCCACAGAGACTGGGTGTGTTTTGGAGTGTTTAGCTATTTTGGGTTCTAGTTTGCTATTGGGCTCTAAATTTTCTTTGGGCTTAGTGGGTTTGTTTGTAATGATGAAGTGCTTGAGGCCTTGGGCCTTTGAATTGAACTGAGCCTTGGACTCAGTTGGTCTTAAAATGAATTGAACTGGGCTTGATAATGAACAGTTCACTTGTGAACTGGGCTTGGTTTCAGTAAACTGAACTTGGGCTCAGTTTTTGGAATTACCAGTGAGTGGGCTTTGAGTGTCAATGGGCTTTGAGTACCCTTGACAGAGAACTAGGCCTTTAGTGGACTGAACTTGAGCTTGATTTAGCTAGGCCTTTGGGCTTGCCTTAACCTAAACTGTGGCTGGGCCTAGGAGAGAAAGCAGCAGCAGCAAACAAGGCTGGAGAAGTGAAGGCAACAGGAGAAGAAGTAGCAGCAGCACAAGGCAAAGAAAGCAGCAGCAGCAGTACTACACAGCAGCTGCACAAGCACTGAGTAGCAGGGTTGCAGCAGTGCAAGGCAAGTGGTGGAACTAAGCCAAGGTAACAGTGGCAATGAGGCAATATAGCAAAGGCAATGCAGTAAATAAAACAAGACAATGAAGACAATGAAGAAAACAAGCAGAGAACAATGCAAAATGAACCAAGGCCTAAGCCAAGGGCAGGGAAGATGAGAAGCTATCAGTGGTGACAATGCAAGGCCAAGGCATACAAATGGAATGGAAAGGGAATTAGCTTGCTATGAGCACTAATTTCTCCCATTGCTCAATCAAAACAATGCATCATAAGCATACAAATGGAATGGGAAAGAGAATTAGCTTGCTATGAGCACTAATTTCTCCCATTGCTCAATCAAAACAATGCTTCAAAGCTTCTAGCCTAACATTCCATCACTTCTTGACAATGAATTGAAACACAGTTGAGCATTTAAACTAACATTAACATTAAACAGAATTAACACTAACAGGATTATGCACTAGAAATTAACTAGAATTGAAGAAACTAAACATCACAGCATAAAACTAAAATTGACTTCACACACATTAACATAAATGAAATTGAACTCAAAACAACATACAACATCCAACTGTCAACTGTAATAAAGAACTGGAATTGAAATTGCAAGTGGAACATGAACATAAAACAAAGCATCAAATTGAACTAAAACATGACAGTTGAGGTCCTGGCTAGTCCAGGCCTCTTAAGCATGAAACTGGCTAACCCAATCTGCCTTTCTACACCACACCCATTCTCTATTTATAGTTACAAGCTTCAATTTCCCTAAATACCTAATTCCCCCAAAATTAGGGTTTGTTCTTCCCCAAATTACACAAAATAGAAATTAGGTTGTCTCAATTACCTAATCCATCGTGATAGTCGCAACCCATGATGCCAATTCTCTTTCTCTACCTCTCCATAGCCTTGTTGTCCTCGATTGATGACATGCAATCACTCTCACCAATTCCACACGTCACTGAGGTCGTGTGATGTTGATGAAGGGATTGAAAATCATCATGGATAGTTGGTGGTGAAGGTGGGTTGCGTTTGTAAGGTGATTTGGTGGAGGTTAGGTGGTAGAGATGGTGGTGACAGAGGTGGAGAAGGTGGTGGTGTACGGTGGCGGACGTGGGTTTTCTGCAGAGGAATGGGGGAGAAGAGGGAGGAGAGATCGATATGGGTTAGGGTAGGGAGCTGTTTGGTTTAGGGTATAGTGTTCGGTCACTATGGTGTGTAGCGGGATCATCGAGTTCGATGTTTGGCGAATCTCGACCGTGGGATGTGGAGATGAAAGATCAATCTGACGGTGAGATGAAGTGGATCCTGCAGAGACCGTTGGATTATACAATACAACAAAATTAACGACACCAGATGGAGTTAGGTGTTGTAGTGTTAAGCGGAAATATCTGGGTTTGATGCGCAGGCAAAGAAGCGATCGTTGGATTCAACTACAATCTAATCTGAAGGCTTGGAATTTAGGCACTATGGTGTTTTGCAGGAGCTTCAGATTTTGATGCGCGATGAAGGAGCGACCATCGGATGATGAGATGGATCCAATCCGACGACTGAAGATGGAGGCGGTTTTGGTTATAGAAAATGGGTTTGGGTAAGGGTTTTGGGCCTTGGGTATGCCAAGCCCATATCTTCTTTAAGAACAATTCTTCCTTCTTGAGCCCATTCCTAGCTTTTTGGACGTGCGCTCCATTCTTTGCGGCTTCCTTGCGTAATTTCTTCCGGCTTTTCACCACTCTTCAACTCTTTTCCGCTCCGCAATTCATCCAGACTTTATTTATTACCTAAAAATATAAAATTAAGTAAGAAAAATATTTATTCTTGAAAACAATGAAAATACAGAATATGGGATAAAATGTAGAATTACTGCACAAAAGATGAGTTAAATGCCAACAAAAAGGGATAGATATATACAATATTTGGCACTCATCAGACCGTTTTGTTAAACCATCCCTATTATGATGCACTTGGGACGGTTTTAACCTGTTTTATCTGCGGTTTCGAAACCGTCCCTAGAAATATTAGTGACGGCTAATAGGAACCGTCCCTAGAAATATTGGTGACGGCCAGTCAGAACCGTCCCTAGAAGGTTAAACCGTCCCAAGTAATATTAGCGACGGTGGATGAGGGGAAGGTACTAAAACCGTCCCTAATCACTTTCTGGGACGGCTTTAGGCCTCTTGGAACGCTTTTTTGACCGTCCCAAGAGACCTTCTGTTTTGTAGTGTATTACGAGGTAAGTTGGAATTGGAAAATAACCACATTATAGTACACTAACACCAAAATGTATACTTTAATGAATCTAATCAGCAGTGTGATGGGAGAATTGCAGGTTGCTAAGAGGTGAATCAAAAAGGTAACCCAGACGGCACTAAAGACTATGAATATGCATTTTTGTGAACAAACCATTTGTTATTCTGTATGTAGCAGGCTGCTTAGGAGAAAGCTTCAGCTAAACCAATAATTAATTCTCACTATATTTTTTGTCTTTGGAGATTTCTTTACTTGAAATACAACAAGAAGTGCAGTATCAAATTTACCAATATACTTTTAACCATTTCCTATTAAGGTTTTTGACTAAAATGAATAGTTACAGTCGATACCACACACAGGTAAAAGACTCATATATACCTGCTGGGTGGAACTATCTGACGTTAAACAATTTTCTAACTAAGTTTAAAAAGTCTTCACTATTTTCAATTTCAAAACACAGTCCATGTCTTTGAAACCACCTGTGTTAAAGGAGGTCTGGCCGCAGTTCATCGACAATACACCAACCATGATGACATAAAAAATAGAAGAAAACTAATTGGATTGGTGGAGGTCGTTTAAGCTTATTTTTTAAGCATGAATTTTTTTAGCCAATGTACAACCACTGTAAGATTTTGATTTTTTTCTTACAAGCCCAAGTTAATATGTAGTTCCACCTATGATTACACCTCAAACATTAGGAGCATTATCCTTAAAAATAGAAAAAAACATTATCCTTAAAATAGAAAAAATATCATATGGGGGTTTTCGCCATTGGCAAGAACCCGCATTCATATAAAATCAAGGCACGGGTTAAGTCCTAGTCTATAATACAAAAAAGAATGGGTTTTTGAGCTGGGATTGATGTATAACATTTTGGGAGATAAATATTGTATCCGACTACCCGAGTCTGATCTCAGCCAATGGCATCTGATGGATATAAGAGTTGTAATCTTTTTTCATCATGAATATACTTTGAGTGGGTTCCCTCATAATTAGGTTCATAAATAAAAATTAAACATATTTTTTAAGACCATTAGATTTAATTGTCTCATTGTTTACATTATATTCTCCGTCTGCAAGTAAATAAATATTTTAATAAATTAATAGATAAAACGCCAAAAAATCTTCAAAATCAAGAGTCAAAAATTTCAATTAAATCCACAAAATTAAATGAAAACTAAGTTATTCTCCAGTCATTTAAGAATTGTACATGAAAACACCAATTATAGAGAAAACCCATAAATCAATTGTCTTTTTATTTAAATCATGCATCGGAATAATATTATATTAAAGAAAAAATAGTAGAAAAAATATAAGTAATTTATAAAGAACAAAATCTTATAGCATGCCCAGATGAGAAATAAATTAAAGCACAAAATCGTTGATATGAAGACGTTTAGTGAAAGAATCGCAACCACAATTTTCGTTTCTATGAATTTTCCCCTTCAATTGATAAACATGTGCAAAGAATCACAATTACATATTGATCATGTCTCCTCAGCCACGTATGATACATAAAATCCTTGAATGGCCTTCTCCAAAATTTTCAGTTAACATGAGATGGAAAATCAAGAGTGGATTAAAAACCCATTCGCTTGATATATAATCCACATCACTAGGAAATTTGAACGGTTTCATTAACTTATGTGAAGTAAAAATCAAAGTTGTACTGGGGATCTACGAAATTTGAGGGAGGTTGTTAGTTTCGAGAAAATGAGTAACTTTTGGGAAAGCGAAATAAGGCTCACGCAAAATTTGGACTGAAATATCGTCAGAATATTCATTTATTTTAATAGCTTCTACGCAGGACAAATGCCGACCTTTTTTCACTCTAATTTTTCATATTTTGATTTTGGAATGATAGGGAAGCAGATGTACGAATAATATCATAAACATATACAGACCATCTGTATTAATCCTAAAAAAATTACTAAGAACTAATAAAAAATATGTTGGACTCGACCTAACCAGAAGATACATTAGAGGCCAACTATATTGCCGCTAGAGGCAACAGTTAAATACCACGTTACCCTTTTTCTTTTTGTTTTTTTATAAATATTATTAGAACATGATATTATAGGTGATTTAGGTTGTATACAGGATTCACCATGTTAGTAAATCATGTTGTAATAAGTGTCGTTATGGCACGGGTTATCTCTAGAATTTTGGTGATGTATACGGCCAATTTTATTACGTTTGCGTAGACATTATTTTTGCTGGAAACAAAATAGAGAACTCTCTGAGAATTGAATGATTAAAAGGATGGGAAAAAAATTACATCAGCTGTAAACAGTGCCGTTAAGGCACATGGTTTCGTTCATCATAATGATCTGAATACAACACAAAACAATTTCAAAGACCACCAACCTTTGGGGATAGACTAAAAAAAAATATTATTTTAAGGGAAAAGTAAAATAATATACCTGGCATTTTTATCAGATATTATTACTTTAATCAACTACAAATGTAACCGAATTTATAATTATTTGGATGGTAATTATCTTAGATTTTGATATCTACAAATTCTTTTGGGATCAAATAATTCTATCATATTTTGTAGTATTTATTTAAATTATTATGACCAAAAATTATTCTGACTCATACGACACGGGTTATTTCTAGTTATGTGACAAAATCTAAAAGTAAATAGGTCAACTAATAGTGAGACGCGAAGAGTACATTTTATACTCATAACGAGTATACAACAAGGAACAGGGCCGGCTTTGAAGCCCATCAGGTTGTGCTTCTGCACAAGGTGGACAACTTTTTTGAACTATGATTTTTGGCATACCAAAAACTTCCAAGGCATACAAAATAGTTTTCCCATCCTAGGTGACCTTATAAGGGGTGTCTATTGAGTAGTTCAATTACCTATATACTCTTGAACCTAAAATCAAAAAATAAACTATCCTAAACATCTCTTCTTCTTCCTCCAGCTAAACCACCTTCCTTTTTTCTCGGATTATTTTTTTCATCACTGTAATTAATTATCGATTCGTGAAATTTCGATCATCGGTTACATTGAACTATATAATAGATCGTACAAAGAAAAAAGCAAACGTCAGGTGTTCTAAATCCTCTTCCAATCCATGAATTAAAGAAGAAGAATCAATTGAAGATGAAGTTATAAAAACTATAATTGAACCAGAAATTGAATCGGAAATTCAACCATTTGAAGCTCCAAATACTGAAATGAGGATAAGAAGGTATTCCCTACAAACCCAATCTTTTATTTGTTGTTTTTCATGGATTGAATGGGTTAAATTGCTAAAAACTTAGGGTTTTTGACGATTACAGTAGCGGGTTCGGCTGATAATTGAGTTGAGTTTTGAGCCGAACTGTTCTTGAAATTTTACACGGAAAGTGTCTATGAACAGTTCGGCTAAACCGTAAATGTCAATTTTTAGCCGAACCCCAAAATGTGTATTGAATACGTCCCAGAACAGTGTCAGGTTCGGCTAATACCTTGCAAACCTTCCCGGCCGAACCTGAGAAGTGAAATTTACCCCAGGTAGTTATCAGGTTCGGCTGACTAGATTAGATCACTTTCAAGCCGAACCTCTCTTTGTAAACACTTCGAAAATATTGATTTGCAGGCTCTAGGTTCGGCTTGCTCGTGTTGTTGAATTATCAGCCGAACCTTCTCTTTGCACACTCAAGTTTTTCGATCTTGTTTTGGCCATAACTTTTTCGTGCGATGTCGGAATGACCTCATTCTTTTTGCGTTATGTTTTTCTTTTCATTCTCTTGAAGTTGAAGATAAGATCTAATTTATTTTAATGAGTTTAATATGGACATTGGTATCCAATATTCTTATCCAACGTTGAAGATAAGATCTAATTCATTATCCGATATTGATCTTCTTTGTTCATGGACTTATTCTTGAGGTTGAAAACGATCTTGAAAGGGAAATTTCTTTTCTTCGTCTTCGTCCTATTCTTTCTCCCGGTCTTCTCAACGTACAGTACCCTTTTTAACCTTGCTAGCGCCGGTTCCACTACGCTCACAAATCATTTCAAACCGATCCCATCGGCTTTGTTGTCCTTTAACTAGTACACAATTTATCTTCATCGCGTGTTCCTCAAGCCAATCCAGAACTTCTGGTATAGTTTTCCATATCTACGTTCATTCCAAAACAAGTAATTTGTAAGAAAAACTTTGGAATATTCCGACAACATTAAGGTAAACAAAAGGTTCTTACATACCAAATCATTTTGGAAGTGATCCTTTGGTATCCTCGTGAATTATGTCTACTGGATCAGGTTGATTTTCCATGGGTCCAAGCACGATCTACAAAGAATATCACAAGGTTAAACACTAGAAAGGGAATATAATAACAAGGTTCGGCGCA
This sequence comes from Papaver somniferum, assembly GCF_003573695.1. Taxonomy (NCBI): domain Eukaryota; kingdom Viridiplantae; phylum Streptophyta; class Magnoliopsida; order Ranunculales; family Papaveraceae; genus Papaver; species Papaver somniferum. The sequence goes on along the minus strand of NC_039364.1, from coordinate 8,658,367 downwards.
TTCGATAATCACATTATGTGCCGAACAATAAACATTTACAGGTTTCGGCTTATACGATATCCTCAATATGTGCCGAACCACGAACAATATTTTAACCCAAAAATTAACAAATTCATATTCGGCTCAGACGATAATCATATTATGTGCCGAACCTTGAACATAAGAGGTTTCGGCTGATACGATATTCTCCATATGTGCCGAACTAGTAACAATATTTCAACCCAGAAATTAAAAAATTATGTTCGGCACATACAATTTTGGGTATATAAGCCGAATTAGTAATGATTCTATTCCGGGCTATTCAGGATGTTGGTCGGCTTACTATGAAACTTTCATATAAGCCGAACTAGTGTCTAGCAAAAGGGTTGGAATTGGAAATTATAGGTTCGGCGCATGCAGTAAACAGATTCAGTAAGCCGAACCGTTCATCAATTGGTAGATTCGGCTCATAGATGTGAGTCGAACCTCAACATGTTTCGCCGAACCATGATTCAAAAAACCTAACTTTTGATAATTGAGAGCTATAGAAGTGAGATTAAGTATAGGATATAAGTGTACCTGTGTATTAGAAGCATTGGGTTCCTCATCAATGTCTTCATCATCATGATTTGGCTCATAAAAATCATCATCTTGAGTTTGAGTTTGAGCTTGAGTTTGAGTGGGTGTAAAATCATTCTCATAATCTAAGAAATCAGCCATTTCTGGATCATTGTTGTAGTTGATATGTATTTTCCTAGGTTTTATAGATGAATGATGACCCTCCTCATCCTCCATTGAATCAAGAATTAGAATTTTCTCACTTTCTCCTTCTCTTTCTCTCCTTCTTAACCAAACCAAAACTTTGATTTTTTTTCCTCAAATTTTTCATCTAAACAACTCTTATAATTCTGAAAATTATTTTAATCACTAAACAAAATATTTAATCACTAATCAAGATTATTAACACTAATACGTAAAGGGCAGATTTGCCATTAAAAAAATTTGGGTTAAGGGGTTATCTGATTTTGCTATTTCACAACCTTTTTTGTCTTCATTCAATATGCCTTGGAAGATTTTGATATGCCCAATATTATGGTTCACTTTTTTTTTGTTTTTAAGCAACTTTGGGCTTGTTTTTCGATGGCCCAAATTTACTCCCTAGCAAACACGTCCTTGATTCAGGTGGTATAACGAAGAATTTTATTCGAAATTTTAAATTCGTCTTCTCCCAACTACACAAATACACCGTACGTCCCAAATTAATTGAGCTATTTATAGTTTAAGTATTTTTTTCAATTATACCCTTATGGATAATAAGTAGTGACATTTAGAAATGATTTATCTCTTAAACTATACCACGGTTTTTCGTAAATTTTATACCGTTCACTTACCTAACGAATACAAACATGGCTATCAAATTATACATATTTCTTATATTAACAATAATTAAAAGGTTAGTTTTAGAAATATCCCCTTGATTAGTGAGATAGCTCAATTATTTATGGGACAAAATTTAAAACTACTTAGCTCAATTAATTTGTGACGGAGAGAATATGATATATACAAGAATCAAGATCGAGAGTTACCGCTTATCACCCAAAACCCAACTCTAAAAGACTTGAACTACAATCGGAGTATGTGACAGCGAGAGAGAGAAACCAAAAAATTAGTCCAAGCATTGTGTTTCCATTATTCCACATAATTGCATCCACTGATTCATACGATTCGTATACATTCAGATTCAGAGGTGTTCGGTTTTTATGGTTTTTCAATTTAAAATATTCGATGATTTGATTGTCACGTACTACAAGGAAAAGGACATTCTTATACCCTTTTTATAGCGAGTGTCTGAAGTACATGTATACAAATTTGTCACTGGTTTTCACTGAACATTGGTTCTACATTGTTTTGTTGTGACATAGCTTGTGTTGGTAATCCTGGTGCTGCTGGTTTTAAATTGGTTGTCAGAGATCATTTATGTCATATAATTTGGAACTTTCATGTGCCACAAACTATATTACAGGAGTAACTGCAGTAGTGTGTGGTATTGCGTTAGCTAATGAATGAAATCTGCAACACATCAATATGCCAGAGGTCAAGTGTCTTGGTTTATAAAGAACAAGATGACTTAAAGCAGTTGGTAAAGTTATTTCAATTAAGCTTTGTCATTGCTTCGTAGATGTAAATTTTCCTGCAGATACAATTTCCAAAAGAGGTGCAAAACTAGCAACAGGTGTTAAATTTGTAGGCCTATGCTTCCTTCCAAGAATTATAAAAGTGAAAAATACTAGAATCACCCAACTAAATGGGTTCTATATTTTCAAGCCCCACCAAATGGATTCATTACTATAAACTGCATAATTAAACTTTTTGATATTTCTAGGCCCAGAACTTTAGATTTCAGGGCTTGGTAATAAAGTTTAGGGTTTGGAAGAAATTAGTAATACCAAAAATACCCTTGACTATATATACCTAATAAAATAGGCTATGAGTTTCATTTCCAGATTCATTTCCTGTTTCACTTTCTCTCTCTCGGCAAAAGATCTCTCGGCAAAATTGTATCTGCATCTTCCTTTCACTAGATTTTCTCTTCATGATATTAAATCTTCCGAATTCGAATTGTTTCTTCACAAAATCGTTGCATTGAAGAACAACAAACAAGTGCGTTGATTTTTGATTCGCTGTATTGAAGACGAGAGGAAGAACAACACATATTTCCCAGAAAATCGTTGAATTGATTCAGTTGTTTTCAGATCTGACGAGAGGAAGACGCTGCATTGAAGAACAACAAATAGGTTTGTATCAATTTTTATTTTCTGTTTGTATAAAATAGGTTTGATTCACTAGTTTTTTCTGATCTATTTTTTAATTTCGATTTTCTACTGATTATCGTTTTTTTTGCTTGGATTTTGCTGAGTCTGAGAAGAGGAAGAAAACAGGTTGGAATAGAGAAATCAACATAGTGTGTTTTTGATCTAGTCTTGAATTCCATTGATTTCGATTTTTATGATTTGGATCTTTCTTATTTTGTTTTTATATTTTTTGATTTGGTTGATACTGAGAACAAGAAGAGAAATAATATTGTTTCAGAAGAAGGAAAACAACAAATCTAGGTATGAATTTTATTTGGCTTGATTTCAAAACTTTTTTCATTTTTTTTTCGATTATTTGTTGTTCTTGCATGTCCGATCCGAGAATTTTTTGTGAATTTGTTGTTTATATTTTGTTGATACTGAGAGGAGGATGAAGAAACAATTTTGTTTCAGAAGGACAACTTCAAATTGATGTAGACATGCTGTTTTTTGTTACAGTATGTGTAACTTGAGGTTACACATATGTATCTTGTTGTATTTTTAGCATGAAATTTGTATTTTTCTGTTGTTTTTTGTGAATTTGTTGTGAGTTTTTTATTTGATACTGAGAAGAGGATGAAGAAACAATGTTGTTTCAGAAGAACAACTTCAAATTGATGATGTAGACATGCTGTTTTTTTATACAGTATGTGTAACATAAGGTTACACATGTATATCATGTTGTATATTTAGCATGGAATTTGTATATATATCTTTTTGTTGTTTTTGTTTTTTGTGAATTTCTTGTGAGTTTTTGTTTGATACTGAGAAGAGGATGAAGAAACAATGTTGTTGCAGAAGAACAACTTCAAATTGATGATGTAGACATGCTGTTTTTTGTTATACAGTATGTGGAACATATGTATCATGTTGTATTTTTAGCATGGAATTTGTATTTTTCTGTTGTTTTTTGTTTTTTGTGAATTGTTGTGAATTTTTTGTTTGACCAAATGAAGTTTCAGAAAAATAAGGTTCTTAATGACTCTATACATTTTTTACGTGTATGTATAGATTGCAGGGAGTGGTGGAGTTGATATTGATACCACAAAAGTGGTTAAGCAGATGAGGATGGTGTTGTCGAGTGAGCTTCAGGTAAACATGACTCATAAAATTTGATTGTGATTTTCACATTTCTAGGTATCCATATATGTTGGCATATGGATGTCTAACTGCTAGTTATCTGAAACCTGTAACTAGCAGGATGTGTAACTGCTAGTTACACATCCTAGGATATAAAGTTTATGTTCTATATTTGCAGGTTCTTATGAAAAGGTATATCATGAATATTGGAATGACTAGATAACATTGGTTGTAAGTTGTTTTATGGCCATCTTGTTCTTAGTAAAGGGCCATCATTCAGTTTGGATGATGATCTAGCAGTAACTAGCAGGATGTGTAACTAGCAGTTACACATCCTGGGATATAAAGTTTATGTTCTATATATTGAAGGTTCTTATGAAAAGGGATATCATAAGAAACTAAGTGGATGCGTAACTTCTAATTACACAAGCTATATAGATAAGATAATTGTTGCTTACCTTCTAGGTACACAAACTAAGTGGATGCATAAATTCTAGTTACACAAGCTAAATAGATGTGTAATTTCTAGTTACACATCCTAGGATATAAAGTTTATGTTCTATATTTGCAGGTTCTTATGAAAAGGTATATCAATCATATTGGAATTACTAGATAACATTGGTTGGAAGTTTCTTTATGGCCAGCTTGTTCTCAGTAAAGGGCCATCATTCAGTTTGGAGATGATCTAACAGTAACTAGCAGGATGTGTAACCAGCAGTTACACATCCTGGGATATAAAGTTTATGTTCTATATATTGAAGGTTCTTATGAAAAGGGATATCATAAGAAACTAAGTGGATGTGTAACTTCTAGTTACACAAGCTACATAGATAGGATAATTGTTGCTTACCTTCTAGGTACACAAACTAAGTGGATGTGTAACTTCTAGTTACCCAAGCTAAATAGATGTGTAATTTCTAGTTACACATGCTAATTAGATGTGGGATTTCGAGCTACACATGCTAATTAGATGTGTAACTTTTACTTACACATACTGATTTTGGGTACAGATACTAATATGAATGTGTAACTCCTAATTACACATGTTATATGCATGTGTAACTGCTAGCTACACTAGTCAGATGTTTTGTGAAACGGAATATACATTGTTGTATTTATACGGAAGTTGTATTTATACGTACCTGAGAAGTGTTCTAGCTTCTTGATTACTTACGACTAGCTACTTCTTTTTCTTGAAAGGTAGTATATGGATATAGGTCTGGAATGGTTTCACTTAACTCATACATCTGTTTAACTGCACATCACACAAGCCATATGCATGACAATTTGCACGTTTAACTAGCATTGGCAGACTATGGATGTGTAACTAGTAGTTACACATGCTAATTAAATATGTAACTTCTAGGTACACAAGCCACATAAATGTGTATCTACTAGTTACACATGCAAATTAGATGTGTAACTTATAGTTACACATGCTAATTTGATGGGATATGCATATGTAACTTATAGTTACACATGCTAATTTGATGGGATATGCATATGTAACTTTTACTTACACATACTGATTTTGGGTACACATATCAATATGTATGTGTAACTCCTAGTTACACTAGTCATATGCATGTGTAACTGCTAGCTACACTAGCCAGGTGAATGTGTATCTCCTAGTTACACATGTTATATGCATGTGTAACTCTCAGTTACACAATTCAGATGCATGTGTAACCGCTAGCTACACTAGTCAGATGCTTGTGAAACTGAAATATACATTGTTTTATGTACTGTTCATTTTAATCGTATAAATACTGATTGCTTGTTGTTATATTTCAGGTTTTAGATAACTTCATAAAAGCTAATTGCTTAAACGTGGTAATGGTCTCGCTGGAACTGGAGTTGACGCTGAATACACAAGTCAGATGCATGTGTAACTCCTAGTTACATAATTCAGATGCATGTGTATCTGCAAGTTACACATGTTAATTAGATGTGTAACTTTTACTTACACATACTGATTTTGGGTACACATATCAATATGTATGTGTAACTCCTAGTTACACTAGTCATATGCATGTGTAACTGCTAGCTGCACTAGCCAGATGAATGTGTATCTCCTAGTTACACATGTTATATGCATGTGTAACTCTCAGTTACACAATTCAGATGCATGTGTAACCGCTAGCTACACTAGTCAGATGCTTGTGAAACTGAAATATACATTGTTTTATGTACTGTTCATTTTAATCGTATAAATACTGATTGCTTGTTGTTATATTTCAGGTTTTAGATAACTTCATAAAAGCTAATTGCTTAAACGTGGTAATGGTCTCGCTGGAACTGGAGTTGACGCTGAATACACAAGTCAGATGCATGTGTAACTCTCAGTTACACTAGATAGACACATATGTAACTCTCAATTACACTAAACAGATGCGTGTTTAACTTCTAGTTACACATGCTAAGAAATTATTGTAAATGAATATTAAAGTAATAACTTTTTTTTTTGTGTTTTTTTTTTGATGTCTATTTATTTGCATATATATACAAGTGTAACTTTGCATTACACATATCATAAGGATGTGTAACTTCTGGTTACACATGCCATATGCATGTGTAACTTCTGTTTACACCTTCACACTGTATTTTAATAATTTCGGGCTTAGATTTAATAATTTTGGGCCTAGATTTAAATTTTATTTAATTATGGGCTTGACAATATGCATAAGGGTATCAAGGTCTTTTAAAAACTCGGGGCCTAGATTTAAACTTTTTTTAATTAAGGGCCTCATATTATGGGTTATCCATGGGTTGGGCCTGAGCCTAATTTATAAAATGCCTGATGTTAAGTATTACATGTTCGGGTTGCTGGGCTTGTATCTTAGGGCTTTGAATTATACGAAGTCTTTTGTGTTTGGACATGTAACTGGCCTTCTTTTTTTTTTGGTTTTTTTATTTTCCCTTTAATTTTGGTCATTCTTTCTCTCATTTTTTTATAGTAACCAATAAGAACACAAGTGCGATGCATATGCATGAATTTGTCTTATTTAACAATATTAAATTTGAAAACAACAAAATCTTTCGCGTAAAATAAAAATTTACTATTCTTATTTGTTCTCGTTACGTGGATAATTCAAAGAGGTTTTCAAATATATAAACTTTATAAAAATCTGGTGTATCTTTCGAAACATATTAAGTTTTTAAATATTTTAAACTATTTTTAAAACGATGGAATTTTTGTAAATATGTATATTTTGAGTTTTTTTTTTTTAAATCAATGTTATTTAATATAGTTATATCCTTTATTTTTATTGAAATTACATGATATTATAGAGCTTGGTACTTTCAATGAGGCCACCTTAATAATTTAGGGGTGTCCTACCAAAAATATCACTTTTTTTTATATTGGTATATAACATTTTCTTCAGATCAATAAAAATTGGCGTGATTAAACTAGCCTGCTTTAGACATTAAACATGCTTATACAGGGGAAGGTATTGCAAATGGTTATGGTTTCCGGTATCCTCGATCTAAACCTGATTCTCTATTTGTAATTCAAGATGATCTCCTAGCATTTGTTCGGAAGGAATATGAAGATGTCCTAACTCTACATAGGATCAACCTGCAAGAGCTCTTGATGAAAGGAGATAGGGTTCCAACTTTACCTCTACAGTGAACTTCACATATATGATAAAAATAGATTATGGGCCCCACTTTTGGCCCATCCCCTACAAATCTCCGGGGGGTCCCCTAACAGTCCTTGGATTTCTTTGTTGTGCAGAACGTGGTACACACATTCGGTGTGTATCATTATTGAACCAAAAAGTGATCATCCAACGACATACATTTTTTAAACAGTGGTTCTAAGCGTACCCCTAAATAAACCACTTTAAAACCGCCTAGATACAAATAAGTGGGGGTCTCATGCTCTGGAAATTTGTAGGAGGTCGTTTTTGTGAGGCTGCACTAAAGAGTTTGTGAAGAGACGGTTTTTATTGTTGTCCGTTTCGGCGATACACCAAGAATTTTTGCCTTTTAAAAAAATGACCACTTTCCAGGGAAGTTAGAGAATGTCGTTTTCCATTACCTATTTCACCTGCTAGCTTTCAAGGATTTTAAAAGTGATTTGGATCCATGCGATTATTATTTTTCTTATTTCTATGAGCAAACGAGGGTGGTTTACTCTGGAAATATTCTCGGATACAAGATCACCAATGAGCGTCAATTTTTAGACATATCCACATCTTCGGTGAGCTCTTTCCAGCTTACTCCAACATTTTAAAATCACACGGTAACGGGCTTCATTTTGTTTTGGCATAAACTATATCTTAATCTAAATTATTTGAGTAAGGAAGTTTCATCATTGCCTTTCATATCCGCTTCTTGAGATGGACATTCACTTAAATTTTCATGGTCCATTTGTTGTTATATACTCTTTGTTATGAATCACTTGTATTTTCATGAATCACTTGGTAAACATGAGTCTCGAAAACCAATTAGAGGTCACCAGTTATTTATTTGCTTAGGCAGTGCTCATTAACTACCTATATATACCTTGATCTTTATAACATTAAGGAATGATGGAAAGAGATTCATAAGTGGATTAATGCGGAGGATAAAGTGACGGAAAGCCGAACTATCAGTATCGGGAAGGATCGAGCGAAGAGTGTTTTCCTTCGCAACAAGGACGCTTAAGCGGTCTGGCCACGCCGACGGGATATCTAATGTCTGCAGCATTCACGGTCTAAACGGTGCGATTAGCTCACGTCCAAAACCACCCAACCCGAATAAAGGGAACAAAGAGTCATTTTCATCGGAAAGAGATTCATAGTAGAACTGGGCCTTCTTCATGGGGAGTGTCAAAAAACTCAAAAATACTACTCCTCTGGAGTTGCTCTTTGGACAGTCCGGGGAATTTTTCTTAGCAATTACTTATTAAAGGGTGAAATTGTTGATTGTTTGTAAAGTTGAATTTGACTGACCGGATTGACCATGATCCCGTTCCTGGCTAGACTTTTCGTAGTTTTTTTTATCGTTCAGAAGTACTTGCATACGTTACACAAGTTTGTATTATAGTTTTTTTGGAAAAGCACTCTACTGCTGACTATTCTCGTGTTGACAAAATTCATTGTTTTGAGATTTGAGAAAAAGTCGTTAAGCGTAAAGTATAATCTAAATGCCAAAATAAATTTAAAAAGTAATCAAATTTTGTTTGGTAAATTGTGAGATTCAACTGTTATAGAGAAATCCTTACATTATTGGTTATTTTTAAGTGGTTCACCCCAATATCTTGAATTTTATATTTTGGAACGCTAGAACTACAATTCTTAATTGTCTTAACTTTCTTAAACCTCGTCAAATGGAAAAAATGAATTTTCTAACTCTCCGTAATGTAGCGAGAGTTAAAATGCACGGGCACATGTATACCAATTTTAGTCAACTGCACTTGACATTATTTAGTCAACGGTTAACATTACAATTTTCGAATGTATGTTTGTGGGACTCAATGAGTCCTCATTTGACCAATGCTACTATTTTCAAGGATAAAAAAGGTATAACACGGTTACTAAAAGTTCAAAATCTTATTTTTGGAATTTCCGATCAGGAACAGTAAGTGCGAGAATTTCACCATTTTTTAGGTCCTGTTACAGTAAACAGCACCCTAGTACTGCTGGTTTTAAAGTGGTTGTCAGATATCATTTATGTCATGTAATTTGCAACTCTTTCCTATGGCATAGGCATTGCCACAAACTATATTGCAGGAGTAATTGCAGGAGCGTGTGCTATTGATTTAACTAATGAATTGAATCTGCAACACATCATGATGAATTCTGATTAAACAGTGATAACTGAATATGCTAGAGGTCAAGTGTCGTGGTGTATAAAGAATAAAATGGCTTACAACAGTTGGTAAAGTTATTTCAATTAAGCTTTGTCATCGCTTCATATAAACAAATTTTTGTGCGGATACAGTTTCCAAAAGAGGTGCTCAACTAGCAACAGGTGAAAGACATGTTCATTTTGGTAGGCTTATCTTCCTTCCAAGAATTGAGATGTCTGATGTTGAGTATTACATGTTTGGCTAGCTGGGCCTGTATGTTAGGTGCTTGAATTATATGAAGTCTTTTGTATTTGGACATATCTAGCTAGAGGTGAGCAATTGGTCCGTAATCCGCGGATTTAACCGGGACCAATCGTAGTTTTGCGGATGGATGTCCAAACCGTTCCCTAGTGAGTTGGATGAGGATGTGATTTTTGGAATCCAATGGATAACAGATTGGGTGTGGATGCAACCTTGAAAATCCGTTGGACATCCATAGCCGTTAGGTTAAGGATTGGGTGTGGATGCAACCTTAAAAGTGTTTGCTTGGAATGTTGTTCATGGAACTTTTATATTTATATACATATATAGAAATTAGAATGTGTAGGTTCTATAAAAAATCGCTTATGTTGATTTTATTTTTGCATTATTAATTTTAATTAAAACAAATGTATTGGATTATCCGTACTCGATCCTCTCATCCGTGTATCCATTGGATGAGACTGCCAAATTTGAAATCCGTAAATAATTGGATTGGATGCGGATGAGGTAAAAACCGGTCCATACCAGCCCATGCTCACCCCTATATGTAGCTGGCCATTCTTTCTCTTATATTCTTTTTATAGTTATTTTCTTCAGATCAATAAAAATTGGCGTGATTTAGCTGGCCTGCTTTAGACATAAAATATGCTTATACATGGGAAGGATATTGCAAATGGTTATGGTTTCCGGTATGCCGGATCTAAGCTTGGTTCCCTATTTTTAATCCAAGATGGTCTCCTTGCGTTTGTTTGGAAGGAATCTAGAGCTGTCTTAACTCTACAGAGGATCAACCTGCAAAAGCTCTTGACGAAAGGCGAAAGGGTTCCTGCTTTACCTGTGAACTTCACATATCTGACGAAATCATGCTCTAATGTATTTAAAAGCTTCTCCAACCCCACAAGTTGCTTCAGCTCATCAAGGTAACACAGTTCGTTTATATGGGTATTTAAGCTAGGGGAAAATTAGGAATATCCCCCAATACGGGGTGCTATATTGGAGGTGTGTCCCAACGTTAAAAATAGTTGGGATAATGCCACATTCCGTTAACATTGTTATCCAGTTAAGTCACATGTATAAGGCACCATCACCACCAAGACCTCCGCCGGGACCATCTGAATTTTAAACCCTGAACCCTAAACCCCGTATCTTGAATTTTAAACCCTGAATTCTGAAGTATTTTTTTGTCTTTTTTTTCTTCGCGTGTGCGGGGTGGGCTAACACATGTTATTTAACTGGATTTTTAACGGAATTTAACATTTTTCCAAACTTTTAAATGTTGGAGTAGATTTCCAACATTGCATCCCTATTAGGACATTTTCCCAATTTTCCCTTTAAGCTATTGAAGATTTCCAATATATCCAGCTTCACTTGACTTCTTAAGATAATTATGCTATGCTACGATCATTCAACAAAATGCCTAGTATTCGAGTATATAATATGAAAAATAATAGTTGTTGTTGTTTTCTTATTGCCGACAAAACCCGAGTATATATAATATGAAAATAAATGTCATAGTTTAGGAACCCACATGATTCCTATGTAAACCTAAAACCTACATAGGAAAAGGGAGTAAGCTTGTCGTTTTATTGGCTTCGGTAATTTTTAGTTCAGCTGTGTAATCCAAAGCATTCAGTTGAATATTATGTTCCTTCTAATTGTTTAATTTCTTCCGCTTTGTAATGCTTTTTAATTAATTTTTCGTTTAAATCCTATCTAAAACCAGTTTAAGACCCCACAGTGAGGAAGATCAAGGTGGCTGCTGAAAAAAATTGTCATCCTAAATTACTGAAATTTCAGCAGTTACATCATTTTACTATCCGCACATCCAATTTCTTTTATCATTAGTTTCCAGGTACACTCCCTTTCTAAGTGCCTGAATACTAAATTGTGTCGCTCTGTGTTTTGAAGCAAATATCTCTGTCAATATATAGTTTAAGAAGAATATACCGATACTATCAACCTATCAGCACTGATATGCTTCCATCAAAAGAAAAAAAAAAATATACGTTCACAATGTTTAAAAGCTAATTATGAACTAACTAGCCTAACTACTTAATCAAGATCTGATGACATGAGTGAAACATAAAGGATCGTTTCTTGCTTTCACGAGTAGTTATTATCTCTTAGTTTCTAGTTTACTCCAACATCTTCAAGTGTTCTAAAGAGAGTCTTTCAAGAAAGACTGCAATAATATGGGTTTCATTCCTTTCCGGCTTGAACTGTCTTACGCTGAATTATGTGATTAAAAAGTTCCATCACTACATTTTATATTTGCTATGTGAGACGACGCTCACTTGATTTTCATTGTCTATTTGTGGTATTCTTTTTAACATGAATTATATACACTACACATGAGTCTCACTAACCATTATTAAAGGCCACTAATTTACTTAGGCAGCGCTCAGTAACAATCTATGTTTATTTTTTACCACCGGAAGCGGAAGTGCACCTGAGTTTCGGTTACCAATCAGAGGACATTATTTATTTACATAGAGTATTCATTCATTAATTATCCACATTATCTCTGTATATGATATGAAAATAGATGTCGTAGTTTTGATTCATCCTACATGATTCCAATGTAAACCACCTACACAAGAAAAGGGAGAAAACTTATCGCTTTGTTGGTTGTAGTAGTTTTTAGCTCAGCTGTGTTATCCAAAGAATTCAGTTGAATATTATGTTCCTTCTAATTGTTTAATTTTATGCTTTGTAATGCTTTTTTCATTGAAATATTATTTTCAGTTGAAACCAGTTTAAGATAGACCAACAATCTAGAAAGACCAAGGTGCCAGCTTAAAATTTTTGTCTCATTGAATGCATAAATTTCAGCAGTGAAGCTTGTATTCAGTGGGAAAGCATCATTGACATGGTTAAAATGACGTTATCTAGACATTCGGCACCATTTTTATTTTGTAAAACTCAAACGATGCTAATTTTTTGGTGACATATCCTTATAAAACTCTATATTTCTAGCGAAAATGAGCATATTCCAAGAAGTGTAAGATCACCATCTATCTATCGCTTTAAAAAATAATCTGTTAAAAAATTAAAATTTATGGATGATGAGATATCATATCTCATATTGCGGTGGAATGCAAAAATTTATAAAAGTAACGTGTCACCAAAAAAAAATAGTTTCTAATTTATAAGCATTTGGATTCTATTGAAAAGAATAGGGCGTGAAAATATTATCATTCTAACCATGTTACTATCTCCTCCCCGTATTTAATTGCATCAAATATGACATTTTTTAATAAACCCATCAGGATTGGTTTTGCAGTACGCCATATTCATCCCTTCGGGCATACTAAATACCTTATATAATGGAGTTCTGCTACTAAATTATTTTAGCTGGTCCAACCATCTCACATAATACCGATACCAAACAATTCAAGCAGATCCCAACAAATGTAAAAAAATAACTTTAGAAAATAGTATTAATCTTCGGAATGTTACAAATACTAACAAGAAATTTGAATATTGACTATAATCTCAGTTTAAGCCCAACTGTTACAAGTAACTGTGCTTTAAGAATCTTTTGACTCTAAAATTAGGAAGACTAGTTTGTCACCCGTGCGACGCACGGGTCTGTTTAAATTCATTAAAAAAATAAAAATATGGCCATAATTTGTTTTTTTGAAGAAAACTCGGGATCAGTTTTTTGAATTAGAATAGGGGGTGTAGCTAGCTGATAATATGGCCATAATTTGTTTTTTTTTTCTTTTTCTTTTTCCTGAGCATTATATTATATACTCTTTAATATGACCACAATAGTTTGTTAATTCAATTATTTTTGAGAATCTGCTTCAGATTATAGTCGCCATCAATGGTTAAGTAAAATAACCACGTGGAAGTCCAAAACCAATGGTTAAATATTCTATTGTACTGGAAATAAGTATTAAATAAGAACTGAATATAAGTTGGAAGTCCAAAACCATAAGAACTAAAATGAAATAAATATTCTAATGCGCCGTCAACGCCTCTTATGGTTCCTGTAAAGAAAAACATTACCACTTTGGCATTAGTTTGTCTGGTTTTCTATACGTTTGTCTGGTTTTCTATACGATGCTATTTACATAGTAATAATCACAATTAATTTTCCGTACCTTCTCGATGTTCTAGAAAGTTACATTACAACAAATTTTGTAGTTGTTCTTACAACAGTAAAATTGTGCAGGAATGCTTATCTTTTACCTTCAAGTGAACCTCGTACCTACATGTACCAATAAGGTTAAATATATTAACATTATGTTCAACCTCTTTAGAACCTCTCATATGCACTGTGGTTTTTGTGATGCCACACAATGAGTAGTAAGTGCTCCCACGAATAATCTTGTAAACACATACATTACATGTTATATAATCCCATGGATTTCCTACAACCAAGCCACCTAACTTTGCAGTGCTAGCTATTTTTCGAACACATGTGTATTTCTTTCCTTGTCGCCACAAGATGTTACCACACTGTTTAAATCTTTCAGTAACTTGGTTTCCATGAAGATATAGTATCCATGAGAATAAGAAAATCACTGATAAGAGTTCTTTTTTTTTCTTTTTTTATTTTGAAGCAAATAGGAGTTAGACATAATGTCAGCATTAAAAAACAATTTATGCCATCTTATTTTAATCACAGATCCAATTACAAAGAACAAAGATAACAGAGTTAGCAAAAGCAAAAAAAATAATCTCAACATAGAATATTCAAGATACCTAAACGTGTTCTAGAAAATTTATGAACCCGGATTTTTGTCTATATTTGCGATCTTTTAATCACTCTCTAAAACAGGAAAAATAAATAAATCGAACCCTAGTTCTCCAGCAAAAAAGAAAACAGAAACCCAATTATTGCATTGATATTTTTTGCTTTAGTCTTTGGTATGCATACAATATCACAAAAATTCCTCTCTTCTTGTATTACAGCTTGGATCAAATAATCACCTAATGCTGTTGCATCAAAAAGTTGCATTCTTAAATAGGCCTCAACTAATATCCAAGTTCCTAAGCAGCATTATCATGGTGCCGCTACCGAGCATTTTTAATGCAACCACATTTAAATTTGCAAATTGCTAAAGGGAAATGAAAAGGAATAGATAATACAACTTGAAAAAAGAAAAGAGAGTGTAAGAGCGTTAACACAAAAAAAATTGTTAGTATTTACCCAGGTCATCACTCGAACCCTCGAACAAATAACACGGATTCATCAAAGCCATGCTTCAGTTTTCTGATTTTGATGATCTACACATCTACACCAGGCTACTACAACAAGTAAAATTGAAGGTTAAAATCAAATAACCATAGAAAAAAAAAAACAAGATTAGTTTGCCACCTCTAATATTGATATTGCCGATAGATCGAAGTTTATGTACCAAATGTACAAATCTTTGTAATTACCGTTGGACCAACCTGTATCGAATCACTGGCAGAGCCTTTATAAAAGAATTGACATACACATTAGAAAGAATCAAGAAAACAATCGCGTGATGCCCCCTACACCATAATAACGACTAATATGAAATTAAGAGTGTGGCCAGAAGCAGGAACTACACCATATAGATTTTTATAGATATTACTTAATCTTGTTGGAGTCACGTACATGCAACATACACAGAAGATTTGAGATGATTACAAAATCGGGAATGTAAATCCAAAGATAATGAATACAAGGAATGATCAAAACAAAACACAGTTGGAGAAAGAAACGTATAAAGTATTTCATAAAAATACTTGGAAGGATTAACAAATATATTGAATAGGGAACTTTGATAATTCTTCAAAAAGGTGGAAAATGAGCAATCACTACAGGCCTTAGGTTGGAGTAGGATCTCCAAGGGAATACAAACTGATTTACCTTGAGTATAGGGACAAAGTAAACATTTTAATGCTCGGATTCTTTCTCTGGCAAGAAAACCTCTCATTGAACACAAATCCTACATTATAAATTTAATGATCAAAAAGCATCAAAGGTAGTAGCATGGGAGATTGTCAACCTCATCTTGTGTACCGTCCAAAATAAGATAATTGCCTTTTTTTTCTCAGAATAAAGATGACAACTGCAAGTATATGAAATAGGACTTAAAGGTTTAGACCGAAGAACATGTTTCCTAAAATTATTCTTTAGCCGTTCTTTTTTATTTCATGGATTTTAAGAAGTAACCAAAACCGAAAGTAGCAACAAAAAAAAAACAGCTAAGAGAGTACACCATCATTTTTTACGCCTCTGGGATCAACTCCAATTGAGTAACCCGATTTTGAGTTTTCCTTATTTTGGGATCAGCTCCAAATAAATCAAGAATCCTGTAAACATGTTTACGGCTAAGATAAAGAATGTAAAGCGAGTGAAATTTTATCCGAGCTGTTGTATTCATGGTAGAAAAGTAACACCAACCAAACAAACTTTTCACTATATCTGCAAAACCAAAGACAACCAGCTTATCAGACGAAGAATCATAAATACTGGAACCCTAAAAAATAAATCACATGCAAAGCAAACTAGCGGAAAAGACAACCGCATAATTATAAAAACTGAAACCCTAAAAAATAAAACAAATGCAAAGCGGCATCGAATGAGTGAGTCTTGGAATCCTAGTTAGTAAGTTCGCGAATGATTCGCGAATCATTCGCGAATTTTTCCGTATCACGAATTTTACCGTCTTATTCGCGTACGTTTGCAACTCCGAACCCAAGTCGCGTATTATGTGGCATTTCCGGATTATTCGCGAACCGTTCACGAATTTTACGTATCCCGAATGATACGTCCGCTTAATTCGCCATAAATTCTTTAGCTTTTACTTTTTAAAGACTCCACTTTTTGAGCTTTACTGCCTCCCGAGCATACACGACCGAATATTAAAAGTGTTGAAATTTTTATGAAACAAAAACGACTGAAGAGATTTGAAGGTGAAGGTGAGAGAGATCTCAAACTCACTGACCAAGCATCTAAACCACCATACGACGTCCTCTTGGATAACTAATGTTGTATATATTATTAATATCATCATATTAAGTTTATTTTTTCTTTAAATAACTCACACATATGCATAAAAATTGGTCTATGACCTTATAAATACAAATTATTTGTTATATATAGATACCGAATTTTCAGAGCCGAACTCACATTTATAAATCGAATTATACACGTACGTATGCCGTTCCGAATTACTGACGAATCACGTCCCGTTGACCGAATTTTGGACCGAATCTGGATTTTACAAAACCGTATAATACTCGTACGTTTGTCGTTCCGTACGTTTGCCGAATCCCGAATTGCTAACTAGGCTTGGAATGAGCTTTTATATATAGGGAGATGAAAAGCAATTTTTGGAATGAACGTTATATTTACCAATAAAAACCTAAAAATATTATTTTATCTTTGTCTTATTGGCATATTTTTAGAAAAATATCCAGAATTTTACTTTAACTTCTAGATTAGCAGTATTAAAGTTTATACTATTCTGTATTTAATTTTGTATTATTTTGTATTGAAAATAATATCATTCTTTATTTATTCTTATATTTATATTTTTGGATAAATTATTTGATGCAATAATTTGTCCAAAAATACTATAATCTTAACTACACGTCCAAAAATATAATTTTTATTTTTGTTTTGTTTTGTTTTTCATTTTATGGAAAAATAATATTGGGAAAACTAATTTTGAAATTCTTTCATTGTTGTCTCTTGCGATCTCTATCTTGTTCTTACAATTTTGTTTAATGTTATGTATTGTTATCATAATTTTTTATTAACGATGGTCTGTTTTTGACAATTCTACAGGATTATTGATCATTTTTTTTTGCTGGAGAGAAAGCAATTTTTAATCTACATGTAAGTATTCGTAACTCTACCCAATTTTGTTTTAAATTTTAATCATTGACCTAAATTTGATCGTTCTCTTTAAATTTCATTGAAATTGTAAATATATATTGCAGCTAGTGCTAGTATTATTATCAGTTTCTTGCAACTATAAAATTTATAACTGGACAATGGACACTTATTAACTTATTATTATTATCGTTATTTTATGATCAATTTAATTCTGTGATCTAATCTTGATGAAAAGTACATATTTTGATGCAATTTTATTTTAATTTATTTGTATATTTTAATAATAGAAATAAATATTTTTCTATCCGATTTTTATGTTGTTTTTTGGTAACATCAATCTATTAATTAATTCAAAAAATATGAAAAATATTTTCCTTTCCAAAATCAAAAAATATTACAGAAAAAATAAATAATGGTGGGACCAGAATCAACCAGAAGCTCTGATTAACCACGTCGCTCGAAAAAATTCTGTTTTTATAACTGGAGAATGGACACTTGGTAACTTATTATTATTATCGTTATTTTATGATCGATTTAATTTTGTGATCTAATCTTGATGAAAAGTACATATTTTGATGCAATTCTATTTTAATTTATTTGTATATTTTAATAATAGAAATAAATATGTTTCTATCCGATTTTTATATTTTTTTTTGGTAACATTAATCTATTAATTAATTCAAAAAATCTGAAAAATATTTTCCTTTCCAAAATCTAAAAATATTACAGAAAAAATAAATAATGGTGGGACCAGAATCGACCGGAACTTCAATTAACCACGTCGCTCGAAAAAAAATTCTGTTTTTATATAAAGAATAGGTCCAAGTATATGATTATAACGTCAAGAAGTGATCCAACATATATGTTTCAAAAAAGACCACTTTATAGGGAAGTTAGATAATGTCGATTTTCTTTACAATAAGCAAATGATGGCATTTTATTTGCACAATACTCGCTGATATTAGATCACCAATTACCATCAACTTTTATAGTTATTTGTATCTTGGGTTGAATATCTTCCCTTTCCAGTTTCCTTGGACATCTGAAAATCACTGCAGGACTGGGCTTTATTTTGTTTCGGCTTAATCTATACTGTTTAATTAAGGAAGTTTCATCACTGCCTTTTATATTCACTACTTGGGACATAGTACAACATTCACTTGAAATCCATGGTCCGTTGTTATTTAGTACTAGTTTGTCACCCGTGCTACGCACGGGTCTATTTTTTGCTGATGGAATATTAGAATCATATTTTAAAACTAACTCTATTATAATTTTTCTTATAAAAAACTGAAAACGATCGTATAAATTCATGGACCCAAAAATTCGTAAATCTGATAAACGTTGAATAAATTAATAAAGAAATGTGCGGTTGGAAAATAATTAGAACTTGCAGCCTATCATTTTTAAAGTCTGTAATATTTGCAGGTTATATGCTTTTTGGTTTATGGATGGATAAAAATCAGAAGTTAGTTTGGGTACATAATTTTAAGTAGTCAAAAACAAACCAAAGAATACAAAAAGAAATCATGGAGAGAGAAAATACGTAAATAATTTTCCTTAAACTATCAAATATACCCTTTATTTTTTTATAATCATAAACTCATTTCTAATATAAACTTAATTCGAAATCTTAAATATTATCATCATATATAAGTAAAAAATCCATTCAATATCTTTGTATTAATCATCATTCATTTTTTAAATAAAAACATCTACTCCCTCCGTTTCAAAAAGACAGTTCGTTTTGACTTTGTCAGGATATTAAGGAGACCATAGTAGTTCACATTCCTACTCTTAATTACTTGCCTAATTTATTTCAATAAAAATGTTATAAATAAAAACTACTAAAAAGTTATTATGGGATTGTAAATAGGAAATGTATATTGTCTTCAAAAATGAATGAAGGATATATATTTCTTTCCTTAGTTATACAGATTTAATTTAATATTATACAGATTTCAGTAATATTTTAGATTGGGTCCCATTGAAAAAAATTATGAATATAATAAACTCAAGGGTATGTTAAAGAGTTCATTTGAAAAATATGACTATAAACAGAAGCTGGATTTTGAGACAAACCAAAATGGAATAGAGGACGGTCTTTCTGAAACAGAGGGAGTATTCACTATAACTTAATTCAAAATCTTAAATATTATCAATATATATAAGTAAAAAATCCATTCAATATCTTTGTATTAATCATCATTGATTTTTAAATAAAAACATCTATTTAATATCTTTGTATTAATTTTAGTTTTGGTAATAAAATAACATTAAATATGGCTAGTCAACGGTTAGTCATGACATTTTATACGATTTGCTTATTTTGACAAAATCAATTAGGACTGTTAATTTAGGATGGAGGGAGTAGTGTTAGTAAAAATTAATTAGGCCCGCGTAAAATCAATTAGAACTGTTGATATTTTGCCTACGGGTTGTGCAAGGCTTGATCAGACCGGCGTAAAAGCTATGTCCTATATTTGGGAGCTAACATTGTCTCATATCCAAATCCGGTGCTTGCTACTGGAAAATGAGTTTCGTTTCTCGGTTCTCAGAGTAGTATTAGTTAAGGGTTTGAGAACAAACATCCGGGTCTCTCGAGGGGCATCTTTCACGGAGATTATATCGTCCAAATTAATCCACAGTTAGTCGTTAAGAGATCTTTGAACTTCCCCTTGAGTCCTTGACTGCCTAAAATGCAGGGATAACAAACTAAACAATGTAAAACAGGAGACAGATAGATTTTGTTACATAGTGTATAATGTCCATAAATGATGCTGCAAAAAATTTGTTCGTTGACTTGTCACGTCTGCAAAGCAATTGACTTTCATCCTTAATGTCCTCTTGTTATTTATTTTTTTTAATAAAAAGAAACAATCCCAAGCTCCTAGTGAAACACTGTTGTAAAATAATTGGGCTATAGAAGTGGAATAATTCTACGCATACATCTAATTTTTTTTAAAACAACCTCCGTCACATCCTTTGGGGATTTGCAGGGGGCCATTTTTGAACCCGACATGTGAGAAAATGTGAGCAGTTGTTTTAGTATTGTCCATGGCGGCAATACGCCAAGAGTTTTTGATAAAAGTGAGATGACTGCATGACGTCGCCAACATGAGTGTAAGCTTGTCATTTTTGTAAATGGTTAAGAGGCTGAACATTCATAAAGTAAATTAGAATCGGCACTCACAGATCGAAAATGTTTCATATATACATTTATACACCTATCTGTTATTGGTTAGACATGGCTTTTGAGTAAGAAAAACTACTGACCATTTCTAAATCTAAAATTGAAATGGTTCATTTATAGTAACCATTTCCGATGGTTGGGCTTGAGCGGAAATTTTTCCACTGGTACACTTGCGTTTCTTGACTTTGGACGTCGTAACACCTAGTCGACCCGGTATTTGTTACTGGAAAAGGCTTTGGATTTGGATTTGGACACTTGCATCTCTTGAAACAAAGAAAAGGGTGTCTGCTCCATCTTTAGGTTCACCTTGCTACAACCTTGTGGCTAGTTACTACCATGCTCTAGTGTCACTAATGATCTCCATTAAATATTGTCCAAATGGATCAAAATCTAAATAGAATCACTTAAATAAAAGGATGCATACTGCTAGTTAATTAGTATGTAGTCCTATCTGTCCGGTAGTAGATGTGGCTTGTTACAACTCCACTAAGCTCTCCTTTGAGCTGACCAAATCCTGAGTTGAACTGTGGAAGAGGAATCATTGTGCTGTTTCAGCCTAAAATAGTCGTTTTCTCTGCCTCGCTAGCCTACTTCTTGTTCCCAGTTCCCAGCTAGAATATATACATCATTTCTGGTTTAATAAATATGAGATCCGATTTCTTGATATCCAAATTTTTGCTCAAAAATCAAAAAGACATTACATGCTTACTTACTTGTTTATGAGATCGAAAGCCAGCATAGTCTCCCTAACTCATTTGTTATTACATGTTTGCAACTCCATGCAACTCCATGAAAGCAAAGCATGCGCCAAGAGATAGTGTGTCCTCCAACAATTAAGATCAACAGCAGCACCTCAACCACACTTGTTCTGGTAAGAAGGTAGACTAATCAAACATTCAAAAGTAAAGTAGACGTCAGTGGTGGATCAACATACCTTTCTTCTGGTACTTGACCTACAACCCGGAGGAAAAATCACAAAAACATAACACAACATAAAGTACAAAAAAGTTTCAGAGTATAAGGGCATTAACAAAACATTTTACCCGTGTCATAAGTCGTACAAGAGAACTAATATCACAGATTCATCAAAATCCAAAGAAGCCAAAGCCATGCCAGAATTTTCTGATTCTGTAGATCTATATGAACCTGCAGCAGTGAAAGTAAAATAGGAATGTTTAAACATAGTTGTAACATTAGAAAACAAAAATATCAAGATTACTTTCATCAAGAATTAGACTTTCAATTCTCATCTTTGCATAACAGCACGTCTTTGATACTGTCAAAGACTGCCAATGCCTCCTGTTTTGTACTTTACCACCTAGGCATTAGTTGATCTGGTTTTCTATATAATGCTATTCATAGTAATAATTCTAATTTATTTTCCTTTCCTACTCAAGATATTCTATAAAGTTACATTGCATTAACTTCTGTGTTACTATTCCCGGAGCACGGCAGCAGTAAACATTGTGCTCGCTGTTATCTTAAAGTGAACCTCTCAATAAAGTTATATGTACAGACATTGTGTTCGAAACCTAGAAATTCTCTCTTGCGTACTGTGGTCAAAGTTCGAAAAGATAACAAAATATTTGTTATGAAAAAGGTAAAAAATTACTCACAATAGAAGGAATACATGATTGGTGTGGGAAACGTAGCACAAAACTGCAAGTATAGCTATTAAACATTTGAAACTAAGCAATGCTCTATAAAATAGATGCCCTCATGATCTATTTTATAGAGCATTGCTTGGTTTACCCGTGCATTTACCTTAAATACGATTTATTTATACCATATTAAGGAATTTTTGTTATGTGGATTTCTAAAATAGGTATGTACTTACTACAAATATGTTACGTGGATTTCTAAGATAGGTATGTATTTACTACAAATAGGCAATCAAAAATTTACAAAATAGTTTTAAAACATTTTTGCAAAATTTACTGGAGAGGTTATGAACCCTGTTTGTGAAGGAAAAAAATTTTCAAACCCGAAATTGAGAAAGTTAATCACTCATTGAAGGAAAAAAATATATCAAACCTTAATTATACTGTAGACACGGTTCCCGGTTGCATTGAATTTTTTTTACTTTAACTTCGCCTCTTCACTGCGAGGAGGTATCATCCACATCTACAAAACACAATCAACAAAAAATATGCAAATAAAAAAAAACGCAGGAATATATACTCGTTAAGAACACTAAAATTCCAGTTTTTCATTGTGAGGTAGTATCACCAACATCTTCTAAACGACTCTTCAATGCGATGAGGTATCATCAATATCTTCAAAACAAAATCATAAAAAAGAAAAAAAAAACAAGAATGCCAAAAATCAGGGTTAACGATTGTATACCTTTCATGGCCACAAAGTTTAAGAAACTGACCGACATCAATACTCATGAGCTCTCACTGCTGCGAATGCAAAATAATCAGAAGAACTAAAACAACTGGAAAACTAAAAAACAACATGGGATCTGGTGTTGGCCCGAGTGTTTTATATAGAGAATGACCAACCCTAAAAGTTCTCAAAAAAAGAGGTCGTCTTTTGGAAATAAAATCAATTAATATCTCAAAAATTTACATAAATTTTGGGTATCCAGTATATTTTCACATAAGCCTAATTACTCACAAAATATTTGGGACAAAAAAAAACCCGGCGCATCTTTTACATTCTAAGAATAAAAAAGATTTTATTTTTCTTTTGGAATGTGTAACATTAAAAGAAATTTGTCGGAAAAAAACTGAGTTTTTCGTTTTCCTCTTCCCATTAACATTTTGTTGCTCTTATCACGTTTTTTTTTATTCCCTTGTTCCTCCCATGATTTTGTGTTTCAATTTTGCTCAGGATTGATGATTAAATTTTTTCTCAGCTAATTCTTCTATGGAGGATATAGTCTACAGGATCTCAGCCGGTAACCAACCATAGACACAGGGATTTTTTTTTTTTTTTTTTAAATTTCAATTTTAGAAAAAAAAATAGATCTAAATTTGACCAATATTTCGATAGTTTGATATCATTTGGACTTAAAATTGTAATTTGAAATTAGGTGAGTTTTATTTCGGTAGTTTGGAGTTGTAATCAGGTGACTTTTATTATAAGAAGTTTAATTGGACGCTGGACATTTGACAGTATTTTTTCTTAATTTTTATGATTGATTTAATTTTACGATAGTATCATGATGAACATTGCATATTTAATTTTATTGAATTTTATCATGATGAAATCTTTGTTTTTTTCTTAATTTTGTTTTGGTAATGTTGAAGTTGTTTATATTTGGTTTATTATGTTTCCTAGATTAATAAGATTAAGTAATTTTAGGTAATTATTTTCAAACAATTTGATTGGCTAAATAATATTCCGTGGACCCCAAAGATTCTCCTGAAATTCTATTGGATAAAATATAGAATGGTGGAGCCAGAATCACCAGAAGCTTCGATTAACCATAGCGCTCGAAAAAAATCTATTTTTATATAGAGAATTTACTCTTTTGTCATGAATCACTTGGTACACAACACATGAGTCATGAGTCTCAAAAACCAATTAATGGTCACCATTTATTTACTCCCTCCCTTCTTAAAAAATAGGATGATTTTTTTATTCAAAAATATATTAAAAAAAATAGGTTTTCATTAATGGAAAGCCAAATGTTCTTAATTCACTAATCTATCCATGAAGGGATCATATCTCTCTTTCTCTTCTTCTCTCTTAATACAAAAAGGGACGAATTCTCTCGCATTTTTTTCCTAATGGAACAAAGGACTAATTAAGAAAAAAACATAAAAAAATAACTACAATAATTAATTTATTAATTTTCGTGAAAACCAAACGAGCCTATTCTTTAGAAAGACTGAATGAGTATTTACTTAGGAACTGCATAGTAACTACCAATATTCTTTACGACAGTAAGGAATGATAAAAAGAGATTCATAGAAGAATTGGGCCGCCTTCATGGGGAGTGTCAAAACAATACTCCTTTGGAGTCGGTCTTAGGACAGTGCAGGGAATTTTCTTAGCAATTAACCAATTGAAGGATGAAATTGTTGATTGTTTGTAAAGTTGAATTTGATCGACTGGATTAAGCATTATCCTTTTTATTATTCCATCCATTTTAAAATAATAGACTGTTTTTACATGTACATTATTTTGAAACAAATAAAATAAAATTTACAAAATAGTGTAACATTGTTTTCACATTAGGTTTTTTTATTTATTTTTTTTTGTAAATAAATGGCGAGGAGCATGACTGTGCAACTGGCACTTGGACGCCCAGCATTAAATCTCAAGGAAATCGGGCCTCCTAGCCAATTGGCAATTGCACATTCATACTCCTAGTCTATTTCCATCCCTTTATACAATAAAACTTTAATAAATTAAGACCTTCATTAACAATCATAGACCTATTTTAAGAACCTTGATATTGGACATACTTAAATCTTTCTAGGCATACAAAATAATAGTCCCATCTTGGGTGTCCTTATAAAGGGTACCCTATCGGTAGTTCAATTACCTATATATCCTTAATACAAAAATCTAAAATCAGTTTTCTAAAAAATCAAAATCAGTTTCCCTTAACATCTCTTCTTCTTCCTCCTCCTCTAGCCGAACTCTTCTCCCTCCTGCAAAAAAAAAAAAAATTCATCATCGTGATTAATTGTCGATTCTTAAAAATTTGATCGTCGATTAAACTCAACCACATAGTGACTCGTACAAAGAAAAGCAGGGACTAGGAAAACCAAATCGTTTACTAATCCATCAATTGAAGAAGAAGAACCAATTGAAGATGAAGGTGTAGAAACTGAAAAATCAACCACCAATTGAACCAGAAATTTAACCAACTGCATCTCCAACTCCGGAAATGAGGATAAGAAAGTAAGTTTTACAAACCCAATCTCCTATTTGCTGTTTTTCATCCATTAAATGACGGTTACAGTGTTGGGTTCGGCTCAAAATTGAGTTGCGTTTTTAGCCGAACTGTTCTTCACAAAAGCTTCCTGTAAGTGTATATGAACAGTTCGGCATGAAATTTCAAGCCGAACCTAGTCACAGATAGAGATGCATAGCGGTTCGGCGTATTCGATAATATGTGCCGGACCTAGCACATTTACGAGGTTCTTCTATTACGATATTCTCAATATGTGCCGAACCAATAACAATATTTTAACCCGACAAATAACAAATTGATGTTCGACTCATACGATTTTCGAAATATAAGCCGAACCAGCAATTATTTTTTTTCTGGGCTATTCAGGATGTTGTTAGGCTTACTATGAAACTTTCATATAAGCCGAACTAGTGTCTAGCAAAAGGGTTGGAATTGAAAATTATAGGTTCGGCGCATGCAGTAAACAGATTCAGTGAGCCGAACCGTTCATCAATTGGTAGATTCGGCTCATAGATGTGAGCCGAACCTCAACTTGTTTCGCCGAACCATGATCCAAAAAATCATCTAAACAACCTTTATAATTCTGAAAATTATCTTAATCACTAAAAAAAATATTTAATCACTAATCAATATTACTAACACTAATACGTAAAGGACATATTTGCCATTAAATTTTTTTTGGGTTAAGGAGTAATCTGATTTTGCTATTTCACAACCTTTTTTTGTCTTTATGCAGTATGCCTAGTAAGATTTCAATATGCCCAATATCAGGGTTCTATTTTAATAGAGAATTGTTAATTATGGGTCTTAGTAATGGTTACTTAGTGTGTTGTTGGTAATTATTCTTCAGATTAATGAATTTCCGATTCTAATAAAGAATTCTCGTTACTTTTTACATGATATTAGCTGGGCTGAAAACTGAAAACGTCTTCAAAATCGATAAAATATATAGGACATTGTATACTTAAATTTAGTTTTGCAAGAGAATAATGAGATGCAAATTCCAAGATTAACCCATAAGGAATCAGTCTTATAATTGCTTAATAAAAGATATATGACATTCAGTTCTTATAATTGTCTACAGGTACATAAGAAATCAGGGGAAATCTGAAAATCAACTATCGAAGTAAGTTTGAACAACTTGTAAATTAAAACAAGAATCACAACACCAATAAAGAGAATGAAGTACCTAGACTAGTCTACTATCCAATTCCAACTAGAATTTTCACAATATTGTTTTTCTTTTTCCAACAAATACTTTTGGTCCCTTTCGCAACTGTCTTAATCTGAATTTTGTGATTAAGAAATTTCATCACTACCTTATATATCTGCTATCTCAAATAAGCGATCACTCAAATGGGTCAGGAATAATTTCTGGATCACAAAAGCAAATTTTTTGGATGCTGAATAAATTTTGGGTCTTGGCGATATTTTTGTTGGTCACTGGCAGATTTTGGGTTACAGGGTACACTTTGGACCGATTACACCGCATTTTACACATTTTGAGTTGCAAAATATACCCATTATCTTCTGATAAATAATAAAGTAAAAAGAATCCAATTTCTTTATTTTCTTTTGGATATTAAAAAAAAAGTGTTAAAAAGAAGCTTCTTTGCATCTGTGATTTCCTTTGGGTGTGTCCCAAGTAGTGATCAAGCGAGGAATTAAGCTCTTGTCAATCTTCTTCTGTTTCACACTTCACATTTTCACAATCTAATCATCATGCATCTAGCAGAACTGGCTAAGCAAAAACAACTAGCCAGTTTTAATCCATTTTCCTGATCAATTATCGTTGAGCAAAGGTCAACCTGAAGGCGCTAGTGGCGAAGCCAGAGTTCTGTATAAAGAGAGTAAAAAGGAACTGTTTTACAGAGGCTTACGACTAACGAAAGAAGAAAGTGTAAATTTAGGAGAGTGTAAGGAATGTTTTAAGTTTAGGCTTAGGGGAAGTTCTACAATCAGTTGGCACTTGGCAAGTCCTTACTGGGATGCACCCTAGAAGAAGCTACCTACCGAAGACCAAGAAAGTACATGTTGAAGAAAATAATATTGGCCGGTGGAAGAAAAGAACATCAAATTGAAGAAAAGAAAACTAGTGGAATAAAGGGAAAAGATAAAGGAGAGGAATAAAGGAAACACACAATATATAAATCCCATTGGTTTTTTCATCTTTGCAAAGACAAAGGAAAGAGCCGTGATGGTTTATGGAGCTTGGTCTACTTCATGATTTTTTATATAAAAGAGGTCAAGTTTTAACCTGCTTCCCAGGTCTCATTTTTCGATCAATTTGATATCATTTTTATGTTAGAGACGAACTCATTTTCAGACTTCTGTATAATTTACTTTTGTTTGTGAAAAATCTTTACGATGTCTGATGTGTGTGGTTCAAGTTTGTTTCTCTATTTACCGGAAGATGTACTGGTAATCATGTCTAATTATCTAACTCCTAGAGATATCTGTTCAATCAGTTTGTGTTGCAAAAATTTGAATTCTTTCCTTGTATCCTCAGAGAAACTATGGTCATCACAGTGTGAAAGCCTTAATATTGCTAATCCACCAGAAGATGTTGTTGAATGGAGAACTGGTGTTACGTCGTATAAATGTCTATGTAAGTTTATGTTTACTGTACAACCATTACTTGGAATATGGGTTCATCAAAATCCTGAGATTGGCAATTTAGTGTATGTCATGCCAGGGTTTTTGTCATTTGTTGGTTGCCGAATTTTGCCACAACAGCTTGGTCCATTGGGGCTTCAAGATGGATCACTTTTGTGGGCACCAGTTTTTGAGATTATCAGTGATATGTATGGCGAGTTGGCGTTTTTCCTTCATGGGCAAGAGACAGATGGTGAATACCTCTATCCTGGAGCCATTAAACCTGTTGATAGGAGTTGCAATGTTTTGTTACTAGAGGTTGAGCCAAGAATGCAAAATAACGAGTGTAAATTATTGCGCAGTAAGAGCCTTGGTCATCCTCGTTCAGATTGGGAGTCTATGAGACGGAATCATAGGTCAGATGATGGTGGGTTTAGTAGCTCACAAAGGGCGGCTGGATCAAACAGTTCTGTAATTGCATTTGACCGTTTGGCATTTAAAGACAGACAGGAACTGCTTGAACTTATAACGAGTCAAGTAGGTTCAAAGGTTCCTCTTTCAGATTCTGGTCCACTGATCCCTCGATTTGGTGATGGAGGTGATGGCTTTAAGAAAGACTTCAAGCTTTTGTCAGAACGACGGTTGCTTCTTTTGAAGAAGTATCAACATGGCGGAGGGTACACGAATTTGCAGACTATATCTATGGAGGTTGCAATAAGCAAACTAAAAAAGAGGCTTGAAACCCCAAGTAGTACTGGTGAATTTTTTTATGGGGATGAAATTGTTTCGAAGAGAAGAAGTGTTGCCGGTTACCTGAAGGACCGCCTGAAACCGATACTTGGGAAGTTTATTTCGACAGGTGGACTTGTAAATCCAAAAAAAGGTTCATTGAGCTCGGACCTTAAGCATTATTCATCAGAGCTTCATGAGTTTCTTTTGTCAGGTGACATGATAGGGTTCAGTGTACATGCCTCGACAGTGAAGCTACCTACTAATAGTGTATGGCCGAAGATGCATGACGAAAAACATGCCCTCTACAAGTTGCCAACATGGATCCCAACGTCCGGTCAAGAGTATGCTGGCTTATGGGGTGGAACTTTTGGCTGGCCACATGGAAGATCTAGTGAAGTGGAGGGAAAAGCCTTGTTCTTTCTTTTGCTTTCTTATGAAGAATCGGAGGGGAAACAGCTTCTGATTGCACCCAGAATATTAGAAGGTACCGAGTATGCTTATTATCCAAATGGTTCGACAATGTTTACCGTGAAGGTCAACGAGCTATCAGCGGATCCATTTCCATTAGAGACAGACGGAGAATTTTCTACTCTGGACATAATACATACTTATGCAGGGGAAGGTCTAGCGGAAGGTGATAGGTTCCAAGATCCTGGATCTAAACCTGGTTCTCTATTTGTAAACCAAAATGGCCT
Source organism: Papaver somniferum (assembly GCF_003573695.1). Taxonomy (NCBI): domain Eukaryota; kingdom Viridiplantae; phylum Streptophyta; class Magnoliopsida; order Ranunculales; family Papaveraceae; genus Papaver; species Papaver somniferum. Next base: position 8,628,497 of record NC_039364.1, on the reverse strand, counting down.
CCTTGCATTTGTTTGGAAGGAAACCAGAGCTGTCTTAACCCTACAGAGGATCAACCTGCAAGATCTCTTGAGGAAAGGTAAAAGGGTTCCTGCTTTACCTCCTACACTGAACTTCACATTTCAGACGCAGTGGTATTCGAATGCACTCACAAGATTCTCCAACTTCCCTACAGCTGCTAGTTGCCTTTATATAGCAGCATGTTACCCGCCTCGTGTGTATAATTGAATATTTAGTATTTCCCCATCAACGGTTTATTTCTTTGAGATATTGCTCGGTTTACATATTCCAATTCTACTCCTCCACTGTCAGATAATGAAAAAAAAAAATCCTAGTGAGAATGATGTAAAGTATAGTCTTTAGGCGATAACGATGTTCACATTATTGTTGATACAGACTTCTTTACCAGTAAGTCATGTTTGCAAAAATGTTAGAACTCAGTAAGACTCCAAAGTACGTGGTGCATCGTGTAACCTTGACATTTCAACAAGAATAACGAGACAAACAACAGGAATCCTGGTCTCCTAACTTTTGCTCTCAGAGAGTTTTAAAGAAAGGAAGAACTATAACTGCCTCCCGAGTCTCATTTTTCACTCAATTTCATCCCATTTTTTGTATTAGAAGCAAACCCATTTTCGCAATTTTTTGTTTTTCTAATTCAATATTGATGAATGCACATCATTTTTGATTCTAGTATGAGTTAGACTGATTTTTTGGATTATGGGTCTTCTTTTTGATTTGCTAAATACACGGCGTTCCGCTTGATAGAACCCGTAAAACCACCTGAAGAAGATAGTACATGTTTATTTATTTTTTTAGTTCTATCCACAATCTGTAATGGAGCAGTTAAAAGGCAGTGCAGATGTTTATCTTTTTTGGGCTGTGCTAGACACACAAGGATTTCCACTTCAATTTTCACCGAAAGGGAATCGAATGAAATGGACATAATTCTGCGTTCTCTGTATTGGGATATGGAAGGGCAGAAGTGAGCCCATTATTGTGCCTGCCGGTGAAAATTTGGGTGAAAAACGGAAGTAAACCTAGACTTATTGATCTTTTTTAGTTCTACCACTTATTTATTCTAGTTTAAATATATTAAACTCTTGGAAATTATCAGGAAAAGACTTTCTTTGCAAGAAAATTCTCTCGTTGATTTCCGCGTTGCTGCGAACTTATCGTATTTTATTTTGCTTGTTTTCATTTCTGTTTCCTTTACTTCACCACTAATATTCTTTTTATTGGAAAACAGGATCGATTTAATGATAAGAAAAGCAAATAAGGGTTCCAAGGTCACAATTTACGAAAAGAAGAACAACTCTACTGTATTAACAAATGCAGAAATTTAGCTTCCAACGCAATTTATCAGTAGCTAGTTAAATTTGTATTGGCGTATTGTTATGATAATTATGTACCTTGATATCGGCATGGAAAGTTTTTATTTTTAATCCCAGGATTCTCACATTTTTCTGGGTTGAGATCCCATGTCCCCTTCTTCCATGTACCCTCGTGTCTCTCCTATAATGTATCGACACGTGTATCTTATTTACTTCCCATATTTTCTACAGTTTGAAGATTTTGTTATTTTAAGAAACAATAGCGGAAAGATAAAATACTTTCCTTTCACTACAAAATAGAAGGCCTCTTGGGACGGCCAAAAGACGTCCCAAGAGGACAAAAAACCGTCCCAAGAGGTATTAGGGACGGTTTATGTACCGTCCCCTGTTCCACCGTCACTAATACTATTTGGCCATGTTTTATTTTTGGGACGGACATATTTTAGCCTTGATTTAAATATTTTATGACTATTAGGGACGGACAGGCCATCACCGTCCCAAATATCCTTCTTTAGGGACGGTTTTTTCAAAACTGGCCGTCCCTAAAAGCCTTCTTTTTTGTAGTGTTTGTTGGCGCTAAGAGAATCAAATTCCTTCTCAATATTAATTTTTTTTAACAAGTTCATCTTTTCTTAATTGTATGAGATGCATCAGTGAGTTGCAGTACGTTAACAAAATAAACCCAAGCTTAAAATAAAATTTGATTTGATTTTTGTATTTTGTCGAAGGTATTAGTAGTAGTCCATCATTCATGTAGAATAAAATTTTGATGATGTTGTTTTAGAAAATGATACGATTACCCCATCTACCTCAGCTTACTGGGCATGGAGTATTAAAACATGATCGTAACGAACATGGGATATTAAGAGATAATCCTTCAAACTCATGCTTGCGATCATCAACTAGCCTTCAAACCAAGTGGGATTGATATTCACTCCTTCCCTTCTCCAAACATTACTGGAATTTGTGCTTTGCTTATTCTCGAGCGAATTGATTTATCACTGCATTTGACTCTTAATTAGAATTAGCATCTAAAGAAATTCTGAAATCTATGTTCTTACCAAAATCCAGTTTGCGTTGTGCTTGACGATCATTTGGCACATGAATAGTTTTTATTTTTAATCGTTCATGATTTATGAACTGTGTTGATTTTTCCTTTCAACAGAAAACATTGATGATTAACAAGTAGATATTAGGTACAGATTTGGTTTAACGCCAACAAAGGAAAGTGATTATCTTTCGACTTTCATTTCTCAAAATAATGAGATTTTCTAACAGTAAGAATTATGAGAAGTAAAGAAGAAACACGTGTCGATACATTATAGGAAGGGACATGAGGGCACAAAAAAGAAGGGATATGGGATTTGGACCCCATTTTTCTATAACAAGTATAGTGGTTTACCTAATACTTTTCCAGAGCATCATTGGACTCGGAGATATTAATTGTATTAATTAAAGACATCTTTAACTACTTTTAGCGACCCACACAACTTCGTTGTTCAATATTCGCATTCTGTATCTGTTTACACAGTTTACTCCAGTATCTTACATTTTAAGAAGCACACGAAAAATTCATCCATTATGTATACTATCCGAAATAGAAGTTCACTTTAATCTTCATGATGCGTCTGTTAGCGGCTTTGTTTTCATGAATCATCAAGTCCACATGAACCCCTATTTAAATAAAATCCACACTCTCATGTATCTTTTCCCTACCTTCAATGACACTGTTGCCAACATCTCCTTCGTCGGAGAATGGCCATTTTATGTTGGATAGAACGATCTCACAAGATACTAACACATGCTAAAGCACACCAATATGAAAACCTTACAATATTTTAGTTGTTCATTTAATCATTAAATTAATTTTCTGGCTATATAGTATTTTTAGAACGATTAATCACAGAGGAAAAACTGAGATTTGCACTGTGTGAAAGGGATGGTGGGGCCCATTCATGCACTTCCCTATCCCAATACAGAAAAAGCATAGTTATGCTCGTTCAATTCCCTTTCGAGAGGAATTGGAATGCAATCTTCGGTGTCTCTAGCACTGCTCATAGTATTTATAATTCCACAACTTGATTATTCAAATTTAAATAAACAGAACATATGATTTTTTTTATGTGAACCCTAATAAAATCAAAATAATTCATTACTAGATTTTGAAAGTGATTTATGTGCTCTTTGCAATGAAGAGAAGGAGACGTTAGATCACATGCTTATGCATTGTTCCTACTCTTTTGAGATTTGGGATTATTTTATTAAGGCTTTCGAGATTTCTTGACCTATGCCAAGAACTTTGTTCCATTTGTTTGAAAGCGTGGTCGACGAATGTTTTGCATGGAAGAGATAAAGAGGTGCGGAAGATTATTCATCATGCTATTTGTTGGATCTTGAGGAAGGAGAGAAATGGGAGAGTATTTGGTGGCCGTCAGAAAAGTACAACGGAGACTATTGATCTTGTAAAACAGCTTGTTGTCTTAAGGTTTGCGACACCAATACGTTCAAATTTGTTACCCCGAATCTTATTTGGAGCAATTGAGAAGATCTTATGAATGAGTGATTTCCTTTGTATTTTGTAAAGGCTTTTTCTTTTCAATTAAAAAGTCTTGTTGAAAAACTTAATTCAGATGAAGTAACTTGCACCAGTCAAAATTAACAAATTTGTAAGAATTTTTTTTTTGTTTTGTTTTTTTTTTTTTGTAAAAGAAATGATATGGAAATTTGACGGTGGTTTCACGGTATGACTTAGGTGGAACTCCAAGTTCGACCTATGAGGCATTATGTTTAGGGGTGAATATTTGGCCCGTAATTCGCGGATTTAACCGGGATCATCCGTTCATTAATGGGTTGGATACGGATGGAAATTTTGAAATCCAACGGATAACAGATCGGGTCCGGATCCAACCTTGAAAATTCGTCGGACATCCATATCCGTTAAAATAAGGTCATTTGTATACATATATAGGATATGTAGGTTTTATAAGGAGTCATTTGTGTTATTTAATATAATTTTTAACTAAAACAAATCCATTGGATTATCCGCATCAAATCTGTCCATCCGTGCATCCATTAGATCTAAATCCGTTGGATATGGATTGGATGCGGATGCCAAATATGAAATCCGTAGTGCAATGGATTGGATGCGGATGAGGCGAAAACCGATCCATGCTCACCCCTAATTATGTTATTGTTCGGTTTTGTTAGGCCGACTCTTATGGTTATGGAGTTTCAAATCAAGGCCCACATCATTTGAATTTCTTTTTTTTCTTTGAAGCATGGTTGAATTTTATACTAGCTACTACGTCTGTTTCTAAAAAATAGACTGATTTCATATACAAATTACACACAAAACCAGTCTATTATTTTCAAACGGAGGAGTAATTCTTATTTTTATGATTTTTATTCTAAATGGTTTAGCACATTTGCGATAAATGGATTCATACAGTAAATTGCAACCATTGATATCCAACGGTGGGCCTTGAACTCTTACACTTAGGTAGGGGTGTAAATAATACCCGAAAATACTCGGCCTGCCTGTATCCGCCCGAGCCCGCCTGTATCCGAAGTAGCCCAAAGCCTGTTATGGACCGTCATGGACCACCCGGCCTGGCCTGGATTAATTTACTGGACGGTCTCGGGCTTAGCGATTAATTATGATGCCCGGCCTGATACCCGGTCTGGTGCCCGGCCTGAAAGCCTTCTATGTGTCATTAATCATTTAATATCCTCTTAAAAGACTTAAAAGTTACAATTTTATAATTGTCAATTTTGTGTCAAGAAAAATAAAATATATAATTGCTTTTTTACTTATAATTAACCTTTTCAAAACATTAATGGTAATATATTTTCTTATTAGAAAGTTTATTGTACTCTAATTAATTATTTATTATAGGCTAAAATTAAATATTTGTCAGTGTAATTTAAATATAAAATAATACTATCACTTATGATATGCGATGTTGGAAAGGAAAGGATATTGTATTTAATACCGTTCATTTGAAAATTTAAACTTAAAAAAAAAAAATCAAAATAGTGGCATGTCCGGCCCGATCTGGCAACAGTCTTTGGGTAGCAAATTATCTACTTGTGCACGGTCTGTCCGGCCCAAATCTGTTTACGGGTTCACAAATATTAAGCCTGGCCTGCCCGGCCTGTCTTACTTTTTGGGTCGGGCGGCCCGGCCTGCCCGAATTTACACCCCTACACTTCGGGTTCTTTTCAACCATTGATTGTCAGCAGCGTCTTTTATGGATGTAAATGATATGAGCTCAATGGTTCAGCTCATAAGTTAGATTTTATTTGCTAAATCATCATACGCATTGGTTTTTCTTTAAGTTTTGGCTCAAGCAAAATGCTTACAGGTTTGGACTTTGGCTTTAAGCCACACTTTTCCAAATGGAAGCTTGAATTACCATAAAACGTAGTCTAATTTTACAATACATACGTAGGAAAACATGAAACTCAAGTAGAACTGGTAAATGGTAATGTTACAAATCCAATGGAAAAACAATAAGCAGAACCTTTGTAGTTGTGAGCACACGAACCGCGCGCGTGTCCGAACGCTCACAATCAATCTTTAACATCTAGGGAGATTATGATGACGGTACCCTGGTGTTGATTCATTAGCTCAAAACCTTTGGGTTTATCATGGCCTCATCCAACCACTCCAGGCGTGGCGTTTGTGCATGGGGTATAAGTATTAAGGAAAACAAAACATATAAGCAAACACGAGCGGAGCTAAATGAATGTAAAGTGCTGAAATGTAAATAAGACCATGGTTTACGTGGTTCAGCACTAAGGCCTACATCCACGGGATTCGTTGTTCTACTATGTTCTTCACGGTTACACGAATAGTTGAATGATTCTTGGGGTTTACATGTTTCTCTCCTCTCAGGGATTAACTTACCTTTGCTATTTCTCTCTCTCTCTCCCCTTTCCTTCCTGATGTTTTCGATCCCCTTTCCTCTTGGTGGAGATCGGGTATTTATAAGGTTAGAACGTGGGACCCATCTCTGAAGACCGTTGGAACCTTATCTTCTTGTGTCCTTGCGTCCATCGCGCGGAGGTCTGCGTTTCCCCCTTGATCCCGCAGAGGCATCCTCGCTCGTTCCACAGGTTGGTCGACACGTACACTGCTCGGAGTGTTTAATGTGGGTAGTTGAGGGGTCTGCTCGTGTCAGACAAGTGTCTTCTGCCCCTGTCAGCCCGTGTCAGCTAACTTTCTCTCCACCGTTGATCTTGGCTTCTCTTTTGGGGATGAGATAAAGTAACTCCTCGGACTTTATTTGGTGTTTCGTGACCCATCATGTTTTGATGTTTTTGGCCTGCATGCTTTCCACGTACCTCTTTATATACACGTGTCTGATAGTGAGATATATGTGTACACAATTTGCCCCTTTTCTTCGGGCTTGAAAGACTAATGGGTGCCTTGAAGAAAAACTATCGTCGCATATTCTTCTCACTCCTAATAACTTCTCCTAGATATTTGGGCACGTCTTTTATTCGTGCATTAACTGCTTATGTAACGGGCACGTTTTCCCATTCCTCCCTTAATTTCCTTCTCTTTCTTTCGGGTATTTTAAGGATAGAAAGAGAATTTAATTTCATTCTTCCTAAACACTCTCTTAGTTTTCATTCTTCCTTTAAGTTTTCTGTCTGTCTTCATTGAACCTGTGACCTTAAATTCTCTGTCAGTCTTCATTGCACTTGTGATTTTGAATTTTTTATCAGTCTTCATTGCACCTGTGATCTTAAATTCTCTCCACCTTAGCATTAACCACGCCCGCTTCTCCTGTTTGTTTCTTCTACTGCTGTTTTTGCCGGTAAGTTTTCCTTTTCTTTATTTCCACCGTTTTATGCTGTGTTGACTTGTGAATTTTCTGCTACTGTTGTTCCTTGTTTGTGATGAAGAACTTCTTCTGATGCTTGCATACTAGTTTGCCCCTGTTCTTCGTCTTAAATTAAGGAAGCCATTACTTCGAGGGTGAAATATTGAGCATGTATACTACTTTTAGGGTTGCTACGTTATCGTGGTTGTATTGCTATGGATGTGTTTTTTGATTTTGGTGATAACTTGTTCTTGATTTTATTCTTTCCGCAGCCATGTCTGACCGTCCGCGGCCTACTTATCAGACTCCTGATTCTGGGTTATCGAGATCTCCTCCGCGTCGAAATTCTCAAGATGATGTTCGTCGGAGTCGAGTTTCTTCTGGAGCGAAAGCCTCGTCCTCTAGGGAAGATATTCCCCCGATAAATCCGTCTGGTTCTCGAAGAGTCTTTAATCGCTCAGTTGCTTGTCCTCGTGATGATACTAGGAGTACGCAGGCTCCGCCCCGCGCTGTTGCTTTTGACATTCCTCCTCTACGTTCGTTAGTGCCCGAGCATCATCTACGGTCTTCTCCAACTTTTAAAGGGAAGAATACGAAGAGCGTAGCTCCTAGGGTTGAATCTTCAAAGAATCCCCCCGTGAAGAGAAAAGCTTCGGAAGTGTTCGTTAGTTCATCCGGCCCCGCCGAGGAGGATGAGGCTGCTCCCTTGATACGCAGTGTCTCTGTTAGCAGGAAAAAAGTAACCTTCAAGCATATCGATCTTGAAATATTCAAGGAAAAGCATGAGCTTCAAGCCTTCGGGGTTCGTTTTTATTCCCCTGAGGATGATATTACGTATGAGCTTATCTCCAAGTACGAATTCGATGAGTTTCATTTGTTAACGACGGTTGGGGCATTCGAGGCTGGTCTGATGCTGCCGTTGTACAAATCCGGTGATTCCTTCTACTACGACGTGCTCGCTAGTCGTGAGGGTTCTTCCACCAATACTCATAGTCGTTCCGTATCCCAACTATCGGGGAATTATCTCCGCGCCCTGAAGGAATGCTATCTGCGGAGTAAGGGGGAAACGTCGATGACTTGTTACGTTCCTAATCCCATGGAGAAGGAATGGTATACTCCTGAGAATTTCAATAACTCCTTTGGGGATTACGTCAATAGTAGGAATCGCAAGCCATGGAGTGTCAGCCTTCGGAATCTCCCTGCTCCTCGAGGCGAGATTCGTCTGTTAAATGAGGTCAGCGATGCCAAGCTGAAGTATGTTCCTGGCACGGAGGCGTCCAGTCGTCGGAAACTCTTCCCCGCGCGAGAGAGGATCAAGCGCGATCATGATTACGAGTGGCACGCCACCGTTATCGAGATAGTGGGTCCGTGGGCTTACAGTTGGATTCCCGGTCCCCGCGGTTGGCGGCCTACCGAGAATAGTAAGCCGCGCGAATCTACTCCTATTCGCTATGGAGATTTCTGCCCCTGGCGTCTGAACTTCGCGGGCATGAATATTCCTTATGCCCTGGACGTCATAGAGGGAGACGAGGAGGATGGTTCCGGTGCTATACTCCCACCGAAGAATATCGCAGCTGCTCAGGTACGCAGATTCTAGCTGCGCTTCTTTTTTAGAACTTCCATCAGACGGGAAAAATAATTCTTTTTGTGGTGTTGGTTTCAGGTATTGAAGAAGAAAAATATTAGGCCGAAGCAGTCTTCTACTACGGTGATGGGCGAGGTTGAGGCCCAAGAAGAGGTTACTAGTCCAGTGAACGAAGAGTTTGCTGAAGACGAGATTACAGATGGGGAGGAACGTACTGGTACCTCCCCTATCAATGTCGGAGAAGAGGTCTTCGCTGGTCACGCTGGTGATGAAGGAAGGAATAAAGTTGTGATGGCCGATGACGTTGTCATCGGGGATGTTTCCGTCCCTGCGGGTGATGTCGCGGATACCCTTCCCACTTCTCAAGAATTTTCTTTTGATCGGATGTATTCCACGGGGGAGTTCTTTGACGAAGCCCTCGATTTTCCCGAGGACTTCTCTTTACTTTCCCCCAATGATGATTGGGATGTTCTTGGTGGTGATGGTAATAGGGATGCTACTGTAGAAGACGTTGGTGCGGAGGAGACTGCTGTGCATGTGGGTGCGGAGGAGCATGCTGAGGGGGTCGTGTCAGAGAAAGGAAAATCTGTCGTTGACGCGCCCGCCGATAGTCTTCCTCAGTCGCCGACGTCGGAGGGTGAGGACGCCATCATGGATTGGTTCAAGGAAAAGAATCTTTTGTTTGTCTCTCATCCCGCTCCCGTGGTCGCTGGGGAAAAGGAATCCACCGCGTATACCCGTCGCATGATGGAGATGTCTTCAAAGGCGCAGGTGTCTGAAGCCTGGGGAAAAAGGTTGACTGCTCCCGAAGCTACTCTCGTGCCGGAGCCTCCTACTTCCGTTGCCGATATGATGGCTATCGCCGACGGGTATCAATATGGCTTTCCGCAGCAGCGTGTGCTTGAGGTAAATTTTCGTACACACTTGTACGTGACGATCAGACGCTTCGGTGAAATAATGTTTGTCATCTTGATGTGTAGATGATGAGGAGCGAGCATTGTAACCACGTGCTGTATCAGTTCTTCAAAGCGAAATCTCTGAAGCTTGAGGCTAAGCTTCGTCATCGGGAAAAGGAATTATCTGCGGCTGAAGTGGAAATTGAAGAGCTAAAGAAAAGCCTTAAGGAGAAAGAAAAGCTGGGTGAAGCAGAGGCTGATCTTCGGTCAGAACTTGTTGCAGTGCGCGCGGAGTTAGAGCAAACTCGTAGCCAAGTTTCCACTTTCACAGGTTTGGTTCTTTTCCCTCGCCGTATGTCGTCATTCTTTTATTTCTTAGTTGTTCTGTCTGAGTCTCCCCACCCTATCTCCAGTGGGTGGCGTCCCCGAGCTGATATGGCTTCGAAATGAAAGAGTTCGGCAAAAATCTCGTATTAGAGATTTGGTTGAGAAAATTAAGAGTGAAGCTAAGAAATGGGATGCTCGGGCTGAGGTATGGCGCACGCGGCATGTTCAGATGGTCGACATGCAAAATCTGTACAACCATGATCGTGCTTTATTTAATGGCACACTGCTTTGGACTCGTGATAGTCTGCGGGAAGCCCGTGAGCGTACTTCCTTGTTGGAGTCTAGGATTCAGCGGTTGGAAGAAGAATTACAGACGGCTCGATCCATTCCTCTTTCAGGGGTCCAGGATAATATGCTCTGTCTTTCCAGAGAAAGAGATGATGCTCGTGCTGAAGTCTACGCTCTCAGCAATGCTCTTTCCGCGTCTCGTGCCGACGTAGCTCGTCATGCTGAGTCTGAGAGGAATCTCGAAGTGTGCATGTACAGACTCAGCAAAGGGGTTTCAGAGATAAATAAAGAGGTCGACCACCTTCGTCATATGGACTCGATGAAGCAGGTAGAATTAGATGCCTGTCAATTTACTCTCACCAACCTTCAACTAGACTATAAGAAATTATCCGCGGAATATGATCATCTTGATGAAGCGCGAGATGCGGTTGTTAATGAGTATGAAGAGGCTTCGGCTTGTGTCGAAGGTATAATCCCATTTCATCGAGTGTGACCTTGTCTTTTTTCTACGCTAACTCCGTGGTGTTGTCTTTTTCAGAGCTCGAGGGACGCCTTCGCGTCACAAATGAAAAACTTGAAAAGGCTCAATCGTCCTTAGCGCAGCAGGAAGAACAGACCAATCACTTCAAGAATTTAGCAGCAACCCGCGAGGAGGACGTTGGTGCTGCTTCTGGAGAAGTGAATCGGCTATCTTCGTTATTATCCCAAGCCCACCAGCGGACAACAGTTATTAAACACAAGGCTCGTTGTCAATTGGCTGAGGAGACGAACAAGATGCTGGAGAGGATAGAACTTGGCCTAAGGAATGAACATGGTCTCGTGAAGAACTATCCTCGTCGTCCCGTTCCTTCTGCCTTGCCCAGCTCCTCGGGCCCTTCTTCTGGTGGGAGCGTCCCGTCAAGTCTTTGGAATAATCCTGCCGATGGGGCCGCCACTTAGGTAGAGATCGCAGAGTTTTGTAGGATCCGCGGCATCATTATACTTTTTGTAATCATGTAACAAGGATATTTTTTGCTGATGATCCTGTAAAAGGAATATTTTTTGATTGTGTATCCTTGACTTTGGCCTTTCACTTCTTGTAATCACGCTTTATGAAATGAATCCTCTTCCTGATATACCTACAATGTTGTTTTGTTTTTATTTTAAGTATTTGTGAAAAATCAAAACAAAAGTTTTCAAGTGTTTTTGAGTGCGATACTGAAGGAAGGTACCTTCGTGATCGTCTTGAGATCTGTCACCCCGCTGGCGAATCCTGGGCCAGAGGATTCCCAGACGGTGGGGGCCGGGGAAACGTTCTAGGATATGGGATTAAAATATTTACGCACCCATTCCGTCGACCCGTTGCCTTAAGATTGGTTGGGTATCTCTTTCTGCTGGGTGCCTTCCCCCTGGTCCTACACTTATGGACACTGATGGGGGAGCCCTGAGAGATTGTAGTTTAACTACTTTCCCCAATATTGTAGGTAGATTCCACTGACTTGATAACTTGAAAGCTTGTTTGATTGATAAGTTGAGGTCTGCAATTCCTCTTCCAGAGATAGAAACATGTGGAGCGGTCAGGCTCCCTTCTTCTTCTGGTACACTCCAAGCAGATTCAAATCTGTGTTGCTTCTATGGGAAGTATGGTTTGAGCCATTTAGCATTCCAAGGATGCCGGAGGACCTCGCCTTTTAGATTACGAAGGTAGTAGGAACCGTTACCCGCAATGTCGTGGATCATAAAAGGTCCTCCCCATGTAGGTGCTAACTTTCCCCATTTCTTTTCTTGCTGATACCGTGGGATTGTTCTCAACACATACTGTCCCTCTACAAAATTCCGTAGCTTTACCTTTTTGTTGTACTCCCTTGCTAGTCTTCGTTGATAATTTTCCATCTTTTGCAATGCTACTTCTCTTTGAGATTATGATGACGGTACCCTGGTGTTGATTCATTGGCTCAAAACCTTTGGGTTTATCATGGCCTCATCCAACCACTCCAGGCGTGGCGTTTGTGCATGGGGTATAAGTATTAAGGAAAACAAAACATATAAGCAAACACGTGCGGAGCTAAATGAATGTAAAGTGCTGAAATGTAAATAAGACCATGGTTTACGTGGTTCAGCACTAAGGCCTACATCCACGGGATTCGTTGTTCTACTATGTTCTTCACGGTTACACGAATAGTTGAATGATTCTTGGGGTTTACATGTTTCTCTCCTCTCAGGGATTAACTTACCTTTGCTATTTCTCTCTCTCTCTCCCCTTTCCTTCCTGATGTTTTCGATCCCATTTCCTCTTGGTGGAGATCGGGTATTTATAAGGTTAGAACGTGGGACCCATCTCTGAAGACCGTTGGAACCTTATCTTCTTGTGTCCTTGCGTCCATCGCGCGGAGGTCTGCGTTTCCCCCTTGATCCCGCAGAGGCATCCTCGCTCGTTCCACAGGTTGGTCGACACGTACACTGCTCGGAGTGTTTAATGTGGGTAGTTGAGGGGTCTGCTCGTGTCAGACAAGTGTCTTCTGCCCCTGTCAGCCCGTGTCAGCTAACTTTCTCTCCACCGTTGATCTTGGCTTCTCTTTTGGGGATGAGATAAAGTAACTCCTCGGATTTTATTTGGTGTTTCGTGACCCATCATGTTTTGATGTTTTTGGCCTGCATGCTTTCCACGTACCTCTCTATATACACGTGTATGATAGTGAGATATATGTGTACACAGTAGTACTACCATACAATTCCAACTAAGACACTGAAACACATAAGGGCGAAAATGATAAGTTGACCGAGCCATACTCCCGGTTTTGATCTCGCGTGTAATAAAATATGGGTCCAATATGTGCCCTTCACTGATCCAAATGATGAGAGTTTGGATCTTGTCTATTATTTCTCAATTGGTTTTGCGGGAAAAGACGTCGGTGAATGTAGCATCATCCTATGACCAATCACCAGCCATCTTTTACTTTTTCATTTTCCATTTTTCCACTATTATTTTTCTTTTTTTGAGCTTATTCCAACGTATCAGAAAGATTCTCCAACGAACTTCATTTGTTTTGACATGAAAAATCCTGATATGACTTTTGTTTGGAAAACTTATTCGACCTTTTATTTCCGCTTTCTCGTACAGGCAATCACATAATTTTCATGATCCACTTGTTATTTACTAGTTGTTGTTTTTTTCACGAATCATATACCACACATGAGTCGCAATAACAGACTATACAGTATAAACATACTTCATTCCACATAAACAGTGAGAAGGGTTTGATTTTATGCACACTTTGAGACAACATAAAACCAAACTTTTAACACGCGAGGTAGTGGCACGACAAACGAACATTACTTCTCTTAAATATAGCTCATGTTTTTATTAACTATAGCCAAATAAAATAAGTCATTAATCTAGTTAAACGGATTCTTATAATTATTAACATAACCCATATATATACATAATTTTTATATATAACCCAAAATAAATTATATATCAAATCCCTAAATAAATAATAATAAAAAAATTTAATTATATAATTTTCCTAATTAAAGTTATGTAAGATCTATGGCCTAATTGATGAATACCAGATTTAATGTAATCATGATTGGGAGAAAAGAACATCATCTTAGAATTTTTTTTATAGAGTAATAGTGCTTATGGAGTTTTAGAAAGTTGATTTTTTTTTGAAAAGAATCAAAACCTTAGTTGATCTGATTTCGGTTTTCGACTAATACTGTCGTGGAGAATTTGAAAGGGAACAATTAGAACATATAACTTCCATCGATATTAATTTTATAATGATTTAGGATAAATACCATCATTTTAGAGATAAGGTGAAAAGTTGAGTTTAGATTATTTTTGGAAAAAAGTAAAAATCATTGGTTTATAGTTAGGAAATTTGTAACGAGAGAACAATTAAAAATTAATTAAGGTATAATTTAGTTTGGATCTAAAAAAGAAAAATTATGGTTTATATTTTGATTTTGGGGAAGAAATATGATTATTAGTAAACAAATTAAGACATGTTTGGTAATTCATTTTAGCTGAAATTTTTTGGGCTATAAACAGTTACAATGGATGAAATTGTATATTGCTATAGAGTTGAATTTGATTAACTAGAGTTCATCATCCATTCTAATCTAGAAATTTATGGTGTACGAAAACTTTCACATATATACAACAAACCTATTAAAAACAAAAGTCAATGTATACAAACTTTGGTAAATTTTAATCCCAAAAATACAGTACCCAAAAAAGAAAGAAACGAGCATATAGTCTATGGAAAATACTTTGTTACCTGTTTGGATAGTATTTGGGAAGTTTCTCTTACTCGATAATCCATAAATCATTTCGGTGACACCATCTTAAAATGACTTTTGTATATATGTGAAAGTTTAACACATTTAAAAGGCTGATGTGGGCACACGAACCACGTGGGGGTCCGAACGCTCACAATCAATCATTAACATCTAAAGAGATTATGATGATGGTACCCTGGTGTTGATTCATTGGCTCAAAACCTTCGGGTTTATCATGGCCTCCTCCAACAACTCCATGCGTGGCGTTTGTGCATGGGATATAAGTATTAAGGAAAACAAAACATATAAGCAAACACGTGCAGAGCTAAATGAATGTAAAGTGCTGAAATGTAAATAAGACCAAGGTTTACGTGGTTCAGCACTAAGGCCTACATCCACGGGATTTGTTGTTCTACTATGTTCTTCACGGTTACACGAATAGTTGAATGATTTTTGGGGTTTACATGTTTCTCTCCTCTAAGGGATTAACTTACCCTTACTATTTCTCTCTCTCTCTCTCCTTCCCTTCCTGATATTTTCGATCCCCTTTCCTCTTGGTGGAGATTGGGTATTTATAAGGTTAGAACGTGGGACCCATCTCTGAAGACCGTTGGAACCTTATCTTCTTGTGTCCTTGCGTCCATCACGCGGAGGTCTGCGTTTCCTCCTTGATCCCGCAGAGGCATCCTCGCTCGTTACACATGTTGGTCGACACGTACACTGCTCAGAGTGTTTAATGTGGGTAGTTGAGGGGTCTGCTCGTGTCAGACAAGTGTCTTCTGCCCCTGTCAGTCCGTGTCAGCTAACTTTCTCTCCACCGTTGATCTTAGCTCCTCTTTTGGGGATGAGATAAAGTAACTCCTCGGGGTTTATTTGGTGTTTCGTGACCCATCATGTTTTGATGTTTTTGGCCTGCATGCTTTCCACGTACCTCTTTATATACACGTGTCTGATAGTGAGATATATGTGTACACAATTTGCCCCTTTTCTTCGGGCTTGAATGACTAATGGGTGCCTTGAAGAAAAACTATCGTCGCATATTCTTCTCACTCCTAATAACTTCTGCTAGATACTTGGGCACGTCTTTTATTCGTGCATTAACTGCTTATGTAACGGGCACGTTTCCCATTCCTCCCTTAATTTCCTTCTCTTTCTTTCGGGTATTTTAAGGATAGAAAGAAAATTTAATTTCATTCTTCCTAAACACTCTCTCAGTTTTCATTCTTCCTTTAAATTTTCTGTCTGTCTTCATTGAACCTGTGACCTTAAATTCTCTGTCAGTCTTCATTGCACCTGTGATCTTAAATTTTCTGTCAGTCTTCATTGCACCTGTGATCTTAAATTCTCTCCACCTTAGCATTAACCACGCCCGCTTCTCCTGTTTGTTTCTTCTACTGCTGTTTTTGTTGGTAAGTTTTCCTTTTCTTTATTTCCACCGTTTTATGCTGTGTTGATTTGTGAATTTTCTGCTACTGTTGTTCCTTGTTTGTGATGAAGAACTTCTTCTGATGCTTGCATACTAGTTTGCCCCTGTTCTTCATCTTAAATTAAGGAAGCCATTACTTCGAGGGTGAAATATTGAGCATGTATACTACTTTTAGGGTTGCTACGTTAACGTGGTTGTATTGCTATGGATGTGTTTTTTTATTTTGGTGATTTTTTTGTGTGTAACTTGTTCTTGATTTTATTCTTTCCGCAGCCATGTCTGACCGTCCGCGGCCTACTTATCAGACTCCTGATTCTGGGTTATCGAGATCTCCTCCGCGTCGAGAGTCTCAAGATGATGTTCGTCGGAGTCGAGTTTCTTCTGGAGCGAAAGCCTCGTCCTCTAGGGAAGAGATTCCTCCGATAATTCCGTCTGGTTCTCGAAGAGTCTTTGATCGCTCAATGGCTCGTCCTCGTGATGATACTAGGAGTACGCAGGCTCCGCCCCGCGCTGTTGCTTTTGACATTCCTCCTCTACGTTCGTTAGTGCCCGAGCATCATCTACGGTCTTCTCCAACTTTTAAAGGGAAGAATACGAAGGGCGTAGCTCCTAGGGTTGAATCTTCAAAGAATCCCCCCGTGAAGAGAAAAGCTTCGGAAGCGTTCGTTAGTTCATCCGGCCCCGCCGAGGAGGATGAGGCTGCTCCCTTGATACGCAGTGTCTCTGTTAGCAGGAAAAAAGTAACCTTCAAGCATATCGATCTTGAAATATTCAAGGAAAAGCATGAGCTTCAAGCCTTGGGGGTATGTTTCTTTGACCCTGAGGATGATATTACGTATGAGCTTATCTCCAAGTACGAATTCGATGAATTTCATTTGTTAACGACGGTTGGGGCATTCGAGGCTGGTCTGATGCTGCCGTTGTACAAATACGGTGTTTCCTTCTACTACGACGTGCTCGCTAGTCGTGAGGGTTCTTCCACCAATACTCATAGCCGTTCTGTATCCCAACTATCGGGGAATTATCTCCGCGCCCTGAAGGAATGCTATCTGCGGAGTAAGGGGGAAACGTCGATGACTTGTTACGTCCCCAATCCCATGGAGAAGCAATGGTATACTCCTGAGAATTTCAATAACTCCTTTGGCGATTACGTCAATAGTAGGAATCGCAAGCCGTGGAGTGTCAGCCTTCGGAATCTCCCTGCTCCTCGAGGCGAGATTCGTCTGTTAAATGAGGTCAGCGATGCCAAGCTGAAGTATGTTCCTGGCACGGAGGCGTCCAGTCGTCGGAAACTCTTCCCCGCGCGAGAGAGGATCAAGCGCGATCATGCCTACGAGTGGCACACCACCGTTATCGAGGTAGTTGGTACGTGGGCTTACGGTTGGATTCCCGGTCCCCGCGGTTGGCGGCCTACCGAGAATAGTAAGCCGCGTGAATCTCCTCCTGTTCGCTATGGAGATTTCTGCCCCTGGCGTCTGAACTTTGCGGGCATCAATTTTCCTTATGCCCTGGACGTCATAGAGGGAGACGAGGAGGATGGTTCCGGTGCTATACTCCCACCGAAGAATATCTCAGCTGCTCAGGTACGCAGATTCTAGCTGCGCTTCTTTTTTAGAACTTCCATCAGACGGGAAAAATAATTCTTTTTGTGGTGTTGGTTTCAGGTATTGAAGAAGAAAAAGATTAGGACGAAGCAGTCTTCTACTACGGTGATGGGCGAGGTTGAGGCCCAAGAAGAAGTTACTAGTCCAGTGAACGAAGAGTTTGCTGAGGACGAGATTACAGATGGGGAGGAACGTACTGGTACCTCCCCTATCAATGTCGGAGAAGAGGTCTTCGCTGGTCACGCTGGTGATGAAGGAAGGAACCAAGTTGTGATGGCTGATGACGTTGTCATCGGGGATGTTTCCGTCCCTGCTGGTGATGTCGCGGATACCCTTCCCACTTCTCAAGAATTTTCTTTTGATCGGATGTATTCCACGGGGGAGTTCTTTGACGAAGCCCTCGATTTTCCCGAGGACTTCTCTTTACTTTCCCCCAATGATGATTGGGATGTTCTTGGTGGTGATGGTAATGGGGATGCTACTGTAGAAGATGTTGGTGCGGAGGAGCCTGCTGTGCATGTAGGCGCGGAGGAGCATGCCAACATTCGTGCTGAGGGGGTCGAGTCAGAGAAAGGAAAATCTGTCGTTGACGCGCCCGACGATAGTCTTCCCCAGTCGCCGACGTCTGAGGGTGAGGACGCCATCATGGATTGGTTTAAGGAAAAGAATCTTCTGTTTGTCTCTCATCCCGCTCCTGTTGTCGCTGGGGAAAAGGAATCAACCGCGTATACCCGTCGCATGATGGAGATGTCTTCGAAGGCGCAGGTGTCTGAAGCCTGGGGAAAAAGGTTGACTGTTACCGAAGCTACCCTCGTGCCGGAGCCTCCTACTTCCGTTGCCGATATGATGGCCGACGGGTATCAATATGTCTTTCCGCAGCAGCGTGTGCTGGAGGTAAATTTTCGTACATACTTTTACGTGACGATCAGACGCTTCGGTGAAATAATGTTTTGTCATCTTGATGTGTAGATGATGAGGAGCGAGCATTGTAACCACGTGATGTATCAGTTCTTCAAAGCGAAATCTCTGAAGCTCGAGGCTAAGCTTCGTCATCGAGAAAAGGAATTATCTGCGGCTGAGGTGGAAATAGAAGAGCTGAAGAAAAGCCTTAAGGAGAAAGAAAAGCTGGGTGAGAGGCTGATCTTCGTTCAGAACTTGTTGCAGTGCGCGCTGAGTTAGAGCAAACTCGTAGCCAAGTTTCCACTTTCACAGGTTTGGTTCTTTTCCCTCGCCGTATGTCGTCATTCTTTTATCTCTTAATTGTTCTGTCTGAGTCTCCCCACCCTATCTCCAGTGGGTGGCGTCCCCGAGCTGATATGGCTTCGAAACGAAAGAGTTCGGCAAAAATCTCGTATTAGAGATTTGGTTGAGAAAATTAAGAGTGAAGCTAAGAAATGGGATGCTCGGGCTGAGGTATGGCGCGCGCGGCATGTTCAGATGGTCGACATGCAAAATCTGTATAACCATGATCGTGCTTTATTTAATGGCACACTGTTGTGGACCCGTGATAATCTGCGGGAAGCCCGTGAGCGCACTTCCTTGTTGGAATCTAGGATTCAGCGGTTGGAAGAAGAATTACAGACGGCTCGATCCATTCCTCTTTCAGGGGTCCAGGATAATATGCTCTGTCTTTCCAGAGAAAGAGATGATGCTCGTGCTGAAGTCTACGCTCTCAGCAATGCTCTTTCCGCGTCTCGTGCCGACGTAGCTCGTCATGCTGAGTCTGAGAGGAATCTCGAAGTGTGCATGTACAGACTCAGCAAAGGGGTCTCAGAGATAAATAAAGAAGTCGACCACCTTCGTCATATGGACTCGATGAAGCAGGTAGAATTAGATGCCTGTCAATTTACTCTCACCAACCTTCAACTAGACTATAAGAAATTATCCGCGGAATATGATCATCTTGATGAAGCGCGAGATGCGGTTGTTAATGAGTATGAAGAGGCTTCGGCTTGTGTCGAAGGTATAATCCCATTTCATCGAGTGTGACCTTGTCTTTTTTCTACGCTAACTCCGTGGTGTTGTCTTTTTCAGAGCTCGAGGGACGCCTTCGCGTCACAAATGAAAAACTTGAAAAGGCTCAATCTTCCTTAGCGCAGCAGGAAGAACAGACCAATCACTTCAAGAATTTAGCAGCAACCCGCGAGGAGGCCGTTGGTGCTGCTTCTAGAGAAGTGAATCGGCTATCTTCGTTATTATCCCAAGCCCAACAGCGGACAACAATTATTAAACACAAGGCTCGTTGTCAATTGGCTGAGGAGACGAACAAGATGCTGGAGAGGATAGAACTTGGCCTAAGGAATGAACATGGTCTCGTGAAGAACTATCCTCGTCGTCCCGTTCCTTTTGCCTTGCCCAGCTCCTCGGGCCCCTCTTCTGGTGGGAGCGTCCCATCAAGTCTTCGGAATAATCCTGTCGATGGGGCCGCCACTTAGGTAGAGATCGCAGCGTTTTGTAGGATCCGCGGCATCATTATACTTTTTGTAATCATGTAACAAGGATATTTTTTGCTGATGATCCTGTAAAAGGAATATTTTTTGATTGTGTATCCTTGACTTTGGCCTTTCACTTCTTGTAATCACCCTTTATGAAATGAATCCTCTTCTTGATATACCTACAATGTTGTTTTGTTTTTATTTTAAGTATTTGTGAAAAATCCAAACAAAATTTTTTAAGTGTTTTTGAGTGCGATACTGAAGGAAGGTACCTTCGTGATCGTCTTGAGACCTGTCACCCCGCTGGCGAATCCTGGGCCAGAGGATTCCCAGACGGTGGGGGCCGGGGCAACGTTCTAGGATATGAGATTTAAAATATTTACGCACCCATTCCGTCGACCCGTTGCCTTAAGATTGGTTGGGTATCTCTTTCTGCTGGGTGCCTTCCCCCTGGTCCTACACTTATGGACACTGATGGGGGAGCCCTGAGATATTGTAGATTAACTACTTTCCCCAATATTGTAGGTAGATTCCACTGACTTGATAATTTGAAAACTTGTTTGATTGATAAGTTGAGGTCTGCAATTCCTCTTCCAGAGATAGAAACATGTGGAGCGGTCAGGCTCCTTTCTTCTTCTGGTACACTCCAAGCAGATTCAAATCTGCGTTGCTTCTATGGGAAGTATGGTTTGAGCCATTTAGCATTCCAAGGATGCCGGAGGACCTCGCCTTTTGGATTACGAAGGTAGTAGGAACCATTACGCGCAATGTCGTGGATCATAAACGGTCCTCCCCATGTAGGTGCTAACTTTCCCCATTTCTTTTCTTGTTGATACCGTGGGATTGTTCTCAACACATACTGTCCCTCTACAAAATTTCGTAGCTTTACCTTTTTGTTGTACTCCCTTGCTAGTCTTCGTTGATAATTTTCCATCTTTTGCAATGCTACTTCCCTTCTTCCTTCCAAGTCGTCCAACCTTTCTAACATCATATCTGTTGTGAGGTTTTTTCCCAAGATTCGGTCTTCTTGGTTGGCATGAGGATTTCCGTAGGTATGACTGCTTCAGCTCCATAAGTTAGAAGAAACGGGGATTCCCCGGTAGCGGATCTTCGTGTTGTCCTGTATGCCCATAAGACATTGTGCAGTTGTTTGCACCATCTTCCCTTATGCTCGTCTAATTGTTTTTTGAGTATAAGGGCGAGGGTCTTGTTGGTAGCTTCCGCTTGTCCGTTTCTTTGAGGGTATAAGGGGGTGGACTTGTTCTTTCTTATTTTGAAAGTGTCGAAGAGCATGTTTATATTTTTTCCCTGTAATTGCTTGTCGTTATCAGATACAATTTCCGCAGGTATACCAAATCTGCAAATGATGTTCTGGAATATGAAAGTGAACACATCCGCGTCTCTGATCCTGGCCAAGGCCTTAGCCTCCACCCATTTACTGAAGTAGTCCGTGGCTACTATCAAAAATCGTCTCTTCCTTGATCCTTCGATGAAAGTCCCCGACGATGTCTACGCCCCATTTTGCAAATGGCCACGGGCTATCGACAGAGTTTAACATTGTTGCCGGCGCGTGGATTTTTTTCGCGAAGCGCTGGCATTCTTCGCATCGTCGGGACATCCTCGCAGCATCTTGTATCATGGTCGGCCAGTAATATCCTTGCGTTTTTGCCTTGTCAGCTAGTGATCTCATGCCGCTATGATTCCCTGCGTCACCATAATGGATATCATTTAGAATTCGATGCCCCTCTTTCCGGGACAAGCAGCGTAGTAATGGTCCAAGGAAGGATTTTCTATACAGGACCCCCTCCCGAAGATCATATCTTCCCACTTTGGAGAGCATCTTCCTAGCTTGTTTCCGATCCGCAGGTAAGCTTCCTTTTTCGAGGAAAGCATGTATTGTCACCCTCCAGTCATCTTCGTTGTTGAAGTCTTCGTCTTGATTTGCTCTTGACAGGATGTCCTCTTCATCAAATTCATTATGGATGTCTTCTCCTACTTGGTCTTCAATATCTTCTTCCATCGTATCTTGATTGGTAGCGAAGGAGAATTGAGATGCAATCGAAGGCTCGTATACCCTTGCTATTTTAATACCTTCGGCATTTTTATCCCTCAGCATGGATGATATATATGCTAGGGCATCCGCGTGCCTGAGGTCCCTTCTGCATAAGTGCCGGAACTTAATGTTCGGGATTTGTGATGCCAATGTTTGGACCAAGGCCATGTAAGCTGAAAGGGTGTCATCGTACACATTATACTCGAGCCCAATTTGCCATATGACAAGCTGCGAATCACTTGTCAGCCTTACATCGATTACCCCCATCTCTATTATTATACGTAGGGCATGTACGACAGCTTCGTATTCAACAATGTTATTGGTATGCTCTTTGAATTCCAATCTAAGTGCCTGTATAATCCTTTCTCCAGTTGGGGTGATAATGACAATACCTATTCCTGCTTCTTCCTTATTTTTAGATCCGTCGACAAAGACTTCCCATTGTCTATGACTCGCAGGTTCGAGGATATCCATTGGATCCTTGATTTCTTCCTCGGCTTCTGGTATTCCCTTAATCTCTTCGTCGTTGTCTAGGGGGAGGTCTGCTAAGAAATCTGCCAGCACTTGGGACTTCTGAGAATGTTGAATTTCATGAATGATGTTGAATTGGTCCAGATGGGTGTTCCATTTGGCTATTCGGCCCACTTTTCCCGTGCTTTTGAGGACTGCTTCCAATGGTGCTTTGCATGGTACCCTGACGAGGTGAGTTAGGAAGTAGGTTCTCAGTTTTTGGGTAGCCCATACCAGTGCGAGGATGAGTTGTTCAATCTTAGTATAATTTCTTTCCGCGGAATTGAGTGTCTTGCTGACGTAATAGATAGGCTGTTCTACCTTTGTATTGGTTTTGACTAATACCGCGCTGACTGCGTCCTCCGTTGCTGCTATGTACAGTGCCAAAACTTCATCAGGGTCTGGTTTCTGCAGGATCGGGATTGAAGCTAGATGTTCTTTGATTTTTTGGAATGCTTCCTCGCATTCGGCGGTCCATTCGAACCTGCTCCCTTTTTTAAGAATGTTGAAGAAATGTTTGCATTTGTCCGAAGACCGTGCAATAAATCTGCCCAACGCTGCTATGGACCCATTGAGCTTCTGCACTTCCTTCAGATTCTTTGGTGACGGCATCTCTACTATGGCTTGAATCTTGGCTGGGTCTACCTCGATGCCCCTTTTCGTCACCAGATACCCGAGGAACTTCCCCGAGGTGACACCGAAAGTACATTTCTCCGGATTCACTTTCATGTGATGTTGTCTCATTGCTTCGAAGATATTCCTCAGGTCCTGGTGGTGATTTTTACGCAGCTTGCTTTTGACGAGCATGTCGTCCACGTAGACTTCTAGGGTTCCTCCAATCCATGGCTTGAAGATAGCATCGACCATCCTTTGGTATGTTTCCCCTGCGTTTCGGAGCCCGAAAGGCATTCTGGTATAGCAATAAAGGCCATGTGGGGTATAGAACGCTGTGTGTGGCTGAGCTTCTTCTGCCAGGGCTACTTGGTTGTAACCAGAATATCCGTCCATGAACGACATCTCTTCGTACCCTTCAACTGCTTCAACCAGTTGATCTATGCTCGGCAGGGGATAGCTGTCCTTTGGACATGCCTTGTTGAGATTAGTAAAGTCGATGCATATTCTAACCCCTCCATTTTTCTTAGGAACAATGACCATGTTGGAGATCCAGGTAGGGTACTTGACTTCCTTGATAAATCCTGCATCTAGTAGCTTCCGAAGTTCTGTTTCTACCGCCTCATGATATTCTGGAGCCACTTTTCGTATTTTCTGCCTGAACGGGGGCGTGCCCGGTTTTATGCGTAGTTCATGTTGGATTACTTTTGGGTCAATCCCCGGCATATCTCCTAACTTCCAGGCGAACACATCCGCATATTCCTTAAGTAATTTGGTTAAGGAATGTTCTCTTCCTTCGTTCATGATGGTCCCAATTTTGACCATCTTCGGGTCTTCTTCCGTTCCTATGTTGATTTCTTTTATGGTTTCTACTGGTGTGAACACAGGCTTCGGGTTTCCGAGGACTGGGGCGCTCTTTAATTGCTATTTAGCGTGTTTCTGCTCTTCGAAGGTTGTTGAGGTACTTGTTTCCGAGCCTTGGACATTACCATCTTTTGTCAAGCCTTTTCCTGTAGTTTCCTTAAGGAATAGGTCTACGGCTTTCTCTTTCGCGGTTTCTTGATTTCTTACTCTTCGGATTTTTCGCTGCTCTTCTTGCTCATTGTTGATATGATCCTGAGTGGCCTGGCATTCTCGCGTAGCGATTCGATCTCCCTTGATCTCCATTATTCCCTCAGGTGTTGGAAATCTGAGGTATTGGTGGTATGTTGCCGCAACTCCTTTGAGCTTGTGTACCCATTGTCGTCCAATAATGGCGTTGTAGGGGGAAGGGGTGTCCACCACACTGAATCGGGTATCCAGTTTCATGGGCCCTGCGTTAACCTGTAACACGATGTCTCCCAAGGGCTTCGTGGCTGCTCCATTGAATCCGTAGATGGTGTGATAAGAGGTCATCAACTGTTCATCATGGAGCTTCATCCGTTTGAATGCATCATAGAATAGGACATTTACAGAGCTTCCCCCGTCTATGAGGATTTTTTTGAGGTTACATCCAGCTACTGGTAATGTTAGGACCAAGGGATCGTTATGGTCTTCCATATCTTCTTCGATATCCTCGGCATCGAAGATGACAGGAGATTCCATCCATTCTTCGTGTTCGTCCACCGCTATCCCATCGACCTTATATAACTCGCAGCGGTCTTCGAATTGCTTCCGTAACCTTTTTCCAATCTGCGCTGTGAGTGAGGGTCCCGTTGCTTCGGAACACGAGATGGTGTTGATTGTTCGGTTTTCTTCCGGAAGTTGGACTGGTTTGGTTCGTTTGGATCTGTCCTCGGTAACCTCCTTTCGTATGTAATGTTTGAGCTCTCCCGCATCAATTAATTTTTGGATCATTATTTTAAGGTTCTTGCATTTTTCAGTCTGGTGTCCGTTGAAACAGTGATACTCACAGTAATCTTTAGACTTCTCGGATCTCGGGGGATGCTTTCCCTTAGACCATGGCCACTCTAAGTTTTCCCTCCCTTTGATCTCTCGTAGGATACGAGCATAGCTAGCGTTGAGTTTCGTGTAAACTTGGTCTTCGAATTTTCGGTCGCCTGTTCTTCGTTCATCCCTCCGTTCCTTCCTATCTTCGTGAGGTCTCTCATCTGAGCAACCCCTTTTGGCCCCATTGGTTTGTTCCGCTGAATTGGTGCGGTGAGACCTCTGCGGACATGCCCTCGGGTTTTCCCGTTGAATTTCTTCAAGTCGAGCGTGCTTCTGGATAATTATTCGGAGATCTCCTTCTGTCTTGGGCACGCTCCCGTGAATTTCAACAAATAGGGGACTCATTCGGTCTAAGCCCCATTTATAGCAGTTGATGCTTACCACTGGGTCCACGCTCCCTATGGCTTGGCAGATCTTATGCCATCTGTTTGTGTACTCCCTCGTGGTTTCCTTGTAGCCAATTGCTAGTGAAAAGAGCTTATCCATCCCGGTGTTTACAGTCTTGTTGTACATGTATGTTCTTAAGAATTTCTCTGCGAGTTGGTCGTATGAGTGGATGGAGTTTAGTGGCAGATTATCAAACCATGATAACGCCGATCCCTTCAAGCTTGACGGGAAGTATCTACAGAGTACGGCGTCGTTCTGACCCCATCTAGATAAGACACGGTTGTAGTACCGAACATGTGCAGCAGGGTCGTTGGATCCATCATAGCATTCGAACGTCGGGACAGGGCATTTCAGTGGAATAGGGGTGTTGGCCAAGCGATGTGTTAGGGGCGTGGAGTTAGCTTCTCTCATGACCTCTTCTAGCCTCCCCCCACCTTGTTTATTTTTTAATTGCCTGATCTCTGCCATGATCTCCTCTCGTAGTTCCTCCATTGCGCGTTGGTGCTCTAAATTCTTCAGCTCATTACCGTCTGACTCTCCATCGTCATAATCCGGGTCGGATACGCTACGTCTCCTTGTCGCGTCTTCATTAGCCGCTAGGACGACTCTACAGTCTTGGTTTGGCTCTGGTGCTTTGGAGCTTGCTTCATCAAGTTGTTGGCTGGTCTTCGTGCTTAGAGCAATCCGCTCCTTTAAATCTTGATTTTCTCTGGCCAACAGAGCTACAGCTTCTGCGTAAACCTGCTGGTTCTTCCTTAGTTCCTCCAGCTCAGCCATTAGTCGGTGTGATTGGTTGGACCCCTGATTGGGAGTCCCAGCGCGTGCCGCTACATCCGTGGTGCCTCCCTCCTCCATGGTCTGTACTAAAGGTGGCAGGGGTTCAGCTTCGGTTGCTGGTGTTTCCAAATTGGAGTGAGCACCTCTCTGCGGTGCCAGAGCCGCCGGTATGGTTTGATTCTGATTTTTTGTTAGCGGCATTCCAAAGGTTAGCAGGTGCGCGGGTTGGAATGTTCTGGATTCATCCACCCTTTCTCTTGGTTGATTAAGTTGACTCATGGCGAAGGTATTGCTAGCCTCCCCGTACTTTATCGTTGCTGCTCTGAGAGCCGCCGCTGCAACTGAATTAGCGTTCATGGGTGAAGTGATTTCTGCAGTATCTTGCCTTCGATTGGTCATTTTAGCTTTATCTCCTTTTTGCTTGCTTCGGGTGATGATCGGGGTTGTCCTGGGTGTTTCTTTTGACCAAGCTTTGGATTTTCCTGCTTCCTGCGTCTTCTCCATCACGTGCCCTTTTGTTGATAATGAAATCTCGCGTAAACTTGCCTTCTTTACTCACAACACGTTCTCTCTGCATAAGTTATTTCAAACAACAGAAACGGGAATATCCGCGTGAAGCGGGTTAGTTGGCGAAATACAATTTTTCAAGAGGAAATTAATACCCGTAGGCTATAAAATACGGGTTAGAGTTTTATTAAAGGCGATCCTTAGTATAAAAAATACGAAAATTGTAAATCCGATGGATTAGAACAATAACCCGCTTAGAACAATAACTCTTATCGAAGACCAAAGGTGGGTTTTTGAACATAATACAGTTGACGAATGATATATATGGTCCGAGATGATAAAATCATAGCAATCATATGCTAAATTAAAATGAAATCACAGGACAAGATAAATCTTTTACCGGGACGAAGTCCCTGTTTCTAGCGCCAAATTGTGGGCACACGAACCACGTGGGGGTCCGAACGCTCACAATCAATCATTAACATCTAAAGAGATTATGATGATGGTACCCTGGTGTTGATTCATTGGCTCTAAACCTTCGGGTTTATCATGGCCTCCTCCAACAACTCCATGCGTGGCGTTTGTGCATGGGATATAAGTATTAAGGAAAACAAAACATATAAGCAAACACGTGCAGAGCTAAATGAATGTAAAGTGCTGAAATGTAAATAAGACCAAGGTTTACGTGGTTCAGCACTAAGGCCTACATCCACGGGATTTGTTGTTCTACTATGTTCTTCACGGTTACACGAATAGTTGAATGATTTTTGGGGTTTACATGTTTCTCTCCTCTAAGGGATTAACTTACCCTTACTATTTCTTTCTCTCTCTCTCTCCTTCCCTTCCTGATATTTTCGATCCCCTTTCCTCTTGATGGAGATTGGGTATTTATAAGGTTAGAACGTGGGACCCATCTCTGAAGACCGTTGGAACCTTATCTTCTTGTGTCCTTGCGTCCATCACGCGGAGGTCTGCGTTTCCCCCTTGATCCCGCAGAGGCATCCTCGCTCGTTCCACAGGTTGGTCGACACGTACACTGCTCAGAGTGTTTAATGTGGGTAGTTGAGGGGTCTGCTCGTGTCAGACAAGTGTCTTCTGCCCCTGTCAGTCCGTGTCAGCTAACTTTCTCTCCATCGTTGATCTTAGCTCCTCTTTTGGGGATGAGATAAAGTAACTCCTCGGGGTTTATTTGGTGTTTCGTGACCCATCATGTTTTAATGTTTTTGGCCTGCATGCTTTCCACGTACCTCTTTATATACACGTGTCTGATAGTGAGATATATGTGTACACAGCTGATTTCTCAAAATGACCTCTTCTTTTGGAGGGAGCACAGCCATCCCAGCTAGCTCCAGAACCTAAAATGTAAAAGAGACTGGGCCTCCTGTCCCATTTGTACTTGCTCCACCTAGCAAGAGTTTGCTTCTCCATAGTCATAACATTGGCTCCGCGTAGACTGGCCTATGATCTCACTTAACGTCAAATGAAAAATGTCAACACAACGTCAAATGAAATGAACAATTATCTAACTATTATCTCACCGTGTTCTCATGGATCATTTTTTTAAAAGAGAGCCCATGATAGTACGAAATGGACATTTGTTTGGGGCCTCATGTGCAGTAAATGATTCATGGAAAATGAGTCGAGAAAAAAAATGAAAATTTTAAGTGAAACTATTTCAGATAACCACCATATATATGAACGGTTAAACTTATGGACGAAAATTTTCTAGTTACAAAACTAAGATCAAGTATATTTTCATTCCAGGAAACGAATGAGGTTTGGTACATTTCGGACAATGACAATTGTATTTTTCAGTGTCGAGTTTAAGATTTTGAGATGGTGGGGTAAACTGTATTCTATAAACTTTCCATAACTCTTATCGAGGAAATAAGAATTAATCCCCTTATTTGGTTATAAAGGAAAGAACCGAGGATCAGCAATCAATAAAAAAAACAGTAAACATAATGCAAACGAGTATAGACTGTTAATATTAATATCTTTGTAGATTTGTCAAATACAGGGCCAAGGAAAAAAACTTGTTTAAGGAGTGCAAGAAAGTAAAAATTAATGAACTTGGAAACCCAAACTCGTAGTAGTTTTAGGTTTGGAAATTAGACTGAATGTGCGACTGCACCCCACGCCTATGAATAGATAATCTAAAAACAATCTTTGTACATCGACGAATTAGATTAGCCAATATAAAGGAAAATGTAGAGCTGAAGAAAACTTGATTGCTGGAAGTTTTATAATATTATTACTCGTTCCATAAAAATAACGAAAGTTATGAAGAAAAAAAGTTACGGAGAAAATTCGAAACAACGACAATTTTCCTGTTGGGTTTAAATTGAATTTAGCATTGCATAAAAACTCACATATTGGTTACTCTGAAACTAAAAATAAAGGAATACGGGTAGTCAGATAACGCTCATAACCCAAAAGGTGCTACCGAAAGCCCAAATACTATCGTTGACCAAACAATTTTCTAGAATGCGGGGTTGGAGTTTTCATTTAGGTAGAATCTACAAACGGTTATTTTCCATTGAGAGTTGACATGCGTCTTTAGCGATTCACTAAAAATACCACTGTGAACCATGAAAATTAAGTGAAGATGGTGGATATATAAATTTGATACATTGTCACCGATAAAGTCCAGACTACTATAGTTTAAGCCAAAACGAAATGAAGCTCATTATTTACCAAAATGTTTGTGGAAATAATGTAAATGAACTATAAGTAGGAGGTTGGAGTAAGATGAAAAGATAAATCTAATAATTAGAGGGTTAACTATTAGGTGATCACGATGGTTCCTCTGTTGGTAATCAATATTGTTTATATGTTCTTTATTGTCTCGATTTATAAGGATCTGGTTATTACCTGAGTATCCATCCATCCGAAGAAAATAAGGAGTTGAAAGCCTATGATAACACTATTCTATCAATGTTAGTTACACTTATGGGCAGCTTTCCCTTGGATAATCAAAATTTTCACTACATTGGGAGAAATAGTTATAAGTTAGAATTTGATATTTGTAGAATCTTTCAAGATTTTGCTCTGATTTTAAATCAGTCAGACTTCATAGTATTCTAATCTATATACTCCCATGAGATCACGAAAATTGAAAAAAAACTACTCCAAAAGACTTCAATATAATGTGATTTCATTTTGTCTTGCACTAACTTAAATTTAAACTAGGTTTACTGATTTAAAACTTTCATTATAGCTGTCACTTAATTTTCACATTCCTATGTTATTCACTAGCATTTAGTCTAGCATTCATTTTCCAAGAATCAGTGACCGTTTGTATTTTATTTTCCTACTAAAGTATCAAATTGGTGGCACAATTTCTTTTTGTATAAATCAAACCAAAAAAGTACAGCAACAACAAAGCCATATACAAAGAAAAAACCTTTTACGGTAACTTTGGATGCAACAAAAATCTAAATTGTTTTGGCTTAATTAGCGCAAATTTTATTGAAGGATATTAAAATTGCAATACTGGGACTTCATGAAACATGTACATGTGTAATCTTAATTCATTGTCTCATTTTATTGAACTGAACATTAGGTAGAACAAATAGTATTATCAGTAACCAGATAAAGATACAAATTCCCTCTAATATAGTTTTAACAATAAATAGATAATGAGATATTTTGTAAAAGGGTTGTATGTTTATTGCCTAATTAGGGTCTGGGTCCTAAAACATGCGGTTGACGCATGCACTAGGATCGTTGACTAACTTTGACTGTTTAAATATTTTACCAAAGTACCCCCTTGTGAAACATCTAAAATGCACCCTAACCTAACCCCTTAACGGAGTGCATCTTCTTCCTTCTCTCCTAGCTCCTTTGTTGCCGCCACCACCACAAAACTAGCATCGTTTTCTTTAATTATAATCATCACCACGAACAAAAACAGAGAGGTATCTAAGATCTTCTAAATATCTCATGGCCTAGTATACTCGTTGAGGACATTTAACAATCACCTGATGCGCGAGAAACTGGTGAAAGAGAGGTGAGTCGATTTCTTTAGTTTTTCTTCCCAGTTATAGGCCTCCTTCCCGGTAGAAATATCAAATTTGATAGAAACCCAAGTTTCATCATCCATCGTGTATTCTAAAGCTCATCAATTCATGACCATCAATCACCTAAATCAAAGGCAACAGTAACAAACTCTTACCATACCCATTTCTTATCCTCAAATATCTCTTCTAGGCATCATGATTAGCCATAAGAACTTAAGAATACCAGCCAGCATACCCATAGCTAGTCGCGTGAACAACACGAGCAGGTGATTTGTATAATAATAAGCTGGCAGTTGCAGCTCTTTTGATGGTTCACTCACTCTTCAAATTTGAGTTGATTGTTACAAGCATTTTCCTTACTATAAACTGTAAAGTCATTTTACAAATTCAAGCATATGAATGTTATAATAGAAATTGATTGAGGATATGAAATAAACAATAATTTCAGAGAGTGAATATAATGTGAAAATAGTTAGGGAAGAAGATGAAAGGAATAAGATGGAATAGTCAACATCAGTCTACTGATGGTCCGGGTTTGTGGCAAACTAAAACAAGTCACCTAACAATTTTATCACAGTCTTCGTCAGTCAACGATCCTAATACATCAATTGCATGTTTTAGAACCCAGACCCTAATCAGTAAATAAATATCCGAACCTTTTACAAAATATCTCTTAAATAATTAAAGGATGAAATTGTATTTGTCAAGAACCAAATTTATAAAGTTTTGCATTCAACTGATAAACAAAGTCTCAATTTTTTGACAAGACAACAAAATATATCCATCAATGGATTGCCGAGTTCTTTGTCCATGTAGTTTACTCCAACATCCCACATTTTTAACATTTGAATACCAAAATATACGATCTAATTAACTTTACCAAACCTCAATACTCTTTTCTGTAAATGAAATGACCTCCTCTTGGTTTTGTAACTAGGAAGTTTTTTTTTCTATACTTTTACACTTTTATGACGGCTATGTCAAATAGATGCTCACTTAACTTCCATGCAGCCTTTGGTATTTACTCATTTCCATGAATCATTTAGTATATATGGTGCCCAAATAAAATGAGGTCCCAATAAATCTCAGGTTTCTTCCTTAATAGACGAGAATGATGGACGTGACTCCCTACTACAACTTGCGTGTTTGGATAACTTGCGGATTTCCATTAGTCGCTTCTCCTTCAATAGAAATTTTGATCAATGAGAGCACGAACAATATGATAGTAATTTGATATGCATTCATTTGACACTGTGTATTGGCAACAATATTTTAATTATTTATATTATGTTACATAAATTCCCGTACGGCGGTAAGCCAAGGCATAAACTAATAATGAGCAAGCTATACTGACTCTGGAGTCTAGATTTTGGATAGACTTGACACAAGTTACCCTTAGCATTTGGAGTCAATAAGCTCTATATGTTTAACTCAATCCCAATTACAAATTGGTGATATCGTGCACATATTTTATTTTCTGATCTAATTTAATATATGCATATTTATCGATCAAACAAAAAAACGAATATCTTAAAAAACCGTTATCTAAGAATATTGTAGTGTATTTGTCTTGTTCTATCCGTACAAAAACTTGAAACTATATACTTCAAGTTTTCCACACATAAGGATATGGAAGTTGGCAAGGTAATTAGGTGCTGCTCGATCAGCCTCTCAATAAATATGATTTGTTCAATTTTTTTATTTGTACTCTAAACATTTTCTTACCTCTACTGCTGATCACGTTCAAATACTAGATCACCCCTGCCACGATGGGGAAGGCCGATCGAAAAAAATGAAACACCGTCATGCATAATGGTGTTATAAGGTTAAAATTGATATGCATCTAATTTATGGTAGTTTATATAAATTTTCCACATTTTGTATGGTGGTTTGCATCAATTTACCTTATTTGTTATGCATTCTTTGTGTTGGTTTGCATCAATTCCCCCCATGTATTATGTACTATGCATAATGGCAATGCATTAAATTTTAAAAATATAAACATGATCGAATTTTTCATAAAAACTCTAAATTTTATATTGTTGTTTGTACTCGTTGTGTTCATTTTTGTAAAACCTTTCCACTGACATAAAATTTATAAAATTCTAAGGAACGGATTTTTTAAATATGTTATATTAAAGTTTGGTTACCAATTATACCCCTGAAAAATAAGAAACACAAGAAAAAGGAGGGACATTTTGGGATTTTCATGTCCCAAAGACTACCACCAAATTCAATTTCAATCTTTTTATCAAATTGAATATTTGTGTTAGTCTAAATTTTACAAAAAAAGTGGCCATAAAATGGACTCCTTCCCTACGAACCCTTCGGGCCCTCCAGTCGATCAGTCCAACTAAAATTTAAACATTTTCTTAACTCTACTATTGATCACATTGAAATACTAAAATTTTAGTAAAAGAACTTTTTGATTTTGGCCCAACTTACCTCCATTTTAACTCTTGAATTTGGCCCAAACACCAGTAAATCCTAAAAAATTCAATATCACTTATGTCACTGGCTTAATGTATGGGGTTTTGTTATCTTGTGCATGGATGCACCGATCATTAACATGAGAAAGTGTAAAAGACTATAAAATATGAGATAATAATTATTTACATTGGAGAATGCATTTGTAGAGAGAGAAATTCAAAAATCCATGAATCTTTGCATTTCCAAATACAAAGAATCATTATCTCTCTTATATTAATTTTATAGTTTTTTACACTTTCTCATGTCAATGATTGGCTCTTATCTTGTGCATCCATGCACAAGATAACAAAATCCGTATGTTAAATGCACCACGTACAAAAAGTGGAAACAATTGTTCTTAGTTAAAATCGCGGAACGACTAGGAAGTAGAAACCTTTTGTCGATTTTATAAGCCTACAAAAATTAATCTAAAATTTTATAATTAACCAATTCACAATGTTAAATGAACATTTTAATACTGTATTTTTATTAGCTAGTCTAATACGTACATTCTTTCTATTACGAGGAAAAAAAAACAAAAACGAGAGTGCATCTATGTGCACCCAAGAGTGCACATTTCTCCTCTCTTCATTGTCTGGAGCTAACGGGGTTATCTTGTTATAATAAATTTAATTTTTATTTAAGAAAAACACACACACACAATTTCCAAGATTAATTATTTCTCTTTCTCTTTTTTTCCTCCTTTTTCCTGCTGCGGTACTATCTTTTCTCCTCGGATACATAAAGAACACATCCAATTGTCTGAATTTCTAAATCCAAAGGTAAATAACATATCAACCTCGTTCCACTGTTCAAAGATGAAAATAATAATAATCCTGAATCCAATTTTTTTCATCAAAATTTCTTTACTCCAAGCAACACTCTTATCTTTTAATCTCATAGTCTTTCTTCACTGACAATGATGACCACACAATTGGGTCAGAACTGATATTTAGTCAATAACAGAGAAACATGAACCTAAAATTAAGTTAATTAAACGAACCAATTTAAACTATATTGATTTCTTTTATCAATAAAAATAATACTGTAATTAGGAATGTGCATTGACTTCATAAGTGTGAAAAAAATTTGTCCAAAAATCATGATGATGCTACAATGACCGGAAGAACGTACCGTGCATTCTCCCGCGTCTCACGAAAAAGGGGAGCCCCCGGGACCTTATAGGGAGAAAACAGGAGGCCCAGACATTTTATGTAAGACATGGGAGAATGCGCGGTACATTCTTCCAGTCAATGTATTATTATGAAAAATTAGTCATCTAAAAAGCATCTATCCACTACCTGACGTTGATAACATAGCCTCATTTAATTGGGGCCTCTGAAAACAATTGGGGGCTATCACAAATTTTATCTTTTTTTATTGATACAATTTTCGTTTTGATAGCCCAAGTTTTAACCTTTTAATTATTAAGTTTCTCCTTTTAGCTCACTCCAACATCTTAAATTTTATTTTGATTACTCCTACAAACACTTTAAGAAACAACGTGTTTTATTTGGCTTTGCCTTGAACTACCTTAGTTTGAATCTTTTTTTTGGAAACCCTTTTACTTGGTGTAATAGGAGATTTAAAAATCCTTCAGAACTTATTTTTGAGAAGCTGGATAGGGCTTTTATGAATGATAAATGGGTGTCGATTCTTCCACAAACTAGAGTCACAAATTTGGGTCTTACATACTCTGATCATAGTCTGATTTTGGTCAAATGTTTTCATTTTGAGAAGCATTATAATATTCCTTATAAGTTTTTCAGATGTTGGCAGCTTAATCCTGAGTGCAAAGATGTTTTGCATTCTTCTTGGTCTAAAAAAGTTAAAGGTTCTCCTAACTTTATCATTGATAAGAAACTCAGTAATATCAGTCTTGATCTGACCAAATGGAACATCAATTCTTTTGGTCATATTAAATCCACAATTGGTAAAATGAACACAGAGTTAGAAAGGCTTCAAGCTCTGCTTTATTCTCCTCGGATTGGTGTTTTCATTCTTAATTATGCCAAACAACTTGACTATTGGTATGAAATAGAGCACTCATTTTATGAACAGAAATCTAGAATAAACTACTTCACACAATACGATAGGAATATGCACTACTTTCATAATACTGTTAAGCTTAGAAACATGTATAACGCTATTCACACAATTAGGGATGATCAGGGTAATTGGTTAGAAAATAGAGATCAAGTTTCGGATCTGCTCACCAGATATTTTAAGAATTTTTTTACTTTCTCTAGTCCAAGTATGGTCGATATTGATGACTCTCTTAAGTATGTTTCCCCTATTATCTCTGATGAAGTTAATGCTACTTTAACTGTTGTTCCGTCCCCAAAAGAAATTTTGGATACTGTTATGGCTTTAGCTCCTTGTATTTCTCCGGGGCCTGACGGTTTCCCAGCTGGTTTCTATTAGGATAACTGGGACACTGTTAAGGATGACGTCATTGCTCATGTGGAGAATTTTTTTCACAAATAGGTACCTGCTTAAACACTCTAACTATACTTTTATAACTTTAATCCCTAAGATCAAGAATGCTTCTTCCCCTCATGAATTCAGACCCATTAGCTTATCTAATTTTGTGTATAAAATAATTTCCAAGATTTTAACTAATCGCTTAAAACCTATTCTAGATAGTTTGATATCTCCTTTTCAGTCTGCATTTATTGCCAATAGGCAGATTCATAATAATATAATCATTACCCATGAAATTCTTCAAGACTTTAAAAAGAAAAATGCCAAAAATGGTCATATTGCTATTAAGCTGGACCTTTCAAAAGCTTTCGATAGACTTGAATGGTATTTTATTATTACTGTCTTTAAGAAACTTGATTTTTTGAAGCATGGTGTCAAATGATACATCAGTGTATCAGTACGGTCTCCTATTCTGTTTTGGTAAATGGTTCGCCAGGTGAGACCTTTTTCCCTTCTAGAGGTATTAGGAAGGGCGATTGTGTTTCGTCCTATATCTTTATTCTTTGTATGGAGGTTCTATCCCAATTGATGTTCACAGCTGAAGATCAAAATGTGATACAGGGTTTTAAATTTAAGAAAAACAGTCCTTCTATTTCACACTTATTTTTCGCCGATGATTGTATGTTGTTTGATAGAGCTTCTATTACCTAAGATAGGAACATAATGAAGATTATTAATGTGTTTTCAAAAGCTTCATGTTAGGCGATTAATTTTGATAAATCGGGTTTCTTTACCGGTGGAAAAATGCATCATCGTCACATCAAACTTTTATCTAAAACTCTTGGTATGAAGTTTCTTAGCCGTGCTGAAAAATACTTAGGTACTCCGTTGTTTATTGGCAGAGATAAGATTAAATATTTCAATTTTCTCATTGAAAGCTATTATTCTAGGTTAAGTTCTACTAAGAATGCTAATCTCAATATTCTGTATTGGCATAGTTCTGATATCTCTGCTTCTCCTTATAAAGTCGCTTGGCCTTCGATTGGAGCTATTGTCATGTGGTGTATTTGGGAGCTAAGATGTGATGTTCTGTTCAGACACATTTCAATTGATTTTCCTCGAGTGATTATTAATACTAAGAGAATGATTAACTCTTATATTGCTCCTCAACATAGCATTTCTGTTCATATTAGTGATCATAAATTCCTTTCTTCTGAGGTGGATCATTTCATGTTTGTTGATGGCTCCTACAAGGATTTTAATATGGGTTTGGGTGTCATCTGGTGTGACTGTGCAGGGAATGTAAAAATCTCGAGAGCTGACTTTGGATTGATATCAGATGCAGTAGGTGTTGAAGCTGCTGCTCTACTTTTGGCAATCTCTTGGGCAGAAGAGATGAATCTCTCCAAAGTTTTCTTTGTTTGTGACTGTCTCCAATTGGTGCATTTTGTTAATGGAGGCAACAGTAATATAGAGTGGCGGAACGGGGATCTTTTAGAACAATGTCGGAGTTTTATATCTATGTCATTATCTTTTGAACTTGTGTATGTTAAGCGTCTGAACAATAGTTTAGCGGATCGACTTTCACGTCGAGCTAGGAGTGATAGTCTTAATGGTCTTTGGTCTCCTTTTCCTCTCTTTTTAAACTTGTCGAGGAATGAGAACCTATCGGATTTCTGTAAATCTTTCCTTTGTTAATGTCATGATGTGTTTTTAAGCAAAAAAAAAAAAAAGAATCTTGCCACTAATCATAAAATTTATATATCTGCTATCTTCACTGTATTTTTATGTTCTCTTTGTTATCTACCGGTGGTATTTTTAATGAATCAATCAACACACATGAGTCTGAATACACAACAACCATATGTAGTTTCTTCTTGAACATCAGCTTGACCTTTACAGTAATTTCTAAAGGGTTGGGACATGCATAGATAGTGTCCATCAAGTATACTCCAATTTGTGTGTATAAGGTACGTAGTCGTACCAACCAGATGTCAGATGACAAAGTAGAGATTTAAGGTATCTGAGGGAATGAAGGTATCAAATCTTTTACTAAATGCAAACTCAATGAGCGGATATTCAAATTGCAAAAGTGGGATATGTATAATCCAAATCAATTATTTCATTCTAATCTACTTCTGTATATTTATTTAAGAGATTATACTGGAATAATTATCAAGGAATCAAGCAGAAGGATTACTACTCCCTCAGTTTCAAATTATAAGGTTGGTTTCATATGCAGTTTACACATGAAACCAGCCTAATAAATGGAGGGAGTAGTAATTATATGCGTTTATAGGGTGTTTCTGTCCAGAAAATATTGAATCATAAATCATTTAGTTGAGTCCGGTTTTCTGTCAAGGCTAGCCTGGATGAAGGAAGATTCAAGATCTGAAGCTGTCAAGGTCTTATTTTTCACTCAATTTGATTTCATTTTATGGTAGAAACAAACCCATTTTTGCAATTTGGGAATTTTTCATTGATTAGACCATGAATTAGACTAATTTCAGCATGGATTTTGTTTTTGATTCCTATAGTTCATGATTTACAATGAATTTTTGATTTTTTTGTGAATTTTGATTCATTTCTTAGAAATTTTTTATGATGTCTGATGTCTGTGGTTCAAGGTTGTTTCTGTCTTTACCAGGTGATGCATTTATACTTCTGACTGATTCTGTATCTCCTAGAGATCTATGTTCAATCAGTTCATGTTGTACTAGTTTGAATACCCTTGTATCTTCGGACCCTAGTTAGTAAGTTCGCGAATGATTCGCGAATCATTCACGAATTTTACCGTTTTATTCGCGTACATTTGCAACTCCGAACCCAAATCGCGTATTATGTGGCATTCCCGGATTATTCGCGAACCGTTCACGAATTTTACGTATTCCGAATGATACGTCCGCTTAATTCGCCATAAATTCTTTAGCTTTTACTTTTCAAAGACTTCACTTTTTGGGCTTTACTGCCTTCCGAGCATACACGACCGAATATTAGACGTGTTGTAATTTTTATGAAACAAAAACGACTGAAGAGATTTGAAGGTGAAGGTGAGAGAGATCTCAAACTCACTAACCAAGCATCTAAACCACCATACGACGTCCTCTTGGATAACTAATGTTGTATATATTATTAATATCATCATATTAAGTTTATTTTTTCTTTAAATAACTCACACATATGCATAAAAATTGGTCTATGACCTTATAAATACAAATTATTTGTTATATATAGATACCGAATTTTCAGAGCCGAACTCACATTTATAAATCGAATTATACACGTACGTATGCCGTTCCGAATTACTGACGAATCACGTCCCGTTGACCGAATTTTGGACCGAATCTGGATTTTACAAAACCGTATAATACTCGTACGTTTGCCGTTCCGTACGTTTGCCGAATCCCGAATTGCTAACTAGACTTCAGACAGAGTGTGGTTATCACAGTGTGAAAGCCTTAGAATTGTGAATTCACAAGATCTTGTTGAATGGAGAAATGGTGTTACGTCGTATAAATGTTTATGCAAGTTTATGTTCAGTGTACAACCTTTACTTGGTATTTGGGTTCATCAAAACCCTGAGCTTGGCAATGTAGCTTATGCCATGCCAGGTTTTTTATCGGTCACTAGGGCTTTTAAATGGATCACTATTGTGGGCACCGGTTTTTGAATGCCAGGTTTATGTAGTTTATGTTCAGTGTACAACCTTTACTTGGTATTTGGGTTCATCAAAACCCTGAGCTTGGCAATGTAGTTTATGCCATGCCAGGTTTTTTTATCGGTCACTAGGGCTTTTAAATGGATGGGGAGTTGGTGTTTCTTCTGTTGGAAAATGTACTAAGTAACAATACAGAAGACAAGTTAGTATACTCAATACAAGATACGTTATAAGTAAGACACAACCAAATATAACAAAGGCACAAACTTGGACTTGTTCTAGTGTGACGTTTTCACAAACATGTTGAATGCAGTAGACATGTAAATTGATGTTAGTTCAACTCATCCCCTATGCTTGCTACAAATGCAATGTTGGTGTATTCCATTCAATACCCAACTTCATAAACATTCCAGGGAATATCGTAAACACAGTTTCAACGTAATTCAAGCATTCAAATCAATAACACAATTGAAAAGAAAAGGACATATAGAATTAGGGAATAAAAATAGCAACCAGTGGATTGAGGCTAGAGAATTCTCTATGTTCTTAAGACGATTGCGCCCCCACAATGATGTTGTATAGTTGATTGGCGTTCGTCTCCCAAGATATAACAATCTCCTTTTTGATTGATGCAACACTTCAAACAATCAAGACTCATCAAACTAAATTGTGCAAAGATGTAATCTCTTTGACACTCTGAACTTGACACAAAACAGGGAATAAAAACATTGATGTCCTTGAAATAAGAAAACAAATCAGATTTTTATAGGAGAAAATTGTGACTGTAGCGAGAGACAGGAGTCTGTTGTGAAGAGGCACCACGTCTGGTCCTCAAACAGACACTAACCCTTTCGGAGAAGACACAACAAGAAGTTAAGAACTATTTGTTGGTTATTTTTGAAACCAAGTAATAACCCTGCTACCAACGCTTGGCATAGTTCCCTTATTTCTATTCAACTGATTAGGAATTATGCCTAATAATTCCAATAATCCCCTACATGAATAGAAATCGTCTATTAGAAGAAAAAAAACGACTCGAAAACAGACATTGAGATTACATAATGAAAGTTACAGTGTCGAGATAGGTGGATTTTGTCTTTGAACCTTCCCTAGTGAATTTTTTCCGAATTTACTAGCCTCCTAGTGACCATTGGTCTTGAACTATTCAACTGTATAATGTTAATTGAGACAACAAAATTCACACTGTTTCTTTCGGGTACCTTTAGTTCTTACAGTTGTATTCATTTTGGCCCCGAACAACTCCCGGTATTCATGAGTGCTATTGGAGAATATAGCCTTAAGTATTCTCGTATAGGTGATCTCCCATTAAGAGTAACCTGTCTTACTCCACTTATTTCTAAGTATAAGAATCGTTAAAAGAATACCTTAACCTCTATCACTTGTACAGGCAACACTGTTTGGGTTTATCATAGGAATGAGTGGAAGAAGTTTTACATCTTCTACGGTGTTTTACTTTGAACTTTACATACGTTTGTTGTCTCTTTGAACCAAGTGTAGTTGCATATTTTCTGATGACTACAACCA
The DNA here is from genome assembly GCF_003573695.1 of Papaver somniferum. Lineage (NCBI taxonomy): Eukaryota > Viridiplantae > Streptophyta > Magnoliopsida > Ranunculales > Papaveraceae > Papaver > Papaver somniferum. Next base: position 8,587,617 of record NC_039364.1, on the reverse strand, counting down.
AGTGAAATTAAAGACTAAAAACTACTAAAACATACAAGATTCAAGATAAACAAGATGTAAAGATTATGAAATATAAAGATTGACAGAACCATACAATGTGGTTCGGCCATCAAGACCTACGTCCACGGGAAAGAAGATGTTTTCTTATTGATTATAAGGTATTACCCTTGAAAGAGTTACAAATCTCTTTTAGATTTCTTACTTTCTCTCTATCTATGTCTCTCTCAGGAATTCTCTGTAGAAAGACCATCTAATATTAGATAAGTTGTCCATCTCCTTCTACATGGACTGGTATTTATAGGCGAAATAAACTCGTGGTGGCTTGATCGTCCGAGCTTGGTGAGCTGTCATTCATCGGTCTTGCAGCTTCGGACTGGTTCTATACTATCCCTCGTGATGGATCGTATGGTTCTTCCTACGAGTTGTCTCGCTCCTCTTCGTATCGCGCTGCTCTTCTAAGGAGAACCTTGTGCTTTGTCACTTCTGGGTAGTAGTATAGATCGTCCGAGTCTTCTGTCACGATGTAGATCGGCCCACGTCTCGTCCTTATCCTTCATTAAATGCGGTCTTCCTTTTTAGACTTGACCGTCTGGGCGGATTAGACTGCTCCTTACACGCGTCATTCATGTGATACTGTAACATGTGCCTCGACTGAGATAAACTCTCCTTTTTAGAGGATGATTCGATGCTCATATCTCATCATCTTATCATGCATTCATCCCTTGAGATGTTGACACGTGGTCATCGGGTATTTTACCTACACATTTTGCTCCGTTTCTTTGCAACTTGCCGAGGGCATGATGGGAAGAAAACTATGTAACCGTCCCGTATTTTTCGCCACGTCCGCGATTTCCTCCACGTCTGCACTTTTAGTGAAATTTTACCCATTGGACTTGAGACACCGGTTGGGGGTCCTTCCGTTTCTTATAAAATATTTTGGGGGGGGAGAGAATGTCGCTTTTATTATCTCTTTTCAGAGTTCAGAACTTTTTCATTCTTTCTCTCCTTTGTCTCTTGTTGTTTCTTCTTAACTTCCTGTCTCCTATAAAGAAGCTTATAATGTCTGGAGAAACTCCCCATCTCGCTCCTCAAGACGGTATGGTCCCCTTTCTTTGCTCTTTCTTTTGTTTTCTCCGATGGTTTACATCGTTATTTTTGGACTCTGTGATCATTATGCTTGTTAGCATCAACGGTTCTCGTCATTGCTCCACTCTCTTTCTTGGGTTCTGCGATCATCATGACTGTTTTGATGATTTCCCCATTTGTCTTCGACTGTGAAGTTTTACTGTTACCGTCGCCGGTTTTTCTACCGGTGCATGTATATTTTGGTTCTTCTTTGTTTTGATTACCATCGTTCTAACTTCCTTCTTTTGTTTAACCTTTCAGCAACACCGGGAAAGCTCCAATGAGACATTCGAGTTCCGACCGTTCCTCTGGTATCCCGGATGAGGCCTTCTTGGAATTGGTGAGGGTTAGACATCGTCTTCAACGGTTTCATATTTCCTTTGCCACTCCCGAGAGTCAGTTTGGTGTTCTTTCGAATGATCCTTTTGAGAAGAACCCATGTGGTCCCAATGAAATCATTGTCACGGTGGGTCAACTCGACGCCGCCTTCGTCTTCCTCTGTACTGTCCGCTAGACCCTTTTCAGTACGAGGTATTGCGTAAGCTTGAACCACAACGAGCTATATTTTAGCCCAATGGTAATTTTTACCGAATCACCCGATAATGTTCTCCCCGAAGCCAATGTAAGGTTACTGAGCACGAATTGAATCAGTATGTTCCTTCTCAGAAGAATTTGTACACTTCTGGTACTTTCGTGGAGAACTATTGGTGTCAACAGTCCGATACCTATGATGGTTTTGGGGTTGGGATTTCTCGGTCTCGAAAAGCTCTCCGAGGTCCTCCGCTTATGACCGACTTAGATCCTCTTGTTGACACCCAACATACGCTTCGCAAGACTCACGATCCCAAATGGCTTGTTTCTCCTATTCGGGTTGTGAGACCTTACATTTTTGGTCGGGATGAACTTGGTAATGTTCTTCCTTATATTCCTGAGATGCATGCCGATCTGCCCTCCTATATGCCTTGGGAGCTTAAATGGGTCATTTCTCGTAGGCGTTTGTCTCAGTCTGATCGGGATACTGAGGATGGTAAGGTAAAACATACTTATTTAACATTTTGACGTATATGTATATATACCTTTCCCCTGTTTTTTGCCGTAACATCCGTTGTATATGTTTTTGGCAGAGGAGGAGGTTAGCTGATGGGTCTGGGCCATCGAATACTTCTGGGGATGTTGTCGAGCATGCCCTGGAAGTTGATATTGGTGCTTTGTTTGGTGAGAAAGAAGTGTTGGATCTTATTGAGTCATTCTTGGATGATCTTGATCAAGCTTTATTGGAAAATCCCATTGAGCCCGATACCGTTGTTGGACTGGAAGTGAGTCTGCCCCAGGCGAGTGATGTTGCTGACAAGGGTACTTTTCCTGATGCTAGTGCTCGGGGTGGTGGCGAGAACATAAGTAATAGCTAGCCTCGTGACGATCACGAGGGTTGGTACTCCTGGTGTACCGAGCAACTTTGTTGGTGGCTTTCCTAGCTCTTCAGCGGATCCGTATAGTGCTTCTTCCGCTAGGCTTTGGTTTAGTGGCGGGTCCGAGGCGATGAAGGTGTTATGCTCGGATAAGTATTCTCAGTTGAGCGAGGACGAGAAAGCTCGTATCTTGACTCCCTTGCCCAAGTCTGCGCAGCAGCAGCTTGTGTTATCGGTATGTGGTGAACTATTAGCTTCTCCTTCTTTTTTGGTCATTTTTTATTTTTGTTTCGTTTTGACAGGTATTGTGATCTTGGTATACTAGAGCAACAATTTGAGGATTGGTATGATTTCCGAGACTCTTGTTGCTAGGAGGAGAGCCAGAACTTCCGAACAAGAGGTGCAACATCTTCGTTCTGCTGTGGAGATGGCTAAGCATGAGGCTTTAGCTTTTCGTCGGGATAAAAAGGAGTTGGAAGGTATTTACGTGCTCCTGTATCTCAGTTTTGATTTTCCATGGTAGGGTTTAGACTTCTGAATTATACCCTGTATTGGTAGCTACGGTCATACGGTTGGATGGGCAGTTATATAATGCTGGTCATAGACATGCTAGAGAGCGTAGAAGTCTTAAACTCAATGTGAGTGCATGCCAGTGCAAGATTGACTCCTTGGATTAAGAGAATGAAAGGTTAGGAAGTATGTAGAAGTACGTCGTGATCGTATTGTAGAGCTTTGTGATTTACTAAATAAGGCTAAGAAGGTGGCTGTGGACCATGCAGATGAGATCAAGTTCTTGCGTGTTCAAAATGATGAGCTTATTGAACGGCAGTGCAACCATTTTCCTGTGCTGGCGCAAGCTGAGGATGATAGGGAAGCACTGAGACAACTCAAGCGGGAGTATATCGCGCTTGAGAGGGATCGTGAAAGGCATATGCTATCATTCCCCCATGGTGATGTGGCCATAACTCTAGCGGAAGCGAGAATTAGTGCTTTAGATACTGAAAAATTCGATTAGAACATAATTTAGCTGCCGTTTTATTTGAGAATGAAGGTTACTCATTTGAAAAATTTGTGAGTCGTCTTAGCATGATATCTTGCCTAGTTTAACCATTTTTTTTTTTTTTGCAGAGGCGTGAAAGCAAAGGTCCGAGTTGGAGAAGCAACTAGAGGAGGAGAGAGCTGCTAGGCGAAACCTTGATGAGGAGATCAACGAGTTGGTAAACCAACATGAAGAGGAATTGTCCGCCGAACGTGCATACAAGAATGAGAAGTTGAGAAACCTTCATGCAGAGTACAAGGCTTTGATAACGAAGACCTGTGAGGCTTCCATGTTACGTGAGCTCCAAAAACTCGCCGATGTTGCTGCTGCGAACATTGTGGTTCCTCCACCGGCTGTCGATCACGAGCCTGAGCATAATGATCCAGATGTCGAGGATATGGTGGATGTTGAGAAAGATGCTCTTGATGGTGGAAAGACTTGAGTCTATCTGTCTCCATACTCGTGTAAGCGTTGCCTCTTATAGGATTTCTAGTTTTCATCTTTTGGTCTGCGATGTTGTTCGAGAGTTTATGTAATGAACATAGCTTGATAGGTTCGTATGCTTCTTTATGAAAACATTAATTTTCGTATCTTTGGAAAGTCCTCAACTGTGGGAGGCGTTATTTTGCCACTTATACTTTGGTAAGTCCTCATGTGTGAGGCACGTTGATACTTTTGAATAACTATTTTATCACTATATCTAGCGACATATTGCTTTTGAATCACGCAATGGTCTATTGTTAATGCCTTTGAAAGAGATTTGGATGTTCATTATTGGTCCAACTTTGGATGACATAGACAAGCAGTGATCAGTTTCTTGATTGGATATGTCACCTCTTACGGTGTTGGGCCTCGAATGTAACAAACTTTCATTTAGCTCTTGCGTTATTGTATGTTTGGTTTTGTAGTGTCCGTTTAGGTTACGCTTTCCCCTTGGCTGAGTGATCAGATGTTTGACTCACTGTTTATGTGTTGTAGGCATGTTTCGAATAGTGATACCTCGGTCGAGTGCTTCTTGCCTTGGCCGAAGGTAAGCATCTTGAATCTGGGTATCTCCTGTTATGGGAGGACATCATCTGATATCATGATCGTGATGGCATTACCTTAGGTTTGTCGTCCGTGTAAGGTAGCTTAGGTTATTTGACCCGCATCATTGGCTGTGGAATGGAATGTGTGTCTAGCACCGTGCCATAGCTTTTGATGGACTTTGCTCTGGAATGTAAGTGTGGTGTGATGAATCTATATGCATGTATAAAGCAAAAGAGGCGAGAAAATAAGCAATAAAAAGTTAAAATAATAATAATGATAAAAAAAAAGAAAACTTAATTAAGAAGTGGAACTGTAATGTTGACAAGAATACACAAAAGGAGCAGTTTCATTATTTTCAAAAGAGGGTTTGGTGAACCCTTAGTACATTTGGGTAAGGTTCGTAACCTTATTAAAAGTAGGGATAGAACCCCTTCTTCAAGGTTTTAACCCTTGGAAGGCTATTTCAGTACCATATGCTCATTTGGTATTAAAAAATATGTTTTGGTTGCTTGTAATTTGGTTGGAGTGACTTTCGCGCTCCATTCTCATTGTTTCATGAGACGACTCAGTTTGAGTTGCTTTTGTTCTAGTGAGGTGTATTGGTTGTTTTGGCTGAATTTGGCCAACGAGCAGTAATTCAGATACTTGGCTCCATGCTGTATAGTAGCCATCGGCAGCCATTCGAGGTTCTATATTATTTTTCAGGGTCTCTTCGATATCACCTCGTCTTATGATACATGGCCAAGGATAGAGGGCGGGCCCTAGATTTATAGGATGTGCCAAACCTCCTATTTTTTCTTTTCGACGTTCTCCTTCGTCCTTTTGGTCAGAAAATGTTTTCTTGTCTCCCGGTGCTCTTGACCAGGGTTGGTACTCGATTCTAAGTTGTCTGATTTGGGCCTTCCATCTGGATACCCTTTTGGTGTCGTCATTATGGTTATGCTTGAATTCTATCACGTTTCTAGTGACAACAGTCACATCGTGCTTTTGGAAGTGATTTCTCCACTTGTGTGTGGCATATATTAGTGATGATATAATTTTCTCCTTCTTCGAATAATTCTTCTCTGTTGGTTTCAGAATTCTCTTTATGGAGCGGACCCGCCTTTCTGTATTTTCTTTGATTTGGGTCATTACCGCACCAATGGATATGTTGGTGGTGGTTAAGTAGACGAAAATTTTCTCGCATGCCTTCTCTTTTATCGAAGGAACGAGTAGTTTGCCTTCCTCCTTTGCTGCTTCATTTTCTAGGCCGGATGTTGTGCCGTTGTCGAAAGGACCTTGTGAGGTACTGTCCCTAGTTTCTTCTTCAAGGAGAAGGTGCTTGTACCCAGAGTAGTTATCCATCAGTGATAGCAATTCTAAACTAGGCGCTACATCAATGAGTCGCCCGATGTTATCTGTTGCGATTAGGGGGTCCAATCTTCCTTCCCCGTCGTTGGGAAGGTTTTGCAGGGCTTTTGATGACATGTTTTTTTTTCGAATTAGGTGTAATGTCTGAGTTCTCGGCCTCGTTCATGCTCGTCATGTAGAAACGTGCACTTTCTTTGCCTCTTGCCTTGTCCTTCTTGGATTTTGATGAATTCACCCTTTGTTCACCATTCTGAACGTCCATATTGTAACAGTATTTAGCCTCGCCCGAATCACTTTGGATTTCGGCGATTCCACAAGGTTTAGGAAACCTTAGTTTATGATGGTACGTAGAGGCAAACCCTTTGATCCCATGGATCCAGGATCGCCCGATGATGGCAGTGTATGGCGAAATTACGTCCACTACGCAGAATGTGGTGAGTGTAAGGATTGCTCCTACACGAATCTCCAGAGTTATTTCTCCTATTGGCGGGTGGATGAGCCATTGAATCCAAATATGTTGTAGGTAGAGGGCACAAGGCACTCATCTCCAAGGCCCATCTGTTTGAATGTTTCGTAGAACAAGATTTCGACAGAACTACCTCCGTCGATCAAGATTTTGGGCATTTCCCATGGCAGTTCTCTAGGTTTTTTTTCCCCACCTTCGTGATCGGGAAAATCAATGGCCTTCGTGACCATTAGTGGGTCGTTTTGGTTTCGTCCTCCATCAGGTGCCTCCGAGGCTGAAAAGCTGATGGGTAGTTTCATCCATTCCTCTATCGGAGGTTCTCTGGCCATACTGAAAACTTCATCACCTTCAAAGTTTATTTTGTGGATTCGTCTTGTAATATTTCCTTCTGGTATGGGAGCAATTATTACTGAGTGCGATATCGTGTTACATCCTAAGTACTGTGCTTCACGAGGGATCTCCGCATGATGTATTGTTGCTCCTGCGATGGGTGGGATCGCCGGTTGTAAGATGTATTCTTGGATCTTTCCCTCGTCGACCATGTACTGCACCATTTTATTTAAGTCTCTACACGAGTCTGTCGCATGGATGTGAAATTGGTGGAAATCGCAGAAGTCTGTTCAATTTTTGGTTCGTTCTGGCTGCTGACCTTTGTTCCATGGGTAAGTGATTTTATGCTTTCCGTCGATCTTTTTGAGGATCTTTGATATGGGGGTGTTCAGCTTCGTGTAGTCTGGGTCTACGAATTTTCCCTTCTTTTGTTGGGCCTGATCTCGCCCTTTCCATCCTCCAGTCCGATGTTTACCGAACTGGGATGACCAATTATTGTATCGTCCCGCTCCTTGGGATGGCATCTGAGGGTTCTGTGGTTCTACCACATTTGCTCCTCTACTGGTTCCTTTTGCCATTTTGTCATAAGTATCATCTTGGAGTTCCTCCAAGGCCACGTAATCCTCTTGGATTTCTCTTAGTTTTCCCAAGTTCTTTGGCATGGTTTCATATATGCGTACAAATATAGGGTCTGTCTTCCTAAAACTATTTTTAAAGCCCAAGATCGCATGGTCTTCAGGGACCTTCCCGATCTCGGCACACAATTTCCTCCATCGTGTCACCAGGGAGCGGAGTGACTCGTTTGGCCCCCGAGACATCTGGAACAGCGCGTCAACTTCTGGTCGAACTCGGCTTTTATGAATGTATGTTTCTAAAAACAGCTCGGATAGGTGAGCAAACGATTTAACTAATCCTTTGGGCAAGTTTTTGAACCACATTAGGGCTTCATCTCTTAAACTGGCTGGGAAAAATTTACACAACACCACATCATAGTGGTCCCATTGGGTTAGTGTCATTCGGTAAGTTCTAAGATGCTCAATGGAGTCTCCCGTTCCGGTGAACGGGGCATTAAACGTCGGTAAGGAGCATTTCCTTGGAAATGGCAATCTTAGCAAATTTTCAGATAAGGGAGATTGTCCTGCTTCTTGCATGACTTCCACCAATTTTTTCCTCTCCTGTTTTCCTGTGGCTTCTCTGTACATTTCCTCAAGCCGGCTGAGTCGATCCTGGAGTTGGTCATCACTTCGTCTTGTTTCGGCCTTCTTTTTTCTTCCCAGAGCTCTCTCGGGCGAGAAAGATGGTTCGTGGTTGCGATATCTTGATCGTCCTGAGTCATCGTCAGAATGTTCGGCATGCGATACAAACTTAGAACGGGTTGACCTCGAGGTATCCACTCGCTTGGTATTTGGGGCTGCGAGGTTCATGGCCTCGTAGTTGGTTTTAACCTCGCCGATTCGATTCTTGTCTCGTTTGTGCTTGGGATCGATATCTGACAATCCCTCGGATGGGCTATCCTCGTGGTCGAAGACACCCTTGCTTCCTCCGGGAAAGCGATCCACTGTTTCCTCGTTACACTAGTGGAAAATGGAGTATCTTTGACCCACATCAGAGACCCTCGTTGACCGTAGCCGACACGTTGACCATAAATAGCCGTCTCTGATTCGGTAAAAACACGGAGAAATTCCGGGTATATAATAAGTCGTCTCTCAATTAAAAAAATTATTTACTATCTTGCCATCATAAAACTACCAATTCAACGACCCTCAACCTCCGATTCAGATCTGGTGATCGATTCTGGGCCCCACAATTTGATTGGTCACGATATGGTAGACTGAAAAGAACGGCTGGATTATAACAATCCTTTCTTCATTTTTATCGATGTGTTTGTACTCATCTCTATCTCTTCATCTTTCATTATCTTCTTTATTCTCTCTCTCATACCTCTTCACTAGCTCACACCGAACTCATGTCCATCCTTCTTTCTCTTGTTTTGTTTTTTTTTCTCTGTAAGTTTAAACATTTGCTCTCAATCGACCTCCATCACCTTCTTCTTCTTCTTCTTCAAAGAATCTGTTTCGTCGATTTTTTCTTCTCGATCCAGATCCTGAAGGTGAAACAAAAGTCAATACCCACAAGCTAATAATCGATTCATCGGTGATCTGCGTTGTCAATGATGAAATAATTCTTGCGATTCATTGGGGTAATTATCTATGACTCAATCTTCTTCATCATCTTCAATTTCAGAAATTTAATTTTTAATATTAGGGTTAGTATGAATTTCCAAGCTCTTGATTTTCCTGGTAATAGTTTCGATTGAAGTGTTATTTTTCTGATTAGGGTTGTGGTTTATTTCAACTGGTTCCTATAATGATTCCTGATGATGATGGTGTGGTGGTGGTGATGAAGCAGAAGTTTTTCAGTTGCACTGCTTATCAGTTCAGTTTTTTTTTTTACTTTGATTTGGTGTTTGTTGATTTGATGGAATTGTAATGAGCACTGTCTTCGATATCAAGAGACTTACTGGAAGAAAGTAAGTCAAAAAATGGTTAGATTTGGATTAGATTTAGATTTGTTTTTTAATTGGTAGTGGGGATTTGTCTGGATTTGTGATTTATGAGTGATTTTGGTTTTGTGTAGGTTTGATGATAAAGAGGTGCAAAGAGATATGAAACTCTTACCATACAAGATTGTCAACAAGGAAAGCCACATGTTGAGGTTTAACTTAAGGATGAGGAGACTAAGGTTTTCAGTCCTAAGGATATTAGTGCTATGATTCTGACCAAGATGAAGGAAACAACTGAAGCATTCTTTAGAAAGAAGGTTAAGGATGATGTCAGTACTGCTCCTGATAAGATTGAGAACCAAATCAAATCAATTCAAATGTGGCTGATTGGTTGTTGTCTTTAGTGTTCTACAACATACTTCAATGATGCTCACTACCAAGGATGCTAGTGTGATTGCTGGATTAAATGTAGCAAGAATCATCAACGAGCCAACAGCAGCAGCTATCGCTTATGGTTTGGACAAAAAGACCAGAGAAAAGAACATCCTTGTTTTTTTATCTTGGTGGTGGTACATTTAGGAGGTATAATTCTTACATAATAAGGATGTATAATTAAGTTAGGTTTTAATCTGCTTTGTATTTTGTTTTTTCTTCTGCTTAGTCTCCATCGATAATAATGGGTCTAAATATTTCTTCTGATAGACATATTTATGATTTTGATATTAATTCTTATTATTGATGATTTCGTTAAGTCATCCCTGTGGCGAATAGGCTTAGGATGCAAACATAATTGGAAACTAGTGTTGTTTGTTAGTACTTGAAGCTTGCAACTGGGAAGAGTAGGTGTGGAAAATGCATATGGTTCCTTGAGATGAGTATCAAAAACTAAAATTAATGTATGTGGGATTTATGCACATATGCCAACAGTGTATTTTTGTATTCTATTATAATCCACGGTAAGTTCCGAACTACATATCCAGCTGATCTGGAACACTTACGTATATCATATTCCCTTGTACTTCTTTCCTGTTCTGGCCATTAGATTTATACTCACCGTTCTCATATATCTTTGATACTTTAGTATTAAGCAAATGTTTGATGATTTCTTTACGGCATTGTACGGTGGTATTCATGTAGCATCTGGGCACGATGACTCCCATTGAACCTGCACTTTGTTTAGTTATTTGTCATTTCTAAAGTTTTAGATGTCTTATATTCACACCTCAGATAATGTCTATTGAATGGTTTAAGACTTAGTGCATTCTTTTCAGGCTCTTTCGTTAAATGAGGTTAAGAAGGGAGGGCTCTCTGCAGGCGATGTTGCAGCGCAATACAAGTACAAGAATGCAGTCATGGATGTCAAAGTTGACACAGAATCAAATGTGGGTCACTTACCTTTGTAATGTGCACTACTGTCTTAAACTTTCAATGTTTATTTTCCTGCATGATTTATAGTTTTTAATCATGATATCTATGTTTATCGTCACTCTGGCAGATTTTGACAACCCTGATATTCTTGGAGAATTGCTTCATTTAATCTGCCCAACTACAACTCTGGAAAGGTACCAAGTTAATTTCTTAAAAATATTTACAAGTGCAAAATCTTAGTTATTATCTGATATACATATACTTTTGTTCTGTTGTAGCTAGAGGCGCAATACTTCCATGATCATGCAACCGTCACAGCAGTTGTTGGCCTGAACCAGTCTACTGTAGTGCGAGCAAGTGAATGCTCCTGATCCAATTGTGAGTTAGTTTGCCTTGAAAAATGTTCTAAACGAGCTGATGTTTTACCAATCAAGATCGCAAATCCATTAGTTATTCCGTATACCATGATTTCCTGACATTGATAATATTTACAAAATATCGCAGATCAACACTTGCAGTGACTTTTACAAATTCTGGCAGGCAACCCATGATTTGCACGATGCCATAAATCTTAAGCAGCATTGGTAGCAACTGATCCTAAGGAAGTTAAGCTTGGTGATAACTTAGAGGTAACACTTTATCGTGCATATGTCTTCAATTACATTTAATCCAACACATCTTAAAGGCATATTATAGTAAAAACCTTGACAATTAGGTACTTATTTGCGTCAGATAGCATGCTGAATCTTGTATATATTCCACTATATCTAACTTGTTGGTTGTTGATGATTTCTAATTTCTTACGCATAATCTTGGATATCGTTAATGAACAGTCTGATGCATTCTGATTTTTAATTTCTTATGATTTATAGTTTAGCTTGTGCAAGTATCTTCTTCTTCCCCTGTATCTGCCTTCGATTTCCCTGAAACTTCTGTTTTGTTGCAATCTTCTTCCATCGTAGTTATAGTCATCTTCCCCCCAGCTAATATTCTTAGTTGTTAAGTTACATATGTGATGTGCCCTTCTAGAGTAACTACAACTAAGGATTGATTTGTCAAATTTACCTCACACATGACCTAGATTAGGTTATGGTTATGGTTAATCACAGAGAATTTGTATGTATGCAAATGATGCAAGAAACATGTTTTTAGCACTCTTAATGATGAGGTTATTGAATCTGGTGGTACGTAGTAGTTCAGGAAAAATGAGATTGTTGGTGATGATTGAAATGAGATTGCAGTTATGGGTGGATTGGAAAGTAAGCTGAGTTTATGATTGTATATTACAATGAGTTTTGCTTGGATTGTATAAGTTGTTCAAATAATGTGAATTATAGTTGTGGTCTTGATTAGTCTGGTAGAATGGAAATGTTATGGTTTGATCCATGCAATTAATGAGCCAATAACTGTTATCTACATGACCTATATGTCAAATTACCTCACACATGTGCTTCAAGCTACTACCCATTGCTAGAATATCTGTCGAATTACCTCACACTATTGTACATGACCTATATCTAGTAATTTATTTTGGTCTACCGTGTATTATGAACTGAACGAAGTTATTGTACTGTTGTTGATTTGCTTTGCAGGAAGTCGCATGTGAACCAAGGACACAACACATTGATGCTCTGCTTGATATCATTTGTGAAGTATTGTCATAGGAGGAGCTGAAATATCATTTTTTTATCAGTTGTCTATTAGTTTAGCATATTGTTGTCAGAATTTAGCAATCTTGGACATGTATTCCCTGAACTCAGTATTTCATCTTTTTTGTGTAGTTTTACACCCAATGGAATGAATGTTAAAATTCTCAGTTAAATTTGAAGTTGTACTTGAATTTCAGTTATGAGTCGTATTTGAATTTCAGTTAAATTTGAGGTTGCATTTGAATTTCAGTTTGACTGTAGTTTGACATGACTGTAGTTTGACTTGACTAGACTTGACTGTTTGACTTAAATTCCAGTAAGATTAATTCAGATTCAACCATTCAGACATTTCAGCTGATCTGAATTTGTATTTTTTTTATATTATAATTAAAATCTACGACCAGTATAGTGGGTCATCATCTAGTTACTGTAAGAAACGGTCTCTGTTCAGAGACCCACGCAATAAGGGTCGTGCAATTAAAAAACGCTTTATAAACGACCCATTCAGAGAACCCTAGAACAGGTCGTTTAACTCGTATATATGACGTGTCCTGGCGGTCTCGGAATGTCTGTTTTCCACTAGTGTTAGTGGTGTCAGAGATGTTGATTCGTTCGTCATCTTGCAAGTGCTCAAAGGGGTTTTCTTCCTCTGGGATCTCTTCGACGGTGGCGAGTGGCATCTTCTTCTTTGCTTTACGTTTCAGCCTACGGTTTCTCCGTTCCAACCTCCTATTAAGCCTTCCTAATTTCTCCATTCTCTCATCCTGAGCCTTTTGGGATTTTAGGATGGTAGTATTAGCATCGCCGAGGTCTGAAGGGTCGTCCTTCTTGGCCTCTCTATTTAATGTTTGACTTGGAAAACGGTTCAACCATCCTGGTTGAGTTAGATGAACGTCAGCATGCCTCTCGAAGGGGTTTCCCTCGCCTTCGGAGCTAGAATTGTCAGGGTTTCCCCTCTCCTGGGATTTCACCGTTTAGCATGGCCTCGCCTGGTTCCATGTCGTCGAGTCCTTCTGGCTGGGCTCCGCCGTTTTCACCTTGGCTCATGCGAGCAGATCGTCGCGTCACCATTATCTTCCCTGTAATATATGCAATAATACTTAATTTTTCTTTTCTTCAGAAAAGTGGGACCCTAGATTTGCAGATCATGTGCAATTACTAAGTCATAGTTCAGACTGGACAATTTAGTACATGAAGACTTTTTAAGTTATTTTGGAGACATGTGAAAATGTCAAAACATTCCCTCTTTGCACGATGAGCTTATGATGAAAAAAGGTGTGTTATCAGTTCTCTTTTTTCAAGAAAAATACCTCCTTCAACACGTTATACCTTTATTGGGGAAAAAACCAAATTATGACGATTGAGTATATCTTCCCATTCTAGGAAACATCACTCATCATCTTTTAACTTTTGATTTTGGATAAACTTTGAGTTTGATGATTGATTATGTACTCATTAATCCTTACCCTTGACTTAGATTTAGGTTCTTAATAAGGAGATCTTGGACTATCTTGAGTTTGATGAAGAACATCATGAAAAATTCGTCATTTCAACTCTCATAAGGTGATATTTTCCTTATGTAGTTTACTGACTAGCATCTCTTCCCAGTTCTCTCATGGAGGAGATTGTTTGAGCACGGAAGTGTTTAAACTTCATTTCTACTCCGATCTACAACACTCTGGAGCTCTTTGAGAAAGGCCTAAAAATCTTTGACATAACAAAAAATCTTAAAGAAAATAGGTGAAAACACGTAGATCTGTTGATTTTGAGTTTCTTCTAGACTTCTCAGATCGTGGAGATCATGTTTGAGTCCGAGCTATACTCATTCATCCCGACAGGACTCTACTCGGTAGTATGAAGGAAACATCACTCTTATGGAGATTATGAAAACAATATAGAGTTGTTATTAGGGAGGTAGATTAAATCTTCATACCTCCCTGTTTCTAGCGCCAAAATGTAGTTGCATATTTTCTGATGACTACACCCAGGTGAAATTAAAGACTAAAAACTACTAAAACATACAAGATATAAGATGAACAAGATGTAAAGAGTATGAAATGTAAAGATTGACACAAGCATATAACGTGGTTCGGCCATGAAGACCTACGTCCACGAGAAAGAAGATGTTTTCTTATTGATTATAAGGTCTTACCCTTGAAAGAGTTATAAATCTCTTCTAGATTTCTTACTTTCTCTCTATCTAGATCTCTCTCAGGAATTCTCTATAGAAAGACCATCTAATCTTACATAAGTTTTCCATCTCCTTCTACATGGACTGGTATTTATATGCGAAATAAACTCGTGGTGGCTTGATCGTCCGAGCTTGGTAAGCTGTCATTCATCGGTCTTGCTGCTTCGGACTGGTTCTATACTATCCCTCGTGATGGCTCGCCTGGTTCTTCCTCCGAGTTGTCTCGCTCCTCTTCGCATCGCGCTGTTTTTCTAAGGAGAACCTTGTGCTCTGTCACCTATGGGTAGTAGTATAGATCGTCCAAGTCTTCCGTCACGATGTAGATCGGCCCACATCTCGTCCTTATCCTTCATTAAATGCGGTCTTCCTTTTTGGACTTGACTGTCTGAGCGGATTAGACTGCTCCTTACACGCGTCATTCATGTGATGCTGTAACAGGTGCCTCGACTGAGACAAACTCTCCTTTTAGAGGATGATTCGATGCTCCTATCTCCTCATCTCATCATGCATTCATCCATTGAGATGTTGACACGTGACCATCAGGTATTTTACCCACACACCAAGATCATGGGATCTCCAATCAACAAGGTAGAGTTTCTTTTATGAAAGATCATGTTTCAGTAGGCTAAAACCCATTCCCCTTGATAACATTTCTCTAGACATCCAGAATTTTATTCTTTATTACGCGCGGTCTATCTAGACTATTCTCTAGAGATTTCAACTTTTATAGCCAATTCCAAGTTCAAGTATTCAGCTATAATTCATGTTTGCAAAACACAAAACACCGGCATTTGGTGATGCCTGAACTCTTCAGTTCGGATATTAGATCTTCTGCCCTTATATCCAAGTTACTGCTTCATTGTCACTCATGCCCCAATTGCAAAACATAAATTATTAAACTTAAAAATAAATCCCTCACAGTAGGAGGATTTATTACCTCAAAACTAAGTTTGGTACTGGTCCACAACCAGTTGGTCAGAACTTAGTATAGTACAGTAAGTACTATCACAAATCATCAACTATCTTTGTGGTTTTTGTGCTTCATTTAGTTTTCAAACTTAAACTTCTCAAAAGTTAAGATGAGTACCTAATGGGCACCACCAGCATAGTAGATACTGTTACAACGATCAACCATCTCTATGGTTGTGCTAATTAACTGGGTCACCCAAAAAACACCAACTTTTCCTTTTAGTTTTCATTAGAAAACCAAATCCATTTGGACCAAACTATGGATTTCCACTTGGGTACAGGTTTAACGTTCTTTAACCCTGTTAAACTTACACCATGGTGGACTTGACACATACATATCCTTTCTTTGGTTAAGTTGGAACAAGTCTTTCTAACTTACTATCCATTTAAGACCAAAACCAAAGTATAGTTGTTTAGCAAAGTCAAACTATACATATATGCTAAATACTATGAAAATGGTTACACTTAAACCATTCAATTGATCCACTATTATTTTGTTTACTGACTAGTCTTTGGATGTATTCAGGAACCACATACCACAATGTCCAACAGAGTACAAAGTGGAAGTTCATATGTATTAGTCTTAAAGTCGAATCAATATAGAAAATGCATCCTTCCAAATTTGTTCAAAGGCAACACATTTTCATATATTTTGGTTGATATAAGGTCAAGACCAAATGAACTTAGTCTTTGCTTAGCGTACTGCACCATGTATCAGTACAATGGTTTCACACTAACCATCCAAAATGGTTTCACAATAACCATCCGGTACCATATATGTAATAACATAATCACTCTGAACTAGGCTGACTTTCCGGCTCTTCAGAATTTTTGCAGAAACAAGACTTAACTTTCTCAAATTTCTAAAAATACTTCCACAATTCCAAAAATTCAGAAATTTGGTGGGGATTATCATCAGAATGTGTATACACGTCCAAAAGGATTAACCCAAATTCCTTTTCAGTAAAAAGATATACCTGAATATCTAACTGATGTGCAAACTGAACCTTTTACCAAATTCACCAAAATGATCCCAAATTTGTGAAATTCAGAAGAAACAATTCTAAAATTTTCACATACCTTTTTCGCAACAATTGCATGCTAATCCTTGTCAAAACTTTTGCTTTAGAGGGATGTCCTTGCGCCTTAAGTTCATGGCGGTCACTACACAACGCCATTGTTCTCTTCTTTTTCTATGATCACAAAACCAAGTAGAGGATAACTTAGTACATTTCATAAATTATAATCGTTTTAAGATTGTTGGAAAATGTACTAAGTAACAATACAGAAGACAAGTTAGCATACTCAATACAAGATATGTTATAAGTAAGACACAACCAAATATAACAAAGGGACAAACTTGGACTTGTTCTACTGTGACGTTTTCACAAACATGTTGAGTGCAGTAGACCTGTAAATTGATGTTAGTTCAATTCATCCCTTATGCTTGCTACAAATGCAATGTTGGTGTATTCCATTCAATACCCAACTTCATAAACATTCCAGGGAATATCTTAAACACAGTTTCAACATAATTCAAGCATTCAAATCAATAACACAATTGAAAAGAAAAGGACATATAGAATTAGGGAATAGAAATAGCAAACAGTTCATTGAGGCTAGAGAATTCCCTATGTCCTTGAAACGATTACACCCCCACAATAATGCCGTATGGTTGATTGGCGTTCGTCTCCCAGGATACAACAATCTCCTTCTTGATTGATGCAGCACTTCAAACAATCAAGACTCATCAAACTAAATTGTGCAAATATGTAACCTCTTTTGACACTCTGAACTTGACACAAAACAGGGAATAAACACTTTGATGTCCTTGAAATAAGAAACCAAATCAGATTTTTATAGGAGAAAATTGTGACTGTAGGAAGAGACAGGAGTCTGTTGCGAAGAGGCACCACGTCTGGTCCTCAAACAGACATTAACCCTTTCGGAGATGACACAACAGGAAGTTAGGAACTGTTTGTTGGTTATTTTTGAAACCAAGTAATAACCCTGCTGCCAACGCTTGGCATAGTTCCCTTATTTATGTTCAACTGATTAGGAATTATGCCTAATAATTCCAACATCTCCTTCACGGGCAAGAAAAAGATGGCGAGTATTTTTATCTTTGGTGACTTGAGGTTGAGCCAAGAATGAAGAGTTATGGTTGTAAATTGTTCCGTAGTAAGAGCCTTAGTCATCCTCATTTGGATTGGGAGTCTATGAGATGGACTCATAGGTCACATGGAGGTGGTTTTAGTAGGTCACAAAGGGTTTCTGGGCAGAACAGTTCTGTATTTGTATTTAACCGGTTGACATTTGAAGACAGACAAAAATTACTTGAACTTGCAATGAGTCAAGTAGGTTTGGAGGTTTCCTAATTTAGCTTCTGGCCCATTGCTCCCCCGCTTTGGTGATGGAGGTGATGGCTTAAAGAAAGACTTGATGCTTTTGTCAGAACGAAGGTTACAACTTTTGAAAGTGTATCAGAAAGGCGGTGGCAGGTACATGGATTGGCAAAGAATGTCTGGGAATCCATCAAATACAACTAGGGTGGCTGCAAGCAAACTAAAGAAGAGTCTGGAACCCCCAAGTAGTACTGGTGCATCGCCTAATGGAGATGATACTATTCATTTGCACAGTTTGAAGAGAAGAAGTGTGGCCATTTGCTTGAAGGAGAGCCTGACACCAGTACTTTGCAAATTTATTCCGACTGGGGGACTTGTGATATCAAAAAGTGGTCCTTTCATCTCGGAAAGTAAGCATGCATCACAGCTTCATCAGTTTCTTTGGTCGGGTGACACATTAGAGCTCAGTCTACATGCCTCGGCTTTGAAGCCATATACTAGAAGAGCATGGCCAACGATGCATGATGCCCTCTACAAAGTGCCAACGTGGAACCCAAAGTCTGGTCAAGAGTATGCTGGCTTATGGGGTGGAACTTTTTGCTGGGCGCCTGGTACACCTAGTGAAGACAAGGGAAAAGCCTTGTTCTTTCTTTTGCTTTCTTATGAAGAATCCGAGGGGCAACAACTTCTGGCGACCAAAATTTTAGAAGGTAACCATTATGTTCATCATCCAAATGGTTCGGCAATGTTTATTGTGAATGTTGATGAGCTATGAACAGAGCGATTCCCGTTACAGACAGATGGAGATTTTGCTAGGCTGGACATAAAACATGCTTGTACAGGGGAAGGTATCGCAGATGGTTATGGTTTTCGGTATCCTGGATATAAGCCTGGTTCTTTATTTGCAATTCAAGATGATCTCCTTGCATTTGTTTGGAAGGAATCTAGAACTGTCTTAACCCTACAGAGGATCAATCTGCAAGAGCTCTTGAGGAAAGGTAAAAGGGTTCCTGCGTTACCTCCTATGGAGACATATCTGACGAGATCATATTCAAATGTATACACAAGCTTCTCCAACTCCACATCTGCACTTTAAGCATCACTCATCTTGTGCTTTTAAGCTTTCTAAGGTTTCCAATCTCATTCGTCTTCTTACTGAAAGTTTACTATTATACTCTCATTCAAATAGCAGAAAGCCTAGTAT
Organism: Papaver somniferum; assembly: GCF_003573695.1. Classification (NCBI taxonomy): domain Eukaryota; kingdom Viridiplantae; phylum Streptophyta; class Magnoliopsida; order Ranunculales; family Papaveraceae; genus Papaver; species Papaver somniferum. Next base: position 8,568,640 of record NC_039364.1, on the reverse strand, counting down.
TCCAGTATCTCGGATTCTCAGTATAAGCAAAAGTGGGTTTAATCTTTGTTTATGTAATTATAAGAGCTATCTGTTGTTTTAGGGGAGGGACCCCTGAAGATGTAAAATGAAATTTGATACCCACATGATTCCATTGTAAACCTACACAAGAAAACTCGTCCCATTGTGGTTTAAGTGATTTTTGGTGTAGCTTTGATCTGTTGAATATGTTTTTCTTTGAATTTTTTAAATTGTTCCATTCGGGAGTTTCATACCTGCCATCTGGTTCGTTTTTTTCTAATGGAAAGACTAAATCTACTTCTAGTACCCCATAGAGTTTCTTTTATGAAAGATCATGTTTCAGTAGGCTAAAACCCATTCCCCTTGATAACATTTCTCTAGACATCCAGAATTTTATTCTTTATTACGCGCGGTCTATCTAGACTATTCTCTAGAGATTTCAACTTTTATAGCCAATTCCAAGTTCAAGTATTCAGCTATAATTCATGTTTGCAAAACACAAAACACCGGCATTTGGTGATGCCTGAACTCTTCAGTTCGGATATTAGATCTTCTGCCCTTATATCCAAGTTACTGCTTCATTGTCACTCATGCCCCAATTGCAAAACATAAATTATTAAACTTAAAAATAAATCCCTCACAGTAGGAGGATTTATTACCTCAAAACTAAGTTTGGTACTGGTCCACAACCAGTTGGTCAGAACTTAGTATAGTACAGTAAGTACTATCACAAATCATCAACTATCTTTGTGGTTTTTGTGCTTCATTTAGTTTTCAAACTTAAACTTCTCAAAAGTTAAGATGAGTACCTAATGGGCACCACCAGCATAGTAGATACTGTTACAACGATCAACCATCTCTATGGTTGTGCTAATTAACTGGGTCACCCAAAAAACACCAACTTTTCCTTTTAGTTTTCATTAGAAAACCAAATCCATTTGGACCAAACTATGGATTTCCACTTGGGTACAGGTTTAACGTTCTTTAACCCTGTTAAACTTACACCATGGTGGACTTGACACATACATATCCTTTCTTTGGTTAAGTTGGAACAAGTCTTTCTAACTTACTATCCATTTAAGACCAAAACCAAAGTATAGTTGTTTAGCAAAGTCAAACTATACATATATGCTAAATACTATGAAAATGGTTACACTTAAACCATTCAATTGATCCACTATTATTTTGTTTACTGACTAGTCTTTGGATGTATTCAGGAACCACATACCACAATGTCCAACAGAGTACAAAGTGGAAGTTCATATGTATTAGTCTTAAAGTCGAATCAATATAGAAAATGCATCCTTCCAAATTTGTTCAAAGGCAACACATTTTCATATATTTTGGTTGATATAAGGTCAAGACCAAATGAACTTAGTCTTTGCTTAGCGTACTGCACCATGTATCAGTACAATGGTTTCACACTAACCATCCAAAATGGTTTCACAATAACCATCCGGTACCATATATGTAATAACATAATCACTCTGAACTAGGCTGACTTTCCGGCTCTTCAGAATTTTTGCAGAAACAAGACTTAACTTTCTCAAATTTCTAAAAATACTTCCACAATTCCAAAAATTCAGAAATTTGGTGGGGATTATCATCAGAATGTGTATACACGTCCAAAAGGATTAACCCAAATTCCTTTTCAGTAAAAAGATATACCTGAATATCTAACTGATGTGCAAACTGAACCTTTTACCAAATTCACCAAAATGATCCCAAATTTGTGAAATTCAGAAGAAACAATTCTAAAATTTTCACATACCTTTTTCGCAACAATTGCATGCTAATCCTTGTCAAAACTTTTGCTTTAGAGGGATGTCCTTGCGCCTTAAGTTCATGGCGGTCACTACACAACGCCATTGTTCTCTTCTTTTTCTATGATCACAAAACCAAGTAGAGGATAACTTAGTACATTTCATAAATTATAATCGTTTTAAGATTGTTGGAAAATGTACTAAGTAACAATACAGAAGACAAGTTAGCATACTCAATACAAGATATGTTATAAGTAAGACACAACCAAATATAACAAAGGGACAAACTTGGACTTGTTCTACTGTGACGTTTTCACAAACATGTTGAGTGCAGTAGACCTGTAAATTGATGTTAGTTCAATTCATCCCTTATGCTTGCTACAAATGCAATGTTGGTGTATTCCATTCAATACCCAACTTCATAAACATTCCAGGGAATATCTTAAACACAGTTTCAACATAATTCAAGCATTCAAATCAATAACACAATTGAAAAGAAAAGGACATATAGAATTAGGGAATAGAAATAGCAAACAGTTCATTGAGGCTAGAGAATTCCCTATGTCCTTGAAACGATTACACCCCCACAATAATGCCGTATGGTTGATTGGCGTTCGTCTCCCAGGATACAACAATCTCCTTCTTGATTGATGCAGCACTTCAAACAATCAAGACTCATCAAACTAAATTGTGCAAATATGTAACCTCTTTTGACACTCTGAACTTGACACAAAACAGGGAATAAACACTTTGATGTCCTTGAAATAAGAAACCAAATCAGATTTTTATAGGAGAAAATTGTGACTGTAGGAAGAGACAGGAGTCTGTTGCGAAGAGGCACCACGTCTGGTCCTCAAACAGACATTAACCCTTTCGGAGATGACACAACAGGAAGTTAGGAACTGTTTGTTGGTTATTTTTGAAACCAAGTAATAACCCTGCTGCCAACGCTTGGCATAGTTCCCTTATTTATGTTCAACTGATTAGGAATTATGCCTAATAATTCCAACATCTCCTTCACGGGCAAGAAAAAGATGGCGAGTATTTTTATCTTTGGTGACTTGAGGTTGAGCCAAGAATGAAGAGTTATGGTTGTAAATTGTTCCGTAGTAAGAGCCTTAGTCATCCTCATTTGGATTGGGAGTCTATGAGATGGACTCATAGGTCACATGGAGGTGGTTTTAGTAGGTCACAAAGGGTTTCTGGGCAGAACAGTTCTGTATTTGTATTTAACCGGTTGACATTTGAAGACAGACAAAAATTACTTGAACTTGCAATGAGTCAAGTAGGTTTGGAGGTTTCCTAATTTAGCTTCTGGCCCATTGCTCCCCCGCTTTGGTGATGGAGGTGATGGCTTAAAGAAAGACTTGATGCTTTTGTCAGAACGAAGGTTACAACTTTTGAAAGTGTATCAGAAAGGCGGTGGCAGGTACATGGATTGGCAAAGAATGTCTGGGAATCCATCAAATACAACTAGGGTGGCTGCAAGCAAACTAAAGAAGAGTCTGGAACCCCCAAGTAGTACTGGTGCATCGCCTAATGGAGATGATACTATTCATTTGCACAGTTTGAAGAGAAGAAGTGTGGCCATTTGCTTGAAGGAGAGCCTGACACCAGTACTTTGCAAATTTATTCCGACTGGGGGACTTGTGATATCAAAAAGTGGTCCTTTCATCTCGGAAAGTAAGCATGCATCACAGCTTCATCAGTTTCTTTGGTCGGGTGACACATTAGAGCTCAGTCTACATGCCTCGGCTTTGAAGCCATATACTAGAAGAGCATGGCCAACGATGCATGATGCCCTCTACAAAGTGCCAACGTGGAACCCAAAGTCTGGTCAAGAGTATGCTGGCTTATGGGGTGGAACTTTTTGCTGGGCGCCTGGTACACCTAGTGAAGACAAGGGAAAAGCCTTGTTCTTTCTTTTGCTTTCTTATGAAGAATCCGAGGGGCAACAACTTCTGGCGACCAAAATTTTAGAAGGTAACCATTATGTTCATCATCCAAATGGTTCGGCAATGTTTATTGTGAATGTTGATGAGCTATGAACAGAGCGATTCCCGTTACAGACAGATGGAGATTTTGCTAGGCTGGACATAAAACATGCTTGTACAGGGGAAGGTATCGCAGATGGTTATGGTTTTCGGTATCCTGGATATAAGCCTGGTTCTTTATTTGCAATTCAAGATGATCTCCTTGCATTTGTTTGGAAGGAATCTAGAACTGTCTTAACCCTACAGAGGATCAATCTGCAAGAGCTCTTGAGGAAAGGTAAAAGGGTTCCTGCGTTACCTCCTATGGAGACATATCTGACGAGATCATATTCAAATGTATACACAAGCTTCTCCAACTCCACATCTGCACTTTAAGCATCACTCATCTTGTGCTTTTAAGCTTTCTAAGGTTTCCAATCTCATTCGTCTTCTTACTGAAAGTTTACTATTATACTCTCATTCAAATAGCAGAAAGCCTAGTATTCCAGTATCTCGGATTCTCAGTATAAGCAAAAGTGGGTTTAATCTTTGTTTATGTAATTATAAGAGCTATCTGTTGTTTTAGGGGAGGGACCCCTGAAGATGTAAAATGAAATTTGATACCCACATGATTCCATTGTAAACCTACACAAGAAAACTCGTCCCATTGTGGTTTAAGTGATTTTTGGTGTAGCTTTGATCTGTTGAATATGTTTTTCTTTGAATTTTTTAAATTGTTCCATTCGGGAGTTTCATACCTGCCATCTGGTTCGTTTTTTTCTAATGGAAAGACTAAATCTACTTCTAGTACCCCATAGAGTTTCTTTTATGAAAGATCATGTTTCAGTAGGCTAAAACCCATTCCCCTTGATAACATTTCTCTAGACATCCAGAATTTTATTCTTTATTACGCGCGGTCTATCTAGACTATTCTCTAGAGATTTCAACTTTTATAGCCAATTCCAAGTTCAAGTATTCAGCTATAATTCATGTTTGCAAAACACAAAACACCGGCATTTGGTGATGCCTGAACTCTTCAGTTCGGATATTAGATCTTCTGCCCTTATATCCAAGTTACTGCTTCATTGTCACTCATGCCCCAATTGCAAAACATAAATTATTAAACTTAAAAATAAATCCCTCACAGTAGGAGGATTTATTACCTCAAAACTAAGTTTGGTACTGGTCCACAACCAGTTGGTCAGAACTTAGTATAGTACAGTAAGTACTATCACAAATCATCAACTATCTTTGTGGTTTTTGTGCTTCATTTAGTTTTCAAACTTAAACTTCTCAAAAGTTAAGATGAGTACCTAATGGGCACCACCAGCATAGTAGATACTGTTACAACGATCAACCATCTCTATGGTTGTGCTAATTAACTGGGTCACCCAAAAAACACCAACTTTTCCTTTTAGTTTTCATTAGAAAACCAAATCCATTTGGACCAAACTATGGATTTCCACTTGGGTACAGGTTTAACGTTCTTTAACCCTGTTAAACTTACACCATGGTGGACTTGACACATACATATCCTTTCTTTGGTTAAGTTGGAACAAGTCTTTCTAACTTACTATCCATTTAAGACCAAAACCAAAGTATAGTTGTTTAGCAAAGTCAAACTATACATATATGCTAAATACTATGAAAATGGTTACACTTAAACCATTCAATTGATCCACTATTATTTTGTTTACTGACTAGTCTTTGGATGTATTCAGGAACCACATACCACAATGTCCAACAGAGTACAAAGTGGAAGTTCATATGTATTAGTCTTAAAGTCGAATCAATATAGAAAATGCATCCTTCCAAATTTGTTCAAAGGCAACACATTTTCATATATTTTGGTTGATATAAGGTCAAGACCAAATGAACTTAGTCTTTGCTTAGCGTACTGCACCATGTATCAGTACAATGGTTTCACACTAACCATCCAAAATGGTTTCACAATAACCATCCGGTACCATATATGTAATAACATAATCACTCTGAACTAGGCTGACTTTCCGGCTCTTCAGAATTTTTGCAGAAACAAGACTTAACTTTCTCAAATTTCTAAAAATACTTCCACAATTCCAAAAATTCAGAAATTTGGTGGGGATTATCATCAGAATGTGTATACACGTCCAAAAGGATTAACCCAAATTCCTTTTCAGTAAAAAGATATACCTGAATATCTAACTGATGTGCAAACTGAACCTTTTACCAAATTCACCAAAATGATCCCAAATTTGTGAAATTCAGAAGAAACAATTCTAAAATTTTCACATACCTTTTTCGCAACAATTGCATGCTAATCCTTGTCAAAACTTTTGCTTTAGAGGGATGTCCTTGCGCCTTAAGTTCATGGCGGTCACTACACAACGCCATTGTTCTCTTCTTTTTCTATGATCACAAAACCAAGTAGAGGATAACTTAGTACATTTCATAAATTATAATCGTTTTAAGATTGTTGGAAAATGTACTAAGTAACAATACAGAAGACAAGTTAGCATACTCAATACAAGATATGTTATAAGTAAGACACAACCAAATATAACAAAGGGACAAACTTGGACTTGTTCTACTGTGACGTTTTCACAAACATGTTGAGTGCAGTAGACCTGTAAATTGATGTTAGTTCAATTCATCCCTTATGCTTGCTACAAATGCAATGTTGGTGTATTCCATTCAATACCCAACTTCATAAACATTCCAGGGAATATCTTAAACACAGTTTCAACATAATTCAAGCATTCAAATCAATAACACAATTGAAAAGAAAAGGACATATAGAATTAGGGAATAGAAATAGCAAACAGTTCATTGAGGCTAGAGAATTCCCTATGTCCTTGAAACGATTACACCCCCACAATAATGCCGTATGGTTGATTGGCGTTCGTCTCCCAGGATACAACAATCTCCTTCTTGATTGATGCAGCACTTCAAACAATCAAGACTCATCAAACTAAATTGTGCAAATATGTAACCTCTTTTGACACTCTGAACTTGACACAAAACAGGGAATAAACACTTTGATGTCCTTGAAATAAGAAACCAAATCAGATTTTTATAGGAGAAAATTGTGACTGTAGGAAGAGACAGGAGTCTGTTGCGAAGAGGCACCACGTCTGGTCCTCAAACAGACATTAACCCTTTCGGAGATGACACAACAGGAAGTTAGGAACTGTTTGTTGGTTATTTTTGAAACCAAGTAATAACCCTGCTGCCAACGCTTGGCATAGTTCCCTTATTTATGTTCAACTGATTAGGAATTATGCCTAATAATTCCAACATCTCCTTCACGGGCAAGAAAAAGATGGCGAGTATTTTTATCTTTGGTGACTTGAGGTTGAGCCAAGAATGAAGAGTTATGGTTGTAAATTGTTCCGTAGTAAGAGCCTTAGTCATCCTCATTTGGATTGGGAGTCTATGAGATGGACTCATAGGTCACATGGAGGTGGTTTTAGTAGGTCACAAAGGGTTTCTGGGCAGAACAGTTCTGTATTTGTATTTAACCGGTTGACATTTGAAGACAGACAAAAATTACTTGAACTTGCAATGAGTCAAGTAGGTTTGGAGGTTTCCTAATTTAGCTTCTGGCCCATTGCTCCCCCGCTTTGGTGATGGAGGTGATGGCTTAAAGAAAGACTTGATGCTTTTGTCAGAACGAAGGTTACAACTTTTGAAAGTGTATCAGAAAGGCGGTGGCAGGTACATGGATTGGCAAAGAATGTCTGGGAATCCATCAAATACAACTAGGGTGGCTGCAAGCAAACTAAAGAAGAGTCTGGAACCCCCAAGTAGTACTGGTGCATCGCCTAATGGAGATGATACTATTCATTTGCACAGTTTGAAGAGAAGAAGTGTGGCCATTTGCTTGAAGGAGAGCCTGACACCAGTACTTTGCAAATTTTTCCGACTGGGGGACTTGTGATATCAAAAAGTGGTCCTTTCATCTCGGAAAGTAAGCATGCATCACAGCTTCATCAGTTTCTTTGGTCGGGTGACACATTAGAGCTCAGTCTACATGCCTCGGCTTTGAAGCCATATACTAGAAGAGCATGGCCAACGATGCATGATGCCCTCTACAAAGTGCCAACGTGGAACCCAAAGTCTGGTCAAGAGTATGCTGGCTTATGGGGTGGAACTTTTTGCTGGGCGCCTGGTACACCTAGTGAAGACAAGGGAAAAGCCTTGTTCTTTCTTTTTTTCTTATGAAGAATCCGAGGGGCAACAACTTCTGGCGACCAAAATTTTAGAAGGTAACCATTATGTTCATCATCCAAATGGTTCGGCAATGTTTATTGTGAATGTTGATGAGCTATGAACAGAGCGATTCCCGTTACAGACAGATGGAGATTTTGCTAGGCTGGACATAAAACATGCTTGTACAGGGGAAGGTATCGCAGATGGTTATGGTTTTCGGTATCCTGGATATAAGCCTGGTTCTTTATTTGCAATTCAAGATGATCTCCTTGCATTTGTTTGGAAGGAATCTAGAACTGTCTTAACCCTACAGAGGATCAATCTGCAAGAGCTCTTGAGGAAAGGTAAAAGGGTTCCTGCGTTACCTCCTATGGAGACATATCTGACGAGATCATATTCAAATGTATACACAAGCTTCTCCAACTCCACATCTGCACTTTAAGCATCACTCATCTTGTGCTTTTAAGCTTTCTAAGGTTTCCAATCTCATTCGTCTTCTTACTGAAAGTTTACTATTATACTCTCATTCAAATAGCAGAAAGCCTAGTATTCCAGTATCTCGGATTCTCAGTATAAGCAAAAGTGGGTTTAATCTTTGTTTATGTAATTATAAGAGCTATCTGTTGTTTTAGGGGAGGGACCCCTGAAGATGTAAAATGAAATTTGATACCCACATGATTCCATTGTAAACCTACACAAGAAAACTCGTCCCATTGTGGTTTAAGTGATTTTGGTGTAGCTTTGATCTGTTGAATATGTTTTTCTTTGAATTTTTTAAATTGTTCCATTCGGGAGTTTCATACCTGCCATCTGGTTCGTTTTTTTCTAATGGAAAGACTAAATCTACTTCTAGTACCCCATAGAGTTTCTTTTATGAAAGATCATGTTTCAGTAGGCTAAAACCCATTCCCCTTGATAACATTTCTCTAGACATCCAGAATTTTATTCTTATTACGCGCGGTCTATCTAGACTATTCTCTAGAGATTTCAACTTTTATAGCCAATTCCAAGTTCAAGTATTCAGCTATAATTCATGTTTGCAAAACACAAAACACCGGCATTTGGTGATGCCTGAACTCTTCAGTTCGGATATTAGATCTTCTGCCCTTATATCCAAGTTACTGCTTCATTGTCACTCATGCCCCAATTGCAAAACATAAATTATTAAACTTAAAAATAAATCCCTCACAGTAGGAGGATTTATTACCTCAAAACTAAGTTTGGTACTGGTCCACAACCAGTTGGTCAGAACTTAGTATAGTACAGTAAGTACTATCACAAATCATCAACTATCTTTGTGGTTTTTGTGCTTCATTTAGTTTTCAAACTTAAACTTCTCAAAAGTTAAGATGAGTACCTAATGGGCACCACCAGCATAGTAGATACTGTTACAACGATCAACCATCTCTATGGTTGTGCTAATTAACTGGGTCACCCAAAAAACACCAACTTTTCCTTTTAGTTTTCATTAGAAAACCAAATCCATTTGGACCAAACTATGGATTTCCACTTGGGTACAGGTTTAACGTTCTTTAACCCTGTTAAACTTACACCATGGTGGACTTGACACATACATATCCTTTCTTTGGTTAAGTTGGAACAAGTCTTTCTAACTTACTATCCATTTAAGACCAAAACCAAAGTATAGTTGTTTAGCAAAGTCAAACTATACATATATGCTAAATACTATGAAAATGGTTACACTTAAACCATTCAATTGATCCACTATTATTTTGTTTACTGACTAGTCTTTGGATGTATTCAGGAACCACATACCACAATGTCCAGAGTACAAAGTGGAAGTTCATATGTATTAGTCTTAAAGTCGAATCAATATAGAAAATGCATCCTTCCAAATTTGTTCAAAGGCAACACATTTTCATATATTTTGGTTGATATAAGGTCAAGACCAAATGAACTTAGTCTTTGCTTAGCGTACTGCACCATGTATCAGTACAATGGTTTCACACTAACCATCCAAAATGGTTTCACAATAACCATCCGGTACCATATATGTAATAACATAATCACTCTGAACTAGGCTGACTTTCCGGCTCTTCAGAATTTTTGCAGAAACAAGACTTAACTTTCTCAAATTTCTAAAAATACTTCCACAATTCCAAAAATTCAGAAATTTGGTGGGGATTATCATCAGAATGTGTATACACGTCCAAAAGGATTAACCCAAATTCCTTTTCAGTAAAAAGATATACCTGAATATCTAACTGATGTGCAAACTGAACCTTTTACCAAATTCACCAAAATGATCCCAAATTTGTGAAATTCAGAAGAAACAATTCTAAAATTTTCACATACCTTTTTCGCAACAATTGCATGCTAATCCTTGTCAAAACTTTTGCTTTAGAGGGATGTCCTTGCGCCTTAAGTTCATGGCGGTCACTACACAACGCCATTGTTCTCTTCTTTTTCTATGATCACAAAACCAAGTAGAGGATAACTTAGTACATTTCATAAATTATAATCGTTTTAAGATTGTTGGAAAATGTACTAAGTAACAATACAGAAGACAAGTTAGCATACTCAATACAAGATATGTTATAAGTAAGACACAACCAAATATAACAAAGGGACAAACTTGGACTTGTTCTACTGTGACGTTTTCACAAACATGTTGAGTGCAGTAGACCTGTAAATTGATGTTAGTTCAATTCATCCCTTATGCTTGCTACAAATGCAATGTTGGTGTATTCCATTCAATACCCAACTTCATAAACATTCCAGGGAATATCTTAAACACAGTTTCAACATAATTCAAGCATTCAAATCAATAACACAATTGAAAAGAAAAGGACATATAGAATTAGGGAATAGAAATAGCAAACAGTTCATTGAGGCTAGAGAATTCCCTATGTCCTTGAAACGATTACACCCCCACAATAATGCCGTATGGTTGATTGGCGTTCGTCTCCCAGGATACAACAATCTCCTTCTTGATTGATGCAGCACTTCAAACAATCAAGACTCATCAAACTAAATTGTGCAAATATGTAACCTCTTTTGACACTCTGAACTTGACACAAAACAGGGAATAAACACTTTGATGTCCTTGAAATAAGAAACCAAATCAGATTTTTATAGGAGAAAATTGTGACTGTAGGAAGAGACAGGAGTCTGTTGCGAAGAGGCACCACGTCTGGTCCTCAAACAGACATTAACCCTTTCGGAGATGACACAACAGGAAGTTAGGAACTGTTTGTTGGTTATTTTTGAAACCAAGTAATAACCCTGCTGCCAACGCTTGGCATAGTTCCCTTATTTATGTTCAACTGATTAGGAATTATGCCTAATAATTCCAACATCTCCTTCACGGGCAAGAAAAAGATGGCGAGTATTTTTATCTTTGGTGACTTGAGGTTGAGCCAAGAATGAAGAGTTATGGTTGTAAATTGTTCCGTAGTAAGAGCCTTAGTCATCCTCATTTGGATTGGGAGTCTATGAGATGGACTCATAGGTCACATGGAGGTGGTTTTAGTAGGTCACAAAGGGTTTCTGGGCAGAACAGTTCTGTATTTGTATTTAACCGGTTGACATTTGAAGACAGACAAAAATTACTTGAACTTGCAATGAGTCAAGTAGGTTTGGAGGTTTCCTAATTTAGCTTCTGGCCCATTGCTCCCCCGCTTTGGTGATGGAGGTGATGGCTTAAAGAAAGACTTGATGCTTTTGTCAGAACGAAGGTTACAACTTTTGAAAGTGTATCAGAAAGGCGGTGGCAGGTACATGGATTGGCAAAGAATGTCTGGGAATCCATCAAATACAACTAGGGTGGCTGCAAGCAAACTAAAGAAGAGTCTGGAACCCCCAAGTAGTACTGGTGCATCGCCTAATGGAGATGATACTATTCATTTGCACAGTTTGAAGAGAAGAAGTGTGGCCATTTGCTTGAAGGAGAGCCTGACACCAGTACTTTGCAAATTTATTCCGACTGGGGGACTTGTGATATCAAAAAGTGGTCCTTTCATCTCGGAAAGTAAGCATGCATCACAGCTTCATCAGTTTCTTTGGTCGGGTGACACATTAGAGCTCAGTCTACATGCCTCGGCTTTGAAGCCATATACTAGAAGAGCATGGCCAACGATGCATGATGCCCTCTACAAAGTGCCAACGTGGAACCCAAAGTCTGGTCAAGAGTATGCTGGCTTATGGGGTGGAACTTTTTGCTGGGCGCCTGGTACACCTAGTGAAGACAAGGGAAAAGCCTTGTTCTTTCTTTTGCTTTCTTATGAAGAATCCGAGGGGCAACAACTTCTGGCGACCAAAATTTTAGAAGGTAACCATTATGTTCATCATCCAAATGGTTCGGCAATGTTTATTGTGAATGTTGATGAGCTATGAACAGAGCGATTCCCGTTACAGACAGATGGAGATTTTGCTAGGCTGGACATAAAACATGCTTGTACAGGGGAAGGTATCGCAGATGGTTATGGTTTTCGGTATCCTGGATATAAGCCTGGTTCTTTATTTGCAATTCAAGATGATCTCCTTGCATTTGTTTGGAAGGAATCTAGAACTGTCTTAACCCTACAGAGGATCAATCTGCAAGAGCTCTTGAGGAAAGGTAAAAGGGTTCCTGCGTTACCTCCTATGGAGACATATCTGACGAGATCATATTCAAATGTATACACAAGCTTCTCCAACTCCACATCTGCACTTTAAGCATCACTCATCTTGTGCTTTTAAGCTTTCTAAGGTTTCCAATCTCATTCGTCTTCTTACTGAAAGTTTACTATTATACTCTCATTCAAATAGCAGAAAGCCTAGTATTCCAGTATCTCGGATTCTCAGTATAAGCAAAAGTGGGTTTAATCTTTGTTTATGTAATTATAAGAGCTATCTGTTGTTTTAGGGGAGGGACCCCTGAAGATGTAAAATGAAATTTGATACCCACATGATTCCATTGTAAACCTACACAAGAAAACTCGTCCCATTGTGGTTTAAGTGATTTTTGGTGTAGCTTTGATCTGTTGAATATGTTTTTCTTTGAATTTTTTAAATTGTTCCATTCGGGAGTTTCATACCTGCCATCTGGTTCGTTTTTTTCTAATGGAAAGACTAAATCTACTTCTAGTACCCCAGAATGATGAATATCTTTGGGGCTACTGACAAATTCTTTCATGATGAAAATGCGCAGTTACTTTCTTCATTGTCACTGGAAATGCTCAAAAAGTTTAGCAAATAATCTTTTATAGGTGATCTGCTTGCTCTATTTTTTTTTTTGCAAACATGTGATAATCGGCAGCGGACAGTAGCAATTTACACTCTGAAACGGTACGTGACTTGCTATAATAGTATAATGTGAACTGAATTCGCTGAAGCTTCCAAATTGTCAGGACTTTCCATTTTTAGCCACAAACCTCAAAACAACTTAGAGATGTCAATAACAGAAGTCAACTGGTCAAAGGTCGATTATCTAAACAGTCATCTAAAATCGCCAATCAACATATATAGACCCTAATAAAATTTCATTCCCATCTAAAAAAACACATTACAAGTATTTTGTTGCATCTGCCATGAAGATGTTGCAACTAAATGACCCCAGAATCTGATCAACAAAATCTGTGCAAGTGAGCTTTCAAAAACTCAATTTTTTCATTGTTGCTTAAGATATTTAGAGGTAATTGGATTTGATACTTGATCAATGGAAACCAAACAAAGGCAGAGTTACATATCAATGGAGGAAGAGAAGGAATTTTTTTTTTTTTGATCGATGGAAGAAAAGGAATATGGTAGTAGAGAAAATGAAAATGAGGAGATAAAGTATGGTGGAATGAAATCCATGCCCTTCATAATAGGTATGTTTTACGTACTGATCGAGAGAAACGAAGATAAAGTGAATAAAAATTCTATTCTTCTTGATCATGCATAATCAATATATAATCTTCTTTCGGTTTCCATGCATGTTCACGTTTTCTGTAAAAATTGGTAATGAATATAAGCTGGTATGATGAAGTTATAACAATCTTGAATAACTTGAACTTGTATATTGAAGATTTGATTTTACATTTTCTCAGTTTTACAGAAGAGAGTTTTTTTTATGAAAGAGAAACTAAATCTCAGGAGATAAACTAAAAAGCAAAACACGCACTTCTCAAATGAGTCTGAGAAGTATTAAAAAGACACAACCAAAGAGAGACTCACATGAGTCAGTCACACCAACGCAACATAAGGTAAAATACAATAGAAATGTAAAATACATTTCACTACCCCCCTCAAGCTCATGGGGAGTAAGGACCCTGAGCTTGTGACGCAGTTGACTAAACCTTGGACCATGCAGTGCTTTAGTGAATACATCCGCCACCTGATCAAGGATAGAAATGCAGAAAAATCGCAATTGATCTGACTGCACAGGTTCTCTAACAAAGTGAAAATCAATGGAAACATGCTTCATTTTACTATGCATAATAGGGTTGCTAGCCAGAGAAATAGAGGAGATGTTATCACAACCAATAGATGGAATCACAGCCAGAAAGATGCATAGGTCTCGAAGCAACTGATAAACCCAAGCAAGTTCTGCAGCAGTTTGAGCTAAGCACTTGTACTCTGCCTCAGTACTTGTTAAGGATCGAGCAAGAGAGAGGAGAGCATAAACGCGGAAGCATAAAAGACTACATTGATAATAATTCGGTGTGTCAACTTTCATGGCTCAACAGCCTATTTATATTGTTCACAAACTTGACGACCACTCAAGGTACTTTCCTAACTAAGATCAAACTCTAAACATAGACACTTTCCTAATATAACTCTCACAACTTAATGTGCATATCTCCTAAATATAGACTCTCATATATTATTTCCTAATACCCTCCCTCAAGATGGAGCATGTAGATCACAAATGCCCATCTTGGACCAAAGAAATTTAACTTCGGTTTTCTTTCTTTTCTTTTTTTTTTTCAACGCTTTTGCGGAAAAAAAAATATCTTCAGATCATAGTTTAAGGACGTTTCGGTCCCCTTCGTAGTTTAAGGACATTTCGGTCCTCTTCGTAGTTTAAGGACATTTCGGTCCCCTTCGTAGTTTAAGGACATTACGGTCCCATCGTAGTTTAAGGACATTTCGATCCTGTTCGTAGTTTAAGGACGTTTCGGTCCCCTTCGTAGTTTAAGGACATTTCGGTCCCATCTTCGTAGTTTAAGGACATTTCGGTCCCATCTTCGGAAGTTTAAAGACATTACGGTCCCATCTTTGTAGTTTTAGGACATTACGGTCCCATCTTCTGAAGAATACTTCTTGTACTCTTGTTTTCTTGGTTTCTTCGATAGAATATTTTTTGTACTCTCTCGACAACTCATAGGATTTCAGCCTATTATTGTTGTTCTTTTCTCATCACCTCTTGGTGATTGTTTTCTTCTCTCTCTTTTTTTTTTTTTTTTTTCTTCACAACATGAATGTTGTTTCTTCTTTTCTTGTTCCAGTCACGCTATTTTTGCGAAACCTTCACACTTCTTTGTTCTTCAAGATTCTCTCACAATCTTGTCGTCTTTACAAAGTCTGCCACACTTTGTAGGATCTCCAAGTTTCTACCACAAACTCTTCAACCACACTTCACTTCTTCCAACATGTTTAACAGCTTTCTGCAATACCTCTGACAGAACTGTCACACTTGCTTCTGTTACGCTTCTGTAACGATTCTTCTTTGTAACATCTCTTCTCTAACAATTCTGTAACTGTTACTGACTTTAAGTAACACCTCTGACAGAACTGTCACACTTGCTGTTACGCTTCTGTAACGATTCTTCTTTGTAACATCTCTTCTCTAACAATTCTGTACTGTTACTGACTTTCAATAACACTTCCTCACAAACCCTAAACATCACGTACTGTGATTTTTTTTTTTTTTTTTTTTTTTTTTTTTTTTTTTTTTTAGAGCATCATCTAATTTTGTTGCTCCAAACTTCACCAATTCAATCAACAGTAGTAACCACCGCATCATATTCTTCTCTGATTTTCTCGGTGGGGAAATCTCTGCTCAATCTTCTCATAATTCAATGGCAACAGCTTTTTTTTTTTTTTTTTTTTTTTTTGCGGTAGGTAACCATAGCAGCAGTCATCGAACCCTACAGTTGCCATCAATGTTTCCTCTCGAACTCCAGCAGCAACTTAACCAATTTCTTTCATCGTCCTTCACAGCCCAAACAACACAACGTCTTCTTCTTAACCACCGGCAGTATCATTAATTCTTCTCGGTTTCAAACTCCAAAACGAACCCAATCAATCACAATAGCTAACCCTAATTCTTTCCTTCTTCAATTGCCTATAGCATGGACGACATCAGTTTCTCCCCCTTCACAGCCAATCAATCCATATTTAACAACATCAGATGCTGCATTTTTTTTTCCTTCTTTCTTAGCTTAAACACACAACAACTACAGAACCCATCTCTCGGCATCTGGATCACTCTTTTGTGCTGGTAATCGGAGTTATTAAGTAATTCAAATTCCCATATTAACCACCTATTTCCTTGTTTATCTCCACTTCTAAAAAAACAAGTTCTGACTTTTTCTTTTTCTTTTTAAACACGATCACACCCCAACACACGCCTCCACCTAGTATTATCACCGAGCTACTTGTTTTACTGGTTTATCGGCACAAATAACCTGACCAAGACCACCGTAAACTTGTACCAAAAACTTACCTCTTGACCCTTGGTGAACAACTTCCAACACCATGCAAACGTACGTACTGTTCAACCCACATAACCGCAGCAACAATTGAACCTTCTTAACAGCACGCGAACAAACCCACACGAACGGACTTTGATAGGCAACAAGTTTTGGATCAGCATCTACCGGCTACACCTTCTTCTTAGCTCACAATTATCATCAGAACTTTAAGCAGCCGATTTTTTTTTTTTTTTTTTTTTCCTTCTTAAACGTGGAACTCTATACCAAAACATCTAACTTCTCTTCCTCTCCTCTCTCCCTCTCACCTTGCTCTGATACCATGTTAAGGATCGAGCAAGAGAGAGGAGAGCATAAACGCGGAAGCATAAAAGACTACATTGATAATAATTCGGTGTGTCAACTTTCATGGCTCAACAGCCTATTTATATTGTTCACAAACTTGACGACCACTCAAGGTACTTTCCTAACTAAGATCAAACTCTAAACATAGACACTTTCCTAATATAACTCTCACAACTTAATGTGCATATCTCCTAAATATAGACTCTCATATATTATTTCCTAATATATACCATGTTAAGGATCGAGCAAGAGAGAGGAGAGCATAAACGCGGAAGCATAAAAGACTACATTGATAATAATTCGGTGTGTCAACTTTCATGGCTCAACAGCCTATTTATATTGTTCACAAACTTGACGACCACTCAAGGTACTTTCCTAACTAAGATCAAACTCTAAACATAGACACTTTCCTAATATAACTCTCACAACTTAATGTGCATATCTCCTAAATATAGACTCTCATATATTATTTCCTAATAGTACTGGATCTAGCCACAGTAGACTACTTTTTAGAGGACCAAGTTATTGGATTAATACCAAAAAATAGACAGAAACCACTAGTAGATCTTCTGTCAGTGGGATTACCAGCCCAATCAGCATCACTGAATCCTTGTAAAGCAACCAAATCTTTGGTGAATAAGATGCCCTAGTCCAGGGTACCTTTGATGTACCTCAAAATTCTCTTTGCAGCAACCATATGAGTTGTAGTGGGCTTTTGCATGTGCTGGAAAACCTGGTTAACATCAAAACTGATTCCAAGTAAGATATTGCAGACCACCAACTAGAGGTCTGAATTCAGTAGGGTTATCAAGATATTCTCCATCACCAGGAAGAAGTTTAGTAGATGAACAAGCAGGAGAATGACAAGATTTATCACCCACCATATTAGTCCCTTTGAGAAGATCCAAAGCATACTTGGATTGAGACAGAAAAAGTTTAGATTTATCTCTTTTAACCTCCAATCCTAGAAAGAAGTGCAGAGCACCCAAGTCTTTAACAAGGAAAGACTTACCTAGTTTACTTATGAGAGACTTGATGTAATTTGAGTCATTTCCTGTCAGCAAGATGTCATCCACAATACACCAAGCAGATCATTAACAACTTACCCTTTTTGAGCACAAACAGAGAAGTGTCTAAAATAGAAGCAACAAACCCCTAAGAAAATAGTGCATCAGAAAGTTTTTCATATCAGGACCTTGGGGCTTGCTTCAGTCCATAAATCGACTTGTGTAATTTACACACATAGTCAGGATGATCAGTATCTACAAACCCTGCAGGTTGTTGCATGAAGACTTCTTCCTTCAAATCTCCATGGAGAAAGGCATTATTGATATCCAGTTGAGTGATGGACCACTCAAATTGAACTACAATAGAAAGAATGATCTTGATAGTAGTTTTCTTAGCAACTGGACTAAAAGTTTCAGAAAAATCGACCCCTTGATGTTGGTGAAATCCCTTAGCAACTAGTCTTGATTTATGTTTATCAATAAAACCATTAGCTTTGTGTTTTATTCTAAACACCCATTTGTAGCCTACTACATTTTCACTTGGATAAGGTGCAACCAAAGACCAAGTGCCAGCTTGAATATGTGTAGTGATTTCTTCAGCCATGGATGAATACCTATCCCTATATGATCGATTTCATACTAAAGATCTCCCAAGCCAGCTCATGTGAGAGAGATCAAATGAGGCTTGCCTCCTTCTGTTTGGTAATCAAAAGGTTTCGACATGATTATTTCTTGGTTTCTTTCAATAACTTTCTCAAATGTTTTCATCCATCTTATACGAAGGAGGAGATATGTTTTTCAACGATTTTGCGTTTCTCAATTGTATATACATTTGGGGGTATATAAAGTTACCGGATCTGATGGGGTAGAAAGAAAAGTATTGGGGTACATAGATCAAGGGGTATCACTAGTGTTTTTTAGGATATATTAAGAAATACCCTAGTTTATTTAGGGAAAACCGGATTTGTTTGGTCCCGTGTCAATGAGTAAGTCTCTATGAGATCAATAAGACTAATCCGTTTCCTTATCTCCACGAGACTAAAAGATCTACACAATATTATCGCGAGAATACAGATAGTGATGGCCCATGAAATGTTTATACCAACAAACTAAAGTTGTTCGTAAAGATTTGGAATTTAAAAAGACACTACTTATCACCTAAATATGATATCTAGAAACGACCATATGATATCTAGCAACGTGAATATCTAGCCACTCTAGTGTTTGATCAAATATTCGTGTGGGAACTAGGAAGTCTCCACGCCTGCACGGAGATAACACTTGTCATTTACCTGTTGTTCTCGAATACAACCCGATATTAAAGCTGTTAGTGAAAAGTCTACGGTTGAAAGATGAGTCGAAGCCAACCATAAAACAACTACGGTTAGTTTATTGAATATCCGACCCAACCGTTTTTTATTATTATTATTCTTTTTTTTCTTTTTTTTTTGACATCCAGAATTATTTACGGTGAGGTTTTACTTTAGTTTTAGCCAACAGTAAGATATTTAGGTCTGAAATTTTATTAAACCCAACCGTAACACATTCAGAAATTGAATTTAATTTGCGTCCTATTTTTTCACACTTTCTAATCAATCTAACCTATTTGAATTCAAAAATAACAAATAAAGATGGGTCTTTTAAATTTTACATCACATAAGCCATGCAAATTGATTTATCCGGTGGTTAATGTGTTTGAAATTTTTGTTCTTGATCAATTGGACGACCTTCGTTAATGATTGGAGAATTTATTGATTGGAGTCATAACATTCTTTATCAACCTTCTTTTTCCCCGTCTTTTAACATAAATTTTGATCGACAATCATATTGATTGAAGATGGTAAAAAGAATTCAATTGAAAAAAAAATGAGGAAACAAGTTTTTTTCTTTTAGGAGTGGGAGGATGGAGAGGAAGTTTATTTGACTTCGAAATAGAAATAAGCTAGGTTTTGTTTAGTTATTATTTGATGGAGGATAATTTAGACATTTGAAACTGTTCTAGGACACCTCCTAACTAACTTTTTAGTCATTAGGAATCCAAGTGAAACCCCTCTATTGAAATGTGAGGCCCCAATAATAGGCTTCTTCTTTTGATACTCTTTGCGCATGCAAGTTTTGCATGACATTTGGGGGAGATTAGCAATCCGAAGTACGAAAATATGAATTTTTCATCACGGGTTATTGGGTATGAGTTTTTCGTCTGTTTCATATGCTCAACAAGTTAAAATGCTATCATGAAGTGCAAGTGAATTTCAGTTGCAGATTGAGGGGAGGTATAAAAGAAAGAGTGTAATGGTAATATGTGTAACTTTAAAGTTTATGAAATGCCAGAGAGAAATACGGCAAGCTTTTCAGGACAGCATATTGGGTTGTTAACACAGTTTTCTAAGACATTGGAGTAAACTACATACAGTACACTTCTCCACACATATATAATTTATGATCAAATCTGTTCAGGCTCCACACGTGGTTACGTTCACCTCATGTTTGAAACAAGAAACCAAAAGTGTTATTATGAATTACTTGTGCAATGGCAGTGCCCATTCTTAGTATGTACCCATCAGTGGTGTTCATTTGTAATATGAGTGAAACTGAATAAAAATTAACGCACAAAAGATCTTCATGACAAATTTGAGTTCTTTCGCTGTAAACAAAAGTGGCATTCAAAAGTAACGTGATCAATCTCGGAACTATTAACAAGTACGTTTGTCACTGGAGATAAAATTTTAAATTTTAATGTCTCTAGAAAAAAAGTTGCTATCGTCATTATCTTTTCCCGTACAAAACAAGATCTTTAGCAATAAAACAAAAGAAAAATAACACACGCTCTATTACGCAATTGTTATTTTTGGTCTAGTTTTTTTTTACTCAGAAAGAGAAATATTATTAAAAAGACAAACTATCACCAAGACGATGATAATCTGCAACGAATATACAAGCTCACTTATAGTAGAGCTGTGAAAAAACTAACGCATTATAACATCCTGCAAAACAGTGTTTAGTGAAAACCAATTAAAAAATATTCGTACCAACGCACCAGTTGAAGATCAAAATCTTCACGCTATCAATAATAGAACTTACGGGTTTATACATCTCGTTGAACACTTTCGCATTCCGTTCCAACCAGATTGCCCACCAAATAGCAAAAGGATAAATATCCCAAATTCTTCTTCTAATTGAAATAGAGTTATTTTTCTTCTTATTCCACTCCCAAGTAGTGCTTCTAACACAACCTTGGAAGACCCACTGCAGCTTTCAAAAGTTCAAAAAGTAGTGTCAAGCAGCTCTTGTAGTTTCACAATGCAAGAAAATATGTTGATTTGATTCGGATGTTTTTTTACAAAGCAGACACCCATTTACCATTATCACATTCCTATAGGAGTCAAAAGTTGGTGACGCATCATAACAAAGAGTCCATACAAAGAAGATTACCTTTTGAGGAATTTTAGGACTCCAAACACTTCTATATGAAAATCTTAGCAAGCCATCATCTTCCAGCGCTTTGTAACAATCAGCAACTGTAAAATGTTTACCTGCTCGCCACACTTTTTGATCATCACCACCATCCACAGCAATGCTAGGAAGCAGGTTAAGAAGATGTGCTATATCTTCTAATTCTCCATCTTTTAACGCCCTACAAAAAGCAAAATTCCAGCTATTATCATTGTCGATGGCCATCATCTCTTCAATAGTAGCATCCTTATTTTTGGTCTTGTTATTTCATGACACATGAAGTCAACCAGAGAGATGAGAATATAAGATCGGGACTAAAGTGTGGACACAAGTATTTTTAAGATGTTGCAGTGATAGAGATAAATGTTCAAATGACTTGTAAATTGATGTCGGAGTGGATGGCTAGTGAAGACAAAACTGGATATGGCAAATCTTGTTGGAGAACGATGGTGGAAAACCACCAATTGGTTGCAAAGAAATGCACCATATCTATTAATTCTGGCTCCAACTCTCTTTTTCAATGGGATGAATATATGGATACCTAATGCCAAATACTGTGGTGATCCTTTTCCCTTAGTTATAGTTTATTTAAGCTAAGCGAATTGGGTGAAGCCAATTTCATTGTGGCGATTTTGTGACCCTTAGCAATATAACGTGTAAATAATGTCAAATGAATATTGAGTAGCCGTGCAATAAAAAGAGAGAGTAAAAATACATGAAAACTGTGAAAAAGAGAAATATTGGAGTAAAATAGGAAAAATCAGAAACTGATAATGAGCATCCGTTATATTTTGGTAAAGTGAAAAAGTAAATAGATACTCAATTTTCATGAGATTTTTTTTTTCCTACTAGTCGGATTAGATGTGATCCATTTGTTAATGTAACTATGGGATAGTATTGCTATATTTAAATCACACGGAAGACTATAATGATTGAATTTCACTATAATTAAGTTATAGCAAAGGGAAATCCCTCACCATAATAGTATTTTGCCTAATACTCATCCGAATTCACTAGTGCACTTAATATCTTCAAATTAGAAAGAAACAAGTAGACCACCAGTCATAGCGTTTGTTTTGGCGAAACTTGGGGATACGCCCCAATTCCGAAAATAACTTTGATGAACAAAAAAAAATATTTAAAATATAATCCTAGATAGAGTTGGTTTAAAATTTTCAGTTGGACCCCACTGCTTCACCAGTCGACATCTATCATGGTGACTAAGTATTTTCCGTAATATGCCACTAGATAAATTTTGATTTCAATTTCAACAAATTCTATCAGACTTTTGAAGGATATATGGTTGGTATTTAGTGCCTCTACTTCTTTTTCTTTTTCTTTTTAATTCAAACTTAACGTGCTAAATGAGGTTGTCTGATAAAATGCATCGTGTATGATCGCGTAACATCATTTTACAAAGGCGTTGGAGATTTTTAATTGCAACAATTATATATAAAAAAAAAACTTAGAAAGCCAGTGGGGCTCTTTGCCTTGGTGGATTTGGTGTTAAAATCAGGTACTCATGAATGAAGCAAATCATTCATCAGGTGAAGCATCCTAAATCACGTACTCATCAGGTGAAGCATGATTGAATAAACATCCTGAATCTGGACCCCATGTGGATCACTTTTCTTTTCTTAGCTTATTCTTCACAGTTTACTCCGATATCCTAAACTTGTACTAACGATCCCTAAAAATACGCTAGACATCAACTTTGTGCCGTAATGGTTTGGATTTACTTAATCAAAGATTGTAATTACAAAATTTCACATTTACCTTTTATAACCGACAATCAAGGTGGGGCGGATGTTCACTCAATTTTCATTGTCCACTTAATGTTTACTCGCTTTCCTTGTCATCGGTGAAGCATTTTTAATACACATTTGAAACATGTGACATCCTCATGCATATTGGGTGGGGGGGTCTATATTGAGCTTATTGTAATGAGGTGGAAGCCAAAGACTATTCATTCGGTTAGAAAAAAGCTTTGGTTGCTTATTCCCTGTACGGCACGGGATTTGGTATGTTTTTGTTGTTGGCAAATAATGATTCCTCAATGTATTTGATGCTTGTCCCATAACGTTTATTATGTAATCTTTTTTTTTTTAACATCAGTACATCACATAATTATTATTTTTGTAACATATTTGAAAAATGAGATCTTCAATTCTCTATTCGTTAGTGGTTGATATAATTTTCGTGGCACGGTTGCTCCAAATGCATCGTAATTGCTGACGAAACGGAGATGAAGCCTAAGCTGCACGGTATAAACAACACCCAAAGTTTTGTGAGTACTGTCAAAAGAAACCAAGTAGTTTGGTTGCCTGCACTTAACTCGAACTCAAAAACCGATCACAACAAAGTAGCGATTCTCTTAATTAGATTTTCTGTCCACCACCAATCGTCATGTCATGTTTACTTTTTCGTTGCACCAAAATGTAGACTCCTGAAGGTTGGTTGTAAGGGGAGACCTGACTTGCTCCACTTGGATAATTTCTCGAAGCAGTTCTGCCCATCATCCATCAGAATGTTTGGCACTCCACTGCCACAGTATTTCATGTCTTATTTCTAATGCAAAGAGCGAGATGAGATCAGTCCGAGTTTACAATGAGTTAATGAAGGACTTTTTTTTTTGTTTAACCTATGATGGTATTCAAAAGAAAATTCGGTCTTTTCTGAAAAAAATTAACTTTTATCGAAAAAAGAAAGAAATAAAAGGACGGGCCAAAACACCAAAAACATACAATAAACATTTAAGCCCAATCAAAAACAATCCAAAAATTAGTCGTTGTCACTTGATTTCTTCCGATTCGCAATATGGATTAGGTAAGTCTCTTAATTTTTACTATAATCACCAAATCCTTCTATGTGATCTTTTTGTTTGTCATAACTCTCCCTCCCCGTAAGGCCCAGCTAATCGCAAATGGTACAATGAACCATACTTTCTTAGCTAGTTTTATTTTGCAGGACTTAGTATGCCAAGGATGAACCCAGGAGTTAGTCCATTGAAATGATTCCAAATGTCTTTGGTTATTTTTTAGCAGTTTGCCACCCAGGTTATTTTGCAGTCTACAAACCTTCATATATGTGTTGTATTTAGCTCTGATGGATATCCTAGGCCGAGAATAATAACTTGATCATACACTAAAACACACTAATAAGAAATGCATTGTTGAAAATGCAGGAGGATTATATTTAGTCACCGCTTTTCTTATTGGAATATATGCAAGACCAAGGGTAGTCGATAAATGGATATACTGTTACAGCTAGCCCCACAATCACTTATATTCATAATATTATGTCTAGCACAAATGTATTCCTTTATTCATCTATTTTACAGTTATGTACAATAATGACATAACAAAGATTGAGCCCTTCTACCAAAAAGTAACAGTACCTAATCTGATGCAGATTCATTCCATAGGCAACCACTTCTTATGTCATCTTTAATTGGTGCGATTCTTGATGTTAAAATTTTCCATTAAGGTTGATTTGAATTGAGGTTGTTCGCCTTGCTATCTACTATGTTTTAGGACCTGCACATGTCAATGCAATCAAATCATAATCATATTCATGGCAATTACTGTTTGCACAATTAAGCTGAATAACCAAAAAGCATACATTGTATGGCAAAGAAAAATTCCTTCGAATATGACAACATGACAGTTTCTTTCCATTTATTCAATACCATGTTTTTCATTTGAAGATTAATATTTCAATAAACTACTCAAGTCATGGAAGACTTCGAAGTTCAAATTCAACCCTTATCTCGTCTGATCACATTTCGTCGGATACATCATAAACCCATCAATCCCATAGAAGTCCGACAAATTTTGTAGACCTGATAATACTCAAAACAAAAATAAAAGGTTGTTAATGTCGTGACCAACAAATATGCCAAAGTACAACGAATTTTATGTACTTCCATGGGTGTTCGAAAAGAGCTGACAGTCCTGGAAAATGTGAAAAAAACATGCTCATATGAGCTATATATGGGTTTGCAAATGTTTCCGTGCACAGACATGGACATTAAATAAACATGGACGGCTTCAGGAGTTATATTTTCCCAATTAGTTTCTCGTTCCATTAATGTTTCATTATAAGAGAACTTATTACAAAGACTTGGTGGTTGCTTATCCCATTAGATATTCGCAAGTCTTTGTTTTTGGTCATCTCTAAGCTTATAGATCCGGTCCTTGCTGCCTATGCGAAGCTTTAGATCCATTCTTCACATTTTTGTCCATAAAAAAAGAACTATAACTCATATGCAGTTTTACTGATTATAAACTCCTAGTGCCGATTGTGTGTGCATAATGTGAGGATTTGTGGATTCCTTTGTATGTTAAATCGTACCACGTTGTTAACATTATCCTTTTGATGTTTAAATATTTTTCGAGGAACGATTGTCAGATGCCCACACCTTTCACTTTGCTTTATGTTAATCACATTAAGTTTACTGCAAACCTTGTTGTACTCGGCTACATGCACCTGGAAAAAAGTAGGGTAGAAAAGAAATTCAAATACGAAAGATGAGGCATTAATCCAATTAAGTGAAGCAATAGACAATTTGCAAAACTAAATCATTGTATTTCTGATGTTTTCGTCAAGTTATTTTTTAATCAACGAAAATTGACATCTGAAAGATATTCTTGATAGCTATTCAGTTTCTAGATTGGAGGAGACCTTACAATGGAATAGAGTTACCACCAAGGAAAATGGAGGAGACCATACAAAAGGAGACTTCAACTACATGCCACTTATGGATGAGCCTGACTTGAATCTGGCATGGTTTCCCTTTGTCACATTCTTTCATTTCTTTATCCACAAAAAATTAAACCTTAAACTTCTCCAACTTGCGAACACCCAGGACTTGTTAAAAGCAATGGTATTTTAAACCCGATTTGCATGTCTCTTTCATACCAAATTTTTGTTTCAGATAATCTCATACGATGAATGAGAAATATGGTGGATGTTAATACCATTGAATGAGGGTTTTTTACTTTCGTTACGGAAGATCAATTAAAAACCCTAATTTTGGCATATGGAGATGGAGGAACTGGAGTGGTATGAATAAATTTCTTATTGTAACCCTGGAAAATGACTTCATCGAAAAGGAAGTGCCTTTCGAAGAGAAGTGATCAACAAAACCTTAAAGATAGGAGATTTGGGTTGCAGAAAGTGGATCAAAACTGAAAACCTAGAAGGAAGAAATCATTTTGACATCTCATCTGTATTTCAGTTTTCGAAACGTTCGTTGTGTTGGGTTAATAGCGAGAGAAAAGGGTAGGATTGGTTACAGACATGCGTTACGTTTTTCATAAATGAATCGTGCGAAATACTTATGACAGTGGTATATTATTTGGAGGGTTCATCCTGACCGTCCTTTATATTACCAAAATGTAAATCTCCCAAATTCTCGAAACCTAGGAATTATGATCAATCTGTACCGTATTTTATGTGTCCAAACTGTAGAGAGACGTCGATGTAGGAAAACACCATTGTCTTTTATAATATAGATGGATTCGCTTCATCTGTTCCTACCTAACGCTATAGCTTTTATAAGGATTTCAATAGAATGTTACACAAAGTTGAAAGAATTACGTGGTGTTTAGGTTGACTTTCCATAAATGCGCCCGAGGGATAAAAGATAATTTTTTTGAAGTCAATTTTAGAAAGTCACTTCCACTTTTGAAAACAAATAGTATAGTATATATTTCTGGAAACAATTTGTACTAGTTATTTCCATTTTTAAATAGCAAGGATATTTTTTAAATTGAATAAGAATATATTTTAAAAGGTAAAATTTGAAGGATATTAATAAATGTGCACCTTGGTTAAACCGGGGTGCACGTTCCTCCCGTCTTTATTGGGGCCTTTATTGACGGAACATAGAAATCATATTTTTTATTTTTTTGATAATAAAAACGACACTGATTTCTCTCTCTTTCTTATCTGTGTTCGTCTCTGGTTTTCAGTATTTTCCATCATCTTCCTTCAAATTATTTTTTCATCATCCTTTTACTGTATCATCCTCGAATACACAAAATATACCCAGGCATCAAGTAAAGATCCATTAGTTAAGAATCAGTATGGATAACACTAATTTTTTATCAAACAATTCTCTTTTCACTCTTCTTCCTCTTTAATTTTTCTCCTAATATGCTAACGTACTCGACTTGGATGGATTACTCAAAAGAGGAGTCTGTTGTATCTTTATTTAATGAGACGACAACTAAAGGATTCCTATCTAACATTGTCCCTTATAAAGATGCCTTTGGAATTTTGGTTACGTGTGTTACACCTGGTAGCTGTGGAGGCTCAAATTTTCGCGTGTATACAAATGTGTCAATAATTGATCCAGGGTACTGTGAACATTATACAAACTTCACCTTGTTGCCACTGAAGTTGGTGATCTTTCTTACCTTTCACCACTGGGAGAATATCATGTCTCGTCATTTTTCTCTTGGTACTAGGACATTATCTGGTGGAGAAGTCGTTGGAGCTAATTGCTTCAATAGTGAACGGTCAAATATTTTTATCACTCCGGCGTGTAACGATGGTCTTATGGATTTGCTTCGTTTTAGAACAAACCTATGTTTTATGGAGAATTATTGTGTCGATCACAGAAGTGTGACTATTCGAACTGGTGCTTTCATGAAGAAATACTTTCCAATATTTTACAAGTTCTTCGAGATTTCTTCATCAATCCTAATGCACGCTATGAAAACTCTACTCTTCTTTGTGATTGGAATATGGTACAACATCTTGGAGTTCTTTTGTACATACCAACCTTGGAAGAAAAGGTTGAGGAAGACATCTTACTTTGTCATGGTAGAAGTACACAAATTGCTAAGGAGGCATGCAGAGGTTATTAAGTTGTTGATATCCATGAAACCATTAGAGAGTTTAATTATTGCAAAAAGGGATCCGTCCGAGCTAGAAATGACACCGTATGTTGACAAGAAGGAATATCACCCTCTTATTTTAAAGTCAGTTGAATGTGGTTGAAGAAATCAAAGTTTGGAAACAGTATTTATGGTTTTTCAACAGTGAATATTTTGTTTATTCTCATTGATATATATAGTGAAGTTTACAACAAAATAGGTTACAACCAATAGAGATATTCTAGGAAATAACTATATTTACGTAAGACTAAGTTTAGGAAAGACCTAGTAAATTGGGAAACCTAGTAGACTAAGGAAATATAAGTAACAAGAATATCTTTTCTCCAACACCCCCCCTCAAGTTGGAGGAGTCGATCCAGAACGAATACCCAACTTGCTAACCAAATGCTGAAACTGCTTGACACCTAAAGGTTTTGTGAATAAATCTGCAAGCTGTTCAGAAGACGGTAGATGTTGTGGTTTGATTAAGCCGTTGAGTAGTTTCTTCCGTACGAAATAACAATCAATTTCGATATGCTTCGTCCTCTCGTGAAATACTGGATTTTGAGCAATGTGAATAGCTGCCTGACTGTCACAGGAAACAACTATTGGAAGAATACAAGGAATTCGTAAATCCTGAAACAAATAACGAATCCATTGTAGTTCTGCAGTTAAATGTGCAAGAGCACGATATTCAGCCTCAGCCGAAGAGCGAGCAACTGTGGATTGCTTTTTAGATTTCCAGGAAACTGGGCTAGAACCTATAGTAACAAGGTATCCAGTAGTGGATCGGCGGGTCATCGGGCAGCCTGCCCAATCAGAGTCGGTATATCCTTTGAGTATCAAAGGAGTGGAAGAGGCCAGAAAAATTCCATGACCAATAGTACCTTTAAGGTAACGCAAAACATGATTAGCAGCATCCAGATGTGAAGAATGAGGACGTTGCATAAATTGGCTTAAATAATTCACTGCATAAGTGATATCTGGTCGTGTGACTGTAAGGTATAAAAGTCGACCAATTAAGCGCCGATAAATACTAGGATCTGGTAAAAGCGTACCATCCTCGTATGTCAGTTTTAGATGCGCATCCATAGGAAAAGAAGAAGTGCGCGTTCCAGTGAGTCCAGAATCCTTTAGGATATCCAGAATGTACTTCCTTTGACAAAGAAAAATACCTTTGGAAGAACGAGAAACTTCGATGCCCAAGAAGTATTGTAATTTTCCCAAATCTTTGATTGAGAAATAAGACGCGAGTCTGGATTTGAGAGAGGTGATGAAAATATTATCAGTACCGGTGATAATGATATCATCAACATAAATAAGGACAAAAATGGAAGTATTCCCTTTATGATAAGTGAAGAGAGAATTATCGCATAACGATTTTTGGAAGCCTTCAGCTAGTAATACCGAAGAAAATTTGGCAAACCATTGCCTAGGAGCTTGTTTCAGCCCATATAAAGATTTTTTTAATCTTAGAACTTTGGAGGGACCCGCAAAACCTAAACCAGGGGGTAATTTCATGTATATTTCTTCATCAAGATCGCCTTGAAGGAATGCATTGTTGACATCAAGTTGATGAAGAGACCATCCTCGAATGGCAGCAATGGATAATAGCACACGCATAGTGACGAGTTTAGCAACTGGAGCAAAAGTGTCATAAAAATCAATGCCCTCTTGTTGAGTGTATCCTTTTGCCACTAGGCGAGCTTTATATCGTTCCACTGTACCATCAGCATGAAATTTAATTTTAAACACCCATTTACAGCCTATTGCCACTTTACCGGGTGGAAGATCAACCTGAATCCAAGTGTCGTTGGCCTGCAGAGCAAGAATTTCTTTGGCCATAGCTGCTCTCCATTTAGGGCATAGTTTGGCCTGTGAGTATGTTTTGGGTTCCTCCGTAAGGAGAACCTGAGCTAGGAAAGCTTTATGAGCTGGAGAAAATTTATCAAACGACAGATATTTAGTCATTGGATAAACCGAAGTGGAATTGCATTTCGGAAGATTGCAGTGATAATCCTTCAAGTACGAAGGTGCGGACTTTGTACGATTTGGCCGTGAGGATGATATATCCGGCACAGGAGAAGCTGGTGATGAGGATGGAGGAGGAGAATGATTCGCAGTGTGCGAAGTAGAGGAATTGGTCTGCATCACAGAATTATCTTGCGATGGCATTTCGGCGGTAGATAAGGGATGTCGAGAATTTAAAAGGGAGTCCTGTGCCACTGGGGCCGGGGATGGTTGTGAAATAGTAGAGGGTTGAGTAGAGTTATCTCCATTGGGAGTTAGAATGGAGTCATAGATCGCAAGATCAGAGTCGCGTGCATGATGGGTGATAGTTGAATGCGGAAGAGAACCAATATCATGAAAAGGAAAAAGTGTTTCATGAAACACAACATCTCTGGATATGTAAATTGTCTTGGAATCAAGGTCATATATTTTGTAGCCTTTCTGGTTGTAAGGGTAGCCAACAAAAATGCCCGGTTTAGCACGAGCATCGAATTTGTGAGACGGACGTGGATTGCGACCAAAACAAAGGCAACCAAAAACCCGTAAATGAGAATAAGACGGTAATGTGGACAATAGCATTTCATGAGGGGATTTGTGTGATAAGACGGGGGTCGGCATTTTGTTGATTAAATATGCCGCAGTCAATATGCATTCACCCCAAAATTGTAAAGGGACATTAGACTGAAAACGTAATGCACGAGCGACATTAAGAAGATGTCTATGTTTACGTTCGACAATTCCATTTTGTTGAGGTGTGTATACACAACTTGTTTGATGTAAAATACCATTCTGATGAAACCAAGACTGAAGTTCTTTAGATTTGAATTCAGAACCATTATCAGAACGAAAAGTTTGAAGTTGTGGAATAAATGTAGTATGAGTACCAGAAGTTATGGTAGCAATTTTGTGACCATATTGCCGAATCCCAAATTGGAAAAATTTCTGTAAACATACTAGAGTTTATGATTTGGCAACCATGAGATAAACCCAAGTGCATCGAGTATAATCATCAACCAAAGTGAGAAAATATCTGGCACCCGTAGAGGATGCCACGGAAAATGGTCCCCAAAGATCAGCATGAATTAACTGGAAAGCATAAGAAGAAGAAGAAGTACTTTTATTAAAGGATAACCTTGTTTGTTTAGCCAAGGGACACACAATACAAGAGTGAATATTCTTGGAGTCAATGAAATTAAAAGTGCGAGATAAGAAACGAAAACAATCCTCACTGGGATGGCCTAAACGGCAATGCCACATATCCATTGGCCTCTTATTTGCAATAAAAGAAAAAACAGAAGGACGGAAGCTAAAATGATATAGGCCGGCAATGCGCCTACTCCATCCAATCTCCTGGTTCGTTTGAAGGTCCTGGAAGACACACGAATCATGAGAAAATTTAATACAACAATTGGTTGTTTTCGTTAATTGACTAACCGATATGAGATTGAACTTAAAACTGGGAACATGAAGGACGTTTAGTAATTTGATTTTAGGTGATAAATCAATATTACCAACATGAGTCACAGAGGTAAACGATCCATCTGGCAATTGGACTTCAATTGGTTTGTCAACCAACGCATAAGTATTGAAATATGATAAAGAAGAACATATATGGTGCGTAGCACCACTATCGACAATCCAAGTAGATAGAGAACAAGCCAATATTTTTGGCAAAGAGGGAAAAGACGACAATATTGAGACAGAATTGCAAATTGGAGTTGTACGCATAAGGGAAAAATCAGCGTTGCACAAATGAGCAGAGAGGCACAAAAAATCGGTACCAGAGGTGCACAAACAGGTGTGAGCAGCAAATAATGAGGGACGTTTGATAGGAGACTTACCAGCGAAGTTGGCTGCTGGAGAAGGGACATCAGCGCTGTGTGGTGGAGCCAGCAGGTTGAGCAGTTGCTGGTACTGTTCGGCAGTGATTGCAGGGGCTGCTGGGAACGTGACAGGCGCAGCTGGGAGCATGGCAGACGCGTTGCAGTGCTGTCCAGGAGAAGCGACAGCAGCTAAGGCGTGATTGGCAGCAACAGCAGCGGCTTTGGAGGGCTCGTTTCCGCCGTTGGTAGGGTAACCATGAAGCTTCCAGCACACCGGACGTGTATGGCCATGCCGATTACAATGATCGCAAAAAGGTCGTGGACGTTTGTTGCCGTTGGATTGGCTGTGGACAGGGCGAAACTGGGACGGATTGCGGTAGCTTCTATTGTCTGTGCGAGCAGCAGACAAAGCCGCAGAGTCAAGAAAAGGAACAGCAGCAGAGTTGAGGCCTTGTTGCTCTTCCTCTTGCCTGACGAGATTGTAAAGTTTCTCTGCTGACGGCAATGGTTCGATGACCAGAAGTTGACTGCGCAAGGCAGAGAAGCGCTCCTGAAGACCCTGTAAAAACTCCATAGCTCGATCTTGGTTATGGTGTTCAAGGATGGACTTACCAGCATTACAGATGCAAGCAGTGGGAGGCCGAAAAGAATCCAATTGATCCCAAAGAGTTTTGAGTTGTGTGTAATATTGAGCAACAGTCTGGTGTTCTTGTTTCAAGGTTGAAATGGACTGTTTGATTGCATATAACTTTGTTGCATTGGATTTAGCAAAACGGCTCTTCAAATCCATCCACATCTCATGAGCAGTTTCGAAAGACATCACACTACGGCCAATTGCGGGTTCACAAGAATTGCAAACCCAACTGCCGACAAGATCATCGCAGCGTTGCCAGTACGGTATATCGGCTGAAATTTCTGGCTTAACAACTGTGCCATCGATGTAGCCAAGTTTGGCCTTGGCACTTAAGGCCTTACGAAAACCACGAACCCAAGTGGCATAGTTTTCACTTGTGAGAACGGGTTGATAAAGAATAGTGGTAGGATTGTCTGCTGGATGAACATAATAAGGACTAGAAGGATGAAGGTGAGGATTAGTATCAGAAGAACCTTTGTTATTGTTGCTGGTGTCAACAGAGTGATCAGGAATGTCTCCCATGGATGCTGTCAACTGATGTAGGAAACGTCGTTGATGCCTGAGAATAGAGAAGCGTCACTGATGCTTGAATGGTGAAGAGGCGTCGCTGGTGTTGGACTGAGAGAGCAACGACCCTATTGCTTGACGATGGAGGAAATCGTTGTTGTTGCTTTTTTTTTTTTTTTTTTTTTTTTTTTTTTTGTTTGCTGTTGACGATGAAAGAAACTCGATTTGCAAGGATATTTAGGCGAAGAAGAGGACCTAAAGAGAAACCTAGCATGAAGATACCATGAAGAAATCAAAGTTTGGAAACAGTATTTATGGTTTTTCAACAATGAATATTTTGTTTATTCTCATTGATATATATAGTGAAGTTTACAACAAAATAGGTTACAACCAATAGAGATATTCTAGGAAATAACTATATTTACGTAAGACTAAGTTTAGGAAAGACCTAGTAAATTGGGAAATCTAGTAGACTAAGGAAATATAAGTAACAAGAATATCTTTTCTCCAATAGTGGTGCCCAGAATCAAGAGTTTTCAAACGTTAATGCTGGGACTAATGGAGTTAAAGTACTTTTTGGTAAATTATCTGATGCTCAAAACAAAATGGTGAGAAATATTAATTTCCTACCTGACTTTACTTTAAGTTACATTCCTCCGTAAGGACGAATTATGTTCGATTGGGCATCTTTCGTTAACTTTGGTAATTACTTCGAGAGAGGTAAAAGAAATTTAAACTTCAACGAATTATGCAACTCATCTGAACAGAGCTCAACAAAGGCAATTATATACTACCTTGTACACCAATTTTGGTCAGAAAATAATGGATCGTGCGTAGCTACAACAAGAGTTAACCAAAGTTATGCAGAAATGCTGGGAGGTCATGCTATGGTCTTTGATCGTGGAAAATTTACACGAATAGATGATATACACTGGATAGTCTTCTAGACAAAGGAATGCATTGGGTCAACCAAATGGAAAGAGAAGAAAGGAAGTTAGTAATCACTACAGACGTGGTTGACACTATAACCACGTTCTTTTCGTCGTTTAATGTTGCGACTTTACTGGATCACATAATTGATGCTAGGCATTATGTTGAAAACAGAAGACTTGGTTGGTGGATACAATTTCAAAACAGAAATGTTGATATTGTAGCCTAAGAAGTATTTTTGGTTCAGAAAATGAACAAGTCAATTGATTATGCGTTTAAAGGAGTAGACCAGAAGTTGGAAGACATACTCGTGGAAATCGTTGCTGGCATGTTTCTTATTACAATACTAGTGACATAACTTTTGTCTTTGATCCTAAGAGAATTAAGCACAACTACTATCATGCTTTGAGACACATTTTTTGGATGTTTCGGTTTATGATCCTTGGAGCTACAAGTTTTGTGTTTGATCGTGGTAAGCTGGTAAACGTAACATCTACATTTTTCATGAAGGAAAAACAAATCGTATTCTTTGATGACAGCTCGAAGTGTAGAGCAATATATGGAGAGAATGAGGTTTATCTTTTATTAGCTAACTCGAGGACGAGTTTCATTCAATAAGGGGAGACTGATATGGGACATCCAATGCTTCAAGACGGTATCAACTATGTCCAGTTACTCCCACAATAACGACTCAACTTTGCCAAGTTGCTCCCATAACGACTACATCAACCTTACTTAGTTTACTTGCTTTGCTTTGCAAGTCCTTTGCTTTCCTAGTTTAGATTAAATTCCTTTTCTTTCTTATAGTCGGTTCTTGTAGAACCTATATAAAAGCTAAGCCTTCTTGTTTAGAGGACACACCTCATTATTATTATTATCAATCAAGATTATTATCTTTATCAATTCTATCAATTCTCTTATTCTTAATCTTTGATTTCATCCTATTCGTATCTCTTTCATCTCCTCGTATCACCTGCAATCTCCGTATTGCATTCTTCTTAACAGGTTCTACACTATCTTTGATTTTTATTACTAATTTACAGTGAAAACGGAACAAATTTTGGTTTGAAAATAGAAATATAGGTAAATGTATAAATCGGCTTTATCGTAATGAGTGCTGTGTCGTCCTAAAGAGAATAGCTTACTTCAAATACTCGTTCACAGGTACATACAGAATCATATTTGGCCAGTTTGAAAAACGGTTCGAAGGTTTCTACCATAATCATGGTATGTGAAACTAAATATTATCTGAAGCTGTAATATGGACTCAGAAATTAACTACTTTGGTGTTTCATTAGGTCCCACCTGCTGCTTTACTACCAAATTGTCTTATCCAGCAAAAAGTTCTCTACCCATTTGGCAAACAGGTGAAACCCCAATGTTTTAAAGTATTCCATGTCTTGTCGAAGATACTGATCATATCATATGTTGCAACACGAAGGGGGAACTATTTTATCAGCAAAGCTCGCAAAAGAGCGAGTATGGGCAATTAATGTTGGTAGACGATTCCACCATTGCTCTGCAGATAAAGGAGGTGGATCCTGTGTCTACGCAGATATCCATTTACTCGGTTGGATATTTCAAGGTAATTTTCAGTTTCTCGGTTCCCAGTTTCGAAAAAGTTCAACTAGTGGCCACTATCTTATAAATTGCAGCCTCAAGTCTTATTCTTTCTAGAAACTGTATTTATTTATTTATTTTGATTAGAAGAGCAGATTTTATTAAGAATCAAGAAACCCTTAAAACAAAATGCTAACTAAAACCATATGACAATGCTATTACATACTAGTTGTAAATAGCCTATGTCCCCGTATAACCTTACCAAAATTTTTAGGTTCCCGGATACTAAAACCGTTGAGCAGAAAAGCCCAAACGCCAACCCAAAATAACCCGATGTAAAACCATTCCATATTGTAAAACCCTAACCCAAAAAAAACATTCCAGATCGTAAAACCCTAACCCCAAAAAGAGCACAATCACTTGGTGGCAGTGACTGCCACAAACCGCCGTCCCGGCGGCACCTACTGGAATCACCACTTGATTCCGTTGCCAATTGCCGTTTTGATCTTCAAAACAGCAGTAGGAATACCTTCTCTACACTTGCACCATTAAAGTCTCTTCCGAAGTAGCTAGGAGATAAAGATCCATGGAGTAAAACACCACCAGCCACCATTTGTTTCTCAACATTGTCCTCAACAACTCTCTTGTTACCTTTCTTTTTAAGGAAACATATGATTGTTATAATCAGCCCTTACGGCCAAGTAACAATGAACAGAGAAGAAAAAAGACATTAAAAAGTGAAATCCCAGATCTCGTAACTTTGCTAATCCATACATAAATCAAAAATCCACCATTGATTTGTTTCACAGCTCCAGATCGGTAGTTTCATGATTATCTTATCAAATTTTCTATTAAATTTGCACTGAAACGAAAAGAAACACCCATGGATTAGCACAAACACCCACCATCCCGATTTGATTCAGTGAAAATAAATCCATGGACTAGCACAATTTGTGCTGCACAAACACCCACCATCCCGATTTGATTCAGTGAAAATAGATCCATGGACTAGCACTAACACCCACCATCATCAAACCAAAGAAAGTAATAGATTCAATTTCTAAGTAAAAATTGAAAAAAAACACCCAAAACCAACATCTAAGCAAAACAAATACTGAAACTAGAAACTGTATTCCTTATATACGCACACAGTCTGAGTCAATATCTACCAATTGCTTCCTCAAAAAATATTATTTGTCTGCAAATGTGTGCAGGGTGATGATTATTGATCTTGGTGCGCATCAGGGGAATGGACATGAAATGGACTTCGGGAACGATAGTAGGATATTTCTTTTAACTTTACTCTTAAAGACATTAGTCATTAGTGGCTGCTCTGTTCATGAAATTTTGCTGATAATGTGATACCTACAGGTACAGTTTATATTCTGGACATGTACAATCCCGATATTTATCCTTTCTTAAGGCATTCCTCATTAAACCATCATTACATATTCTTGAAATTAAATTATGTATATTGTATTCTTCCTTTCAGAACTATAGTCAAGCCAGTTTTCTTAAATCATGTTATTGTGCTACCTCCTGATTACTCCTTCAATTGCTGATATATATGTTATTGTTGGTATCTTAGGACTACACGGCAAGAACTTACATTGATCAAAGTGTCTAAGTACAGGTATATTACTGCTACTTCCAGATACACCGTCTCTTTTATTAAAAAGTATTTTCTTACTCTATTCGTCACTATAAAAGTTATTTCATTCTTGATGCTCATAGAGTGGGACTCCGACAGAAGTGTATTTGGAACAATTAGATAAAGCACTCGAGGTAGGGATGTTGCGGAATCATTATCACTATACTTCTTATTAATCAGCGCATGGCCATATGCAGAAAAAATTCAATAAAATATTTGCCTTTCAATTATGGATTTTGAGGCTTGACATAATCGTTTAGTCTTCTTTGTCGAAGATTTAAGCCCTTTTCTACTCGGAAAAAGGTTGGATTTGATGTATTCAACGTGTTCTTTTCGAACATGCTACTGCCCTAATAAAGGTCAAAAAATTGCTTAATGTTGGATAAAGATGAACCAATCAACAATGACTTGTCTCCATTGTCTTTTAGTTGATCGACAAATGACTGATGTAAATACGTCCGTATCTGAAATGGAATATGCTGGAGTTTTCCTTCTAGTAGTGCAGATGTCATAACAGAAACTGAGACTTTATGTAAATTCCAGGTTGCTGGGAATAGTTTTGATCCGGAATTGGTTGTGTACAATGCTGGCACTGATATCCTCGATGGAGACCCTCTGGGACAGTTGAAGGTAATTTTGTCTGCTTGACTCTACTTCTAAAGTACTACTTATCTTGCTATGTGCATTCTCCAGGATTCTCTTTTCTGACAATAAATTATTCAGCTGCCCGATGTGAAACTTGATACCCTCTGATTTCTAACTTTCTTAAAGTAGCAAATACTAAACCAGATTGAACAAGAAATACAGCTTTTGTTTGATCTTGTGACGTGTTTCATCAGTATGATCATTATTCAACTTTCACGTGAGCCCTGATGGAGTAGCCACTAGAGATGAGAAGGTGTTCAGATTTGCCAAGGAAAAGAACATTCCTCTTGTTATGCTTACATCAGGTATGTTTCTCGTCAGTTCCTGAGGCAAAAGCATGCAGCCTAGTGGAGTTATATCATCATTTGCAGCTTATGGAATTAACTTTTATGTCCCTAAGAATATGGTCCTGCTCCTCTCTATCATATAATGAGGTGTTTTATGGACCACATTGGCTGACCATGGAAGTTGTAGTGATACTACGTTCCATGTCAAACTTACTTGGCCCGCTATTCATGTTGATAATCAAATGGATGGGCGAGATTGTCTAAATCGTGCCCTTCACATCCATTGTCGTCCGAGCGCATACAAATAATGACCTGCATAGGATATGGAGGTTGTTACCTTTAAAAAACCTCATATTTCCCTAAGAGATTTTTGTTTGATCTCCCTTCTTGTTTTTATCAAACTAAAACGTGTGTTTGTTTACAGGTGGTTATATGAAATCAAGTGCCAAAGTTATCGCAGATTCATTAACCAATTTATCAACTAAAGGGTTGATCAATTTGGCAACTCCTTCGGGAACCTGAAAACCATATACATGTCTTTTTTTTGTGTACATATTTTACTGTGGTATACAAAGGTAGTACTTCGGTTGGCACCGCTGTATACTAAACAGTGCCAGAGGATCGATAGCAAAATGTTTGAGTACAACAGTCAACTATTGTTCTCCAAAAATGTAAAGTCCCACACAAATCTTAGTTTTTCCAGCATTACTCCACGCTCATACAAAAATGTCCATGCTAAAGAGCCTTTTGCATGATATTTATGTTCAGCTTTTTAGGGCTTGTACGTATGTTAAAACAGAAGTCAGCTTTCATCTTCATAAGAAAGAGATCTTTCTAGATGGCCAGATGCAAATATGAGAAATATGATTTGAAGTGCTCAAAGTTGAAGTAATTTTCTTTATGGGTTATTGTGTCATGGTATTTTTGTTTGTCTCATGTGAATGGGTAAACAAGATTGAAATGCTGTCATGATATGGAAGTGAATTTTGTTGTTTGAAGTTTGACAAGAGTATAAATTAAAAGCTAGTGTCTATGGGGTAATGTACGCTCTTAGAACTCCATACAAACTCAGGTCAGGCACGGTTATAACTTGATTTTCTGAGATGCTGGAGTATACTACAGAGAATGCCGTCATTTTATACTTCAAAATGATGTATAAAATGGTCTCAAAAATTTTGCCGTTATTTTATAATTTGGTTGCTTCAGGCAGGGTCATTCAGTTATGTATTTTCTATACTCTTTTTTGAAGTTCGGAATCTAGATGTAAATATCGTGATCATGTGTCCATATTAAATGTTTATTCTTCAAGGAAAACAAGTGAAGATAAACTTAAATACTAATTTATTGCGCTGAATCTTGCATTTCGTCTTGGTTTTGTTAAATTTCTTAAAACCAGAATTTAATGTATCTAAGAAATATACTTCCAACCGAGATGTTTGGGAAATTTAGGAAATCAGGTCATTGATAATATTGCATGTAATAAGAAAGGAAAAGACCATTGTGTCATCAAAATTATTATTTGAAAATATATATCAAAATTGAATTGATCATCTGTTTTAGAGGTCTCATCTCATGTGATAAGAAAGGGAAAAGGCCTTTCAATTGGCTAAACAACAATATCGTGAAAGCTAATGCCTAGTGTCGAATGGTGATACATTTACTTAAAAATTTCAAGAAACCACAAGCCAACCCAATAATGAGTTTCTGCGGAAACGTAAAGTACCTAGATAAGGTGACAAGTTCATGAGATGTTGGAGTGAACTACATATTGAGAACGAAAATCATAAGTCATTCCGATTTTCTTAATTTTAATGAATTTGATTTAGCTGATAAGAAGGAGAATATGGTTGCGCTGATAAAGAAACTGAAGCTATAAAACAATAATTGCAACTTCTGAATCGCAGATGGGTGTCAAAGGTTAAGAATAAGGGTTATTCTATTATCAGATGGTTGAATTTTATAGATATATGAATCAATGTGAAAATTTGAATCTTATAAATGTATGAATCAATTCTTATAATTTGAAAATTTTATAATTTTATAATCGCAGATTTAATTATTTGTTACATAATAAAAGATTGTCTTATGAAAAAATCTAGTGGTTACACTTTTTACCTCATTTCGAAGTTATTCAAATTCTTGAAACAAATATCAGCGATCCCGGTGTTAATTGGGAGTAAAAAGACAGCACGGATACTAAAATGAGAACATATTTCTTCATTGGTTGTTGCTCTTCATGTGTTTTATCTATTTCACAAAATACAAAGTTAAAAGAGCCAACAAGATGACGGAGATTGAAGGATATTAATGTTGGATTCTGGTAGTGTATTTTGCAATTTTATGGAAACTTAATTAACTACCCGAAATGAGGTCGTCTAAAAAGTTGAAGTGTATCGTGCACGGTTGGGTAACATTATTTTACTAAGGTGGAGTAAACTATACGGAATAAAATCATAATAGGCAGGGAAAGTTTCAGGGAATTTAAACTGAATGTAGGATTCTTAGATGGGATTTCCAAAAGAAAATATGTGCCGGTGAAGATCAAGAATTGTATAAATTTTGCTTTAATCTCCTGTTCTCCACATCTTTATCAGCTTTGTTGGTTGTATTGATTTTTAATGTGTTTAATGTCTTTTTTTCAATTTTACTCTGAGCTTATGGACAAAATGTGTGTACCAGTGGGTGTTCTGTAGCTTAATTTAATAAGTAAATGAAATAAGCGTATAATTCAGGTGTGTTGTAAGTATTTCTATCAAAGGGGAATAACAAGAGAAAACCCTAAATTAGTAAATATTTTCAAGGCAAAATTCTGTGTTAAAAAAAAACAACTAATAACTGGC
This sequence comes from Papaver somniferum, assembly GCF_003573695.1. NCBI lineage: Eukaryota > Viridiplantae > Streptophyta > Magnoliopsida > Ranunculales > Papaveraceae > Papaver > Papaver somniferum. Next base: position 8,527,498 of record NC_039364.1, on the reverse strand, counting down.
CTGGATGAAGTGATTGATTAGATGGCTTAAATGATAATCTCGGAGATTGTTCACTCCAGCAAATGTTCTTACAAAATCATTCGGCAGTGGCTCCTTCGCATGGGCCTAGTGAAGCTGGTGTTATTTTTCTGGTCTCGGTTTTCTTTTTATCAAAGTAAATCAAGAGCTTAATTATACGAAATCAAGTGCAAAAGTCAAACTTTTTCTTGTCTACTTTTTTGCACTGTGGTGTACAGAGATGTACTTTGGTTGGCACTGGTGTATAAATACAATTCTAAACAATGCCGGGTGACCCATAACAATGTTTTTGCAGACAACAACTGTACTCAAAAATGTAAAGCAAACCCTATCAATCAATCTTACTTTTGCAGCCTTACTTGATGCGCATGCGCATTTTGCATGCATGATCCTTATGTTCAGGTGTTTACGGATGATTGTACGGTATGTTAACAAAACTTTAATTTTCATCTGCTAGAGATCTTCCTAGATGGAAGTGGGAAATATGACTTGAAGTTGTTAAAAGGTTTGAAAATCACAAAATTGGTTAAAAAGATCAAAATCAACAATTTCTGGGTGAAAAAGATATTTAGATTTTGATACTGTTTAAATGGATAAAAATGTAAAAATATCCAGGATATAAACAATTTCATCCTACCCATTTTTAAATACTTTATCTTATTTTTAATTTACATCAGGATGCATCCAGTTTCATCCTTGCTATTTTTTAATTTGAAGTCAGGATGAATCCAGTTTCATCCTTGCTATTTTTTTAGATAATAATTTTTACTCGTCAATCTGAACCATGTTTTAAAAATATTTGGACAAATAACACATTTTCCGATTGAAAGTTAATTACATACTCTCTACCAGTGATAACGATGTCAATTCGGCCAGTTGGCGGGTCTTCACGGATTTTTTTGTTTGTCTCATCTCATGTGTGAGTAAGTACAAGACGAAAATGCTATCATGAAATGGAAGGGAATTGTAGTAGCAGAGATCCATATTAAAGCTAGTGTGTATCGATATACACTAATGTATATGCACTTCAGAAATTTAAGAAAACTAAAGTCCGGCAGAAATGAGATTCTACAAAAACTTTCTTCTTTTTTTTGCTCGGTAAAGAAAGAAATTTATTGAGAGGAAAAAGAATATAAGAAACAAAAAACCCCCCAAGGTCATAGACCCAGCAAACCCAAAACAGAAGGGCTTGCAATCCCAAGAAAAGAAAGGAAAATTAAACTACTGAGTTATAAGAGAAAAAAATTTGCCAGTTTGAGAATATAGTAGAAGTGTCAACTCCATGAAAACAAAACTTTCATTTAGCCCAATGAAAAGCGTCAATCTTAATATCTCTGATCACATCTTGCTCCCTAAAGAGTTTATTAGAAAAGGCCAAAACATTTCTTGCCTTCCAAATATTCCATATAATAGCGACGGGAAGCCTTCTCCACAGATGCTTGCCTCTGTCAGAGAGATGCAAACTTTTCCAACTGCTAAACAACCCTTGAACTGTGTCAGGAAGATTGATAAGACTGTTAACGCAATTTAAGAAATAATCCCAAATTTTGCGGACCACCGGACAGTGAATAAAGATATGGTCTGCCGATTCCACAAAACTGTTACACAACTTGCACTGACTAGATTGATCAGTTGCACAGTTTCGTTTATGCAAATTGTCCATAATTGGAAGACGACGTTGGGTAATTCATAATGAAGAGTTAATTATTGATTTGGGTAGGTCGGGTAATAACTTAGATTTTCTAAGACGACGTTTATGCAAATTGTCCATCGTTTATACAAACACTTCCAAGTATATTTGGGTAGGTTGGGTAATAACTTAGATTTTCTAAGACGTTGGAGTAAACTATAGAGAGTAGAGACATTTAGTCACGAAAATCATAATGATGTTATGTTTTATCACATATTTAGTAGGTACAGTGTGTTTGGTTTTACAACATAAATGCACAAAACTTTTGTAAATAAAATATAATAAAAAAAAATTAAGAACGGGAAGTTGGGTGGATAATCCGGTGTAATTTACAAGACTAAATTATTAAAACGTTCCTCAGCATATAAGAATTACACTATCTCCACGAAGAGTTAATTATTGATTTGTTGAATACTTAGATTTTGGTGAATTTTGCATTTAAGGTTCATGATATATAGCTTGTTTCATACATCTTCGCCTATGTTTCTTTTTGAAGTTAAATGAAAATACGTATCATTATCAACCACGTATCTGTTTAGTATATTTTGATCAATAACATGTATCACGCCTCGGGTTTTTGCGTTTGCACTTTCCAAATTTCAATACTAGATCCACTGGTCATGGCCGTCAAACCTGATGCTGCACTATGGACCAGACTGATTATTTCCAAGACTTCCAAGATCACTAGGGCCAAGTTCCTCCGTCTAGATTTCCCATGGAAATGATAAAATATCATTTGAACCCATTTAAAGGTTTGAGAAAAGGTGTAATAACACCAAGAAAACTATAAAAACTAAAATAAATTGCAACACCAAGAAGGTGGAGAAACTGTGAGGGAAACAAAGAAATTAAAGCTCAATTGTAATAGAGCCACAAAGAAAACGCAACTATCTGATTACAGCATCCTAGTTGTGCAAAGCTGTATTCAAACTGTAACCAGCAAAAATATTAGAATTCAGACAACATTTGAAAACCAAAATTTGCAAGCTCACAGTGATGAAAAACTCGGCATTCTTCTCGATCTGAATTTACCACTAGATAGTAAAAGGGATAATATCTCAAATTTTCCATCTAACCAAAGAAATTAAACTTTTTTTACCATTTCATTCCCAAATGGTATTCTCGACAGAATCTGGCCCATTGCGGGTTGTATTCTTGAGAAAAAGATGTCATACAGCTCTGGTGTGTTCACAATGCAAAGAAATATGAAAAAGAAGTAATTTTTTATTTCTTTAATTTGGGTTTTGAAACACTGCATGGACATGAGTAAGTAAACATTTGACTCATTTCTTCATCCGTTATCGGATTGTCATGTGATTAATATGTCTAATTTGATAATAAATGGAAAATACCGTCAAAGTGGCCAAACAAGATAACAGAATTAGCAAGTCGAGGATATAAAAGCTAGTGTGTAGTGGTGAGATGTCTACTTTAAAGTTTCATTAAAATACAAGCCAGCCCAAAATGAGTTTCCACATAAGATTTATTACCCACAAGTTGACGAGTTAGTATGATTTTCTTTTATTTAAGGTGTTGGAGAGAACTACAAATAAAAAAGAGAATGAAATCACAATTTGTGAAGTTTAATCTTACAACTGTAAGTTTTTATAGACCGACAAAAAAAAACACTAAAATACCCCACATACATATATGGTCCCTGCACGTCTCATGAAGGGCTGGATTCATTGGAATCCACCAAAAAAAAAAAAACTATGAGATGCGGTTTTACCATAGTTTGTTTTCTCGGTTCATAGAGAATATTGTTAATCTTATATTTGTACACTAGAACTTAGAATATGATAATTTGGAAATAGTGGATCCAATAGGGAGGTCTGGGGCTTGGGTGGATCGCTACCAGACTGCATAGACTTCAAAGATTGGATCACCAGATAGGGGTGAGCATAAAAACCGGAACCTCGGATTTGACCCGTATCCGTCCGGAAAATTGCGGATTTCGCCCAAACCGCAAAACGTATGGGTCGGATACGGATGGGATTCTCAAATCCGCACGTTTTAGCGGTTTGGGTGCGGTTGAATATTGAAAACCGCGGATTCACCCGCACCGCATCTGACTCTGCTCCATTAGATATAAGCCACTAAGCCCAGCTAATTGAATGTGATGTCACTAAGCCCATATCAAAAATGGATTGCTTATTTGCTTCTTTAGTTTGATGTCACTAAGCAAGCAGGCCCAACATGGGAACTGGATCGAACCAAAGAGCCGAGACTCCGCTGCTCAATGAGCAGAGATGTGATGATGAGTTGGTAATTTGAGTTTTCTTCTTTTCTTGCTTGACAGTTTTTTTTTTACCAAATCCGCGGTTAATCCCAATCGGCCCGTACAATCCGCGGATCCACGGATGTAAAATCCGCGAATGATTGGGCCGGTCACGGTTTAATTTTTCAAATCCGCAACTTGGACGGTTTGGTTGCGGGTGACCCCTAATCCGCAACCGTCCGTCCGTTGCACACCCCTATCACTAGGGTCAAGGTCCTCCACCTCTATCGACGCAATTCCAAATTTTTGGGTTGGGCTTTGCGAAGGAAAAAGACGAACTTTAAATGAACGATTTTTTGGGGACCAGTCTTTTTTTGGGACCATTTTTTTTATAAGGCCATCTACCCTATACTTATAAGGGATGTCCTAAAGTGTATAGATTACTAATTTATTCTTTCCCCTAATTTAAATTATAACTAACCGAATAACCACCCAAATATAAATTTATCCTAACCCTAATCTATTAACAAATAACCAAAATCAGACCCCTACCCTATCCGTACAAACATGTTTTGGGAGAATTTTTTTTTTCTTCTCTTCTTTTTCTTCCTTTCAACATTGCCTTCATCAATTAATCATCGATTCATAAAATTTTCATCATCGATTAATCAATCAACTATAAGAATGGTTCTTCGAAAGAAAACCCCAAGATTCCCAGGAGAAGGTCCCCCATTAGGACATCTAGCAAATCAACCAAGTGAACTGCAACCGGAAGGTGAAGCCGTAATCCAGTATAACAGACGCAAGAAGAACCCTGAGTCTGCCATGGGACCGATCCGGAGGTATTTTCCGACAAACCCATTATTTTAATTTGATTTTGATGGGTTTAATTGAATAAAAATCATAAAAATAGGGTTCCAATGGAAGTTACAGTGTGTTGTTCGGTTAGGAGATTATTTGAAAAATCCTAGCTTTGTAACCGAACTTTCTGAAAGGAAGAACACGAAGAACAGTTTGGTTAAACCATATTTATAATTAGGGAATCGAACTCGTAGTTCGCTTCATTCGCTAAAGCATGATAAGAATTTTTGTAACCTGACTTTGACTTTGATACATATATATATGAGTAGTTCGGTCCATTCGCAAAAAAATATTAAGACTTCTTTGTAACCGAACTCTACCTTTGATACAAAAAAATTATTGAAAGTTTGTAACTCTACCTATTTAGTTTGCAAATAAATTTCGTAGCAACCGAACTCTTGCCTAATTGCATGTTTGTTAAGTTTCTTTGTAACCGAACTCTACCTTTGATACAAAAAAATTATTGAAACTTTTTAACCGAACTCTACCTCTTTTTGAAACAGATAAATTTCGTAAGTAACTGAACTTTTGCCTAATTAGATATTCGTATATATATATATATATATCTGTTTAGTTCGGTTCATTCGCCAAAATGTTAAGTTTTCTTTGTAACCGAACTCTACCTTTGATACCAAAAAAATTATTGAAATTTCGTAACCGAACTTTACCTATTTTTCCAACAAATAAATTACATAAGTAACTGAACTGTTCCCTAATTGCATATATCCTTGTATAGTGCAGTTCGGTTGTTTCGCAAAATGTTGTAAGACTGCTTTGTAACCGAACTTAACATAAATGTGTAGTTCGGTTTGTTCGCAAAAAAACAGGAGTAACCGAACTATTCTCTGGAACATGAATTTTTTTAGATTTGGCCTATTTTTATTGGATATTTGGCTACTAACCAAACCTTACGCTGAGAATCCTTATGTTGCATCTGATTTAGTCAATGATTTATCTGTTAAGCTAATATCTTTCATTTTGTTGATTAGTGGAAAAGGTAAAAAATCCAACCAACCATTACCGGAAGATTTGAGAACTCCCACGCCTCGAGGTAGAGTACACTTAGGTGCTGATATACGTGGAGCCAAAAATGCTAAGTTTGGAGGTGGGTCATTACCGGGTGTTGTCATCCAAGATGATGTCAATAGAGATAATGTTGACAATGAAGAAGAAGAGGATGAATAAAGTGACAATGATGACAATGAAGAAGATGAGGAAGAAGGAGAGAATGATGGAGAAAATGAAGATGATGAATCAGAGGATGATTCAGAGGAAGGGGAAGAGGAAAAAGAAGTAATAGTTGAAGCTAAACCTAAAAAGACGCCTAAAAAGCCTCGTGGTAGATATGCATACATTCCTCATAAGGAATGTTGTTTGACGCCAACGACCCCAACTTATGGTACTCCAAAAGACGGTGGGCAGGTATTGTTTGGCTATAAAAACTCATGGGCTGCCAAGATCTTTGAGACAAAAGTATTGAATCTTAACCTTCAAGATTTTTCATTCATTTAATCAAATTTTGACATATATTTTTCTATCTATATATTGGTATAAGATATGATGTTGTTTTTGTAGGATCATAATAGTACATTTCGTCTTTTGAAACGTCAGAAGAACATGAAATTTTGACATATATTTTTCTATCTATATATTGGTATAAGATATGCTGTTGTTTTTGTAGGATCATAATAGTACAGTTCGTATTTTGAAATGTCAGAAGAACATGAAATGGGATTTAGCGGAGGAGTGTGATGAGGTCCAGTTGGAGGTATATGATTGTGTACTATGGAACGCGATACTACATGCACACCAAAAATTTGATGTTGTCACTGTTTCTGTATTTGCCGAGAGGCTTTATCCAGAGACGGATACCTTTTATCTACCATTTGGAGAGATGGCAATAACTCCGGAAGATTGCAAGAGAATAACAGGCCTACCACTTATGGGGAAAAAGTGTTCGAGATGGCAACAATCCCTAGTTGCCTTATGAATAACTTGAAAAATTGGTTGAGAAGTGTCTAGGATGGGGAAAGTGCAAGGCAAATTGTGAGTTTAGAAGAGATGTTAAAGAGCCCAAGAAAGGTGATGAGTATAATGAGATTAATGAAGACCGCTTGTTGAAGAAGAAGTTGAAAAAGTTCAAGATCAAAGTTTTGAAGGAGGAGTTTGGAGGGACAAGAAATTTGGTTAGGGATGGAAAATTGGTGATGACACCGGAGAAAGATAAGCACCATCGACTGCATATTTTTTATATCAACTAGGAACCATTTTCTTCCCCGACACTTCCGGGCATTTGGTAAATGCCAATTACCTGCAGCTTTGGGATAACCTTGAAGAGGTGAAGAATTACTCTTGGGGAACGGCGGTTCTTGCATTTGTTCAAGTGGATCTCAGAAAAGCTTAGAGGATTAAGACTTGTTAAATTGGAGGTTTATACACCCTTATTCAGGTACCCCATCAAACACAGACTGAAATTGTATCATTTGATAAGTGAAATTTTATTTTTGTAGCCGAATGAATGTGTATTGTTACTAATCATATTGCAAATGTATCATTTGTGGCTCCCTCGCATAGGTTTGGGTGTACGACCACTTCCCAAAACTGAACTTGTCTCATTCTATTACTCCATGGCTCTATGGGAAGCCTACAGCTGGTAAATACGATTTTTTGAACGCACGGGTGAAGGGTAAGAAGAAACGACTGGTAGAGTTGAGGGAGAGATTGTATGATGCAACGCTTGAAGATGTGGTGTTCCATCCATACCTTATTCCATCATATGAATAGGATGATGTCGAGAAGGCTGTTGATTTCTCACCTATCGCGGGTTATAATGGACCGTTGTTTTATCCTGGAGGTTGTACAATGTATCCCTTACACTTAAAGCACTGAGGCATGTCCTCGTCATCAGCCTCGTCAGCATCCCTGTTTTTAGGAGGTACGCGACCGTGAGGTTTGTCTGATGACTTAGGTTTGTCTCTTGAAAACCGTTTACTTCTCTTCAACAGAAGATCCCTAAACTGTCTTGTGATCAAGGAGACTGATTTGTCAAGATCTTCATCCGAAAAATCATCCTCAGACTGATCATCCTCAGAGACATGAACACCCTTACCTTTGACAAGTAATTTAGTGTTCTTTTGTGCTTTAAAGCCAACATCCTTACCGATTTTGGATGTATGCTCATGGTCAAAGATCTTAAGCTTTCCAACCAAGATGTTTCTGGAAAGATTATCGAGGTTATTCCCCTCAACGATGGCATGCTTCTTAGACTCGTATCTAGATGGCAGCGATCTGAGAATTTTCATCACAATGTCCTTTTCAGGAATAGTCTTACCCAATGCAAAAGATGCATTAACAAATTTGTTGTGTTCAAGATGTACCACAAGTGGAAAAATTCAAGGTGAAGAAGCGGGGAACTTAGAACATCGTCAAGTATTTTACCCCAAAATATGAACCTGGTCTATCAGTGGACAACTGGAACAGTTATGAGGAATATCTTCTTACACCTCAAGAATGTTTAGATACATATGGTGAACCAAATGCCGCTGATGAGGAATATATGCAACGGTATGAACATATTTCTCATCGTTTTGTAATAAATAAAGTCCAACAAGCCCGTGCTGAGAAAGCGAAGACAATTGCAATTGAGAAAGAGAATCAGAGAGTTCAAAAGCATATGCCTACCTGTGGTGATGAGGCCTTGATCTTATGGAATGCTGGGGTAAGATATTTTGTCTTATTTTTGATTTTCAATTTGCTATAAAGTACTGAATAGTAATAGTTATTTTTTCTTTCGATTGAAAAAGGTGAAGGCATGTTCAAAATTGTTCAAGAAAAGGATGGAAAAAATCCGGTCTGGAGATCTGATGAATACTCGCGAACAAAAAGACCTCTACAACCAATGGAATAAGGTTTTCTCACCCAATATGTATGATCCAAGCGAGAGCACTCCGGTGAAGAAGAGTCGCCGAGAAGGAGAAGGTACAAGTCGGATGGTAGAACAACAAAGCAGTGGAGAGGACACCTCAAGTGATGACGAAGGACAAGCTAAAGCTCCTCCTAAACGCATGAACAAAAGAGTTTGTCGTGCTGGTCTTGGGAAATGAGTGATTGCAACAATTACTAGTTTGTTTCTTATTTTAGAAAACCTTTTTACTACGGATTTGGTATTTTGGTTTATGTTTATGTGTTCGCAACAATTAGTAGTTCGGTTTGTTATGTTTAGAGAGAACTTAATTTATGTGGATTTCGTAGTTTGGTTTATGGTATTGTGTGTTAGTAAAGGAATTTGACAATTTGGTTTTTAATGTGTGTTTAAAAGGATTAGTTCGGCAATTAGGATAAATTACCGTTCTATTCGAACTTGAAAATGAAATTTTTTTCATAAGTCCAAAAGTTCGGTTTCTTCGCAAAATAAGGATATCACCGAACTTTAGTAGACGAAAAAACGAGAAGTTCCAGAGACTTATTTGGTAACCAAGTGAAAATGACAAGTAACCGAACTTGAAACTTGAATTTTTTTCATAAGTCCAAAACTTCGGTGTCTTTGCAAAATAAGGATATCACCGAAGTTTAGTTGACGAAAAAAATGAGAAGGTCCAGAGACTTATTTGGTAATCCAGTGAAAAATGACAAGTAACAGAACTTGAAACTTTAAATTTTTTTCATAAGTCCAAAAGTTCGGTTTCTTCGCAAAATAAGGATATCACTGAACTTTAGTTGACGAAAAAAATGAGAAGTTCCAGGGACTTATTTGGTAACCCAGTTAAAAATGATAAGTAACTGAACTCTGGACTGATTACATACATGCATTTATAAGTGTAGTTAGGTTGGTTCGCTAAATTTTTTAAGTTTTCCCCTTAATCGAACTGTACCTTTTGTTAGAGCATTGCTCGGTTGAACTCGCGTGCGTTGCTATCTCAAGGATGTTTGTCAATGTTAGTGATCAAAACTATAAGTCTTGATTTATAGTCTACTATAGCTAGGTCTCGGACTAGGATAGAAAGTGTAGTTGAGCTCAAGGACTTCATGGAGATTTATCATACAAGAAGAATAACTACTCAAGGAACCGGTAGAACTTCTCGACAAAAAGGTATGTGAAGACTTGAACTTATCTTCACTCAAAAGTCTATCTACTCTATCTCCTACTTCTTTAGACAAAAAGTCGTATTTTATATATAGACTTAGATTATACACATTTGGTATTTCGATCCGAGTATACCTCGCCAATCTATATCTCGAAATATGTGTTGGTAAGTGTTTCGCTTCGACCATGTTTATCTTTACCTAGTGACGAAATTCATGATATGCTTCAATCACTTTGAAAATTGCTTTGACGAGAAATGGTGTAACAACTACATAACGTCCTCTAAGAATGTTTCAATGGTTGGAATGAGAGTTTAGATTACATAACCAATGATGAACATAAGTATTGTTTTGGAAACACATATGTGCATCAGTCCTATCCCTTGAACCAAAGTTTGCGAACTTTGTTGATCAAGAGAAACCGGGAGAATGGCTTGTTGCTAAGTCCGCGAACTCAGTCCGTGAACTGCCAAACTTCTCATCCCGAGAAATTATGTTGTAGTTGACAAACTTGTTGCGTGAGTACCAGTCCGCAAACCCAGTCTGAGAACCCAGTCCGCGAACCTGCGGAAAGTCTTGCCGAGGTTTTCTGTTGGAGTTTGTAAACTCTGCCCGGTTGCTTAAGTCCGCGAACTTAGTGTGCGAACTTAAGAAGGTTATATATCTGAAGATGATTTCTGAACTTAAACATATAAAGACTAAGGAATGCAGTTTGCAAACCGTGGCTATAAAGTTCATGAACCGATTCGAGTGAATCAAATCATCTTTGCTTCAATTGTGTCTTGTGTAGTACATAAGATTTCCTTGCAATTGAACAACTCTCTAACTAGTTCATTTGAAGTCATTTGAACTAGTTATGGTGAAGAAGAATTTGGTTGGTATGAAATGCTCATATGGCTAACCTTTTTGGTTAACTATTGTTGAACCAACAACTGTACACGTTTGGGTACGATTAACAAACCTAGAAGCGTGCACTTCATTTGTGTATAACAAGCTAAGTTTTCGATCTAACGGTTGAGAAATATTAGCTTGAATCTAAATCAGGTTTTCATCTAACGGTGGATATTATTTGCTTTGTGACCAAGGCCAAACACTGATTTGAAAGACTATATAAAGGAGACATCTAGTATTGTGCAAAACAAATCCCCACACTTCACGTGTGATACTAGTTTGTGTGCTAGAGTCGATTCTCCTTTAACCTTTGGTTTTCTTCTTCTAAAACCAGGTTAACGACTTAAAGACTTCATTGGGATTATGAAGCCAGACCGATACTACTTTTATCGTAGTTATGCGATCTGATCTTGCATCTTCTATCGTACGAGTACATTCAGATTGATTGGATTGATATTAATATCTCTGATATGCAAGATATAAAAAGTAGTCACAAACATCTTTGTCTCATTTTTTGTGATTCCGCAACATCTTGTTTCGCTACCATAAGATTAAGATTGTTGTGAGGTGATTGATTTATCTAGGCTGTTCTTCGGGAATATAAGACCGGATTATCAATTGGTACATGTTCACCTTGATTATTATCAAAAGACGGAACAAAAACTTTAGGGTTTTTCTGTGGGAGACAGATTGATCCTTTGATAGACTTGTCTGTGTGAGAAAGATTTGTTTATTGTCAAAGTCTGCGATTTTGGGTCGTAGCAACTCTTAGTTGTGGGTGAGATCAGCTAAGGGAATCAAGTGCACAGTATCCTATTGGGATCAGAGGCGTAGGAAGTACAACTATACCTTGGATCAGTGGGAGACTGATTGGGGTTCAACTATAGTCCAGTCCGAAGTTAGCTTGGAGTAGGCTAGTGCCTGTAGCGGCTTAATACAGTGTGTGTTCAATCTAGACCAGGTCCCGGGGTTTTTCTGCATTTGTGGTTTCCTCGTTAACAAAATTTCTGATGTCTGTGTTATTTCAGTTCCGCATTATATTGTTTTTTCTTTATAATTTAAATAATACAGGTTGTGCGTCAGATCATCAATTAGAGTAATCCAACCATTGGTTGTTGATTGTCATTGATTAATCCTTGGATATTTGTCTTTGGTACCATCCAAGTTATTCCTTGTATTTGATTAGTACTCGCAGTTTCTGTTTGAGGAAATCAAATCAAGAGAGAGAGATATAAACTCGTTGATGTACTTTTAATTGATTGAGTCTTGTTGATTCTCTTAAAAGTATGTTCGAGTTTGTCCATACAGATTGCTAAGTGAAATATTGGATGGTGTTGTTAGACCCCCGCTTTTTCAATTGGTATCAGATCAGGCAAATACGTTAAAGACCTTATAAGTCTGTGTTTGTAGTGATTTGATTATGGACGAGTCTATCTCTAATAACATACCAGTTCAGAAATTACCAGATGATTCTAAAAGTTTGGATTCACCTGAGAGAACTATCACATCTAAGTCAATATCTAAACATTCTCTTGATGTAAAAACTGTTGATTGGGAAACTCTCCTAGAAGAACAATTTGATGAACTTTCTAATGAAAGTGATTTAGATATTGATAGAGATGTTGATGAGGAAGTCTCAGAGTATGTTAAGTTTTTGGACTCGTGGAAGATAAAGAAGATTACAGCTTGTCATGCCTCACCTCTTCTGACTCCTCTCTGTCGAGAAAACAAGAAATTAAGAAGATGTTACGCAGGTGTTTATTTTTCGAATTGTTCTAACGAATTGATCCTCAAGAATTCTGAGGAAAACCTACGTATGAATTCACTTGAACGTGATAATATTTATCAAAAGTACTTTTTGTTGGAAGAGAAACTTGTAGAATCTGAAGCAAGGTTTAACTCTCAACAAATTAGTTTTGATGACGGAGAAAGTGCTTGTCTCGCTCGGGAAAAACGCCTTGAGGCTGATTTAGCTGCTGCTCTTGATAAAATCAAGATGTAGGAAGATGACTTGAAATAGTTCAATACTAGTTCAAGCAAATTAACCACTATGCTAGGAGCAAGTAAAAATCATCGTGATACACGAGGATTGGGCTATAAGGGAATAGATGCTCCAAGTATTAGCAAAGAGGTAAAATTTGTCAAGGCTAGTGATTCTTCTCAACAAAAGGTTTCCACTGATGGCAAAAGTTAAATACCTTTACTGACAATTAAGGTTCGAAAGAGCAAAGAATATCAACCTCTAAAGTCAGTATATGCGGATTGAGGTAAGAACATTCCTTATGTTTGCCACTATTGCGGAAATAAAGGTCACCTGGAAAGGAGATGTCGTTTTCGTATAAGAAATAAGAAACTTCGTAATGTTCTTGTTTGGGCATCACAAGAAGTTGTGAAACCAAGATCATATGCTAAGGCTAATCCCCTTAACATTACAGGTTGTAAAACTTTCCAACCTTTAGGCAAAGGAATCGTTGCTGTGATAAACCTAGATTTGACTATAAATGTTATATGAAGCCTTTGCACAATCGTAATGGTTATCAAAAGGATAACTTCGTAAAGACGAAGACAAGATCCGATGCTCCCAATTTGAGAAAGACTAACTTGTAAAAGAATAGTTAATCCAATTCTCTTCCGAGAAATCTTGAAGAGAGTAATGGGAAGAAGGTTCTGGTTGTTCCTAAACGCACTCAGAAGTGGGTACCATAGAAAGATAATGATTCTTTGAGTGTGAAAAGGAATGATCTTCCAGAAAATTCCATGACTATGGAGAAGGCAGTATCCATGATGTTGGAACTTAACAAGTTTTTTGCAAAAATGGAATTGGATGTGAAAGGCTCTAAAAGTGATCCATTTCATGATAATCCAAAGGTCAATTGTGGTGAACAAGACATATTTCACCCCAACACAACTTGATTGTGTTGTAAGTGCATCCTCACCAAGGAATGCCCTGCTATGTATACGGTGAGGGAAGAACGGAAATTGGGGCGCACAAATTATATTCGGTAAGGCTGTAGAATTCAATTGGATTCATCTAAAAAGGTATGTCTATAAACTTGATCAAGATTTGTGCTTTTATTTGTTTAGAGAACTTATAATGATTCATGTACCTTTCTTATCGTTCTTTTCTACCTAACTTGATCTGTGTTTAAGGTTCTTAAACATTTAGGTTTGAAAATGGTAGTTCGGGATGTTTGGACTTCATGGTACACCTACCAGGTATGCATAACATCTTTTAAAATCAAAATCCAGGGGTTTAAGTTCGCGGACTTGAAAATTTGTTTGCAAACCCGTGTGCATACTTGACATCGATATTCGGTAAACTTGTTTTGGCCGTAACTTCTTTGTCCGAACTCGGAATGACCTCATCTTTTTTTTCATTCTCTTCGTCTTTGAATTCTCTTCAAAATGGATATGAGAATTATTGTATTTTAATGAGTTAAGATTGGTATTTGTCATGTCTCTTGTTTTTGAGTGTTTTGCTCAGTTTCATTGCACTTGTTCCACTTCTCTTGGACTTGGCACTTGTATTCTTGGAGTACTGCTCTTCTAATCTCATTATAGCTTTTACAAGAATGTTGTTGGTGAATCACAAAGAAGGAAGTTCAAGAACAGGAAGTAGTATGCATTACTGCTGGATTCTTGAATGTTCACAATCATCTTTTGTGAACTGTAGTGCATGGTCGTTAATGACTTTGTATGTTATTATTTGTTAAGAAAATCTGTTTATACGCCTTTGGTAGCTATTCTTGGTGTAAAACCGTGCGAAAAAAATTGATTCTACCCTCAAAGGACAAATCATCTTATATGTGCATTACGAGTTTGTCCTGATGCCTAGGAAACTTCTTATGAGAATTTATTCTTATTTGGATAAGGATTACTAGAGTTTGAAATAGCCATTATTGTGATTACACATAGCTATGTCCAACGTTTTCATCTTCATATTTTTAGATTTATTGGTTTAAATTCTAAAAATATTTGGAGGATGATGGTTTGCAGTATTTAATCTTTATGATTTGATATATTGCAATTTGTTATGGGATATTGGTGTTTACGTCTGTGAACTATGTTGTCCCATATTTTGTCAAAAGTAAAGTCGTTCATGATCGGTATTCACGTATTGATTTAAGGATGAATAGACTTTTAACATATACAAAAGTTAAGCCTATATTGTCAATTCTTTGATGGAAGATAGGTTAAAATATTTTGTGTTCAAGGATTATGTCTATTAAATATCGTTATGCAAATAGTGATGGAAGATAGAATGAATCCTTGTGTATTCCGCAGTATTGATCTTCACTGATCCATATTTTATGTAATATTGAAAGGCTCTGAAATGTGTCTTATGTTGAGCACGATACAACCAAGTTTATTAATTTTTGTTGGTTGTTCCGTAAGGTACTTTATGTTGAGCATTCTTGAACTAAATTAATCATCTTGTTTGGTTATTTAGTTATTGCTCCATAAGTCTTTTTATATCGAGCAAAATAAATGACAATTAAATTGATTACTTTTGTAATTTGTTTGGTTGTGTATTCCAATTAGATTAATTATGGGTTCTCTTGTAATTAATCTAGTTGAGTATTTTCATACTCCATAAGATTCCTCTTATGTTGAGTATATAAACGACTATCCTATTCATTTTCTAATGGTTATGTTAGTCGTATGCTCCGTAAGTTCTCTTATGTCGATCATAATCAATTAAGTTGATCAATTTTGTGTTTAATTTGATTGCGCATTCCGATTAAATTAATCATGGGTTTACTTGTGATTAATTTGATTGAGTTTTTGGATATAGAAAATCATTCTCATGGTTTTTGGTGTCCAATCAAAATCCTTCTTTTCTTTTGAAATTAAAGTCGCTCTTGTTGTTCCCTTGGGAATGACATATAATGGGGGAGAGTTCTTTTGAACTTGTGCTTAATGGTCATATCTTGAGGGGTGTGCGGCTGTGGAATTTTAAAGAGGTTATCTTGTATCTTTAAACTCCTTGATGAATGCTATTAGCTTCGGCTATATGATTGCATCTAAATTAGATGGTATGTATTTTTCTTTTAGTCATGAAATGTCTCTTACAGAAATTTCGTTATGATCCCGTTCTTGTACCTTTGCCAATTTTATTGACAAAAAGGGGGAGAATTAATATGTAGTTCACACTACAAATACATATGGTTTTCGGATCATTGTGTAATGGGAAGTGGTTTCCATGTGAGATGGAGTATTGTCTAAGGGGGAGTGATACATATCACCACAGTATTATTGTTGAAGTTGTGATACAGTTGGACTTTGACACTGTATAATAATACTATGACACTGTATAACAATGATCGAGATCGATGCATTCTCATTATTATAGCTACGGATCTTCAACAACGGTGATGCTAAACTTACAACATTTGGGATCATTGGAGTACTTGGAAGTAACGAAGATTTCGAGGAATGTTGAAGATTAGACATGTGGAATAGGAGCTACTAAAGTTTCTTTATATTTTTTGTATTCCATATGTATTGATAGTTTTGTCACAAAAATTGACAAAGGGGGAGATTGTTAGAGCATTGCTCGATCGAACTCGCATGCTTTGCTATCTCAAGCATGTTTGTCAGTGTTAGAGATCAAAACTATAAGTCTTGATTTCTAGTCTACTATAGCTAAGTCTCGGACTAGGATAGAAAGTGTAGTTGAGCTCAAGGACTTCATGGCGATTCACCATACAAGAAGAAGAACTACTCAAGGAACCGGTGGAACTTCTCGATAAAAAGGTATGTGAAAACTTGAACTTATCTTCACTCAAAAGTCTATATACTCTATCTCCTACTTCTTGAGACAAAAAGTCGTATAATATATATAAACTTAGATTATACACATTTGGTATTTCGAGCCGAGTATACTTCTCCTATATATATCTCGAAATATGTGTTAGTAAGTGTTTCGCTTCGACCATGTTTATCTTTACCTAGTGACGAAAGTCATGATATGTTTCAATCGCTTTGAAAATTGCTTTGACGAGAAATGGTGTAAAAACTGTATAACGTCCTCTAAGAATGTTTCAATGGTTGGAATGAGATTTTAGATTACATAACCAATGACGGACATAATTATTGTTGTGGAAACACATATGTGCATAAGTCTTATCCCTTGAACCAAAGTTTGCGAACTTTGTTGATCAAGAGAAACCGGAAGAATGGCTTGTTGCTAAGTCCGCGAACTGCCGAAATTCTCATCCCGAGAAATTCTGCTGGAGTTGACAAACTTGTTGATCATTGTATATTGGTCCTTGGTACC
This sequence comes from Papaver somniferum, assembly GCF_003573695.1. Taxonomy (NCBI): domain Eukaryota; kingdom Viridiplantae; phylum Streptophyta; class Magnoliopsida; order Ranunculales; family Papaveraceae; genus Papaver; species Papaver somniferum. The sequence goes on along the minus strand of NC_039364.1, from coordinate 8,510,458 downwards.
ATCCAAGTTATTCCTTGTATTTGATTAGTACTCGGATTTTCTATTTGAGGAAATCAAATCAAGAGAGAGAGATATAAACTCGTTGATGTACATTTAATTGATTGAGTCTTGTTGATTCTCTTAAAAGTATAATCGAGTTTGCTCATACAGATTACTAAGCGAAATATTAGGTGGTGTTGTTAGACCCCCGCTTTTTCAATTGGTATTAGATCAGGCAAACACGTTAAAGACCTTATAAGTCTGTGTTTGTAGTAATTTGATTATGGACGAGTCTATCTCTAATAACATACCAGTTCAGAAATTCCCAGATGATTCTAAAAGCTTGGATTCACCTGAGAGAACTATCACATCTAAGTAAATATCTAAACATTCTCTTGACGTAAAAACTGTTGATTGGGAAACTCTCCTAGAAGAACAGTTGGATGAACTTTCTAATGAAAGTGATTCAGATATTGATAGAGATGTTGATGAAGAAGTCTCATAGTATGTTAAGTTTTTAGATTCGTGGAAGATGAAGAAGATTACAACTTCTCATGTCTCACCTCTTCTGTCTCATCTCTGTCGAGAAAACAAGAAATTGAAAAGATGTTACGCAGGTGTTTATTTTTCGAATCGTTCTAACGAATCGATCCTCAAGAATTCTGAGGAAAACCTATGTATGAATTCACTTGAACGTGATAATATTTATCAAAAGTACTTTTTGTTGGAAGAGAAACTTGTAGAATCTGAAGCAAGGTTTAACTCTCAACAAATTAGTTTTGATGACAGAGAAAGTGCTTGTCTCGCTCGAGAAAAACGCCTTGAGGATGATTTAGCTGCTGCTCTTGATAAAATCAAGATGTAGGAAGATGACTTGAAATAGTTCAATTCTAGTTCAAGCAAATTAACCACTATGCTAGGAGAAAGTAAAAATCATCATGATACACGAGGATTGGGCTATAAGGGAATATATGCTCCAAGTATTAGCAAAGAGGTAAAATTTGTCAAGGCTAGTGATTCTTCTCAACAAAAGGTTTCCAGTGATGGCAAAAGTGAAATATGTTTACCGACAATTAAGGTTCGAAAGAGCAAAGAATATCAACCTCCAAAGTCAGTACATACGGATCGAGGTAAGAACATTCCTTATGTTTGCCACTATTGCGGAAATAAAGGTCACCTGGAAAGGACATGTCGTTTTCTTATAAGGAATAAGAAACTTCATGATGTTCTTGTTTGGGCATCACAAGAAGTTGTGAAACCAAGATCATATGTTAAGGCTAATCCCCTTAACATTACAGGTTGTAAAACTTTCCAACCTTTAGGCAAAGGAATCGTTGCTGTGATAAACCTAGATTTGCCTATAAACGTTATACGAAGCCTTTTCACAATCGTAATGATGATCAAAAGGATAACTTCGTAAAGACGAAGACAAGATCCGATGCTCCCAATTTGAGAAAGACTAACTTGTAAAATAATAGTCAATCCAATTCTCTTCCGAGAAATCTTGAAGAGATTAATGGGAAGAAGGTTCCGGTTGTTCCTAAACCCACTCATAAGTGGGTACCAAAGAAATCTAATGATGCTTTGAGTGTGAAAAGGAATGATCTTCCAGAAAATTCCATGACTATGGAGAAGGAAGTATCCATGATTTTGGAACTTAACAACTTTTTTGGAAAATGGAATTGGATGTGAAAGGCTTTAAAAGTGATCCCTTTCATGATAATCCAAAGGTCAATTGTGGTGAACAAGACATTGTTCACCCCAACACAACTTGATTGTGTTGTAAGTGCATCCTCACCAAGGAATGCCCTGCTATGTATACGGTGAGGGAAGAACGGAAATTGGGGCGCACAAATTATGTTCGGTAAGGCTGTAAAATTCAATTGGATTCATCTAAAATTGTATGTCTATAAACTTGAGCAAGATTTGTGATTTTATTTTTTTAGAGTACTTATAATGATTCACGTACCTTTCTTATCGTTCTTTTCTACCTAACTTGATCTGTGTTTAAGGTTCTTAAACATTTAGGTTTGAAAATAGTAGTTCGAGATGTTTGGACTTTATGGTACACCTACCAGGTATGCATAACATCTTTTAAAATCAAAATCCAGGGGTTTAAGTTCGCGGACTTGAAAATTCGTTTACAAACCCGTATGCATACTTGACGTCGATATTCGGTAAACTTGTTTTGGCCGTACCTTCTTCGTCCGAACACGGAATGACCTCATTCTTTTTGCGTTCTCTTCCTCTTTGAATTATCTTAAAAATGGATATGATAATTACTGTATTTGAATGAGTTAAGATTGGTATTTGTCCTGTCTCTTGTTTTTGAGTGTTTCGCTCAGTTTCGTTGCACTTGTTCCACTTCTCTTGGACTTGGCACTTGTATTCTTGGATTACTACTCTTCTAAGCTCATTTTAGATTTTACAAGAATGTTGTTGGTGAATCACAAAGAAGGAAGTTCAAGAACAGGCAGTAGTATGCATTACTATGGGATTCTTGAATGTTCACAATCATCTTTTGTGAACTGTAGTGCATGGTCGTTAATGACTTTGTATGTTATTCTTTGTTAATAAAATATGATTATACGCCTTTGGTAGCTATTCTTGGTGTAAATCCGGGCGAAAAAAATTGATTATACCCTCAAAGGACAAATCATCTTATGTGTGCATTACGAGTTTGTCATGATGCCTAGGAAACTTCTTATGAGAATTTATTCTTATTTTGAGAAGGATTACTAGAGTTTGGAATATCCATTATTGTGATTAATCTAGTTGAGTATTTTCATACTCCGTAAGATTCCTCTTATGTTGAGTATATGAACGACTATCCTATTCATTTTCTAATGGTTATGTTAGTCGTATGCTCCTTAAGTTCTCTTATGTAGATCATAATCGATTAAGTTGATCACTTTTTTGTTTAATTTGATTGCGCATTCCGATTAAATTAATTATGGGTTTACTTGTGATTAATTTGATTGAGTTTTTGGATATAGAAAATCATTCTCATGGATTTTGGTGTCCAATCAAAATCCTTCTTTTCTTTTGAAATTAAAGTCGCTCTTGTTGTTCCCTTGGGAATGACATATAATGGGGGAGAGTTATTTTGAACTTGTTCTTAATGGTCATATCTTGAGGGGTGTGCGGCTGTGGAATTTTAAAGGGGTTATCTTGTATATTTAAACTCCTTGATGAATGCTATTAGCTTCGGCTATATGATTGCATCTAAATTAGATGGTATGTATTTTTCTTTTAGTCATGAAATGTCTCTTACAAAAATTTCATTATGATCCTGTTCTTGTACCTTTGCCAATTTTATTGACAAAAAGGGGGAGAATTAATATGTAGTTCACACTACAAATACATATGGTTTTCGGATCATTGTGTAAGGGGAAGTGGTTTTCATGTGAGATGGATTATTTACTAAGGGGGAGTGATACATATCACCATAGTATTATTGTTGAAGTTGTGATACAGTTGGACTTTGACACTGTGTAATAACACTATGACACTGTATAACAATGATCGAGACCGATGCTTTATTATTATAGCTACGGATCTTCAACAACGGTGATGCTAAACTTACAACCTTTGGGATCATTGGAGTACTTGGAAGTAACGAAGATTTCGAGGAATGTATTGACAGTTTTGTCATTAAAATTGACAAAGGGGGAGATTGTTAGAGCATTGCTCGGTCGAACTCGCATGCATTTCTATCTCAAGCCTGTTTGTCAATGTTAGTGATCAAAACTATAAGTCTATTATAGCTAAGTCTCGGACTAGGATAGAAAGTGTAGTTGAGCTCAAGGACTTCATGGCGATTCACCATACAAGAAGAAGAACTAATCAAGGAATCGGTGGAACTTCTCGACAAAAAGGTATGTGAATACTTGAACTTATCTTCACTCAAAAGTCTATCTACTCTATCTCCTACTTCTTGAGAGTCGTATGCTATATATAGACTTAGATTATACACATTTGGTATTTCGATCCGGGTATACCTCGCATATCTATATCTCGAAATATGTGTTGGTAAGCGTTTCTCTTTGACCATGTTTATCTTTACCTAGTGAAGAAAGTCATGATATGTTTCAATCACTTTGAAAATTGCTTTGACGAGAAATGGTGTAAAAACTATATAACGTCCTTTAAAAATATTTCAATGGTTGGAATGAGAGTTTAGATTACATAACCAATGATGGACATAAGTATTGTTGTGGAAACACATATGTGCATAAGTCCTATCCCTTGAAACAAAGTTTGCGAACTTTGTTGATCAAGAGAAACCGGAAGAATGGCTTGTTGCTAAGTCCCCGAACTGCCGAAGTTCTCATCCCGAGAAATTCTGCTGCAGTTGACAAAATTTTTGCGTGAGTACCTGTCCGAGAACCCAGTCCGCGAACCGTCGGAAATTCTTACCGAGGTTTTCTGCTGGAGTTTGTAAACTCTGCCTGGTTTCTTAAGTCCGCGAACTTAGTGTGCGAACTTAAGAAGGTTATATATCTGAATATGATTTCTGAACTTAAACTTATAAAGACTAAGGAAAGCAGTTTGCAAACCGTGGCTATAAATTTCATGAACCGATTCGAGTGAATCAAATCATCTTTGCTTCAATTGTGTCTTGTGTAGTACATAAGATTTCCTTCCAATTGAACAACTATCTAACTAGTTCATTTGAACTAGTTATGATGAAGAAGAATTTGGTTGGTATGAAATGCTTATATGGCTAACCTTTTGGTTAACTATTGTTGAACCAACAAATGTACATTAGGTACGGTTAACAAACCTAGAAGAGTGCACTTCTTTTGTATATAACAAGCTAAGTTTTCGATTTAACGGTTGAGAAATATTAGCTTGAATCTAAATCAGGTTTTCATCTAACGGTGGATGTTGTTTTCTTTGTGACCAAGGCGAAACCCTGATTTGAAAGACTATATAAATGAGACATCTAGTATTGTGCAAAACAAATCCCCACACTTCAGGTGTGATACTAGTTTACGTGCTAGAGTCGATTCTCCTTTAACCTTTGGTTTTCTTCTTCTAAAACCGGGTTAACGACTTAAAGACTTCATTCGGATTGTGAAGCCAGACCGATACTAATTTTATCGTAGTTGTGTGATCTGATCTTGCATCTTCTATCGTACGAGTACAATCGGATTGATTGGCTTGAGATTAATATCTCTAATAGGAAAGATTGTTGTGAGGTGATTGATTTATCTAGGTTGTTCTTCGGGAATATAAGACCGGATTATCAATTGGTTCCTTTTCACCTTGATTATTATCAAAAGACGGAACAAAAACTTTAGGTTTTTCTATGGGAGACAGATTGATCCTTTGATAGACTTGTCTGTGTGAGACAGATTTTTTTTATTGTCAAAGCCTACGATTTTGGGTCGTAGCACTCTTAGTTGTGGGTGATATCATCTAAGGGAATCAAGTGCGCAGTATCCCGCTGGGATCAGAGACGTAGGGAGTACAACTATACCTTGGATCAGCGGGAGACTAATTTGGGTTCAACTATAGTCCAGTCCGAAGTTAGGTTGGAGTTGGCTAGTGTCTGTAGCGGCTTAATACAGTGTGTGTTCAATCTGGACTAGGTCCTGTGGTTTTTATGCATTTGCGGTTTCCTCGTTAACAAAATTTCTGGTGTCTGTGTTATTTCAGTTTCCGCATTATATTGTTTTATCTTTATAATTTAAATAATACAGTTTGTGCGTTAGATCATCAATTAGAGTAATCCAACCTTTGATTGTTGATTGTCATTGATTGATCCTTGGATATTGGTCTTTGGTACCATCCAAGTTATTCCTTGTATTTGATTAGTACTCGCAGTTTCTGTTTGAGGAAATCAAATCAAGAGGGAGAGATATAAACTAGTTGATGTACTTTTAATTGATTGAGTCTTGTTGATTCTCTTAAAAGTATATTCGAGTTTGTCCATACAGATTGCTAAGAGAAATATTGGGTGGTGTTGTTAGACCCCCGCTTTTTCACCTTTGATACAAAAAAAAAAACTATTGAAACTTTGTCACCGAACTCTACCTAATTCGCCAAGAAATAATTTTCCTAGTAACCGAACTCTGGCCTAATTGCATATCTGCATATATAAGTGTAGTTCGATTGATTCGAAAAAAAATGTAAAGTTTTCTTTGTAACTGAACTTTAGTTGACGAAGAAAATAAGAAGTTAATATGTTTGGAAACCAGGGGAAATAGAGCCGTTAAGACTGACTTATTTTCTGAAATTCAACAAAGTTTGGTTAATAGGATAACTCCCATTTCAAACCGAACTTTAGATGAGTTGCACATTTGTCAAGACACCACAACTTTATTTTGAAAAAACTAGCAATCTGCCCACCTATGTTATATATACTAATAAACTTCCTCACTTTACATATCAAACCTCTTAAAAATGGCAGTGTGACGTCCTAAATTTACTGTAGATGAAGATCATTCTCTTTGCATGAATTGTGTAGTGTACTATCCTAAGAAGGGTGAAGAACGACGAATGAATGGCGTAATGAGTCAGAGTTATTGGGGAAAGATTCATGAGAAATTCTGCTCCGAAACCAAAACCCAAATAACCGTGATCGTGCAGCCTTATTTATTCGATTTGCAAAGATAAGAGATAAGGTCAAAGAATTTATGGGTTTAGTTCGAATTGTGAAGTAGTATCGACTTAAAGGTGAAACATTCTAGGAAACCGTATAAAGATCCCAAAATGAATGGCGAAGATGGAAAATCAAAAGAATTTCAAATATGAAGCTCATTTCTATGTTCTTAAGGAGTTCTTTTGTGTTCGTTACAAATATTAATTACGTTGTACTATCAATATTTATAATGATGTCAGAATGTTTAAAATTGCTTCCAAAAGTACCAAGAATATAAGTAGAGTTCAGTTACGTGCGAAATTGTACCAGGTAACCGAACTTCTTTGAATGAGTTTTAAGAATATTGTTCGGTTACCTGCGAAATTTTACCAGGTAACCGAACTACTTTGAATGAGTTTTTAGAATATAGTCTGGTTACCTGCGAAATTGTACCAGGTAACCGAACCACACACCGTAAACCCAACAAAAAAAACAAACTTCTAATAAACTAACACTATAAAACACCTAAAAATAAGACCACCAAAAAACACAATTTTAATTCATAATATGATGTTCAAAACATACTTACTTTAATTAATGATACATTTAATCATCCTCAAGGACAACTTGACCTTCGTGTATAATTTCGTCCGACTTCTTCAACGTTTTCCACATCTCTATGTTATGTTCATACATTAGAAACCAGCCCAACACTGTGTGGAGGTTAAATCCATGCCAATAAGATGTTCCAAATATCGAAAGCAATGGACAATCGGGTTTTAACCGGAGGCCTATAAAGTGGTTGTGCTTAATCAACGCGATCACCAATCTCCTACGTTTAAGTTGCTCGACACATATAGTTGTTTTCGGAGTGTAGGTGAAACTAGCATCTTTTGAGAAATAGTGAACCACGCAATGGAAAGCGTCGGCGATTAAGTTCCCACATATCGGAATGCCCATCCAATGGTCCCTTGTGATTGGGGTTCCGCCTTTAAGACGACTTTGAAAACTAACAAATTGCTCGTTGAGACTACAATCCCGATCGTACAACATTTTTTTTGTAAAATTGCGGGTTCTCCTTGAGCTTCCCCAACAACCTTTAGCGAACATAAGTGACTGCAGACCCTTGATATTGTTTGGCACGTTCAGTGAAAGGCCCTAGTAGTTGTACGACAATGTGGAAAACGCAATTACCATACGGAAGGACGTCGTCGGTGGATATGACGTGCTTTCGGATGCAAGAAGGTAGATCTTCCAACTAGCTTTTATCAATAGGAGGTGGTTTATCATCAATTGGTCGACTCCTTTCTTGGATGCGGCACATTGGAGCCTTAAGATTCACGTCTCATTGAGTTGGTTGGCTATGTGCCGATGGAGTAGGTTGGGTTGGTGGAACATCGGACCTTTTTTTTCGTATCTCGTTCACTTGTTTCTCCCTTTTCCATAATACTCCTAGACCTTTTCTTAGAATCTTCTTGGTACTTCGCCGCGGTATGCTCATGTGCCGAAGGATCTCTAGTAAAAGCGTTCATTTCACTTTTCCTCTTAGCCAACACCTGTGCATATTCTCTTACTTTTTTTTTTTGATTCTTTGGTGCTTGGCCTACCTTTTCCTTTGCATTTTTTCGGTTCTCGGACATTCTCCGAAGTGTGCAGATAAACGATTGGCCGCATGTCATCCCAAAAGATTTTCCTTTCGAGTTTGTTCATGTTCCGGTACTTCCCGATAACAATTCTTCCCATTTTATTATCGACAAACTCTTCTCCGACATCACCCTTTGGAGGAGGGACAAACTTAATTGTTGCCAATGTGGATCTACATCGCTTAAAGGGATTATGCCATGTTCATAGTTGGCTATCATATGGCGATAAGGGAGTCCCATAGACTTCATCATGTTGCAAACACACACCTCGTCCGGCTTGGTTCCCCATATGTCAATCAAATTCACCTCTTAATGCAAGCATGTGAAATATTATAATGGAGTCCCTTGAACAACTTAAGGTCCTCCAATTTCTTGATGTTACCATCTTTTTGTACAATCCTTTTGTACTTCATGATGCGGCTTTTTTGAAACTTCTCTTTAATTCTATCAATCTCGATGTTGAAGTAATTCTCCATTGCGTTAAACACAACCACAAAATAATCGACACATCAAAAAAGATTTTTCTTCAACCGGTGGTGATTCTACCAAACTTGTTGCTTGATTCCTAAAGTGTTTATGGTGGTTGGTAAATGCATAAACGAAGCGCTCTTTGTGCGGTTCCAACCATTGCTCAACCACATACGTTACAATATCCTCGGGATATTTAGGTCTAGACCAATGATCAATAAATGCGGCAAGATTTAGATTATACTCTTCTTCGGTGAGAGACCAAGTCAATGATTCCCATTCACCGGGGAAAACAACCCATTTAGTGTAATTTATAATGTATTGTTTATCGAATTCCTCTTTTGCATCTGCTTTTTCATCTTCCGGTATCTTACTAATCTCTTCAAATTCTTTCCTCTATGGTGGAAAAAGTTGAGGCTTGCACCTATTCATCACATTACACCATATTTGGAACGTACAAAGAATATTATGTGCTAATGGGAAGACTCTCTCTATTGCGTTCATTAATGCTACTTCATTTTCCGTCATTATAACCCCGGGGATATCATCATCTCGGTAGATGGACTTCAATTGTTGTAACTCCCAAGTGTAACTTGGTTCTTGCTCATCCTTTAGAAAACAAAAAGCAACGGTAAACGGTGACTTCGTCGAGGTACGACCAACAATTCTCAACACTGGCATCTCGTATTTGTTAGTCTTATAAGTTCAATCCATTATAAGAACTTCATGGAAGCATTGAGCCAATTGAACACTCTTCGGATGCGCAATGAAGAGATGCGTTATTTCTTCATCCGGACCTACCTTCTTTTGAACCGCGTAGCCTCTCTCTTGAGCCAAAAAAAAAACAATTGTTACATCACTTGTCTATCCTTCCATTCATTCCTTTTAATTGTCTCAATTGCATTGTAAATGGTGGATAATGATGATACATTATCCTTGTTATCATCCTTTAGTAAGCGAAGCATATTAAGTGGTGAAATCCCCATTCTCCTATATTTAGCCATTTTCTCCATTTCTTGAGGAGTAATCCTTGCATCCATTGAATGTCCTTCAATATCCTCCGGACGAGGGTGGTTATGATGACCTTCCACAACATCCATAGATAGAACCCAACCCTTATTTTTTTGCAGTTCTTAAATACTAGCTTGAACGGAAATTTAATTTTCTTTGAGCATGTTGTGTTCTTACTCGTCGTCTTTCCTTTATACACACAACCCTTCCTCTTGTGACTAACATCCGGATCTCCACTTCTCTCACGAACCATTTCAAAACGAGTTTTGCTTTCTTTTCCATTCAAAACTAATATGCACATGGCTTTTTTAGCATGTTCTCTAGCCCAATTCTTCGCATCAATAGGTTCGTCAAATACCAAATCATTGACATAGTGATGGGATGTATCTTCGAAAAACATATCAATCGGAGAAGGTTGATCATCCATTAGTATAAGTTGGCATTCAATCTATAAGAAATGAAACAACATCAATTACAATCACAAACAAGTTCGGCAATAAAGTTAAAATTATCGAAATAACCGAATATGTCGTTCGGTTTGTAAATAAGTTTTGCAATCAACCAAACTAACGGTTGTTTTTAAATTTATTTGGTACGTAAAGTTCGGCTGGGAACTTGGTTGGGCTGAAGTTTGCGAACCAACCGAACTTCTAACACTTGGTTACTTTTAACCTGCAGTTCGGTTGGGAACTTGGTTGCGTTGAAGTTTGCGAACCAACCAAACAATACCTCTGTAAATCCTATGAATAAAGTTCGGCTACTTGCGTGTTTGAAGAAAATAACCTAACTATTTGTTCGGTTAAATGTTCTAGACATTTTGTAACCGAACTACGAGTTCGGTTAACTGTTCTTCACACGTTGTAACCGAACTACCTGAACCTAGCTAAAATCTACTTTAAAAATTTACGTTTTTATGAATATTTGTACCAATTCAACAAACATTATCTAAGTTTGAAGCATACATAGGTACCCAAATACTCTTCCTCCGGTTGTGGACGGTAAAATCCATCGTTTTCATCTTGAGATTGAGTTTGCAGAAGAATACAATCACCATCTAAGAAATAACTCATATCTTGATCATTGTGAAGATTAACTAATATTCCAGGAGATGAAGATTCAGATGAGCTATCATCACTTGAAACATCACTTGAATACTCAAGATTAGTGAACTAAAAAAAAAAATTGTTCTCCATGTGTTTCTTCTTCATTTTCTCTAACTTTACTCTCTCAATAATTCTACTTCTTTCTTAAAATTATCCATATGATTTTTTTAATCTTACTAATCATCTATAACTTAATCATTTCACTAATCATTACACTAATTTTTATTAACTAAAACTAATCATTACCCAAATTAATCAGGAGGGTGATTTAGGTATTAATAGAAATATCTAGATAAGGAGTGACCTAGATTTACTTCTAATGTCTTTCCCAAAATAATAAAATGGTCCCTCCAAAAAAACAATGGTGCCCAAAAAATCGTTCTTTATAATAGACATTAGAGTGAGCGATGTTCCACTACACCATTTCCAGGATTTTGTGACAGACTATATCTGTTACTGATGAGATTTGTAGCGGTTATAACCTGTTGTAATTAGGTCATGATTAATAATTTTTCAGCTGTTGTCACATAAAAAAACTGTTACATATTGCAGTTACGTTTGATCTAATTTTAAGATAGCGACACATGTCATATTAGTAACGTTTACCTTAATGGTTTTAACTGTTACTCTCTATTTACCACAATTAATAGGGTGACACGTCTCACTTTCTCTCACGGAACAGCAACACATATAACCGTTACTATTTATTAGCAACGCATCCATTAAGGACACGTGTCTCCCTTTTAAACTGTAGACTTAAAATGTCGACACGTGTTTGTATTCATCACATTGTTGTTACAGTTATACCTGTGACAATTCTTAGACTTACAATTAAAAAAAATGGATAGTCCGGATCATTTTCATGGACCCGGGCTTCCAGTTTACTGGCACCTGCACTTTCAGTTTACAGGCCTGCCTATTCTTCTTTTTAAATCTATTCAAATCCGCAATTCATACATTTTCTATATCTGCAAACTCTCCACAAATTACCACAACTACAAGAGAATTGTTCTGCTCATTATGAAATTTAACCAAAAATAATTGAAAGCCACTGCTTGTGAATATAAATAGAATAGATTTATAACAAAACTCTGATCCACCTGAAGCTGAAGTCCCCAGTCCAGATATTTCCACAAGCATTAGCATCATTTTACAGTGAGACATAGAGACTGTTCAATTACAACATAATTTAGCATAAGTTGTATTAGTCAATATGTAAGCAATCAAAATCACAGCCAATGAGCAAACATAAAAAAAAAATGTGAGTAAGATAACTTATACAAGCATGAGTAAATAATACAGAACAATGTTTGACATCCGATCAGTAATTCATACCCTACATGTTCTCGGTAGGCAACAAATGAACTTTTTTTTGACTAATTCATTGGCTATAACAATAATTCAACACGTTGAAAGCAGTCATCAGCAGTTTAATTATAACAACGCGTTGAAAGCAGTCATGAGCAGTTTAATGATGACAAAACAGTGAGTTAATAAGAAATTTATAACTAGCACTTGTACACATCTAAAGAAGAAATTTATACATATACATCTATAAATCAGTAACCTAGGACTTGCATGTACGGAGGAATTTCCCTCTGTGATTACACAATCGCTATCTGTCTACCAACACTGCTGTTGTATACTGTCTATTTGCAATCGCTAAACAATATACTTACAAAGAATCCCATGACAATTTTCCTAAAAAGATGAAGTAAGAGATATTTAGAGAGGGGTAAAGAGAACCACCTGCACAGTGTACATGCTGAGGTTCGGCTGCTTCTAAACCTTGTCCTGCAGTTGTGTTGCTTTCCAAGAATTTATTGGTTTAAATATTTCCTAAACCGCAACAACGCATTGGTTCCAAGTTTATACCTGATTCAAAGCCACTAAAAAAATCATTATTGAAGCTCAAAACCTCAACTGTCAACAATGTCAAATCCAAGAGAAATGTTTAAAGCATAAGCTTTGGAACCAAGACTAGTAGTAGACCAGAAATGCTATTCTCAATTTGTTGTTTACCCGTTATTCCTCTGTAATTTTGAGCTCATCAACACCTGATAAATCCCATATCATATGTCAAAAGAGAAATAAAGCTAGTACAAATTATATCATAAGAAATATAATAAAACTCTGCGCAACTGGAGAGTTCTCGCAAACATAAGAAATCTAATTTTGTTAACCAGTGTGACTATATTTACAAGTTATATGACTCGCAGTGAATGATAATTACATGTACCTCCTTAAATGTCTTAGATTGGTAACCTTCAATTCGAGTACTTAAGAGGGATGCTTGCTAGTACAAGCTGCCCAATACAGGTAGCAAACTTTATGGTGTATTCAACATAAGGCCTCCCAGCTTCATCTACAGTCACCAGTAATCTCAGCCCAACTGCAGCAATAGCTTCATGATCATCTCAATGGCCAGCGCGAGGATCAATTGCAGGATTAGGTAGAAGACCAGCTGCATTGTTCATCTGCAACAAATGAAAAAAATAAACCAGAAACTCTGGTTTTAAGAACTAGAACATGATAATAACCAACAACACTAGTTGTAAATCCTTAACTTAGAACAACAAACAATTTAAGAAAAAGGAAACTCTAATTTGAAACAAGCAAAAACATTGAAACAAAATTTGTAAGCCCCTAAAAATTTAATACAGCAAACCCAAATCTGAAAAAACCTGAAAGTTGAAACAACAAACAATGAGAAAAATAGAAAGCCTAATCTGGAAAAAATAAGAACATTGAAAAGAAATTTGTAAACACTACAGCAAACCCAAATATGAAAAAAAAATACAAAATTGAAATCCCAAACTTAATACAGCAAAACATTAGAAGAATCTCATTGTTACCCAAACATACGTATCTTGAATGCATATAAAACAGAAAGCTCAAAGAAACTTAAATTCAATCAGATCTAGACAAAACAGACCTATAGTTGTTTAAATCTATGAGTCCAACAGTTCGTAGCTTTTTCTTAATGAATCAGCCAACCCAAAAACCTATAATGAGAACAACTGTGGCTGCAAGCTTCAGCTAATATGGCAGAACCCTGTAAATACACAAGTTCATACTTAATACTGAGTGCCAAAACTATATAATGAAAACTCATAAGCAAAATAGCTGAAAACTGTCCTCTAAGATCCGAATACTAGACATCATAGAGATACACGGTATGAACTTCTCAGATCTGAAAAAGAAAAATAAGTATGAGAAAAATAACTACAAACCCATTATTCTAATCTGGAAGTTCTTTTCACCACTAGCTCCACGAACAGGATAACCATCACCTGATACAAATAATAAAACTTTAGTTACCATCTCCAACAAGATTTAAACACAAAAAATAAGGGTGTTTAAAACAAAGATAACAAGGAAAACAGGATCCAGTTCTTATTATTTGAGTTTAAGCTTTTCTTTCCCATCTTTCTAGTTTTTATTCTTCAAGAGTAAAGCGAAATCGAGGAAATAAATACAGGAAAAAATAGATTGGATTTGTTGTTGATTTTGTAAACTGAAGATTAGGTTATAATTCGTCTATTTCAAATCGTTATGAGGTTTTCAAGAAATAACTCATAAGAATTGCTAGTGAATCATGATAAGGTGTGGATGATTATGATGAGCAAGAGATTGAATAATCTGATTAGAGTTAGGGAGAAAGAAGAACACTAAAAACTGAGACGAGGCAGAGAGAAAACTAGGTTTAGATTTGTGTTTCTCTCTCATCTTCGCTTTTATGGTGTAGGTCCTTCACTATGTTACAGTATAGGTAAGCTGGACGACTATTTCCTTGGACGTGAATCTAAATGATACCCAAAGATCGGATGGTTACTTTCTTGCAATGTGTAAAAAATAAAATTCATTGAACGGTTATCCATGTTTTAAATAGTGGTGGTTCGTTTTATAATTAATGCCCTAAATAATTTGACCCTGTAAAAAGAAATACTCCTTAGAGCATCCACAGTGGACGAGTATAACCAAATTTATGGGATGAGATCCTAACACAGTGGGACGGAGTAAAGATCAAATTTTGACCAAAGATCAAATTCCAGACCAAATATGGTCGCGACCAAATCCCAAATTCTAATATAGTCGGGCGTAAATTTAAAGTACGCTTGATGCTGGGCGTAAATTTAAAGTACGCTTGTTAACGGGCGTAAACCAAATTTACGTATGTTGGTGGGGCGGAATTTAAATTTACGTTTGTTGCGGGCGTAACACAAATTTACGCCTGATGAGACGGACAGAAGAACTCCGCGCGTTGCCAGGCGGACACCAAAATTCCGCCTCTCTGGGGCGGACACCAAAATTCCGCCCCTCTCAAACGGACTTTTTTTTTACGCCTCAGCAAAATTATGAAACATGAAATGAAAATTTTCGAACGTTAGAATGATAAATTTTTCGAACGTTGGCGTTGGAGATTGCGTAGCAGATTTTTGACCGTTGGTAAGATATTTATATCTTTCGAACGTTTGAAATTGAATGTTAATAACGGGTTTATTTTATACCTATATATACCAGATGAATTCCTTTCACATTTTCATATCATTCGTCTGTATTCGGCAAGAAAAAAATAGTATCAGGAAGAAAAAATAGTTTTCCATATTTCAAATCATTTTGAAAATTTTCATCGAATCGTTTTTAATGTCAACACCACGAATAGCAAGAGGTCCAAATTTTACGACAATCGAAGATGTCACGATGTGTAAAATTCATTTATCAATATCTCAAGATCCCGGCGTTGGAGCCGATCAATCAGAGATTGCGTTGTGGACTCGTATCAAGGATGATATTGAAGCTCATTTACCGGATAAACCAGAGCGGTCTTGGAGTTCCTGGCAAAAACGATTTCAGGGAATAAGTAAAGAAGTGGCGTTGTTTTCGGCAAAACAGGCGGAAGTGGAAAGTGAATATCATACGGGATGGGGTCCGGAAATGACCGTGAGTATTCTCTCTGTTTTGAAACAATTATTTTCTAATATTGAGATGCCCATGAACCTAATTGTTTTTAAAAACATTAACAGCTCGAAGAAGTAAACAAACGGTTTAAGGAATGCAATCATGGAAGAAAATTTAGGCACGAAGAGTGCTACCCAATTGTCATAGAAAATATAAAATATAATCGTCGATCGACTTTTGTTTTTGATACGACGCACGATTTGGATAGTAGCGTGAATACCGAGGAAGATGGCACTCAAGTCGAGTCCGGTAACGACACAGATAAAGGAGACATAGAGAATACATACCTTCTCGTCAGATGGGAAAAAAAGCAGCTAAACGACTGAAGAAAACCGGGCGAGAGAAATCCAACAGCCAAGAGGAATTGATGGGAATAATTATTACACAGCAAGAAAATTTCAATTCTCATTACCGGGAACAATCAAGATTCAAGATGGAACAAAAAAAGGCCGAGTTTGCACAAAAACAAGCTGAGCATGCGGCTAAAATAGCCAAGGAGGTCGCAGACGATGAATTTCGCATCATGATGATGGATCTTTCCAAATTGGATCATGTACAAAAGGAGTACTTCGAACTTCGAAAGGCTTTAATAGTACGGGACAAAAGGAGCCAATTATAATCGTCAAAACGGGATAGTTCGAACCTTAAGTATTAAGTCTAATAATAAGTGATAATAGTTTTAGTAGTTATTTACGTTTTAATATGTATTAATTTTGTCATTAGTCGTATTATTATGTAATATTTGGGATTTAATTTTATCTTCATTTAATTTAATCAACTTTAACTTATTTTGTAACATCTTACTTTAATTTACCAAGTGATGAGTATATGAAATAGAGTTAATACATTTCAATAAAATTATTCGTTAAAATAAAATCACATAATTTTTTCATATGGGAAACAACATTTAATTCCAATATTTTGTCCTCGTCTCCAACCTTTTAATTCCCATATTCTGCCCATATATGTTCGATTAAGTCATCGCGCAAGCGAATATGCCTATCTTTGCTGCGCATATGACGTCGGCGTTGCTCAGCTCTAATTTGGGAAAACTCCTCACTGTTGCCTCTTAATATATTAACCGGTGTCGGGTTGCTACGATGATCATAAACATGTGGCCATTCACCGGGTAGACGCTCATCCTCGACTATCATATTATGTAAGATAATACACGTTTTCATGATATAGGCAAGCACATCTGGATTCCACATTCTAGCAGGTTGTTTGATGATTCCAAACTGTTGTTGAAGTACACCAAATCCCCGCTCTACGTCTTTTCTTGCACCCTCTTGCATCGCTGAAATATCTCTTTTTTCCTACCAAGCGGATGTTTAAACGCCATAATAATAGTAGCAATTTCTGGATATATTCCATCACCTAGATAATACGGCATGTCATAAGAATGACCGTTTACCACATAGTTCACCGGTGGTGCTTTTCCCGTGACCAGACTTCGAAAAACATATGAACGGTTCATCACATTAATATCGTTGTTAGAGCCTGGCATACCAAAAAATGCATGCCAAAACCATAGATCATACGACACCACCGCCTCCAACACGATACTTTCGCTCCCTTTATACGCGGTGTAAGCCCCTGATTCGGCAGATGGACATTTATCCCATTTCCAATGCATGCAATCTAGGCTACCTATCATCCCTGGAAATCCTCTATCTTTGTTTTGGTTGAGCAACAACTCAACATCACCAGCCGTAGGTTCACGCAAATATTCTTTCCCATACACATTGACAATCGACTTGCAGAACCTCCGAGTTGCTTCCAACACCGTGGTTTCGCCTATGCGTAAGTACTCGTCTATTGCATCTGCCGCACATCCATAAGCTAACATTCGCACCGCTGCAGTTACTTTTTGATGAGGGTTTAATCCTAAAACTCCACACGCATCGGGCCTTTGCACAAAATATCTGTCTTCGGCTGTAACACCTTCCACTATTCTGTTAAACAATTGTCGACGCATCCTGAATCTTCTGCGAAAAACATTAGGTGGTTGGTTTGGATACGGAGAAAAATAGTCGTTCCACAGAAGTTCAGCACCAGTCTCACGATCTCTTGGTATTTTGATACGAGTTTGAGGCCATTTAGAATTGGTAACAAGGACTCCCATACTAACGGCCATGTTATTTTGCATAATTGCTATTGAATCATCATCCGAGGAATAAAAACTACTATTAGAAGAAGAAGAAGAAGATGAAACAGAAGAACAATAGTGAGCGGTATTCTCATATGCTTCCATATTCTATCCGAATCAGAATAAGTGTGTGATTGTAAAAAGAGGTGTGTTGGTATTTATAGAGTGAGTGACGGAGATCACATGCTTCCATTTTCCATCAGGATTAATAAATAAAATAACATAAAGTATTTGACAAATTTTGTAAACTGTTTGTCAGTGAGGTGTTTGTCGTATTGAAATGACTAGTCGGTGAAATTTGATAAAGTATTCAAATAACTACTCGCTGAAATTGATAGAAATTTGATAAAGTATTGAACTGACTACTCGCTGAAATTTGATTGCCTATTGAAATGACTACTCGCTGAAATTTGATTGCCTATTGAAATGACTACTCGCTGAAATTTGATAAAGGATTCAAATAACCACTCGCTGAAATTTGATAGAAATTTGATTGAGTATTGAAATGACTACTCGCTGACTACACATAACAAAGATAAATAACATAATAAATGTCTAGTATGACTACACATAACAAAGATAAATAACATAATAAATTCAAAGCTAAACCATATAAATAGTCATCACAGGCTAAACATTTCCCGTATCCGGAGGCGCCGATCGCGGTGGGATAAAAGCCGTTCTCGGAATGGGCCTGACCGAGGACGTTGAAGATGATCCTTGACTCATAGAACTCCACACTTGTGGTGGCAATGTGGGGGAAAAGGCGCCGAATCCAATGGAAGGTTGGATGGTGTGTGGCGTTCGGAAAAGAGACAGTTGATACTCCAATTCCGTGATCTTATTATTCTGGTTTCCTATAAGTTCATCTTTCGCTAATAGACACTCCATCCTATCTTTCGTTTCTCGTAATGTAAAATCTCGAAATTGTTTAGTAAAATCAGCATATTCTTGGAATAATGCATAACTATCGCCCTGTCATGAAAAAATGAGATAGATGAGATTTTTTTTTTTTTGGAATTAGCAATGTAAAGTTGAACGAACACTTACGGGCGATAATTGTTGTTGCGGTGGAATAAGAACATGTTCATCTGGTTTTCCAAGTTCGGTAGAATAGAAGTCACCGCTGTACCCAAATGTTTGGACCTCCCAATCAGGATGTGTCACATATTTTCTGAAATTAGTAACCTTTTTCCAATACTCTAAATATACTTCATACTGCACAACTTGCACCACCTCGGTTGCATCAACAAAACCGTCCGCTAGCAGGAGTTTTGCTTGGTCATCACCCAAATGCCCAATAATTACATGTAGTTTCATGGGAACAGCAAACGAGGGATGGTTTTGCCTCCAACATCTTTCTCCTAAATAAACATTATGCTGTATAACCAAAAAGGGAATATAATTGTAGTGAGTACGTTATTAATTAGATAAATAACGAAAAATAAAAAACTATGTTATTGACGATTAATATTAATGATATAATATAAAAATCATGTCTAACTCACAACGCCATTCCAAGAAAATATCCATCTCGAGTCCGACAGCTTCCTAGCAGACTTTCCCATCTCAGAACTGAGGACGTCGGTGTATGATTCCCATGGGTGCCATGTCACTTGGTCAATCGTCAGCTGATTCAGTAAAATCCTACAACGAATAATATCATTCTGACACCTCCTTCCATTCCATCTGGAAATTACAGGCCATTTCTGTTCATTACCGGTCATTGAGATGTCTGGTCGACATATGCCTAGGTATTCATACCCCCAAAACTAGTCCATAAAATTAATGAATCAAATTAATATATCCAAGGAAATAAACTTAAATGAAAATATACTTTACGTTGAAAATTAAAATAAAATCGATTACCAAAATACCTCTAATATTTGGAAGGGCCCGCTTAGTGCCTTCTGTTGTTTCCTACAAGCTTGTCGGAGACCTGCATACAATCTCGAAAAGGCACTACCGCCCCAGTCAAGGTCTTGTATTTTATCAATTTCTTCGAAAGCAGCTAACCATCCAGCATCAATATAGTTCTTTGCATTAGGAAAGAAAAATTGACCCAAAACATACATAAAAAAGGCAATTGCTATTCTATGGGCGAGGAGAGAATCTTCATTAGCCGCCACCAACTTATCTTCTTTGAAGTATGAGCTTAAATATGTAATTGTAATTGAGTTTGATATCCACGACGCGCCTCTTGTTCCCTGTGTGATATCCGGAAAAATCTTCTCACGGACATAGTCAAATTGGTATAGGCTCGAATCATACGGAACTACATAACCATCACCGATACTCAGTCCAGTTAACATGACCCAATCTAATGGCGTGAACCCCATCTCACCAAATGGAAAATGGAACGTGTTGGTTGTATCCCAAAACCTCTCAACAATATAATCAACAACGGCATGTTGGGTAACGCTACACTCTATGTTCAACAATTTTTCCCACCCCGCTTTTTCAATCAAATATTTAACTCTAGGACAATGTATTGAAATAAATTTATAATAATGAATTACCGATGCCAGACATCCACGATGTTTAAACTTAAATGTTGGTGCGTCTGAAAATGTAATGTCTTCAGTAGCGTGCGGCTTATCATCTTCCACTATAGGAAACCTCCCTAACCCGGGGACGTCGACCTCCTCAATTTGACCGGTAGAGATTAAGTTGTAATCAGCTTCGGTAGATTTTTGTCTCTTGTTGGTCTTTTGGCGACCACTAAACCTCGATATAAACTTGTTCATTCTACGCACAAACATGTTAAATACAATTTCATAATTAAAAGACCAATCCACGAACCATAATAGACATAAATTTAACCGAACAAAATTTCAACATCATAAAATTCCATAAACATAAATTTAACCAAAAAAATAATTATCCAATTAACTATATTTATAACTATTTATAATTAACAAAAAATTCAATTAAAATACGAAACTAAATTAACAAAAAGATAAATTAAATTAAATCACGTAACTAAATTAACAAAAAATAATTATCCAATTAACTATATTTATAACTATTTATAATTAACAAAAAAATAAATTAAATTACGAAATTAAATTAACAAAAAAATATATTAAATTAAATCACGTAACTAAATTAACAAAAAATAATTATCCAATTATTAATATTTATAACTATTAAATAAAACAAAAATTAAATTAAATTACGAAACAGTAACAAAAGTAATAACATTAACATTAACATACTATTGGATTAAGATGTGATTAACCCAATTTTAATAAGATTTGATTAACCCAATATGAATATCCAATTAGTAATAAAGTCTGATTCAATTTTCAACGTAAAAACCCTAATAAATTCGAACAAATTAAATACAATTAATTCTGCATAATACAATAATTACACAAATTGAAATAAATTCGAACAAAAAATACAATACATGATATTATTACACAAATTGAATAAAGAAAGTAGAAATACATACCTTATAATGGGTTTTTAGGGTTTTTGTGGAGTTTTTAGGGTATTTGTACGGTTGGTAGATGGGAATGGAGAAGAAGAATATGAACTGAAGAGGGGCGGTGAAGCGAAGAAGAATATGAACTGTGGAAGAATATGAACTGTGGAAGAATATGAACTGAGAAGAAGAAGGCTCGTGTAGAAGAGATGGGTTGTGGTTGGGAAGGAGAGGCGGTATTGGTGGAAGGGGCGGTTGCTTAAGATTACGCCCGATTTCATCAGACGGACAGGAAGAGTACGCCCTAACCCTAACCCTAATGAAAACCTACTGGGCGGAAATTTTGGTTACGCCCGTCTCAGGCGTAATAATATTTTACGCCTGAAAAATTCATCACGCGGACAGCAGATGTCCGTCCGTACAATTCATCACGCGGACACCAGATGTTCGCCCGTCTGATCTCACACGTGCTGTGTGACCGTGTTTAACTCGGGCGGAATTTAGTTTTACGTTTCTTCGAGTGGTCATTTGGAATCCGTCTGATCAACGGGCGGAATTTAAGATTCCGCCCCTTACCAAACGTAATTTACATTTACGCTCGATAACAAACGTGATTTATATTTACGCCCGTTTGAAACGTAATTTATAATTCCGCGCAGAAATGAAACGTAACTAATACTTCCGCCCGTCTTCATGCGTAAAATTGTTTTACGCGCGACCAAATTTGGTCTTCTCCCCATAACGTCACAATACAGATTAAACTCATATTTAGTCTTTTTTTTTGGTCTTTGATCTTTGAGTTTAGTCGTACCATTGCAGTCGCTCTTATGTCCTAAAATTTCTGTCCTCTATTCTATTTTCGTCTGTCCTAAAATACTGGTCAGTTTCTATTTATAATCATATTTTTAGTTAAATTTTCAAATATATCCTTCAATTTTGTATAATTATAAAATTATTCTTAAATATAACCAATCTAAAATCTTAAATGATATCTTTCTCAATAGAAAACAAATCTACTAAATCAATTACATAAAAAAATTTATTTTTCTCTTCTATCTAAACAATTATATGAATAATTAAATTAATAAATATGTATTTTTGTTACATACTCCATAATCTATATACTCCTTTTAATTTCAGTAATAACATAAAATTTAATATGAATAATAAAATTAATAAATATGTATTTTTTTTACATACTCCATAATCCATATACTCCTTATAATTTTGGTAATAACATAAAATTTAATAGGGGTAATTTTGTATACTCCCCCGGTCTCCTTAATATCTTGACTTAGTCAAAGCGGACTAATAATTTAGGACGGAGGGAGTACAAAATTTACAAACTCGGATGGACTGAAGACGAAACATATCATAATTTTACATCACACGTTCAAAGATTACTAGAGTTAGACCTGAGTTTCTCGTTCGGATGAACTGAAGACGAAATATAACAGAATTAAACATCACAAATTCAAAGATTACTAGAGTTAGACCTAAATTTCTCGTTCGGATGAACTGAAGACGAAATATATCATAGTTAAACATCACAGATTACTAGAGTTAGACCTGAGTTTCTCGTTCGGATGAACTGCAAACGGAATATATCATAATTAAACATCACAGGTTCAAAGATTAGTAGAGTTAGACCTGAGGTTCTCGTTCGGATGAACTGAAGACGAAATATATCATAATTTAACATCACAGGTTCAAAGATTACTATAGTTAGACCTGAGTTTCTCGTTCGGATGAACTGGAAACGAAATATATCAGAATTGAACATCACAAGTTCAAAGATTACAAGAGATAGGCCTGAGTTTCTCGTTCGGATGAACTGCAAACAGAATATATCATAATTCAACATCACAGGTTCAAAGATTACTAGAGTTAGACCTGAGTTTCTCGTTCAGATGAACTGAAGACGAAATATATCAGAATTGAACATCACAGGTTCAAAGATTACTAGAGTTAGACCTGAGTTTCTCCTTCGGACGAACTGAAGACGAAATATATCAAAATTAAACATCACAAGTTCAAAGATTACTAGAGTTAGACCTGAGTTTCTCGTTCGGATGAACTGCAGAAGGAATATATCAGAATTAAACATCACAGGTTCAAAAATTACTAGAGTTAGACCCGAGTTTCTCGTTCGGATGAACTGAAGACGGAATATATCAGAAATGAACATCACAGGTTCAAATATTACTAGAGTTAGACCCGAGTTTCTCGTTCGGATGAACTGAAGACGAAATATATCAGAAATGAACATCACAGGTTCAAATATTACGAGAGTTAGACCTGAGTTTCTCATTCGGATGAACTGCAGACAGAATATATCAAAATTGAACATCACAGGTTCAAAGATTACCAGAGTTAGACCTGTGTTTCTCGTTCGGATGAACTGAAGACAGAATATATCAGAATTAAACATCACATGTTCAAAGATTACTAGAGTTAGACCTGAGTTTCTCGTTCGGATGAACTGAAGACGAAAAATATCAGATTCGAACATCACGGGTTCAAAGATTGCTAGAGTTAGAGCTGAGTTTCTCGTTCGGATGAACTGAAGATGAAATATATCAGACTAATAGAGTTATACCTGAATTTCTCGTTCAGATGAACTGAAGATGAAATGTATCAGATTCGAACATCACAGGTTCAAAGATTGCTAGAGTTAGAACTGAGTTTCTCGTTCGGATGAACTGAAGATGAAATATATCAGATTGGAAAATCACAGGTTCAAAGATTGTTAGAGTTAGATCTGAGTTTCTCGTTCGGATGAGCTGAAGACGAAATATATCAGATTACTAGAATTAGACCTGAGTTTCTCGTTCGGATGAACTGAAGACGAAATATATCAGATTTGAACATCACAGGTTCAAAGATTGCTAGAGTTAGACCTGAGTTTCTCGTTCGGATGAACTGAAGACGAAATATATCAGATTCGAATATCACAGGTTCAAAAATTGCTAGAGTTAGACCTGAGTTTCCCATTCGGATAAACTGAAGAAAAAATATATCTGATTCGTTAGTGCAATAAATATCATGGAGATAGTGAAAATGACCATACTACCCTTATCAGAAATAAGTGAAATAAATATTACAGATTGTGAAAATGACCATATTACCCTTACTAGAAATAAGTGCAATAAATATCACACAGACAGTGATAATGACCATATTACCGTTATTAGGAATTAGTGCAATAAAATAGTGAAAATGACCATACTACCCTTATCGGAAATAAGTGAAATAAATATTACAGATTGTGAAAATGACCATATTACCCTTACTAGAAATAAGTGCAACAAATATCACACAAACTGTGAAAATGACCATATTACCCTTACTAGGAATTAGTGCAATAAATATCATGGAGACAGTTAAAATGACCATACTATCCTTATCGGAAATAAATAAAGTAAATATTACAGATTGTGAAAATTACCGTATTACCCTTACTGGAAGTAAGTGTAATAAATATTATGGAGACTGTCAAAATGACCAAACTACCCTTATTGGACATAAGTGCAATAAATATCATACAGACTGTGAAAATGACTATACTACCCTTACTAGAAATTAGTGAAATAATATTATGGAGACTGTGAAAATGACTAGACTACCCTTATCAAAAATAAGTAAAGTAAATATTGCAGACTATGAAAATGACTATTTTACCCTTACTGGAAATAAGTGCAATAAATATTAGGGAGACTGTCAAAATGACCAGACTACCATTATCGGAAATAAGTAAAGTGAATATTACAGATAGTGAAAATGACCATACTACCCTTACTGAAAATAAGTGCAATAAATATTATGGAGACTGTGAAAATG
The DNA here is from genome assembly GCF_003573695.1 of Papaver somniferum. Taxonomy (NCBI): domain Eukaryota; kingdom Viridiplantae; phylum Streptophyta; class Magnoliopsida; order Ranunculales; family Papaveraceae; genus Papaver; species Papaver somniferum. Next base: position 8,485,284 of record NC_039364.1, on the reverse strand, counting down.
ACCAGACCACCCTTATCGGATATGAGTAAAGTAAACATTACAGTCTGCTAAAATGACCATTTTACCCTTAGGGGAAATAAGTGCAATAAATGTTATGGAGACTGTCAAAATGACCAAACTACCTTTATTGGAAATAAATGCAATAAATATCACACAGACAGTAAAAATGAACATACTACCCTTACTGGAAATTAGTGAAATAAATATTATGGAGACTGTGAAAATGACCAGACTACTCTTATCAAAAATAAGTAAAGTAAATATTACAGACTGTGAAAATGAGTATTTTACCCTTACTGCAAATAAGCGCAATAAATATTATGGAGACTGTCAAAATGACCAGACTATCCCCATCGGAAATAAGTAAAGTGAATATTATAGACAGTGAAAATGAGCATACTACCCTTACTGGAAATAAGTGCAATAAATATTATGGAGACTGTGAAAATGGCCATACTACCCTTACTGGAAATAAGTGCATTAAATATTATGGAGACTGTGAAAATGACCAGACCACCCTTTTCGGATATGAGTAAAGTAAATTTTATAGTCTGTGAAAATGACAATTTTACCCTTAGGGGAAATAAGTGCAATAAATGTTATGGAGACTGTGAAAATGACCAGACTATACTTATCGGAAATAAGTAACGTAAATATCACTGACAGTGAAAATGACCAAATTATCCTTACTAGAAATTAGTGCAATAAATACATGGTGACAAAGAAAATGACCAGACTACCCTTATCGGAAATAAGTTAAGTAAATATGATAGACTGTGAAAATGACCATTTTACCCTTATCACAGTCTCCATTACATTTATTAACCTTATTTTCAGTAAGGGTAAAATGGTCATGTTCACAGACTATAATATTTACTTGACTTATTTTTATAAGGGCAGTTTTTCATTTTATAGTCTCCATGATGTTTATTGCATTAATTTCTAGTAAGGGTGATATGGTCGTTTTCACAGTCTGAAATATTAACTTTACTTATTTTTAATAAGGGTAGTCTGGTCATTTTCACAGTCTCCATAATATTTATTGCACTAATTTCTAGTAAGGGTAATATGGTCATTTTCACAGTATGTAATATGTACTTTACTTATTTCGAATAAGGATAGTCTGGTCATTTTCACATCATCATCTTTAATATTTACTTTACTTATTTTTGATAAGGGTAGTTTGGTAATTTTCATAGTCTCCATCATATTTATTGCACTTTTTTCCAGTAAGGGTAATATGGTCATTTTTAGTATTACTTTACTTATTTTCGATAAGGGTAGTTTGGTCATTTTCATAGTCTCCATGATATTTATTGCATTTATTTCCAGTAAGGGTAACATGGTCATTTTCACAGTCTGTAATATTTACTTTACTTATTTTTGTTAAGGGTAGTCTGGTCATTTTCATAGTCTCCAAAATATGTATTACACTTATTTCCAGTAAGGGTAAAATAGTCATTTTCATAGTATGTAATATTTAATTTGCTTATTTCTAATGAGGGTAGTTTGGTCATTTTCATAGTCTCCATGATATTTATTGCACTTATTTCTTGTAAGGGTAATATACTCATTTTCATAGTCTCCGTGATATTTATTGCACTTATTTCTAGTAAGGTAATATGGTCATTTTCACAGTAAGGGTAATATAGTTGTTTATAAAATGTGTAATATTTCCTTTACTTATTTCCGATAAGGGTAGTTTGGTCATTTTCACAGTCTCCATAATATTTATTGCATTTATTTCTAGTAAGGGTAAAATGGTCATTTTCATAGTCTGTAATATTTTCTTTACTTATTTCTTATAAGGGTTGTATGGTTATTTTCACAGTGTATAATATTTACTTTACTTATTTCCGATGAGAGTAGTCTGGTCATTTTCACAGTTTCCATAATATTGATTGCAATAATTTCCATTAAAGGTAATATGGTCATTTTCACAATCTCTAATATTTACTGCACTTATTTCTGATAAGGGTAGTATGGTCATTTTCACAGTCTGCATAATATTTTGTTGCACTGTTTTCCATTAAGGGTCATATGGTCATTTTAACAGTTTGTAATATTTACTTTACTTATTTCCGATAAGGGTAGTCTGGTCACATTCAAAATCTTCGGAATTTTTATTGCACTAATTCCGATAAGGGTAGTCTGGTAATTTTCACTGTCTTCGGAAGAAGCAGATATGTCAAAGTCAAATTTCTATAAAATCATGTTTTGTTGATTTGGTCTTGATCCTGTTTTCTAATATTAAGAAAATTAAAAAGAAAAAGAAAAATGTATTTTGGTTTATAGAAATGAACTATAATTGTTAGATTGTACAAATGTGGGAAAATTAGTGACATGTAAAATTCAAAGTGTTATAATTTTGAGGTTGTTTTAGATGTGGTGAAATATTTGGGTGGAATCATCACTTTGGATTATAATTGTGATAGTCTGTAAAATTGTCAACAAATATTATTGTGACTAATAAAAAAATTTAATATTCCTAATTATTATCACGAATACAAAATTTAATAACAGTTGTAACTGTTGCAGGACTTATTATAGATGTATCTATGACTGAAAAATAAACTGTGACAGGTTGCACTATTACAAAATCCTGGTTTTGGTGTAGGGATTTGACCCATTTCCCATAAGAGATCGATGGTTATTGGTTAGAAACCACAAGAAATGCTCAAAGCAAACTGAGTTTATTTATTCGGTCACTTCACTAGATGATAAACGGAAGGGGAAGACCATCGTCGAGATAACCAATTAGTTCATTTTCATATGGTCATGTATGAAATTAAAAAATTACCGCCATTGAAAGGGTTTAAGATAAAGATATTTTGTAAAAGGGTCATATGTTTAGTGTCTAATTAGGATTTGCATCGTAAAAGATGCAGTTGATGTGTTAGGATCGTAGACTAACTTTGACTGTTTAATTTTTTTTACCAAAAACCCATATGAAATTGTTAAAAGACACTGTAGCTAACCAGTTTCAATACTAGTTGAGAACTTTTCACAAACACGTGATGTGTGAGAAACTGGCTATCGAGAGGTGAAGTTGCTATAACCAACTGGCATTAGCCCAGTTGGCCAGGAGTTGGGCTCCCAACCTACAGGTTGCGGATCCAATTCCCTCAAGGACGTGAATTTGCTATGTTTTTCTACGAATTGTATATCTCCTTCCCTGCACCAATATAATTTTCGGAGACAACCCAAGTTTTTTTTATCCATCATACACTCTAAAACTCATTTACTCATAACCAATCATCATCACTTAAAACACACATGTTGGCTGTAATTTGCCTAACACTAGCACAAACTCTTGCTATTGTCTTACAACTCTGTACCCATTTCTTACACGCGAGTATATCTTGTAACCATGACGATTAGCCGTGGAGAACCAACCACACGTTCCATCAGACCCATTGCCTGTCTCGTGAACAACTTGGTTTAATGAACAAGACCAACAGGTGATGTGTCTTTTAGCTCTTTCTATAGCTACCCAACAGGTGATTTGTTTTGTTATGAACTGAATTTTTTAATTAAAGCATATATGTATTTTAATTATGATAAAACTTCATCAAGATGATAATTAGAGGTTTGAAATTGCTGTTGTTCTTTGTTTAATCGGAAACTAGTTGATGGAGCAAAATACAAGAAAATAAATAGTTTTAGTTATATTTCAAAACTCAACGTCAGTCAAACTAAAGGTCATGGTATGTGGTAAGATAAACAATGCTAACTAACATTTTTCTAACGGTCAAAGTTAGTCTAAGACCCTAATACATCAATTACATCTTCTATAACCCAGATCCTAATTAGACACTAAACATATGACCTTTTTACTAAATATCTCACCATATACATGTTATTACAACCACGTACATTGTCAATTCGGGCAGAGAAAAAAAACAAAGTAGATATCAAGTTGTACCAAGTATTTTAATATTTTTTTAAATATTTTATGGACATTTACACAAAGTAAGTAGTCATATTCCTCGTCGGTTGTCATGTGTGTTAGCAGTCTAATCTCATGTAATAAGAAAGGGAAAAGACTGTTCAAGTGGCTAAAAAGGATAATTAACCTATCATGAAAGTTTAGTGAATACCTAATGCAAGTCAGGATACGTTTACTTTAAAATTTCATCAAAATGCAAGCCAACCCGAAATGAATTTCTGCATAAAGCTTAAATGTACATGTTTTTTTTCCGGAAAATGGGTCATGTCCTTAAAACATGGCTCAAATGGACGAGTAAAAATTATTATGGGTGAAATGGACACAAACAAAATAGGAAGAATGAAACTGGATTCATCCTGGCTTAAACTTAAAAATAAAGGGAGGATGAAACTGGATGCATCCTGATATAAATTAAAAATAAGAAAAAGCATTTAAAAATTGGTAGGATGAAATTGTTTATATCCTGACTATTTTTACATTTTCGTCCATTTAAACAGTATCAAATTTTACATGTCCGTTTCACCCAGGAAATGTAGATTTTGGTCTTTTTAACCAATTTTATGTTTTTCTTTTTTTTTTGTTTAATTAGCTTCTTTCTTCTTTTCAACAAACTAAACGTTGTTCATTTACAGGTGCTTATATGAATCAATTGCTAAAGTTAACATAGATTCATTAACACACTTATCATGTGACCCGTCAAACACCACCACTTCCTGATTTATGAATATTCGTATTACAGGTTTACCTACAAAATATCCTACCGTAAACCTTTCTAACTTCAAAGTGTGGTCACTCACATAATTTTTACCTTTTTAGTTTACTCTAACATCTTGAATTTCATTTTGACCGCAGTTTTCCAAAAAACAACTCAGTTCAACTCTGTGTGACTAAGTTTGTGTGTTTGCTTGATTAGATAGAATTATTACGGCCATTTATTCTTCATATTTCTTGTTTTCTTTGATATAAAGCTCACTATCTTTTACATCAATTATATATCTAAAGTTCCAAACATATGTTCACTGAATTTTCATGGTCCATTGCTTATTTATCTTTATTTTACAAAAAGCATCTAATACCCGTGAAGTGTCAATATTTTTCTTTTGATTAAAATGCATTTAAATACAAGTCTTATTTCACCTAAATATATATTACAACTTATCTTCTAAATAGGAATTTTTGGCGTACAACCCAAATAAATTCTCAAAACCGTCCTTCCCATTATGGGTTTATGATGGGTTTTATGGGCTTATCACTTTTGTTTGGGACCTACCATTTCAAAAGGAATTATCATTATTTCTTTTATGAATTACGATTTTAGAGGAGTTTGTGGAGGTAGTCTATCCAAAACCACCATTTAAAAAAAAAAAAAAAAAAATCTGCAAATTGAATAATGGATAACCGGAAACCACTTACAAACTTTTGTTATTTTCTTTTATTATAAATTTTTCTGGTCATATGCGATCGTAAATTTGTAATCTAACATATTTGATTCCAAGTAGTTAAATGATTGTAAGTGTGCTTTGATATAGTTAATAAAGCTCTGTAGGACTAGTAATGATGGTCATGTTACGTATAACGATGTGAAAAAGTGTGACTTTTTTTTGTAAAATATTATAAAAACGTCACCGATTTAGGTTGTGAATATCATCTTGCACTTTATATTTTCAAACCAAGAATAAAACTCGCCACAAATTCTGCACATGCACTAGAATCAAATCATTTTTCTTAGTCCAAGTAAGTGTGGAAGATTAGGTGTACAATTGAAACATTTGATCAAAAGACAATTTACAAACTACATACTACTGGTCACTGAGTGTAACATATACGCATGGACTATGGAGTGGTTCACAATAGTTCCTCGTACTCAGAAAGTAATAACGAAGTGTTTCCGTAGGTTTCACCCTTTTTTACGATTAATCATTATGCGCTCTAAAACCCACCCTGCAAACCCAATTCTTCGAGAAGAGGGAGTTTTATCATAACTAACACGTTAAAGTTATTACATCTAATTTGACAAAAATATGTTCTCCGTCGTTTATAATAAAAAAAGTTTCATTCATATAACTGTGGGCCCATCTAGTGTAAAGTTTTTTTTTTAACTTACTTTCATGAAATTTCAGGAAACCTTAGGGACTCGATTGTTTTCTTTCCCTAGTATCTAACACAACTTAACTGTTCTTGGGTTCTTTTGGGACTTAGACTCTTGACTTCACTTTTTGGACTTCCTAACCACTTATTCAGATGGATAACCAATGTGTTCATCACATGACACTTTTTTCTGTTCGATGGAATTCTACATTATATGGTTATGAAACCTTAGAGTTAGTAAAGTGAGAAGTACTACTTATAATACTTGCACATGGTGTAAACCAAGTGTTAACCTACATTCACTTATACGTCCAAATGGGTCCTCATTGCCCATACAAATAGCTTTAGACAATAAAAAAACGACAAAGAAACGACAAAAAAAAAATAAAAAAAATATCCATTCTTCAACTTTAAATTTCCTTCAACCGTTGTACGATAAAATTGGTGTTTTTGTTCATATCCAAATGGTTAAACACTTGGTTGTTTGAGATAGTCGGAAATATCTCTTCAATTAGTAGTATTGATCTGTCTTGGTTAACATAAATAATTTGTAATGTTAATGGTAATGATGATCTGTGTTAGTTAACAGACACAAATGATAATGGCAATGGTGGTGTTCTGTGTTGGTTAATAGATACAAATTATAATGATAATTATGGTGGTTTGTGTTCGTTAACATACACAAATGGTAATAATAATGATTTTGGTATTGAAAGATGTTAAAAATTGGTTGAAAATAGATGTTGGACGTTTGGTGGAAAAATAATGAACCCATGTTGTGTAATTAAACTGATATCGAGAGGTATTGAAAAGTGTGTAATAGTGGTTGGCTAATTAACTTCCAAGAACATCAAAGGATGGTACCTGGATTGAAGACGATGAAGCTCGAGTAACACATGATTCTAGATGAAATTCAGTAGCATTATACTCTTTTGTACTGGTTATTAACCAAATACAAGAACGACCACATAAAATCTTTGTAAATCACCAAATATCCACCAACCAACAATCAAATATTTGGAACAAAATTTCTAATAGACTGCATTGATGGCACAAAAAAACAAATTGTAGTTTGGGTTTCCACTTTTTGCACCAGGTTTGAAGTTTTTTGGGGTTTTGAAGGATTTCAAATAGTGTTCACCTACATTTTCACTTACAGAAAAATGAATTGATAATATTTTAAAGAAATTTCAGATTTGATACAAGGGTAATTTTTTTTTGGATCAAACATTAAATTTCAGATGTGATATAACATGAGCTTTGAAGTTCAAACGAGATTTCAAGGGTTAAATTTATGGATCAAAACCATATACACTCTCTGTAACAGTAGTAAAAATTCTAAGAAATTACCTTGATTTATGTGCATACTAGTCGAAGAGGTATAACCAGCAGAAACAAAGTGAAACTTTAGACCATACCCTTAATTGTTTGAAAACCCCACCGCATATTTCGTGGAAGAAATTATTTGATGCCAGATTTTGATGTTGGACTGACAAGTGAATATTGATGTTGAACTAATAATCGATTTTTTTAGAGAAAAAGGAATAACAAAATCTGATTTGGAAATTGCAAAATATCTCTATGTTTTAATTAGCAGATAATATATATTATTCTTTCTCAGTGTTGGATGACTCTTAACTCTTGTTAATCACCTTCGTTCATTTTCAAAAATCAAATCAGCAACTCCATGAAAACCCATAATTTCTCAAACAATTCAAGCATATTCCAAACCCTAGATTTCTTAAAATAGTTGGAATAAATTAAAATGAAGTTAAAGATACGAATGAAGTGATGTCGTTTTTACGATGATAAGAATAAGATGGATTCTCATACTCGTGAAAGTTGATTTTAGACTTAAACTATAAAACTAAACCAACAAATAAAGAAAAGATGGTAATAAATTGAGTGATACTAGGATTCAGGATTCGTGAAGGTTGATTTTAAGCATATTCCTTAGAAACACCCACATATACACAACATAACAAAATAAATACAAAATAGGTACTAACAAAATAGATTATTGAGATTTGTACTATTGAGATCAAATCAGACACAAAATTAAATGTGTCTATCACGAAGAAATAAGAACTTAAAATTGAAATTGGTTTGGTGATGATGAAAGTGGTCATGGTGCTGATGGTGGCTATTGAGGTGAAATAGCAAGAATCGAACCCTCGTGATACCACGATGGAATTCTACATTGTATTGTGTAAACCCTAGAGTTATTACATTAAGAGGTAATATTTAATACTTATACTACTTTAACATGGAGTAAACCAAGTGTAACCTACATTTAGTTATATATCCTAATAATAATAATAGTTTCATCGCCTACTTCTAACCGTCAACAACCTGTAAAAGTCAAGGAATAAGAGTGTGTTTGTTTTTTGCTGATTCGATGTCTGAATTTGATTCGGCCCCTGACTCGGTTCGAGTTAGATGCCTGGCCGTTTGTTTTTTTTATTTTGAGTTAGATCTGACTTCTGGTCTGACTTAGACCTAACTCCCAACTCGGACCTATTTGACTTGGGAAATAAAGTATCCCTGACTCATGGTATGTAGCCACTCTGACTCACATATTTTTGAGTCAGATGAGTCAGATCTGACTCATAAAACAAACATATTGAGTCAAATCCAAATGAATCAGGTGATAACAGTCGAGTCCGAATTTGTGCACACTCCTTAGAGAATGTGCACGTAACATTTCAATCTCCATCCTTGATTTAATTTAGGTTTATGTAACGAGGGTCGTGATTCTAAACATAGAGGATAATGGAGCCATCAGTTAAATAATCAACGAATTAAAAAAATATGTAGAGGAGGGTGAATAAATTTGTCATAATAGTCAAATTCAAATGAGTCGGGAAAAAAAAGAAGGTATAGGTGTATTTTTGGGAACTAACTCGCACCATTCATTGAATCGTCCTAACGGTTTATTCACATGGTCCGTTTGATAAAATTCACTAGAAGCACACGTCACCAGATCGACCAACGTGTTCATCACATGACACCTTGTTCTGTCATCCCCTACTGCGGACCGTCAACGGCCTGTTAAAGTCAACAAACAATGTCACTGACCATTTCACTTAAAAATTCCTCCTTTCCCAAAGTTAAACCCCAGAAGAATCCTCTCTTGTACAATTCCATTACCAGAAGAAATCATGACTACTTCATCTCCAACTAATGAAAACCCAGGAGCTTCTTCTTCTTCTTCTTCTTCTTCTTCTTCGGTGGATGTTGAAACCCTAAGAAGAGATCGAATCCTTTCTAGTAAACTCTATTTTGATGTTCCACTCAGAATGGTTCCTCTAATTTATTCATCTTCTTATGATATCGCCTTCTTATGTATCGAGAAATTGTAAGTATTTGAGTCTTTGGTTTTCACTTATTAGTTCAGAAATTGAAGAAATTGTGATGAAAATCTCATCTTTTTGTGGCTGAATTGATTTTTTTATTTTATTTTGCAAATGAAATGTTATGAATTTGTGTATAGGCATCCATTTGATTCTTCGAAATGGGGTCGAATTTGTCAGTTTCTTATTAAGGATGGTGTATTAGAACGAAGTCGGATTGTTGAGCCTTTGGAAGCTTCAAATGATGATCTCCTTGTGGTAATTTTTCAATCTTTAGAACTCTAGTTATGATTTCGTCTTTCTTTTTTTTGTTTTCCTGGGGTTCTTAGTGCTAATTACACTGAAAAGGTAACAAATTTGGATTTTCTGAATAAAAGAACAGGTAATGTTGATTGCAATTTGTAATTGTAAAGCCGTAAATCGCCTTCATTGTAATGGATGTTGTATCCTTCTAAAGAGAATTGCTTACTTCAGATACTTGTTAACAGGTACATTCAGAGTCATATTTGAGTAGTTTGAAAAGCAGTTATAAGGTCGCTATCATAATTGAGGTGTGTGGAACTGCATATTCTCCAAGGCTGTAATTTGTTTTAGATGTTTCGGTTTGGCAAAATGATGAGTAGATTGTAATGGAGCTGGCTATATTTATATGGACTCAAATACTTTGTGTAATTAATCGATATGATTGATTGCTTTGTGTATTCTTTAGGTCCCACCTGTTGCGTTACTACCAAATTGTCTTGTGCAGCAAAAGGTTCTCTACCCGTTTTGCAAGCAGGTGAAACCCCATTGTTTTAATGATTTTCCTCTATTCCCTTTTTTTAAGGATACTTATAATATGTTACAACAGGTATGGGGAACTATTTTAGCAGCAAAGCTCGCGAAAGAGCGGGGTTGGGCAATTAATGTTGGTAGAGGTTTTCATCATTGCTGTGCATATAAACGGGGTGGATTCTGTGTCTATGCAGATATATCTCTTTGCATTATATTTGCATTTACTCGGTTGAATATTTCAAGGTAATTACGAGATTCCATCTTTCACAAAGTTCAATTAGAGGCTACTATTTTATCTTTTCAAGTAACTGTATTCCTTATTTCTCGCACAGTCTGGGGCAATATCTATCATTTGCTTCCTCAAATTTTGTCTGCAAATGTGTGCATGGTGATGATCATTGATCTTGATGCGCATCAGGGGAACGGACATGAAATGGACTTTGGAAATGATAGTAGGTTTCCTTTAATTTACTTCTAAAGATATCAATGGTTCTGTTCATGAATTTTGCTAATAATGTGATACCTACAGGTAGAGTTTATATCCTGGACATGTACAATCCCGATATTTATCCCTTTGTAAGATACTCCCCATTAAATCATTATTACATAATCTTGGAATCGAATAGCAATTATTCCTTCCGTAACTATCTCTTAAATCACGTTGACAGTTACTTGTGCTACCTTCTGATTACTCCTTTTAATGTTCATACATCTCTTTTTCTTGCTACTGTAGGACTTTAAGGCAAGAACTTACATTGATCAGAGTGTCCAAGTACAGAGCGGGACTCCAACACAAGTGTATTTAGAAGAATTAGATAAAGCACTCGAGGTATGGATGTCCAGAGAATCATTATCTCTATCTATACTTCTTGTTAATCAGCATTTGCGAAATATGTTAGTTGCCTCACAAACATGGATAGTGAGAGTTGACATGATCGTGCAGTTTGATTGGTTGAAATTTTAAGCCTTTCTATTCCATTATCTTGTTTTGCTATTCTAGTCAGTAAATGACTAGAGTTACTGACTAGAGTTGATTTCCAAGTGTTCTTATGGAACAGGCTATCACCATGATGACTGAAGGGCCAAAAATTGCTTACTGTTGGATAAAACATACACCATACCGATAATGAATTAATAGAAAGAATTCCTTTCATGCAAATGAATATGTTGGATTTTTCATTTTAGTAGTAAAGATGTTTTAACAGAAGCTGGGGCTTCTCAATGTAAATTCCTGGTTGCTGGGAATAATTTTAATCCCGAGTTGGTTGTGTACAATGCTGGCACTGATATCCTCGATGGAGACCCTCTGGGACAGTTGAAGGTAATTTAGTTCTTATCTTGCTATGTGCATTCTCCAGGATTCTCTTTTCTGACAATAAATTATCCAGCTGCTCGATACAAAAACTTGATACACTCTGATTTTTAACTTTCTCAAAGTTGAAAATACTAAACCAGATTGAAGATGAAATGCAGTTTTGTTAGATCATGTGATGAAATTCGTTAATATGATCATTATTCAACTTTTAGGTGAGCCCTAATGGAGTAGCCAGTAGAGATGAGAAGGTGTTTAGATTTGCCAAAAAAAAGAACATTCCTCTTGTCATGCTTACATCAGGTATGTTTCCCTTCAGTTCTTGACTAAAAAACTTGCGGCATAGTGGGGCCATTTCATCATTTCCAGGCTATGGCACAAACTTTTTTTTTTTTTGGGCGATAATACATTCGGCATAAATTTTATGTTTCCATGCATATGGTCCTGCTTGTGTCTTTCTTACCATGAGGTGCTTGATTGACTACATTGTCTGAGCATGGAATTGGTAGTGATGCTATGTACATCCCATGTCAACTTACTTGGCCAGCTGTGTGCATGTTGATAATCAAATTTTAATAAGCATTTTCAATAGTCGAGTGGGACTTTCTAAACTTCATATCCATTTTCATTCGAAGTTTGCTTGCTCAACCACTGCTCTGCATAGGTTGAGTGCTCACTACCAATGATCTGCTTAGGATATGTAGGTTGTTACTTTCACAAGCTCCAATTTCCTAAGAGCAACTTCTTTCCGTTCTATGTTTGGTCTCCCTTCTTCATTTCATCAAGCTGAAACGCATGTTTGTTTACAGGTGGCTATATGAAATCAAGTGCTAAAGTTATCGCAGATTCTTTAATGAACTTATCAGTTAAAAGGTTGATTGATTTGGCGTCTCCCCCTTTGGGAACCTAAAAACTGTTTCAACGAACTTTTTGTTGTGTACATATGTGAGGGTGCAAAGGTAAATTTACATTCCCTATGGTTTACAGCGACAGTACTTGGTTTGCAACTTTGCACTGATGTATAAATACATTTCTAGAGTCTAGACAGTGCCAGATAATCGATAACAAAATGTTTGTGTACAACAATTGTACTATATAATGTAAAGGAAACCCTATCAATCTTTCTTTATCTTTCATTACCCCATGCTCGTGCGAACATCTCTACGATCATGTGCATTTTGCTTGACACATACATTCAGTTGTTTGGGGATTGTAGGTTTGTTAACAGAAGTTTAACTTTCATCCACATGAGATAGAGATCATCCAAGATGGAAATGTGAGAAGTATGACTCGAAGTTGTTAAATGATTTTAGAAATTGATTATACGCTATCTACCAGTAATAACAATGTTAATTTGGTCATTTTGGTGTATAAAGATAGCATAGACATGAGTACTCCATAGACGCTACCGATCTGGAGTGCTCAAAGTTAAAGTAACTTTCTTCACGAGTCATCAGGTCTTCATAGTTTTTTTGTGTGTATCGTGTGGAATGATAAATCAGATGAAAACTCTATCATGAAATGCAAGTGAATTCAGTTGCAGATCGAGGGGAAGTATAAAAGCCAATGCCTATTTGTCGTATATGCACTAGTCCTGAAAACTTAAAAGTTGCACACAAATGAGATTTTACAAACACTTCCAAGTGTACATTGGTAGGATGGGTTGTAACTTGGTTTTCTGAGACGTTGGAGTAAACTATGGGGAATACAGTCTTTCAGTCGAGCAGATGAAGTAAGCCAGCTGACATGCAAAATAGGTTTATTAAGGGAAAAGTCAAGGTGCCCAGAGACTAGTTATTTAAGATAAATGACATGGTAAATTCAATTAAAGTCTAATACGTTTAAATTAAACTTTAACTTTAAAGGTATAATGCCATATAAATTGGTGCCCACGTGACTGGAAACATATGTCAACCATGTAAATTTGTTTTAATAACCTCCGATCCTTAAAATCCGGAAGAAAAAACATAAATTAGCTGTAACTAAATGTAGCTTAGTTTTTTTTTGGCATTTTTGGCATCCACCATTGGAAGGAGGTTCTTAACGGGGTGAATTTTGAATGTTATCAACGTTTGTGACAAATTTATACATTCTAAAAAAATAGCCGTATCTTCGAATTCTATGATCAATGAATTTAACAAATATAATGTGAAAATTTAATGCAGATTTGATGTATTTTATCAGAAAGACTATTCTGCACTCCATTCGCAGCGCTACTCACCACTCAAATCCAAGTGTCCCAATAATACTGGTCAAGGTTATTCAAACATGACCCACCAGCTTACCAAAAAGGTTTTTAACTCCCAAAATCAAGGGTCTAGATGTGGGTGAGTGGCAATTAGTGCTGTGACAAGTGAGTGGAACAGCAACTCCGGTATTTTATCTTATCTCTTTGAATTTTTCACTGGTATTTTATAACGTTTTTTTCTCTTTGAAGCACACAATTCATTTTCTCTATTTAACTAAAATGATATTCTTTTGGAAAAAAAAAAAGAAAGCAGAATTTCCTTGAACTTTTGTTAAAAGCTATAAAAACTTTCACTTTTGAAAGAAACCCATTACATGTTCAGCATTCTCCCAGTTGATGAAGAGAAAAAGATGTCTTTCGAAGAATTTACACAAAATTGGTTAAAAAAATCAAAATCAACAATTCCTGGGTAAAAAAGACATCTAGATTTTGATACTGTTTAAATGGACAAAAATGTAAAAATAGCCAGGATGTAAACAGTTTCATCCTAGCCATTTTCAAATACTTTTTCTTATTTTTAATTTACATTAGGATGCATCCAGTTCATCCTCGCTATTTTTTAAGTTTAATCCAAGATGAATCCAGTTTCATCATTGCTATTTTTGGTGTCCATTTCATCCATACTGATTTTTACTCGTCCATTAAACCATGTTTTAAAAATATTTAGATAAATGACCCTTTTTCCAAAGAATTGTCTGGTCATCAGTAATTCTGGAGTCCATTCGGAGTAAAAGCACATGACAATATCACATACTAAAATGAAAATAGTTTTTCTTCATGGGCTGCGGGTATTGGTGTGTGTTTCATGCAAAAACAAAGTTAAAAAAAAAAAAAAGTTAACTAGATAACAGTGCTTCGATGAAAATCGAGTGAATTTGCCTTGCAATCGAAGGATATATAAAAGTTGGTGACCGATGTCTACTTGGCAAACTTATTGAAAGTAGACCATCGAAATGAGGTTGCACAATAAGTCTAAGTGTCGTGTGATATCTCTTAACATTATTTTAAAGATGATTGAAGTAAACTATAGGTAACAAAATCACAATAATTATAAAATCTGTTATGGGCTCCTTCGCCCGGTGGAGTTGGTGTTAAATTTAGGGACCCGCCAGTTTAAGTGTTCAAGCCTTGGTATCCAGTGCTGGTGAAGAAAGTTAGAGAAAACTTAGAAAGTGTTGTAGACAATGAGTGGGCTAAGTTTCTGGAAAGTTCTGAACTGGTTGCATATAAACCTCTCGAGTACAACGTTGATTCAATCAAAACTTTAAATTTGTGATATCTAGCCATCATCCGACCTTAGCTCAGTTGGTAGAGCGGAGGACTGTAGTGGTTGCAGCTTGATCCTTAGGTCACTGGTTCGAATCCGGTAGGTCGGAGACTATTTTTGCGATAGGGAGTTTTTTTTTTTACAAATAAGATTGTCCATTGAATCTTCCTCCTCTAATATTAACTTGTTATCCTTAACAGCTTGATCCTTAGGTCACTTTGTTATCCTTAACAGGGTCTGAGAAGTTTAGAACAATACAACTTCCTAGTTTCATTATCGACGATGTTCGTTACCCCTATAGGACTCACTCAATGGAATTGGATGGTCGTTTGGCTCTGTTACCTATGAATATAAAGTCTTGTCACGGTAACTCCGGTACTTACTTGAACAACAATAACATCGCATCATTGAAGATGTGCATACTGTGCACCGACGACTATGATGATGACCAAGACGCAATGTCCAGCCACAGCGGTAGCAGTGTCGGCAATTACTATTGGATGCAAGAGACCTTCTTACTGCCACCTTTTGAGTGGCAACCAGGAATTCCTGAGTTTATTCGGACCCATTCCAGGGACAGACCTCTTAATCATAAGACACTCAAACGATCCGTCCTTCTATTATTACAATTGGAGGAGAAAGAGTTTTAGCAGCAGCAAGTGCGAAATGAATGGAATCCCCGCATTCTTGATTCCTCCTTGCGATATGATTGGAAAAGATTCCCCCATCAGGTTTGGGTTTTATGCTTTTACTGAAAACCTCTCTCCTGTAAATTAAGTTGCATAAATCATCTGTCGAGTTCGGGTGTTAAACTTTTTCCTGTGTTCTAGAATTTTTAGTTTGCTCATGTGTTAGCCGTCATCGTGTAGGTATGTTTATTCTTTGCAGTGCACTTCAGAGCGGGGCCTGAGGGCGTGCAACCTAACGGTGCCACTAAAGTACTCGATCCATTGAACTGATTGTAATCAGATGCTTTAATAGATTTCTATTTTCTACCATCATTCCACCTATCACCTTATCAGTGGCTATATCTTTAGAATTTTCCTCCATGTAATTTCGTTCTTGTTGGTGGGCGTCAACCAAAAATTCATATTACTTTCATTTGTTTTCTCGAGTATGCGTTACGACCTCCGTTAGTGGTCAGTTCTTTTTAATGCACCACACATTCTTACTTTCCAAATAAGTATTACAGAAAAATATTTACAAATAAATACTGTTAATTGACATTATTTTTGTTACAAAATTATCGATAAAAAAAAATTGGACCTTATAAGAGGCCCCAACATTTATTTCGCACAGGGCCCTCTCAGACTCAGGATCCGCTCTGATGCACTTTCATGTTTATTTGATGTAATATATATGCATGCAATGTAATGACCTAATTAATCTGGTTCAAAGTAGCAGTATCAGTTTTCAGCCGTAACTGTAAGATTATTACAGAGCATTTTTTTTTCGCTCTAATTTATTTACCAATGTCTCTGTTTTTAAGAGTTCTCTTTGCTTTATGTTTTTACTGTTAGGGGGTTGAGCTCATTCTCTGCCCGGCCCCTTGACTCTCTTGTAAAAGTTCTAAGAAAACACAAGATTTTTTAGTTACAACAATTCAAAAGTGCTTGACAACCCGCCTAAAAAAAACTATCACAAACAGCACCCTCACATGCATGTAAAACTTTCAGGTGGGTCTCATGACGTTTAATTGGGACCCACCACTTTTCTAAAGGTTCGTCATTGCCCTTGATTAGGTATATGACGAGGATAAAGCTAAATTGTACAAGAAAATATGGGATATGGCTCACTTTACCTCGGGTTAAACACTTCATCTGGAAGTTTGTTAATGACATTGTCCCGAGCAATGAAAGGTTGGCCAGACCAATGCAGCACAGTGGTGAACATTGCAAAATTTGTCAGCAATGCATAGAAACTACTTCACATATGCTGATGGAATGTTCTTTCTCAAGGGTGATCTTATTATCCATTCGTGGAGCTAGCAGAAGTACAGCAAGAACCAATAATTCTGTCATTGAATGGATTAGCAGCTGGTTCGTAGATGAGATGAATGCTTTAGATGATGAGTGGGTGGTTAAGATGTCCAGTATGGTCTGGGAGATATGGAAGAAAAGATGTAGGTGTGTGTTTGAGGATATCAAGCTAAACTCAATTACAGTAATCAGAAATATTCAGCAGCTCAACCAAGTTACAGGAAGGAAGATGAAAAAGCGGGTTGTTTGCGAAAATAGTACAGCCATAAGCAACATGTCAGCTCAAACACAATGGCTACCACCTGACAATCCATTTTTTTCTATATGTTGTGATGCTGCTTTTAAAAAAACTGATTTGAATCACTCTGGAATTTGATTAATACACCGTAATTTTGCAGGACAATTCAAACAAGCTAAGTGCACCTATGCAGACAGATACCTAGATGTGGAGCATGCTGAATGTAAGGGACTGCGCTACAAGCCATAAAGTGGGCAGAAGAACTAAACTTACAGTATGTATGTTTAGAAGCAGGGACCTAGGATCTGGATAAAGCATCTTGGGAGAATCAGTCTATCATTTTACAAATTAGCACTACTATGCAATCTCATGGACATGCAAGTTTATTAGGAGAAGGAATAATAAGCCAACAGATTCTTTAGCTAAACATGCTAGGATTTTCAAATTTAGTAGCACATGGAGGGATTTCCCACCAAATTTCATTACTAATGTAATACAGGAAGAGGAAAACTAGGTACTCTCTTTTCATTAAGCAATAATTCTCATCGTTTTGCATCAAAAAAAAAGGTATATAATTTTTGTGTTGTCCAAAATGACGGTTCACCGAGAGCTGTTGATAACAATTTGGGTTCACCGAGAGTTGTTGATAACAATTTGGGATACTAGAATTATTGAACGACAATGTCGGTCATAAAGTCTAACATCTTGGGAGAACCTTCAACGGTAATTTCCATGATCTTAATACTTGAATAGGGCACAATATTTTGCCAAAAATACAGCTCCATCCGATGCGGTTCCATTTTTTAGGGAAAACTTTAAAGCTGAGACAGCTAATATGCATCATATTTGGGAAAATCAATTTAAATCATTGATCACTCCCCTCTCCATCCCATTACCAATCACAATGATAGAATCATTCTCCTCTCCATCATTCAAACTGTGCCAGGCATTGTGCAAAATCTGGACCATCCCCTGTTATCCCGACTATAACAAGGTGGATTCATTAGAGTCACAGTGTCAGTTGCTATGTCTAGGATGTTAGGAAGATAGGACGTGATCGGTGATCTTCAACAGCAGTATGTTTGAACTTTGAAGTAACCGAGCAGTAATGAAGTTTGGCGTCGTGCAGTAAGGCGGAAGGTTGGACGCTGTAAAGCATTTTCATGTTGGGCGCCATCAATGTGACACTGGGTACAGACGGTTTTAACATTAATTTTAAGGCGGCTCAAAACCCTCCAGGAGTGAGGTTGTATTTGTGCTTCGTACTTTTAGGTTTTGATGATTTTTTACAGAAGATAATTAAAATATAAGCTCAAAAATTTCTTAACCAACTATATATTCGTTAATGGCTAATTCATATATGATTAATTAGTATTAATTTAGTTGATTAATTCTAAAGACTTAAAGTCCTATAAATAAAGCTTTTACGCTGAATTTGTACTTTCATAAAATATTTCTTTACACATTGAATTTGTACATTCATAAAGTGAGGAAACCCTCGCTACTTATTGGTAGAAATAATTTTTTGTGGCTTTTATAAAAGAGAGTATAGATGAGGACACTTGACAACGTATGATTGGTTTAAAAGTTACAAACTCAAAAAAGAAAAATTAATCATGTTTGGAATTTTATGAAAGTACAAATTCAATTAGGAAATCGAGTACCTACCATATGAGAACTCTTTTTTTCTTCCAAATTCATACATATAAAGGGAAAAAAGAATCACATATTTAATGTAAGGTATCACATATTTGTTTAATGTAAAGAAAAAAAGAATCACATATTTATTCAATTTCCTCTTAGGTTATCAGGACGGGTAGGGGAGATATAAAATCAAAAATGCATCGCCATAGAGGTGAAGCCTCGTACATACCAAATCAAAAGTATTAAAAGAAAAAAAATCCTGATGCATAGCACAGGCACTAATCTAATAGATGTATAATCTTATTAACCTAGAAATCAACTGATGTTAATTAATCATCAAGACATTCATGCCCTTGTAGAACGATTTCGGGTTGACGTTCTTCATTCACGAAGAGCTCCTATAATCAATGGATATTAGTTACTAAATAAACCAATTGTCAGAATATGTGGTTATGTATGTACATATAGACCGGTTGTGTGGTACTTCCCTAAAGAAAATGTTCATTAATTAATAGGATTAGAAATTAACATATTATATAGTTTAGGAAATTATCTCATCATGTAGGATAATTTAGTATGCGTATTCTTGAATTTCGCACATTACATCGTCAATGAACGTCTGATCACGCTTGTAAAACACTCTATATTCTTTTGTGTGATGAAATTTCTTTTCTGATTTTGTATATGACATAGGCTATTAAATCGTTCGAGCTGAAATTAAATGATTACATGTTAGGGTACAAACGTTAGATGATTAAATAGGTATAAACATATCGAATCCTCACTTTTAATAATTTTCACTAAGGGGAGCTTGTGGATGATGGTCGTTCATCATTTTCCTAATTTAAAGAATTGAAATATCGAGTATCCCTTTTGATGTATTTGAATCGAAAAACTATGTCTTTTCATTTGCGGTTTTTGGGATTTTACGTACGCTCACAGTAGAACTCTTTGACACTCTTCTAAAATATAGAATGATTTTACTTTGAAAGTTTGTGGAAGATGGAATGGACGATTTCACGAGCGGTATATCTTCCTCCAATTCCCATATCATTTTTCGATCACTATTTGACAAGTGGATCAAATTCCCATACCATTTTTCGATCACTATTTGACAAGTGGATCAAATAGGAGTGGCTAGAACTTGCAAGTTTGTGGAAAAATATGCTTAGGAAAGATGTAATCCTTATATAGATGAAGAAGACTCAAAGTAATAATCCCAGCAAAATAATGTAGACACCAACGCAAAATAATAATTAAATAATCTTGTTAATCTGTATAACAATGTAGACACCAATGCAAAATAATAATTAAATAATTTTGTTAACCTGTATACGGGTATAAAAGTTAACATGACCTTCTAAAAGATGAGGAAAATATCGTTTGGTCCTTTTTTAGGTGGTCCCAGTGTCGTTTGGTCCTTTTTTAGGTGGTCCCGAGTCAGTTTAGTCCTTTCAGAAATCACTTTTTCCATTGGGTCCATAATTATTTAAAATACTAAATGGAGCAAAGTACCCTTCCATGTTAATTCCTACTTATTTTTTGTAGCAGTTCATTCTGTCTGATGAACTCCGGAGTTCATTCCTTCAAATGAACACCTAATAAAAACCTAAAAATTATGTTTACTTGTTTTTTTTTTGTAGCAGTTCATTCTGTCTGATGAACTCCGAAGTTCATTCTTTCAAATGAACACCTAATAAAACCTAAAAAAAATTATTTACTTACTTTTTATAGCAGTTCATTCTGTAAAATGAAACCAAACTAAATCACATATATGAAAATAGAGTTCACTCTGTAAAATGAACACAACACAAAACTTCATTATTATGAAAAAAACAGAGTTCATTCTTCCATTATTATTAGGAGTTCTTTCAAATGAATCCCTAATAAAACCTATATGAAAACCGAGTTCATTCTTTCAAATGAACTCCTAGTAAAACCTATATGAAAACCGAGTTCATTCGTAAAAATGAACTGCAGCAACATCATCTTCATCATCTTCGTCGTCTTCAACAGCAGCAACAAACATCATCATTTTCAACAACAACAGATCTTCATCTTTAACACGAGCAACAAACATCAAAATCAAGATCTTCAATACGAGCAACAAACAGAAATCATCATCAACACGAAAAACATCAACAATCGAGATCTTCAACACGAGCAGTAAACAAAAGATCATCATCTTCTTCTTCAACACCAACAGAAAACATAAAAAAACAGTAGCATAAAAAATCAAAAAAAGCATCTTCATCTTCAAATCGTCTTCATCATCTCTACAAATCGTCTTCATCATCGTCTTTATCATCTCTGCAAATCGTCTTCATCATCTCTGCAAATCAAAAACCCTAGAAAAAAACACAAATCTTCATCATTTCTTGCAGCAGCAGAAAAATAAAAAAAAATGGAGATGAAAGAAACTAATCTGAAAATACAGAGGAGGGAGAAAGCAAATATGAGAATGAGATATTTTCTATTGATTTTTTGTATATATGTGGTCCCAAAAGAGTATTTTTTCCACTACATGATGACAATTACATCATCCATGACGTCACCCTAGGACCGAAATATAATTTATATTTTCAAAAAGGACCAAACAGACAGTTGGCGGAGTCAATTAGACTAGACTCATCCTAATATATTATTCCCAGGACTAAATAGTATTTCCTACTTAAAAAATAGGCTTGTTAGATTTAGAAAAATTATGAAAACTAATTTGTTCTTGTTCCCATACATTTGATATTAGAGAAAAAAAAAACACAAAATTGGTTAAAAAGACCAAAATCAACAATTCCTGGGTGAAAAGAACATTTAGATTTTGATACTGTTTAAATGAACAAAAATGTAAAAATAGCCAGGATGTAAACAATTTCATCCTACCCAGTTTTAAATATTTTTTCTTATTTTTAATTTACATCAGGATGCATCCAGTTTCATCCTTGTTATTTTTTAAGTTTAA
The DNA here is from genome assembly GCF_003573695.1 of Papaver somniferum. Classification (NCBI taxonomy): domain Eukaryota; kingdom Viridiplantae; phylum Streptophyta; class Magnoliopsida; order Ranunculales; family Papaveraceae; genus Papaver; species Papaver somniferum. The sequence continues at coordinate 8,463,473 of NC_039364.1, read as the reverse complement.
GTTAGGATGAATCCGGTTTCATCCTTGCTAATTTTTTGGTGTCCATTTTATTTTTACTCGTCCATTTGAACCATGTTTTAAAAATATTTGGACAAATGACCCATTTTCCGAAGAAAAAAAAAAGGGAAATAGTAGGTTTCCTTTAGTTTTACTTCTAAAGATATTAAAAGTTATGTTCATAATACTTTCGCTGATAATGTGATACCTACAGGTAGGAATTTATATCCTGGACATGTACAATCCCGATATGTAGGATGTACAATCCTAAATTAGGTTTCCTTTAGGATAAATCCAGTTTCATCCTTGCTAATTTTTTGGTGTCTATTTCATCCATAATAATTTTTATTCGTCCAATTGAACTATGTTTTAAAAATATTTGGACAAATTACCCATTTTCCGAAAAAAAGAAGGAGAAATAGTAGGTTTATTTTAGTTTTACTTCTAAAGATATAAAAAGTTCTATTCATAATACTTTCGCTGATAATGTGATACCTACAGGTAGGAATTTATATCCTGAACATGTACAATCCTGATATTTATCCCTTTTTAAGATATTCCCCGTTAAATCATTATAACATAATCTTGGAATCAAGTCTGTTCCCTGTTAAATCATTATAACATAAACTTGGAATCAAGTCGGGTTCTCTTAAATGATGGTGACACTTACTTATGCTACCTTCTGATTTCTCACTACACCAAAACCAGGATTTTGTAACAGTGTAACCTATCACAGTTTATTTTTCAGTCACTGATACACCTGTGATAAGTCCTGCAACAGTTATAACTGTTATTAAATTCTGTATTCGTGATAATAATTAGGAATATTAAATTCTTTTATTACTCACAATAATATTTGTTGACAATTTCACAGATAATCACAATTATAATTCAAAGCGATAATTCCACCCAAATATCTCACAACATCTAAAACAACCCCAAAATTATAACACTTTGAATTTTACTTGTCACTAATTTTCCCACATTTGTACAAACTAACAATTATGTTTCATTTCTATAAATCAAAATACATTTTTCTTTTTAATTTTTTTAATATCAGAAAACAGGATCAAGACCAAGTCAACAAGTCATGACTTTATAGAAATTTGACTTTGACATATCTGCTTCTTCCGAAGACGGTGAAAATTACCAGACTACCCTTATCGGAATAAGTGCAATAAAAATTCCGAAGATTGTCAAAATGACCAGACTACCCTTATCGGAAATAAGTAAAGTAAATATTACAGCCTGTTAAAATGACAATATTACCTTTAATGGAAAAAAGTGCAACAAAATATTATGCAGACTGTGTAAATGACCAGATTACCCTTATCAGAAATAAGTGAAGTAAATATTACAGACTGTAAAAATGACCATATTACCCTTAATGGAAATTAGTGCAATAAATATTATGAAAACTGTGAAAATGACCAGACTACCCTTATCGGAAATAAGTAAAGTAAATATTACAGACTGTGAAAATAACCATACAACCCTTATAAGAAATAAGTAAAGAAAATATTACAGACTGTGAAAATGACCATTTTACCCTTACCGGAAATAAGTGCAATAAATATTATGGAGACTGTGAAAATGACCAGACTATCCTTATCGGAAATAAGTAAAGGAAATATTACACATTTTGAAAACACCATATTACCCTTACTGTGAAAATGACCATATTACCCTTACTAGAAATAAGTGCACTAAATATCATGGAGAATATGAAAATGACCAAAATACCCTTATCAGAAATAAGTAAAGTAAATATTACTTACATCGAAAATGACTATTTTATCCTTACTAGAAATAAGTGTAATAAATATTCTGGAGACTACGAAAATGACCAGACTACCCTTATCAGAAAAAAGTAAAGTAAATATTACAGACTGTGAAAATGACCATATTACCCTTACTGGAAATAAATGCAATAAATATCATGGAGACTATGAAAATGACCAAACTGCCCTTATCAAAAATAAGTTAAGTAAATACTACAGACTGAAGATGACCATATTACCCTTACTGGATAAGTACAATAAATATCATGGAGAGTATGACAATTACCAAACTACCCTTATCAAAAATAAGTAAATTAAATATTATAGACTATGAAAATGACCACTGTATCCTTATTGGAAACATACGCAATAAATATTATGGAGACTGTGAAAATGACCAGACTACCCTTCTTGGAAATAGGTAAAGTAAATATTATAGAGTGTGAAAATGACCATATTACCCTTACTGGAAATTAGTGCAATAAATATTATTGAGAGCGTAAAAATGACCAGACTACCCTTATTAAAAATTAGTAAAGTTAATATTTCAGACTGTGAAAATGACCATATCACCCTTACCAGAAATTAATTCAATAAACATCATGGAAACTATAAAATGACCAAACTGCCCTTATCAAAAATAAGTCAAGTAAATATTATAGTCTGTGAAAATGACTATTTTACCCTTTTTGGAAATAAGGTTAATAAAGGTTATGGAGACTGTGAAAATGACCAAACTACCCTTATCGGAAATAAGTAAAATAAATATTACAAACTATGAAAAGGATCATATTACCCTTAATGAAAATTAGTGCAATAAATATTATGGAGACTGTGAAAACGACCAGACTATCCTTACCGGAAATAAGTAAAGTAAATATTACAAACTGTGAAAATTACCATATTACTCTTAATGGAAATTAGTGCAATACTATGAAAATGACCAGACTACCCTTATTAAAAATAAGTAAAGTTAATATTTCAGACTGTGAAAATGACCATATTACCCTTACTAAAAATTATTGCAACAAATATCATGGCGACTATAAAAATGACTGAACTGCCCTTACAAAAAATAAGTAAAGTAAATATTATAGTTTGTGAAAATGACCATTTTACCTTAGTGGAAATAAGTGCGATAAATGTTATGGAGACTGTGAAAACGACAAGACTACCCTTATAAAAATAAGTAAAGTAAATATTACTAACTGTGAAAATGACCATATTACCCTTAATGGAAATTAGTGCAATAAATATTATGAAGACTGTAAAAAGGACTAGACTATCCTTATCGTAAATAAGTAAAGTAAATATTACAAATTGTGAAAATGACCATATTACCCTTATTGGAAATAAGTGCAGCAAATATTATGGATACTGAGAAAATGACCATTTTACCCTTACGGCCGTAAGGGTAAAATGGTCATTTTCACTGTTTATATTATTTACTTAATTTATTTCCGATAAGGGTAGTCTGGTCATTTTCTTTGTCACCTTGATATTTATTGCACTAATTTCTAGCAAGGGTAATTTGGTCATTTTCATTGTCAGTGATATTTACTTTACTTATTTCCGAAAAGTGTAGTTTGGTCATTTTCACAGTCTCCATAACATTTGTTGCACTTATTTTCCCTAAGGGTAAAATGGTCATTTTCACAACTGTAATTTATACTTTACTCATATCCGAAAAGGGTGGTCTGCTCATTTTATAGTCTCCATGATGTTTATTGAATTAATTTCTGGTCAGGGTAATATGGTCATTTTCACAGTCTGAAATATTAACTTTACTAATTTTTAATAAGGGTAGTCTGGTCATTTATTGCACTAATTCCTATTAAGGGTAATATGGTCATTTTCACTGTCTGCATGGTATTTATTGCACTTATTTCTAGTAAGGGTAATATGGTCATTTTCGCAATCTGTAATATTTATTTCACTTTTTTCTTATAAGGGTAGTATGGTCATTTTCACTATCTAATGCTATTTATTGCACTAATTTCTAGTAAGGGTAATATGGTCATTTTCACTGTTTGTACTATTTACTATACTTATTTCCGATAAGGATAATATGGTCATTTTCTTAATCTGAAATATTTAATTTACTTATTTCCGATAAGGGTAGTCTGGTCATTTTCACTCTAGTAGTATTTGAATCTGTGTTGATCAATTCTGATATATTTCGTCTTCAGTTCATATGAACGAGAAACTCAAGTCTAACTCTAGTAGTTTTTGAACTTATGTTGATCAATTCTGATATATTTCGTCTTCAGTTTATCTGAACGAGAAACTCAAATCTAACTCAAGCAATCTTTGAACCTGTGATGTTCGAATCTGATATATTTCGTATTCAGTTCACCCGAACGAGAAACTCAGGTCTAACTCCAGCAATTTTTGAACCTGTGACGTTCGAATCTGATATATTTCATCTCCAGTTCATCCGAACGAGAAACTCAGGTCTAACTCTAGTAATCTGATATATTTTGTCTTCAGTTCATCCGAATGAGAAACTCAGGTCTAACTCTAGTAGTACTTGAACCTATGTTGATCAATTCTGATATATTTCAGTCTTCAGTTCATCCGAACAAGAAACTCAAGTCTAACTCTAGTAGTTTTTGAACCTGTGTTGATCAATTCTGATATATTCGTCTTCAGTTCATCCGAACGAGAACTCAAGTCTAACTCTAGTAGTATTTGAACATGTGTTAATCAATTCTGATATATTTCGACTTCAGATATCTTAACGAGAAACTGAATTCTAACTCTAGTAGTTTTTGAACCTGTGTTGATCAATTTTGATATATTTCGTCTTCAGTTCATCCGAACGAGAAAATCAAGTCTAACTCTAGTAGTTTTTGAACATGTGTTGATCAATTCTGATATATTTCGTCTTCAGTTATCTTAACGAGAAACTCAAGTCTAACTCTAGTAGTTTTTGAACCTGTGTTGATCAATTCTGATATATTTCTTCTTCAGTTCATCAGAACGAGAAACTCAAGTCTAAGTCTAGTAGTTTTTGAACTTGTGTTGATCAATTCTTATATATTTCGTCTTCAACTCATCCGAACGAGAAACTCAAGTCTAACTCTAGTAGTTTTTGAACCTGTGTTGATCAATTCTGATATATTTCGTCTTCAGTTCATCCGAACGAGAAACCCAAGTCTAACTCTAGTAGTTTTTGAACCTGTGTTGATCAATTCTGATATATTTCGTCTTCAGTTCATCCGAACGAGAAACCCAGGTCTAATTCTAGTAATATTTGAACCTGTGATGTTCAAAACTGATATATTTCGTCTTCAGTTCATCCGAACGAGAAACCCAGGTCTGACTCTAGTAATCTTTGAACCCGTGATGTTCAAAACTGATATATTTCGGCTTCAGTTCATCCGAACGAGAAACCCAGGTCTGACTCTAGTAATCTTTGAACCTGTGATGTTCAAAACTGATATATTTCGTCTTAAGTTCATCCGAACGAGAAACTCAGGACTGACTCTAGTAATCTTTTGAACCCGTGATGTTCGATTCTGATATATTTCGTCTACAGTTCATCCAAACGAGAAACCCAGGTCTGACTCTAGTAATCTTTGAACCCGTGATGTTCAGAACTGATATATTTCGTCTACACTTCATCCAAAAGAGAAACTCAGGTTTAACTCTAGTAATCTTTGAACCTGTGATGTTCAAAACTGTTATATTTCGTCTTCAGTTCATCCGAACGAGAAACCCAGGTCTAATTCTAGTAATATTTGAACTTGTGATGTTCAAAACTGATATATTTCGTCTTCACTTCATCCGAACGAGAAACTCAAGTCTAACTCTAGTAATCTTTGAACCCGTGATGTTCAAAACTGATATATTTCGTCTTCAGTTCATCTGAACGAGAAACCCAGGTCTGACTCTAGTAATCTTTGAACCTGTGATGTTCAAAACTAATATATTTCGCCTTTAGTTCATCCGAAAGAGAAACTTAGGTCTAACTCTAGCAATCTTTGAACCTATGTTGTTCGAATTTGATATATCTCGTCTTTAGTTCATCCCAACGAGAAACTCAGGTCTAACTCTAGTAATCTTCGAACATGGGATTTTCATACTTCGATATTTACGTATGTTGACTAATTTTAGAATCAGTTGATCTTACTAAAGTATACTTAGACGTTTACATACCACCTCTCGTCATATTTTGCTTTGATTATATTTTAGAATAATGACATTTGTTGAATTCATTTCTCATTTTCTTATTCATTCCTTTGTATTCGAATTTATATATAATTGAAGATTAATAACTATATCCAAAATTATTTTGATTTATATATAATATTCTATAGAATTTTATCGCATCAAAAGTTGATAAATACGAAAATGATTTACTCATCGAAGAATTTGCAGCGCATTCTCACCGTATAAGAGGATGTGAGAGGATGGATGGGGCCCATTTCTGTCCCACCCCTATCCCAATGCACCAAACACTGCCCTGGGTCTGTGCCATATCCCTCGGTACATTCACAGTGCAAATTTTTCGGTGGGTCTAGCAAGACTTTGATAAATAAACCAGATGAAGGAAAGGAACCACACATGCTTCTCACACGCTTTTCTCAATCCTTGAGAGAATCCAAACGCAATATAGAAAATCCCTAGGTTTACTTTTCAACTTCATTTCATTTTCCATATTCCGTTTCTTTCTCTTTCTAGTTTATCTCTAACCCTAACTCACAGCGGCGGCCTTCCCTCTCCATCACCGGATCCCTTTCTCTATCTGTGCAAAAGATCGATTGCTGAATCACTCTCTCTATGTCACTCTTTCTATGCAACAAGGTAGTAATTTTTTCGAGTTTGCTCCTTTCTTCTGTTCAAAATCTAATTGTTTTTTTTTTCCTGATTTTTTGAGGTTTCAAACTCGTAAATCTGCTGGAAATGTTAATCTATTCTTGGGTTTTCCTCTTGATTCTCCCATCCGATGGGCTTCTTTCCCTTTTTCTCTTCATATCTCATTTTGCGTTTCTTTGGATATTTATGTTTTAATATAAGAAATCTGATTATTGATTTTGGACAATTGCAACAGGACATCGAAGAGAGGTGAAAGTTGTGAACATCTATGCATTACTCGAGATTTAATTAAATTTAATTGTATTATTGAACTGATTTTAGTTTTTTTTTTCTCAGTTGGGGTTTCGTTAATTTTTAACCAAGATTTCAACTCTAATTTAGGGTTTTTTTTTTCTTAGATGGGATTTCATTAATTGTGTACTAAGATGTCAACTCTAATGTTCATTGAAGGGTTGAAATTAGTTTTGGATTCAAAATTTTCTGTGAGGCTGAAGCATTTAAGAATTGGAATAACGGGGGCTATTGAAGAACAATGTGAATTCTTGTTATTTCATTTTATATTCAACTAAGATGATGTTTTTGAGTTGAAATATAGGGCATGAAGCATTATGCTTAATTTTCTTTTATTCTTTTCATTTTTTTATTCAAGTAAAAGTTAGGATGTTATCTTTTTTTTATTTTGTTTCCATTTTGGTCAAATGATTAAAAATTGTTTTGTGTTTTCTTAATTTTAATCACCTGTTAGGGTCTAGACCTATCCTATAATGGGTATTTACAGTTGGTGTTTATCTAGAATAACTGCTTGGTACTAGTTATCTGCCTTTCATGTTTGTGAATAAGAGTTTCTAGTGTAAATCTCTTAAGATTTTGATATAGATCTTAGTTGATCAATGTCTTACTTGTAATTATTTGATCAATGTCTTACAGCTCAGGTACCGATCTATTTAATGTTAATGATGTATGGTCCTACGCTACAACTTATTGCACAGGTCACTGAAAGGAAATTAGTTGTAAGAGATGCAAACAGGTTCCACTGTTTTGAAAGGGGAATATGTTCTTGTGGGGATTACTGGTGACAATGTTAAGAATAGCAAAGAGGCCAGGCAGGTGTCTATTGAGTAGCCATTGAACTTAGATTATGTCCAGGTATGTCTATACTAACATTCTTGCATCCAGATTTCCGATTGGGTCTTTCGTTTTTGTACCAAAACATTTGCCCTTGATATTTCAGGTCATAGATATCCAGGAGCATGCATCCCATGAACATACTGTTGGACACTTAGCATATTTTTGTTGGCTTAAATTGGCAATACAACTCACTCATAAGCATAAATTATGACATTTCTTTCACATAAATATTCTCTACAATATGGCCAAAACTTTTGAGTTTCTCCTGGGGACAGTTTGCTTATTCTTCAAAAATTTCTCACTTCTGAATTTGTGGAACGTAACAGCAGTAGATGCGATATAGGAGGAGGGGATCCCGAAGGATCCAATATTCGCTCTTCTATTGAGTGTTCTGAAGAAAATTTAAGCAGCCAAAATCTGTGGGCGAGGAAATCACTGTAGATACAAAATCACTTTTATTGGATGGTTTTCTTGTTGATTATCGCTATAAAATGGAAAACTTGTGGAAGTCTTGCAACATTGAACAATTGCAGATACTACAATGCTGTATCAGTATTATTTATCTTCTTTCATGTGGTCAATTTAGGAGCCCCATTATCAAGCAAATGTGGATGGTTGCAGCATCCAGTATCATGGTCGAGATCTGGTTCCTAAGAAATAAGATGGTTATTGAAAACGTGGTTCTCTCATTTTGTAAGATAAAGAACAGAGTGACTATACATTACATATATTCTCTTCTTGCTTATTACCTATAAATTGCTACTATAGAACCTATCAACACTTTCCACGAAAATTATAATACAGACACACCACCTATTTGGCTAAGTTATCACCATAGGAACCACTAAAATTCACTTGATCTAGATCTAGATCTAGGTTTAATCTGTCAAATTACCTGACACATGTTCTTCGACTTTGCGCTAATGTACTGACTTGACCTTAACTTCATACTGCTTTGTTAATTATTGAGTTGACATTATGTTAAAGAGGGAATATGAAGTATACTTTAGTAACCTATTTTGTTCTACTGTGTATTAAGAACTTAACAAAGTCATTGTATTGATGTTGATTTGCTTTGCAGGAATGACGTTCTTTGTCGTATGTGAACCAGAGACACAACACATGGATGCTCTACTTGATATCATTTATGAAGTATTGGCCAAGTTCATCATCATCGAAATCAGAATTTCATCCTTTTTTTGTGTAATTTTAAACCTAGTGGATACAATGAATGAATACCTTTTGGAGAACTTACTCTATACTGTAGTAGGAGGAATCCGACCCTCTGTGGTAAGCATTGCTACTCATTTACCCTAAAATCTCTTCACCAGTCTGAATTTCGTGTTACTTGGTCCCTTAATCTATTTTTTCACAGCTTCAGAATTCTATTGACATACTTTTAACTTTGTTCTGCAGTTTGAAGTCTTAACGCTTTTGAGTTTTTGTTCAATTGTGATATACAGGTAAAGTGTTCATTCGCTATTTTTTAGTTGTCAGGTCTGGTCATGGTTTGTGTTGATTTGTAGGGGGAACATCTGTTGTCCTTGCAGGTATTTTTTGGTATTGTTGGGACTTGAGCTGACTACGCATTTTTGTTTCTTGGTTCTACAGGTCTGTTTTGTCTAGATCCAATTGAATTTAAGTTAGTGATCAAAGACATAAATGGTGAAGTCTGGCAGGTAAAATTCTACACCGTATGAATAATTTTGAACTTTTTTAGTTAGGTTTGTAAAAGAATTTTAGATTGAGCATTTAATTTAGTGCTGAAAAATGTTAACTTGTTTGCAGGTGCTGATTGTAAGAAAGGTGGTTAGTGTGGATCAGTAATGATAAAGAGTGGTTCAACAGTCATTGACTCATTGTTGGGTTCTATCCTGTCAAATATGATGTTAGTGCTTGGATGCGCCTTCTTCACTGGAGGTCTACTAGTGCACAATAAAGTACAAACCTTTGATAGGTAAACTTGGCAATTCATTTCTATGGAGATGATTTCTTGCTTGAGAATTTTTGTTGTGCGGGATAAGTTGTTTCACATACATATCGTATCATTTGGTATTCTAGCATAATGCAATTAAAGTGGGCTTATCTTTCCAACAGGAAGGTGCAGTGGTGAATTCACTCCTGATGGCTGTCAAGGGTATAATGTTCCCAGCTGTGCTTCACATCACACAGATATCCACTTCAAGGGTATAATGTTCCCAGCATAACTAAACATGTGAGTTAGCCCTATCACATGTTGAACCATGTATATTATCAACTTGCATATGCAATTATAACTCGTCTGAGACTAATGAATAAGATTGAATTGTTTTTGGATAAATTACTTTCTTTGAGCTTCTAAATTAAATGTATTGACTTCCTTTATGCAGTTTGTGAATGTATGAATTGCAATTACAAAAAGAAAAGCCTGCAATTGGGTTTCAGGTTTAGTTATATTGTAGGCTTGTACACTGGAAGTCCGAATCCAGGATGAGGACCAGTATTATAGGCCTGTAAACTGGAAGCCCAAGTCTATGATCATGACCTGAGCTGTACTTTTTTTTAATTGTAACGAAAGAATTGTCACGGGAAAACCGTAACAAACATTGTTAGTGAAATAAATACGTGTCTTTCAGGTAATAGTTGCAAAATAATAGTAGCACTTATATCCGATACTATAGTCGTAACAAGAATATGACACGTGTCTCTTGGTGAATTGGTGTAGTTATCGTCTAACAGTTAAAACCGTTGGATTATCTGTGGCAATTATAACACGTGTCGCCATCCTAAAATTAGGTCAAGACAGATAGTAATTGTTACGTTTCTTTTCTGTGACCTATCTAGATTTTGTCACAGATAAAACAGTTACAAACACAATCGCAATTATTAATAACGGCCTATTAAATAGTGTTATAACCGTTACAATTCATTTAGTAACAGGTATAGCTTGTGACAAAATCCTGGAAATGGTGTAGTGGATCTTCTTTGAATGCTGATACATCTGTTTTTTTTGCTACTTTAGGACTTTACGACAAGGACTTCAATTGATCAGAGTGTCCAAGTACAGGTATATTGCTGATACTTCCAGTTACACCAGCTCTTTATTAACAAGTATTTTCTTACTCTATGACTATGTATCCTTCTTGTTAATCAGCATTTGCAAAATATGTTACTTGCCTAACAAACGTGGACAGTAAGACTTGACATGATCGTTCAGTTTCCTTGGTTGAAAATTTAAGCCCTTATATTTCATAATCTTGTTTAATTCTTCTAGTCAGCAAAAGACTAGATTTGTTTTCCAGGTGTTCTTATGGAACATGCTATTACCATGATGAAGTACCAAAAATTGCTTAGTGTTGGATAAACATAAACCAATCGATGATGAATTATCTCTGTTGTCTTTAGTTGATTGGCAAATGACTAATAGAAAGACGTCCTTACATGCAAATGAATATGTTGGATTTTTCATTTTAGTGGTAAAGATGTTTCAACAGAAACTGGGGCTTTTGAATGTAAATTCCAGGTTAATGCTGGGAATAACTTTAATCTTGAGTTGGTTCTGTACAATGCTGACACTGATATCCTCGATGGAGATCCTCTGGGACGGTTGAAGGCATTTTAGTCTGCTACACTCCACATCTGAAATGCTTATCAGTATCTTGCTATGGTGCATTCGCCAGGATTCTCTTTTTTGACGGTTGGTGCAAAAATATTCACCCCAACACTCTTCGAGATATGTGTAGATGGATTAAATCTTCGTCGTTGATTTGATTCCACCAAAGATGCTGAAGAAATTGTGATTGATGTGGATTGATCGATCTCCCGCTACTGATTCAACTCCACAAAAGACTGTTGATATGATTGATGTTGAATGGTGGAGGTACCTGCAAAAAAACACTCCGACGTTAAAGTCAGAGAGAGTTTTTCACAGGTGTATTGTGTGGAAAAAGATTAGAAAATATGTAGCTTTTGAGTTAAGATTTAGCCTCTATTTATAGGCAGAAAGTAGGTGTAGCTTTAGGGTTTTCCATAGTTATCTTAATAACTTCTTACCTGACAAATCCAAGAAAAACCAGATTCATAATAAAGTTTGTTATTTATCTTAATTATTATCTTGAATAATAATTATCTTCTTTCTTATGAACCATAATTATCTTAACTAATTATAATATCTAAACTAATTCCTTCCTCTTTCTGTTAGGGTTTTTACATTTATTTTAATTATTATTTTAAATAATAATTAAAACTAAAGATAATTATGCTCTTTCTGTTAGAGTTTCTATAATTATCTTAGATATTAATTATAACTACATTATCTCATGGTAATAGTTATCCTCTTTTTGTTAGGATTCAGTGTAACCATAATTATCTTAGATAACTCCAAAGCTAATATTCAAAATATCCTAGTCCTCGTGACCTTTATCCAAATTTAAACCCCTTTTCTGGAGAGAGGATAATTTGGGTTGGTGGACCGATCCATAAGTTCTAAGAGCTAACCCATGGGTCTTTGGGCTTCCATAATAAGCAAAAATGGTTTCCATAATATACCAATTGAGCTTCAATAATAAGCCAGCTGGGCTTCCAAAATAAGCCAGTTATGGTTCCATAATGAACAAAATGGGCTTCAATAATAAGCCGACTAGCCTTCCAAAATAAGCCAGTCATGTTTCCATAATAAACGAAATGGGCTTCAATAATACGCCAGCTGGGCTTCCCAAATAAGCCAATTGTGTTTCTATAATAAACGAAATGGGTTTCAATAATAAGCCAACTGGGCTTCCTAAATAAGCCAATTCTGTTTCTATAATAATCGAAACGGGCTTCGTTAATAAGCCACTATCCATACACCGTTTTAGTACGGTACAAACACTGACAATAAATTATTAAGCTGCCCGATACAAAAACCTGATACACTCTGATTTCCAACTTTTTTAAAGTAGTAAACACTATATCACATTGAAGATAAAATACAGTTTTGTTAGATCACGTGACGACCTTCATTAATATCAACTTTTAGGTGAGCCCTGGTGGAGTAGCTAGTAGAGATGAGAAGGTGTTCAGATTTTCCAAAGAAAAGAACATTCCTCTGGTTATGCTTACATCAGGTATGTTTCTTTCTTTTTTTCGGGGGGCTGGTTTGATTCATTCGATATGAATACGCCCCCGCTTGTGTCTTTCTTATCATGAGGTGCTTTATGGACCACATTGCCTGAGCATGGAATTGGTAGTGATTTTACATAGATTCCATGTCAACTTACTTGGCCAGCTGTTCATGTTAATAATCAAAGTTTAATAAGCATTTTCAATGGACGAGTGGGACTGTCTAAATCATTTCCTACACATCCATTTTCATTCAAAGTTTGAGTTCAGTCTTCTGGAACCGGCATTCTTGGAAAAATGACCAGTTTGAAGATGGTAGTAGACAAAGTTAAAGTAGGGTAAGAAGGTGGGCTAAGTTTTTAGAAATTTATGAACTGGTTGGTTGCACTTGAAGCTTTTATCAAGCACAGCACGTATTTAGATGAAAATGAATGCTCGGTATTTATGAGTAGAGCGGAGGACTGTAGTAGTTTGCAGCTTAATCCTTAGGTCACTGGTTTGAGTCCGGTAGGTCGGATTTTTTTTTATTTTGCGCTTGGTGATGAAAATGCTATCGATCTTTTTTTTTTTTTTGCATTTCCTTCATGAAATGCAAGGGAATTTCAGTTGCAGGAGATTCAAGTTACGGAGGTATAAAAGCTAGTGTCTATTGTTATTTATGCACTTGAGAATTTTATGAGATTCTACAAACACTTCAAGATATTTGAGCGTGGGATGGATTATAACTTGATTTTACGAGATGTTGGAGTAAACTACAAAGAATACGATCAATTGGTATCTATTTCCTGTATCTTTACCTATGGGAAAAGAGCAAAGATGTTTCGCAAATGAAGTCAAAACACAGTACATCTAAGTCTAGACATTGTCCATACACGTACCATGGTCCAAACCGGGATCATTGCATAGACTCATGCTATTCCTATCACCAGTCAAGATCCTGATCCATCTAGCTATACCATTCCACCTTGATCGGCAGCCACCTTGATTTTATCATATGTAGCTTGAGCACAATTTTTGTTCGATCTCTACAATCTCATGATGTTAGAATTTATTTAGTAACTTTGTACTTGGTATACCATTTTTTAATACACTTCCAATTTCAGAATATCTCACAGATTAAGATGTGAAAATTTGTAAATGATGTACCATTGTAAAAAAACAATAACTAAAAGACTTACATAATGAGCATAAACATGACTAACAAATATACATTTCTGTGAGGAAACTTTAATTAACAACATTGTAAGGATTTGTTTCATGCTAATAACATATGAAAATGAGAATTTAACTTATTTTGAGATAAAAATAATTCACTTTTGGTGAGATAGATGGAGTATTTTTTTATTAGGTGATGTAAACGAGTTCCGGAATCCAAACATATTGCTTATCGTACAATGAATTATTATTTTATTAGAGAGGCAAACGCACTGAACACTAAATATCCATTTTAAAAGAATCCTATTTTTGGGGCTTGAAGGTTTTGGAATTTGGGGGCTTGATATGCTATCTAACATACTTAGGGGATAAGGGGACCTAATTTTTGTGAAAAGTCAAATATACCCTTGATCAGTATTATATCTAAAATCAAAACTAAATCAAATTTCAAAACCAAAATTAATTCAACTAATCTTTTTTCTTCTTCTTTTTCTCAAAATCAAACAAAACCTTGAATTTTTTTTATCAAATCTCCATCGATTTTCAAAAATGTTTATTAAGATTTATTGTCAATATGACAAGATCAGGACGATTTGGATTATCATAGACTTGTTACGATTCTATTGTTTATGAAGGTGTTGAACCACAAATTCAAGACTGAAGATTATGTGAATGAATCTGTCCAAACACAATTACATCCTAAAGAATGCTAAGAATTCAAAAACCCACAATTTATTTTGCCTTTAAATTGGTTTAACATGTAAGATTAAAGAATTTAGGGTTTGGAAAAACTGGTTTTGGGTGAATTACTGCTAGGTGTTCTTTTCGACCTAGCCGTAAACGTGCATAAACGCATGAGACTCAAAGAACTCCCAACCGTAAAATATCTATCACAGTTAGGATTTTTCTAGCCGTTAATTGTTCTGTATCTGTAGAAAAAAAGGAAATTGTACAAAATCGGCTGGGAATTCCCAACCGTAACCCAAGGTTCCCAGCAATTCTATTAGTTTCCCAGCCGTGAAGTTCTGTGTTGGTCGGGTTGTAAAATTTTCCCAGCCGTGATGTTCTGTGTCGGTCGGGTTGGATAGTTTTCCCAGCCGTTATGGTATATGTCGGTTGGGTTGGAATGTTTTCCCAGCCGCTCTGGCTTATCTCGGTTGGGTTGGAAAGTTTTCCCAGCCGTTATGGCTTATGTTGGTTGGGTTGAAAAGTTTTCTCAACCGTCGGTTGACAAACGGATGTGTTTCCCAACCGTAATTGTCTGAATGAATGGTTCTTTGGCATTGTATAATTGTGTCATTTTTGGGAACCAAGGAAGGGAAAAACCATACATTTTTTAGTGAAACGAAAAGGAATACATATTTCATAGAATAAGTTTTCATTACATTGAAAATATGAGTCTTAATAATAGTGGAAGAAGTCACCGTAGATACTTTCTTCCAAGACATGATAGCAAGCCTGAAGTTCAAACTTCTTTCCATGGACATCCTCATATTCAGCTTCGACTATCTCCCAATGAAAAAACAAAAAAATTTCTTGGAAATCGGTATTTACATAAAACAATTTTTGATAGTCCAATTATTGACAAACTTATTCTTTGTGCATGTGGCATATTGAGATTGTTTTCCTTACGTCTTCCATTTCGTCTTTGAAGGCTTCCAATTGTGGAAAGATTTGCTCGAATATTTTCTTAATGAGTTCGTACAGGTTCCAAAAAGCCACAAAAAAAATTCGCACAGGTTCCAAAAAGCCTCTGCGGTTTCATCTATGAAAATGAGTGCATCTTCGGAATTCTTTGATACTGTCTGCCACGCTCTGACGATTGCAACATCTTCTTCAATGGTGTAGCGAGTAACCATGTTTGTTTTTTTTGCTACAATTGTGAGAGAGAGATAGAGAGAGAGTGTGTTTTGTGTGAAATTTTAGATTGGAGAAGGTTCATTTTATAACAAAAAATGACCCAACGGATAGTTTTTTCAAAAAATAGCCGTTCCTCAAAAAACGCAATGCATTAACTCAATGCAGTTGGAGCATTAAGGCCAGGAAACAATTGAATCTCTTGTGATCAATCACACACAGAACGGAGTCTATTAATAATTTATTATCACAAGATGTCTTTAGATTTAACAAAAATTTTAAAGATCCCGTCGACACTCTGATTTAGTTTGAGTGAATCATATATCATAAGAGAAGAATATCAAGCATAAACAAACTAAGTGCAATCAAAGTTTCAACAAACGTTAGTCAATCAAATCAAATCGAAAACTAATAACACTGAAATTATCTAGTTTCCCACCAACGGTACTCGAAGAGCTTCTTGATCCCGTAGAAGTCTTTAAACGAGCGATCGTAAGAGATTTCACTTAAGTAGGATACTTTTCTCTCTAAATAGATGGCTCCACCAGAACAACAAGAAATGAAGTTTGCCTGGCTCTTAGGATAATTTGCTAGAAATTAAACTTAGATATTTATAGACCAAGGATGTTTGGACACCAAGGAATTTCCAAAACCGAAAATATTCTCAAGATATTCAATGAATGCTCAAATTCGGTTTTTCTAATTCCAATAAATGCCTGTCCAATATTTCCTAAATCTCTCAATCGAAAATCTCCAATTAGATGCACTACTAATTTTTATTCTCTAGAGATATGCATTAATTGTTGGTAATTAAAGCATATAAAACCAAAAACCTTAATTAAAAGATTCTTAATTTATTTTGGCACTGGATCACCTTGAGTACCAAGGAATATATTTGAACAATAAATGATAAGAGTTACTTCTCGTTTTCAAAGTATGTTGACATCTTTTTACTGCTTTCTTGGAATCGGTTATACGACACTTCCAAACAAATTTAGAATTGGTTTGGAAGTATTCCAAGACAACTATGTGATTGGTCATACCAAATCACAGTGGTTACTTGTGATCGGTCTTAACAAGTCACATACATGGGTTCAATCGGTTATACCTAGATATGGTACCTACTTGTGATCGGTCACACCAGTCACTAGGATCGGTTAGACCAGTTACAAGGATCGGTTCCATCTACACATGGTATCCACTTGTGATCGGTCACACCAGTTATCAGGACCGGTTACACTAATTACAAGGATCGGTCACACAACTCTTATGATCAGTCACACAAATTACTAGGATCGGTCATACCAATTACAAGAATCGATCATACCATCACATGGTGATTACTTAGGATCGGTTACACCAATTACCATGATCGGTCAAACCAAATCATAAATCTAGGCATTATTATCAGTTATACCAAGATACATAACCTAAGTTAAGATCAGTTATACTAACTCACACATATTGGTCATCCAAAGATATGCAATGAATATCCGGAGCAATAAGCCTATTAATTTCCCTTTCGATTCACGAAACAAGTTCATGAATGTACTTCCTTTAAACAAATGTAAAACACTATTTCCGAGGATGAAATCTTCACCATAACCCATTCACATAATCTGAACACTATATACAACATTATGTCGATATCATATCTACGAAGTTCAAAAGATAGGCTTTATACTTCGTAGTCTAATTCCTTAATATTATGATCATACTATTATGATCATGTACATCACTAGAGTATTATATACAATATGTACAATATATTACAACTTTGCAGTTATTATTTTCAATATACCACGACTTGAAAGATACGTTAGGAATGAAACAATTCAAGTCAATATAATTACTAACCTCAAGCAGAAGGATGATGTAGTCATTATTGTTCGTTACTTCTTCACATTCTTCAAATCTTCGGAGTAATACTTGTATGTATCAACATTCCTAGAATTTCTAGTCTAACCTAAACGAAGTTGACTCTAGTATTTAATCAAGCGACTCTAAATAAGTTTTGATACTAAAATATGACCACCAAACTTGACATATTAACACTTGGTGAGTTCAACCGAGATATGCTCTTACACAATTAATCATCGGTTGTGGGCAGGGATGAGCCACATACAAGTTTGAGGTGCCCTTGACCACCCCAAGATTTAGGCGATTGTATATGAGTGCTGAGAAGTTGCATCCTACAGTTTCTAAATTTGTAGGATGTGGCCCTCCCAATATATTTTAGGAAGAGGTGCTCCTTTAAAGTCTTACATTTCTTTAAATCTAGCATTTAACAATTGTTGGTTGGTTTTGAAATTCCGTTTCATTTTCCTTCTGATACCAACTTTAATATGATTGGGTAGATTTTTAGAAAGACACAAAGTTAAACATTTAAGAGTATTGGTCGTCAAATCTGTTTTGGCACTAAAATAGTTCTAAAAGATTTCTTACTTGTTATTTTGAATACCGAATCACTTAAATTTTTAGATTTTTTTTTTGAACAAAGAGAGCATATATTACACAGCAAGCAAATTTACATCATAGGTAAGGTGAGGAATTAACTAGTTAGGTGGATAAGTCCATCATTCCCTACATAAGTGAAACCTATGAGCAGCTTTTATTAGAGCATCAGCTGTTTTATTACAACTTCTATAAACAAAGACAGAAGACCAAGCATCATTAATAATACATTTGTTTACACATTGCCTAAGTAAAAGGCATACTCTGCCAAGGAGGAAGAGGAGAGTGTCGCTGAACATAAGAACTGATATTAAGATTATCATTTTCAAAGAAAACTCTAGACGGTCATCTGATTATGCTTAAAGATTATAACTCAACTATGGATCATCATAATCTAGATTTTACCATCTCTCTTTACTGGATTGAGTTTAAGAATCTGTTGCCAGAATTCACTTATCCTGAGATATTTAGGATTATTGGAAACATTGTTGGGGAAACCAGACTTGTCAATCCAGATGGTATTAATCCTCCTACTTCTAACAAGTGCACAACTTTAGTAATGATATATGTAAGAACTCTTCGAATCTCTGGTACATATATTGCAAGTGCTGCTGGAGTTACTAGGTGGGTGGTTTATTTTTATGAAAACCAGACTTATCGTTTATGTCAGGAATGCAAAGTAGCTGACCATTCAGATGATGATTGTGACATGATGAAATCCAAAAGATTAAAAATGGAAGATGCTGAAATATTAGATTAGATTCAATCATAAATGACTAAAAGTGCGTTGAACTTTATCTGATATATCACTAAGTCGAAATACTTGAAGAGGTGCCCATTTTATGTTCATAATTTTAATTATAACATTTTATGTAAGCTTTCTAAAAGTATTTAATTTTGTGTTCTTAATTAGTACGAAAAAAAAGATATCCTATTTCTTGAATATTTTTTGTATCACTTGAATTATACAGTACAAACTCTATTGATTAATACTCGATTATTTAATAAGTTATGTTAAGTAATATTTTTAACCAGTCCTGAATCGAGGATAACGTGCCAAATTAATTATTCGATAAAATTATAAAATAATACATTTTTATTATCTATGTATACCCCATATAAAATATAAAGTAATAATTCATTATATATATATATATATATATATTCAATACATTAAAATATATTTCATCCTAAATGAGGTTCTATGTATATATAAATGTCGGGTAAATGAACCTTTTCTAGGATTTTGGCTACGTAATCTTGTCCAGTGAATCTATACCCAGTTGAACGAGGATGGGAATTGGGATGGGCGTTGTTGAGGCTTTTTCTTTTTGTCGGCAGTTTTTTTTTCTAACGATTAAAATCTAAGGATCCCTTTACATTTTTATTGTCACACTATCTCACATGTTGGACGTCATTTTTGTGAATATAAATCAAACCGTTACGGATTTGAAGCTAATATTTTAGGATCATGTTCCTCTTACCAAGTTATACATGCCTACCAAAAATGAGTACATTCCGAAATATAAAACCTCACAATCTACCAATCTTAATTTATATGGCTAGAAATCAGTTGATCTTCGACGGCTCATTTTCAAAGTCGTAGGTGGTAGAGTTATACGTCTAGAAATGTGCTCATTTTCGATAGGAAAATCGAGCTTTGTAAGAGGAACATATCCCCAACATATTAGCTTCAAATTCGTTACCGTTTGGTTTTTATTCGTAAAAATCACGCTCAACGTGTGAAATAGTGTGAGAATAAAAGTGTGAGGAGATCCCTCCTCAACCTATTCAAAGTCTTGATGTTTTTCTTTTATCAAAGATCTTTTTGACAAAATATATAAATTTCCATCTAAAGATTTTTCTTTTAAATTATGCTCTACTATGTGAAAGAACATACTACACGTTAAGAAATGATCCTCTTCTAGAGAATCTAACGGTGAGATGATTTCTATGCAAACGGTCTCAGTCCGAAACCAAGTTCGATGTGGTTCAAAATTTATACCCGTCTGCCAGTACTTCGGCTGTCAATTTGGAGTAAAAGATATCATAGGATCATTGCTAATACCGGGTAATTAAAGAAAATAAATGAATAAAAATTGAGCCATAAAAATTCATGGTTTATTGGGCCTTAATCATGAATTTTAAATGTTTCATTCAATAATCATAAAATAGTTGACAAGATAACAAAGCTACCATGATAATTGAGTGAATAGTTTTTGCAATTCAGGGATTTAGAGTTGGTGTCTAGGTCTACTTAAAGGATTTTATTAAAACTCAACTCAACCACGTCCAAAATGAGAATCTATAAAAAGTTGAAGTGCAACGTTTGCTTGATTGGGTCGCTTAACACTATTTTATTAAGGCGTTGGAGTAAACTAAGTTGCAAATTGTTTTCTTCTTCCCCGATATTGGAAGGCCATGATTCACGGAACAATTGACTTAATGTAGCTGGTAATTAGGTGTACAAAATCACAATGATCAAATGCAGGGTCGTCAAATTTAACTTAAAACTCCATATTAATAAAATAAATAAATATTCGAAAAACTTGGTACATAAACATTGCTTTTATTTTCAAATGGGAATGGTCGATCTGGTTTTCAAGGTGTAAGAATTACTGTAAACCAACTTGATGCATGTATCAACATCTAAGTGAGCCGCTATATATTCAGTGTTTGTCTGGTACTGAAAAAATAATTTTAGCTTCTTGCGATCCGACTTGAATTATTTTTTTGATTGGTCAATAGAAAAAGATTTATTGAAAAAAAGAAGTACCTAGAGGTACCTCAACCAATAAATATAACCGATATAATAAAAAGAAACCGTATTTAGAATGGATCACCCAAAGAAGAGAGCAAAAAACAAAGAGCCAAATGAGGTTCAACAAAATGAATATACCAAACGTCTTATATTCAAATCAATGCGGCCCGTAGAAATACGAGTTTCATGACATATATTTGTGATAACAAGCCACCATCCGACCTTGGTAGAGACGACCGGAGGACTGTAGTAGTTGCAGCTTAATCCTTAGTTTCGTGTTCGTGGTTCTACCAGTTCGAATCCGGTAGGTAGGATTAATCTTTTTTTGTTTATTACAGTTACTTTTCAATCAGCATGGAAATTCTCTAATCCGGTTCTAGTACTTGTCTCTTACTTGGAGCAAGTCGTACCAAGTTTCTAACTATCTCTTCTAATGTTCTGTCGTCGCCATTTATCGTTTATATCTTTTAGATTCCAGAGTCAGCTAGTGCAAATGCATACACATGTAAGGCAAAATTTTGTTCTTTAGATAAGCACCGACTTTGTTTCGGTTAAAATGTTCACCCAGGTAAAGGATTCATTTTTATCCTCTTTAAGTATTAGGTCCAAGAGATCTCCTTAGCGGAGCGAGAGTTTTAGATTAAGGGGGGCTAGATTAAAATTTTATAAAAAAGATTGGACTTAGAGCGTCCACACTGGTACGATCAAAACCAAAGATCAAAGACCAAAACAAACGATCAAATTTGAGTTTAGTATGTGGTGTCACGTTAAGGCAGTTGAGTATATTTAGTCGGGCGGAGATATAATCCACGCTTGCATGTGGAGCGTTGTTATAATCTTCGTTTGGACCGGGCGGATATATAATTAACGCTGCTTGTGGGGCGTTGATAAAGAATACGCTTGTTGTGGGGCGTACATATATTTCACGCTCGGAGAAGGGGCGTTTGTATAATCTACGCCTGGTGGGGCGAACGTATAATCAACGCCTGAATAAAGCGTTTGTATAATCAACGCCTGACATGGGACGGACGTATAATCAACGCCTGACCTTTGGAGAAGG
Organism: Papaver somniferum; assembly: GCF_003573695.1. Classification (NCBI taxonomy): domain Eukaryota; kingdom Viridiplantae; phylum Streptophyta; class Magnoliopsida; order Ranunculales; family Papaveraceae; genus Papaver; species Papaver somniferum. The sequence continues at coordinate 8,441,380 of NC_039364.1, read as the reverse complement.
ATAAGTTCTCTGCCGGGGGTGGCAGTTCTCTACGATGCCCTGGTAATGAACCGGATGGTGGGAATTTTGAGACTGAAAGGATGGAGGGAGTTATTCCTCGAAGCTCCCGGGTATCATCTGGGGTCCATCATCAGGATAGAGATGCTATTCACCCTTTAAATGGTGAATCTAAAGCACAAGCTATATCTTCTGCGTCCAATGCTGATGATCATAATTTGGTGAATAGTAACCGCTACAACTCTACTGGGTCTAAGGTTAAGAAATCCAAGGAGTCCTTACAATCAAATGATAAAATTAGAAGTTCAAAATCTGCTCATGGTGAATGTGATGCAAAGGTCTTCAGTCCATACCCTGAGCAGGAGCAGTATCACAAAAAGAACTTGAGATTTCAGATGGGGATGGGATCACAGAATACTTCATATAATGAAGAACCAAGGATTGAAAAGAGCAGCTTTGTGGAGAAGTGTGCTGTTGAGACCAGTAAGGTTGAGAAGAATAGGTCTAGCAAGAAACATCCCATCGGAATTCCTCCAACTGAAGGTAAAATAGATGATCGGCCTAAATTTGGCGGAAATGAAGATTCTTCAGAAGTAAAATTGAATGGTGCTAACAGTAAGGCTGGAAAATGCAGACCAAAGCAAACCTCACTGCAGTTCCATGAAACTGAGGAGGCTCCAAGCAAGTTCGCCTCCGAGATATTAACAAATCATCTGGGGATAGCAACTGAAAAAGAGAAACTTCTGCCGTGTTCTGGGGATAAAGAAGAGTTATTAACTATATCAACGCCTGAATGGGGCGTACACTTTATCAACGCCTGGCGTGGGGCGTTAAGAATATCAACGCCGGGCTGGGGCGTTTGTATAATCTACGTCTGAATGGGGCGTTCATTTTATTAACGCCTGACGTGGGGCGTAAACTTTATCAACGTCCCAACGGGCGAACATTTTATCAACGCCTGAACCGGGCGTAACTTATATACACGCCTCTGTATGGGGCGGTGACTTTACGTACGTTTCACAACAGGCGTAGATTATATATACGCCTGATGCCAAACGTTGATTATACCTCCGCTCCACTATATATAGTTTTGGTCTTGGTCCCAGACCAAATATGGTCTGGAATTTGGTTTTAGTCCAGAGTTTAGTCTTTACTCCGTCCCGTTGCGTCTCGTCCCTGGATCATAATTATAGGTTTACTCGTCCATTGCAGTTGCTCTTAGTGGACTATATACTAAACACAAGGTGGCTAAATGCAGAATATAGCAAGAATTTTAGGGGTTTTTATAAGATTATTAAGATTTTAGGGGGCTAGAACCAGGGTTAGTCAACCCTTGACTCCGCCCCTCAGTCGGTAGATCAGAGGACTGTAGTAGTAGTTATAGCTTATAATGAATCCTTAGGTCACTGGTCTGGTTCATATCCGACAGTTCGGAAATTTTTAGGCTTAGTCTACACCATCTGACCTTGGTTCAGTTTTGGTAGGATGAATGAAAACTATGTAGTGATTGTATATTGGTCATGACAGACAAGCACTAAACATGTTCGTATGTAATTTCATGGTGGGAATCATCCGCTTCGTTTGTGTTCAATTTTAGGACCCGTTGCGGTGAAGTAATTAAAAGATTTCGTAAGTGTCATGCAATGAGTCAGGTCTCTTCATGAGTTTTAGCGTCTCATACAATAAAAATGTAAAACACATTAGGCTAGAAACAAATTCGCTATGGAAGGTGATTTGTTACACATTTTTATACGAGAAGTTTTAATAAAATGCAAGCAAACTGAAAGAAGGCTATACAAGAGAAATGTGGTGTATGGAAGTAAAATGAGACTTTGGAGTAAACTATAAAGAATAAATCATAAACTGGTCTGCTTGATTTTAAGAAGAAACTAGGAGGATGTTTTTAGGTATTTATATTTTTATAGTCATAGAGGTATAATTTTTAGGAAAATATGATTTTATAATTTTTTTCTGATCTTATACTTGTTTAGCAAAACAAATTGTTAGGTTTTAGTGAAATAAATAACGGGAAGTCATGTAGCAGTTAGTTCATGTGTCTGGAAAAATGAATTTTGCACTAATTTTCTGAATAATAATTACGATTCTTCTAAAAGACCAACTCCTGACTGTTATCGTTATTACGATTCTTTTTTCTTAGAAATGCTCGAGGCACCGAGCAATTAAGGAGCGTATAAGAAATCATGATTTTTTTCTTTCTTGGTCATCCTGCATTAAGTTGAGGACATTGTTGCTTGAGTCGTGGGCTGATAACATTGGCTATTCTAGGGGCATGAAATGATCGTCAGCGTATAAGAATAACATTGCAGTTACTAGTCGTGCATGAAATAATAAAACCTCTCTTTCTTTCCTCTTTCCCACTCCTTCTTCTTCTCCAACAATCCTTGACCGTGTCCTGCTGATGATGAGTATGACTGTAAGATTGATGAGCAAATCATCCGCGTACATTAGGTGCAAGATTGATGTCGTCTTTTTTTTCGAAATTTTGATACCTTGCAGCATTCCTTGTTGTTCAAGTACTCCCAAATTTGTCGAAAGAACCCCTGTACACAAAATAAAGATATATGGTGACAGTGGGTCACCTTGACGAAGTCCTCTCGTTGGCTTGATCCATCCTTGTGTCGAGCCATTGATTTTGATAGAGTATGAAACAGAAGTGGTGCAATTCATGATGTACTCTATAAAGATAGAAAGGATGCCCATTTTTTTGAAAGTGAGTCTAATGAAACCTAATCTAGGCTATCATAGGCTTTTCTAATATCGAAGTTCAGTGCAATTTTTGGTTTTTTCGATGGTGGTGTTTCCCTGATATGATGAAATGGCTCAGTGGCAATAGCTATGTTATCATGGATGGCTCGGTTTGGGACAAAAGCACTTTGGTATGGGTTAATCATGAATTGCAAGAGCGCTCTAATTCTGCCAACTAGAATTTCGCAATGATCTTATAAGCCACACCGCAAAGTACAATGGGTCTAAAGTCATTTGGTTTAGTTGGGTTTTGGTTTTTGGGGATCAAAGTAATGTTTGTATGGTTAAAGCGGTGTTCAAGGGTGGTATGGTTAAAGAAATGATGAATCATGGACATGGCTTGGGTTTTGATTGATGGCCAATAGACTGTGGAAAACTTACTTGTAAACCCATCCGAACCCGGTGCTTTTTCCGAACCAATTGATTTGAGTGCTTTTTTAATTTCCATCGTCATAACAGGTTGAGTCAGACTTTGGCATTTTGTTGGGGATAACCTGTGAGAGATACAATGAAACAATATATGATCAATGGTTGTTGGAGTAGCCACATATTGTTTGGTGTATGAGTCTAGAATCATTCTTCTAATTTCCCCCGGCTTCGTTATCCACACTCATTTTCCATTTTGTAGTTGCGAGATATGGTTGATTCGTCGATGAATTGTCGCCTTAGTATGAAAAAAGGTGGTGTTGAAGTCACCTTCATGTAGCCACGGAATTCTTGATCTTTGCTTCCAATAAACCTCGTAAGATTTGGATAACATAGAGTGTGTACCGAAGATCTTGTTCATGTTGCAACAAAAAATGTTAATCTAGGCCGGTTAAGGTAGCACAGTTTGATTGGGCCTGCTGGATTTCATGTTCTGCTTGTTTGATAAGAGTTGGTAGATGACCAAATGTATTTTTTCTCCATCCTATCAAGGCATTTGTCGTACATCCATACCTTGGAGTTGACTGGCCGGTGGAAACACTGAAAAAGACCGGTTTCATGCCTTAAGAACAACTTCTTTCATCTGTGGATGTAAGAATCAAAGATGTTCTATCCTGAAATTTTTTTCTCGCGGTTGGTTGATGTGTTTCTCTCTCAGCAATAAAGGAGCATGATCCGACGTTATTATTAAGAGGTTTTGGATAGTCATCTGAGGATGTAAGTCGAGCCATGCTTGATTGCTTAATCCACGGTCTAGACTTTCCATGATGTTATGTTCGGCCAATTGGTTGTTGGTACAAGTATATGGATCTCCCTGAAATCCCATACCAATAAGACCATTTGTATCATTAACTTCTTTGAATAGGTGTGCTTGGTTTTTTCCTACAGGTGTTCGAGCATTGCTCGGTCGAAGTCGCATGCGTTGTTATCTCAAGCATGTTTGTCAATGTTAGTGCAAAACTATATGTCTTGATTTCTAGTCTATTGTAGCTAAATATCGAACTAGGATAGAAAGTGCAGTTGAGCTCAAGAACTCCATGGAGATCATCATATAAAACGAAAGACTACTCAAGGAACTGGTGGAACTTCATCAACTATAAGGTATGTGGAGACTTGAACTTATCTATCACTCAAAAGTATATCTACTCTATATCCTATCTTGAGACAAAAGTCGTTTTGCTATATAGACTTTGATTATCCACATTTGCTATTTCGAGCCGAGTTTATCTCGCCTATCATTTCTCGAAATATGTGTTGGTAAGCTTTCGCTTTGGCCAAGTTCATCTTTACCTAGTGTCGAAAGTCATAATATGTTTCAATCACTTGAAAATGGCTTTGACGAAAAATGGTTTGTGAATAACAACTATATAACGTCCTCTAAGAATGTTTCAGTGATTGAAATCAGAGTTTACATTATATAACCATTGTTGTATATAAGCATTGTGTGGAAACACATACATGTATAAGTACTTATTCCTTGAACCGAAGTCTGTGTAGTTTGTTGATCAGGAAAACCGGAACAAGAGTCCGCGAACCCAGTCCGCGAACTGTCGGAGGTTCTCTTCCCGAGAAAATCTGTTGGAGTTTGTAAACTTTTAGAAACTTATTCCGGGTAAGTATGCGTAGTCAGTCCGCGTACTTAGGTTGGTTATTATCTAAAAACAATTATTCGTGAACTTATACTTATATTAACTAAGTAATGCAAGTAAATAATACGAGTAAGTAGAATATGCCAGTCTTCACATACCTCTTTGTTGATGATGTTCTCGCAAAAGTCTTCATTTGTTCTCCAGTCTTAAATCTTCGATGGTTATTCAGTGATGTCTGATATTCATCTACCATACTTTAATCCTAGTATGATGAAAGAATTTATCAGACTAGAGATCAAGATATTCTTTTTACATCTAACATTGACAACAAGCTTGAGACACTAAAACTTGCGACTTTGACCAAGGGATGCTCTAACATATGCAATTATAAATTTGTAACCCAACATATTAAATCTCAAGTATTTAAATGGTTCTAGATGTGCTTCAGTAAATTTGATGGAGCTCAATGAGGCCAATACTAGTAATCGTATTATGTAAAATTGTGTGCCTTTTCTCGTAAAATATTCTCAATTAAATACATTGTTATATAGGTTGTGAATATCATCTATACTCTAGATTTTCAAAACAACGGTGAAACTCGCCACAGATTCTGCAAAGAGACTACAATGGAATCAATTTTCTTAGTCCCAGTACAGTTGAAACATTTGACCTAAAAATAGTGACCCCATTAGGGAATGATTCGTTCTATATAAATACCATATACCACCAATGACTTAATGAAACATATTCTCCAGGACTATGGAGTGCCTCGTAAAAATTCTTTTAATAAGTTTAACCGTCTTCTGCACATTAATCACTATGCTCTCTAGGACCCACCATGCAGTCCCAGTTCTTCGAGGATTTTTTTACCACAACCAACACATTGAGGTTGTGTTTGATTGCATATATAATTCCATGGAATTGACAGTATTTCTGCGAAAATAGCAATTGTTTCATTGCTTGATGACAAATTTAATGGAAAACATGTTATTTCAATGGAAAGATGGATAATTTTACATAATTATTAAGATATTATCAAACGAGGGACGAGTTAAACGATTCCAAAATCTTCTGACCTCGCACATCTCGGTCTTCCGAACCTTCTATTCATACAAAAAATCTTCAAGGACCTTCCATATAGCTAAGAAAAAACCATGTATACACGTACAAATCCAAAAATGGGACCTCTATTTCTCAGGGGTGAGGTGGGTCCATTTACTTATTACTACATCGAAAACTTGTTGGTCCCATTTATTGTATATTTTATCCATACGTGTTTATCACATAAGTAAGTAGACTTAGAAGTATGGCAGATAAAAATCATGTTTTTATGTACAAAATAATCCAACCTGATATGTAAAGACTCTACACACCACAAATGAGTGTAAGTATTAAATCATTTGTAAGTGAATATTCAGCCATAAAGTCTTTGAGTGTGAGCAAAATGTTAACAAATGAATATTTTTCTGAGGATGAGTAGTAAAACATTAGTTGAATTTATCAATTAAAGATATTTTAGGACGATGTAAAAATTGGAAATACAAAATGAAATAAATTTATGAAATATTTCGATGCTTAGAAATCGAAGAAAGATTAGGATGGAAATTTATCGCATCAGTGCATTACAAGCAGTCAATTTTGACATTTTTATCAACCTATAATACCCGATTTGAGTTTTTGAAATAGAAAATATACATGACTTGAAATTTTATTAAAACATCATTGTACTATATAATTTTAAAATGTTTTAAATGCGTAATTTTTTTATTTAAACTTATGTTAGCTGTGGTGATTAAAATATTGACGAAGTCATTCATACAAAATTGATTCAGATAAATAATTTAAACTCAATATAAAATATCCAAAATAGTCTCAAACTTAAAATGATTTAAATTCATTTATAGATGACCCTCCAAGCACAACCATCTCTCAGTTTACAATAATTCATATTGCAAGTTTACATTTAAATTTTTGAAGTTATAGCTTTCTAACTTCGATTTGCTTTCATTTATATAGTTTTCATCTTTTTGGTTTACTCCAACATATTGAATTTTATTTTGACCAAATTTTTCAAAAGACAAATGAGGTCAATTCTTGTAACTCATTTTAATGTTGGTGTGCGCTTGCTTGATTAGAAAAGCAATATCTTTTATATTAGTTATTTAAGGTTTCAAAAAAGACGTTCACTGAATTTTCATGGGCCATTGCTTAATTATTTTTATTTCATAAAGAACATCTAATACCCATGAAGTGCTAATATTTGTATTTTAATTCCAGTGTGTTTGAATATAAGTTTTATTTCACCTGAACATACATTACAACCTGATCTAAAATTCTGGGTGGAGAGCTCCCCAAAATCGTCCCTTGATGATATTTTTCAATGATGTTGTAGTAATAAGTTCGTTGAGACTTGTGAAAGAAAAAGATTTTATACATAAAACTTAAAAATAGAAAATTTATTGCAAAATTGATTTCAAGATATTAAAAGTAACCAAAACACTAGATTCCACTATTACATATGAATGAACGATACCAAATATGTTTCAAAACTCTAACTATCCTTTAAGTCCTTTATTTCAACACATAATCAAACATATTCTCAAATATTAATTGTATTCCCTAAGAATAGACTATCAATCAATTAAACAAAGTATAATCTATCAAATTGAATCACAAGTAATTAAGAAAATTATGTGAACATTTAGAACTCCGCAAAAACGGTGATTGAATGAATTATAAATTGTAAATTATAGAAACTAAAATTGTTACCAATCATTCATGCATAGATAGCTTCATCCATTGCCTTGGTTGCGCGAGAATTAGCTCATCATCATGGAAACACGCTCAAAATTCATTTTTATTGCTCAAAAGTTGTTTACAAAGATGAAATGGGAGAAACAATGATAAAACAATGATTTTATTTTCTCTCCCAAAAACTCTCCCCAAATGTGCTCTCTAGCTCTCTATTTATACGCACAAATACACATCACTCAAATATATTCTTCCATAACTCCAAAATCTTCTTCTTTTTAATTGAAAATATCTTCAGAATTTTTCCTTCTCTTTATTCTATATATTTCTTTACTAAACCCATATCTTCTTTAATTCGCAGAATAAAATCCAAGATAAAATCTTCTAAGGATATCTTTCTTGTTTAATACAAGATAACTTCCTTTTTCTTCAAAACTTCATGTTTTTAAGGCAAGAAGATATTCTTATCTTAAAGATAATAAATCCTTTACCGTTGAAACCAAATTTCCCTTCAATTTTTTCTTTTCAAATCAAGAAAGAAGATGGAGCCCCCTTAACCAGTAATGGGGTGCGATTAGCACTTGGTTCCTTGGGGGTGTCCCTTATCAGTTAGGTGCCCCTTATCCAAAACTGAGAGTCCGAATAACATGTGCTTTCCGGGTGCCTATACCAACTTTTCGAGCCGAATTTTCCAAAAATGTTTATTTTCCAAAAATACCTACAAACACATAAAACACCATAATAAGTAGAAAATCGAGTACCAACAATACTGATAATTGAGGACAATTTGGTCACAAAAATGTGTCTATCAATCCCTCCCAGTAAGGTACTTTTTGATGGGTTTCATGGGCTTATGAATTTCCTTTGGGACATATACTTCCAAAAGTACTCACATTTTTCTTTAATAGGAATTACTGTTTTGGATGAGTTTGAGGGGGAAGTCTATCCAAAACTAGTGGCTTAAATAATATACATTTTCAAACGAATAATGGATAACCAGAAATCACCATATAAACATTGTTTTAGTTGTTGTTTTTTATTTTATAATTATCTTTTAACCATATGCTAAAAAGGAGAGCGTACCGAGTATACCAAATTTTTCGTTTGGAAACATGTATGGGAAAAACCTAATATAATCACAAATAGGACAAAGCGACGACCCTTGAACAAGATTGTATATAGTGTTTTTCTCTTTCTATTCCATAATAAAAGTTTATAAACCAAATGGTCCTTGAACCTGCTTGTGTAGAAGAGTTCTTGTAAGATCTCAAATCAATATCCATAATCAATCTAGTCGCATCCGAGTTAAGCGGTTCTGAATTCTAACAAGAATAATACTTATAATCTATATATGAATTCAACAAGAATGAGATTCTGATCTCAATTAACAAGGATTTAAAATTTCTAAATTGATAATTTACTACTTATATTATATCCATTATAAAGATAGAACAATATGATGCGGAAAAAGAAAAACACAAGACACCAGAAATTCTGCTAACAAGGAAAACCGTACCTACCGAAAAAACCTGGGACTTCGTCTAACTTTTAACACCACACTGTATTAAACCGATATAGACACTATGGACTATCAGACTTCGGAATGGAATGTAGCTGAGACCAAATTCACCCTCCATATAATTCAGTTGCATTCGTGTTCCTTACGCCTTTTGAACCTCGTAAGATTTGCACACTTGATTCCCTTAGATGACGTCTTTTACAACCTAAGATATTTTTTAACCTCAGTGAAGGCTTTTGACACCAATCTGCCTCTAAGTGACAGATTTTGCGAACTTGATTCCCTTAGCTGACAACCTTTACAGTCCAAGAGTTGCTTCAACCTTAGTGAATAATTTTGATACCAATATTCCTCTAACAACCAAGCCTATTTAATTTATCGTTCGATTTTTCAATTTAGGTTAGGGAATATGTTTGCAGTAGGAAAATTCCTATAAACCTCATGAATCTGGAACACTTACAGTGAGTTAGCTGAGAAATCTGGATTGCTAACAACCTCTCAAGAACAATCCAAACAAATAAAAAATATTACATATTATTCTCGAAGAATCCCTAGGTCTGAGACGAAGAGAACTTTGTGATTTCTATCTATCACCAAGCAGTTATTTTTCTCATATAATTAATTGAAACATTCCCAATATCCATGGACAGTATGGACTATCGCTTGAGAAATTTCCAAATGATCAACTTAAAAAAAAAAGTTCTTGAACAATGTATAGGTTGTTTTTAGCAAAAATTATGAAGGATATACGAAAATCCATTGCTTGAACCATATTTCAAGAGTTTAACCGAGACAAGCTTGAAATTGAAATTTCTTCTTTGCAATACTAAATCTACTAAAAATCGTGCAACATAATCTCATACGATAGAATGGTAAATGATGTAAGTAAATAGGATATAACAGTCTTCACATTCCTCTTTATTGATGTTGTTCTCTCTAATGTCTTTGTTTGGTCTCCAGTCTTAAATCTTAGAGGTTATTCAGTGTTGTTTGATATTTAAGTATCATACTCTAATCCCAGTCCAATGCTTGACTTCAGAATACTAGATATCAAGATATAGTTTTTACATTTAACATTGATAATAAGCTTGAGATAACAAAATTTGCGAGTTCGACTGAGCGATGCTTTAATTAACATATGCAATTACAAACTCGTAATCCAACATATTTGATTGCAAGTAGTTAAATGGTTCTAGATGAGCTTCAGTGTAGTTGATGAAGCTCAATGTGGCCAATAATAGTAACCATGTTACGTACAAATGTGTACATTTTCTCGTAAAATATTCTTAATAACGTCGCTATCTAGGTTGTGAATATCATCTAGACTCTATATTTTTCAAAACAATGGTGAAACTCGCCACTACTTCAGCAAAGAGACTACATTTGTATCAATTTCTTAGTCCAAGTACAGTTGAAACATTTGACCTAAAAATAGGGAATCTATTTGGGAATGATTCGTTCTATATAAATACCATATACAATTAATGACTTAATGGAAAATATTATCCAGGACTATGGAGTGCCTCGCAAGAAGTGTTTTCATAGGTTTAACCCTCTTCTACACATTAATCATTATGCACGCTTCTCAATGCCATTTCATCTCGTCATATCAGCTTTCAGGACGAAACAATGACAGGTTTTCATGTCTTCATAAGTAAATATTTGTCCCAGAATCTTAGGCCCCACCCTATGGACTCAATTCAGGGACGGTTCTGACTCCCGTCAACTTGTGCTCCCGTACAAGTCGGAATTTTTTTCCACTTACCGAGGGCTTAGGTTTGATGGAAACTACAAAGGTACGTTTCGTCTTCTCAACTTCTCTTAAACAAAACATCAGATATACACCAATTCTCGCTTAACACCTCAACCCTAAAAATTTCAAACTGCAATTGAATATTTGAACCAGCAAGCAGCGAGAGTGAGAGAGGAAAAAATCTATCACAATCCATACGGTATTATTATTAAGGGTCGTTTGTTTTGCATTACTGTTTTCATAATTCATTATTCATAATCATAAGTGATAAGTTGTTAGCATAACTCTTTCTCCCATACTAGAACTTGAGTTTACATAACTCCATTCAATATGTTTTAAAAAAATTGAACCTAATACATTAATTATTAATATGTTTCATAGAATTGTAAATTCAGAATGACAAATTTACAATTGATGTTTCATATTTGAACTTCAATATTTGATATTGAATGCATCATCTTTTTACAGGTGACGTTGGTTGGTTTGGATTAACTTTTTAGGAAGCTATCAAAGTATCAAGCTACAAATTGATTAAGGTACAGATATTGCCTCTCCTTTTCATTCCCTTGGTAGTTACATACTTATATTATCATCAATTACTTAAGATATGCCTCCTAAGAGGGTGATACCAGCTGAAAGTGGATATACAATACTTAAACGTTAAGAAAAAAAGTGACGCATTTGTAGAGTCTCAATCCGGAACCATGGATAAGTTTGTTGTTAAATTTTCTTCCTTGAGCAGTTGGAAAATGAGTTACTGTTTGTTTTCTTTTCCAATAAAAACTAAAAACCATTTCTGTCTTATACTGCAATGTGGTTTATAAATCCACTCATTTCAATTCTGTGTTATGCAATAAAGTTCATTAAAAAGTTTATATGTGCTAAAAAATATTTCGCATCAAAAGGCGTCCAAGTTCTTTCGCACAAGATCGTCCAAATGTCAGAGACGCGACCCTGACTCAATTCTTTGACGACTTTCTACCACAACCAGCACATTAATATTTTCTTCGATTGCATACTTAATTCGACGGAATTTAACCGTCTTTCCATGGAAATAGCATGTCTTTCACCGTTTGATAACAAATTTAATAGGAAACATGCTGATTCGACGGGAAGATGGATTTATTTTTTTTGATGGAAAAGTTCATATATTAAACTAGCAAATGTAGTACAACAGATTTACAAAATCATTCTCATCAAATGTATTAGAATCAATGCTATACTTGTGAACTTTTTGAATTAGACTCTCCGACATGTGCTGTAGTCTTTTAATCCTTGCCTCCTTAGCAATGTAGTCCGATGCCTTGTTGTTTTTTTATCTTTATATACTTCACTTTTGCTTGAAGTAGATCTCCTAGTAGATTCCTTATTTCCTGCAAAGAATTTTCTGCCGACAACGAAGAATCAATAGTAACATTGTTTAAATTGTCTGCCAAAGTTTTGCAGTCTGTTACTATAAACACAGATGATAGAATATTTTCTTTTAGCCACGTAACCTCCTAGCAAAGCCTTTGCTTCCGCATGGAAAGCCTACGTTGCCCACTCTGAACCTGCCGCAAGATGCATGAAAGTCTCCTCATCAGTATTATCCAGTCCGTATTTAGGTTGGACCGATTAGTTTTGATTGATGATTTATTTTGATTCATCTTATTGCTTTGAGGGGTATTTGACGGGGCCATATTTAATAAACTCTTGATTTGTCCTATTAGGTTGACTGGATTGGGGTGGATTTTCTCAAAAATTATTGAACATCTGTATTTCCAAATGAGCCAAATCGTGGTGGAAATTTTAACCTGAAAATGGCTTAAATTATCTTCTGTAACCCGCCATTTAGTCCAATCCATAACGGTGCTGGGAGAGTTTCTGGGTATTATGTTGTGTAGAGATAGGACAAACTAGAAGGCTCTTGTAAAGGGAAGATGGAATTAAGATATTATATCAAACAAGGGACGAGTTAAATGAGTCGAGAGTCCCCTGCCCTCACATTGTTGGACGTAGAGCCGGCAAACAAGCCCAAAACCCGCGGGTTCACCCAGCCCAGCCCGTTAAAACCCGAACCCGGATCAGCTGGTTTCTAAACAAGTCGGGTTTGGGTTAGGAAAATGCCTGCCCGTGAAAAAACGGTAAACCCGACCCGTTTCGTGTATCCGCAGGCAAAACCCGTAAACCAGGAATTCCCATGCTAATGACGCGTGGCCCTTCCCATCTATATGTGTCTCCTAGGTATAAAAAGAAAAAATCCTAACTAAATCTAATCTTTTCTTTGTCCGCAGCGGAAGTTGTAGTTCAGTTCTCGTCTCATCTTTTTCATCATCTTCTTCTTGTTCGAGAATTAAAATTAACAACAACAACAATGGTTAGAGACTAGCAGCAAGTAAGTAAATTAGTTTATTTTGATGTTTGTATGTCACTTTGTTGTTTTTTTTGTTCATTTTAATCGTGTATCATTCATGTATGGTTTTGGGTTTGACCGTTTGATGTTTAAATGTTTGTTATCTAGTGTTTTCATAAGTGGGATTTACTTAGTTTGGTAGTTAATGTTGTGTATTTGTAGATCTGTGTTCTTTTGAATCTTTTGAGATAATTGGGGTTATCTGATTTTGATCAGAAATTGAGAATCATGAGATACAACTTGGGTTATTGTATGTTTGTTCAGAATCAAGCTGATTCTGGTTTTGGTTCTTATTTGGATAACTTGATGTGAACTCTTTAATCTTTAGTTAGAATTATTAGGGGTTTAAGACTTAACTTTATATGAAATCTGAGGCCATTGAATTCTTAGGTTTTTTTTAGTGATTGAGTTAAGAAAAAATTAAGATATTGGCATAGAATGAAGAAACTAAGATATTTGTGTTGATATTCTGTATTGGCATAAAATGAAGTAATTCATTCAAGACTTTTGCTTACGAACTTACGATGCTTCTTTCATTCAGTTGTATAATATTTTCTATTCACTTTTTGTTATGAATTATAGGTGATGTAAGTGAGCGCAAGTCGAATTATTCTCGGCTTATTGCAACCAGACTGAACCAGTGGAGGGACGCTTAAGTCTAAACCAAGTTAACCAACAAAGAAATGGGATAAGTGAAGCTTTTTCTTAACGTAAGAATGTTTCCCTTCTTTTGATAGGCAGCCATCTAATGTGTTTGGCTTCTTTTGAATCTATCGTGTTTTTTACATCTTGATTCGTTGAAGATGAAATCAGAGTTAGCCTGGTTGTGTAGAATTTAAATTGAGCTGAAATGATCTTAAAGACTTAAGACAGCAGGTATTGTTGACCTGTTGTTGTGAAGATGAAAGTTGAAAGTTTTTCAAATGTTACATTTTAACTGATTTCAAATGTTCTGACTTGCTTTCTTTAATTGAGATATAAGAGGGTGAGGGGTTTTTGAAATTAAATGCTTGTTCTTATGATCACCAATCACCATTAGGCATAATGCATGTAACTTATTGTAGTCTGCTTCTTTTATTTCCTACAAGTAAGTAAAGTAATGTACTGATTTTTGAGTCTTTGAGTCTTTGACCTATTCTTTGTGGCTCCATATTCTAGGATGTCAAGTGTACAATTACAAGAACAAGATCATATTAATGATGTTATGAGTAGCGACGATGATGATGTTGAGATGGTAGATTTTGTGAATGTCTCTGCAGCTGTTGGTTGTGCTTGTGCACCTAAACCTGTTTCAACTGAAAAGAAATCTAGACTTAGATCTGATGTTTGGGATTTTTTTAATCTCGTAAAAAATAATGATGGAAAAAAGTATGGAGTGTGTAAGGCTTGTAATGCATCATACAAATATGATAGTCAAAAAGGTGGAACCTCGTCTATGAGAAGGCATGTCTGCCATGAGCGTCATTCTAAAGACATAGGGCAGATGATCTTATCTGCAAAGAACGGCCAGCTGTCTTCTCGCGTACGCAAAGTTGATCAGATGAAATTTCGGGATCTCGTGTCAGCATTACTCATTGCAAGAAATGTCCCATTTTCGTTGGTGGAGTGGAAAGAATTTAGGGACATATGTGCTTATCTAAGTGCTGATGATGCTAAACCAAGATCAAGGAACACTGGGAAAGCTGATGTTGTCAAAAAACATAAAACACGAAAAGAAGGTATTCGAAACATATTGAAACTTGCTCCAGGTACGATCCAAAATTTTCTGATTTTTTGTTTTATACTTTTATGTATAAGTTACTGAGTAATTGATTATGATAATATTTGCTGATGTGTATGACTTATTCTTACAGGTAGGATGTGTCTAACATCAGACATGTGGACTTATGTTACGACTACAGGGTATATAACCTTAACTGTGCACTTTCTTGATCAAAATTGGGAGTTAAAGAAGTATCTTCTGAATTTTTGTGAACTTCCACCACCTCATACAGGTGAAGCACTTGAGTCTTGAGATCTTTTATTTTATGTGTGCATGTGATATTTATATTTTACTTGAGTCTTGTGATCTTCCACCACCTCATACAAGTGAATTACTTTATTGGGAGTTTAACTTTTACCTTTCCAGGTAAAAACCTTTCTGCAAAAGCTATTTGCAATGATAGAAGATTGGGGAATTGAAGACAAAGTATCCAACATCACCTTGGATAATGAAGCAAATAACGGAGCTTGTGCTAGAATTATGCAGAGTATACTTGTTGCAAAGAAGATCTTGTTTAACAAGGGACAATACTTTCATGTTCGTTGTTGTGCTCACATCTTATCTCTTATTGTTAAAGATGGACTTGTGAAGATTGATCCATCTGTGCTCAAGATAAGAAAGTCGGTGAAGTCCCTTAAAAAGTCCCAAGTAAGAAAACAAAAATTCTTGGACATTGTTGATGCTTTAGGAATGTCTGGAATAGGAAGGGGTATTCGCCAAGACGTTAAAACTAGGTGGTTTTCCGCTTTTCTTTTTTTATACAATTAGAGAATTGTATTAATGTTTATAATATATTCACTGAATGTTGTTTTATACAGGTGGAATTCAACTTATCTCATGTTAGACAGTTGTCTTGTGTATAGAGATGTTTTCTCTCATTTGAAGGAGGTGGATCCAGACTATAAACACTGTCCAACGGATGAAGAATGGGAACAAATTAAAGTTGTCACAAAGTTTCTCAAAACGTTTTATGATCTCACAACATTATTTTCTGGAAGTAAGTATCCTACTTCCAATCTATATTTTGAAGGAGTCTGTCAAGTTCAGGTGTTACTAAAAAAAGAAAGCACAAATGAAATTGAATTCATTAGAGACATGGTAAAAGAGATTCAACAAAAATTTGACAGTTATTGGACAAACTTGAGTCCTATATTGTCTATGACACTTGTGCTAGATCCTAGATGTAAACTGCAGTATCTAAGCTTTGCTTACTCCAAGTTGTATCCCGATATAAGAGAACTAGAAAGTAAAGTTGAAGTTGTGCGTGAAAATATGAAAAAACTTTATAACGAGTATTACACATTTTCAAGAGCTTCTGGAATTGGAACTCAGAATGTGGTTATTCAAACTGGTGGGAATTCTTCCCATCAAGGAAGTGAGTGGTTCCAGGTAATTTTAAAGCTTATTTATGGAGTACATGTGGTCTTGTATTGTTTTGTGTTTTAACTTCTTGCTTGTTTCATGCAGGAATATGCTGCAGCACAGGAAAATGGTGGTGATCTGCAATCTGACTTGTCAGAGTTAGATCTATATCTTAGTGAGAAACATGGATGTCAACGAAATGTCCCATTCGACATACTAATGTACTGGAAAGGCCACGGACAACGATTTCCAGTACTTTCAAGAATGGCAGGGGATATCTTGTCAATTTCTATTCCAACCGTCGCTTCAGAATCTGCATTTAGCATTGGTGGTAGGGTAATTGATCGATTTCGTAGTTCTTTATTACCTTAAAATGCTGAGGCGGTGATAACAACTCGTGATTGGGACCATGGAGTTGGTAAGTGTGCCTAAGTGGCGCCGCGTTAGTCAGTAATATTTCATTTAGTTGAATGTCTAAATTTCAGATATAACTTTGATTGTTTTTAATCCATGTAGGAAAAGAAGATTGGTATGAGGACAATGGGATTATTGGAGAAGATGTATTAGGATTTGAACTTGGTGCAGTGGAGGATGGAGCTGTGGAGGATGGCGAAGTAAGTTCTTATGCGTCTAATTAGTATGCGTACTTCTTCAATATAAAGCAGGGTAAATATGCAAATTTCATGTTTTTGACTTGAATCTTTTCTTTTGTTTGATTTGTTTTTTCTTGAAGTGACAGATTCATATTGAATAGTTGGAGCAACTCAAAGATAGACATGGTAATGAGAAATTGAAAATGTTTTTTTTTGGAAAGAAAGTTATCAGAGTCTCTCCAATTTGTATAGAAAAGAGATTGGAGATGTTTTTTTTTGGACAATTATCACTTTTTTTGATTGACAACAATATATATTTTGTGCAGGAAGTGGTTATTAATATTTTTATTGTTGGAAAGTCACAAAGTACAAACAATGGTATTACAACGGTCTTGAAGGGTGTTTTTCTTTGTTGAAGATATCATGAACTAATGATTAGTGTACTACTGTACTGTGTTCCTTTTAAAGTACAGAACTACAAAACTAATGTGGCTAAGTTACTTAAGTATTTTAATTTTCTTGATCTTAAATTTTGGTGCGACAATTTTGTTGAAGTGTTGATAAGTTGATTGAATTGAATCTAAATATAAAATGAATTAGAGATTATTGTTAGGTTGCAGAGAAGGAGCTTTAGATGGCCTGAATATGACCGGAAATAGACCAGATATCGGAGGAAACTCTTTCAAATTGGTTTCTGGTGAGTTGACTCAGTCACTTAGTTGAGTAACCAGAAACGGGCTAAGTAACCCGCGAACCCGCAAGCTTAACCCGTTACGGGCGCGGGTTGAAGAGTTGACCATTCGTTAAGAAAACTGACCGGCGGGTTTTAACCCGTATTAATCCGAACCCGTGTAACCCGTAACGGGCAAGCCCGACCCGCCCGTTTGCCAGCTCTGTTTGGACGAGTTAGACACACAAACCCAAAAATGGGACACATTTCCCCGAGGACGGAGTCCACTTTTTATGTGTGTACATGGTTTTTGCCCTGTTTAAAATGGCGGGCCTAGTAGAACACTCTTATTCATATAATACGGCCCGTTGAGAAAATTCACCAGGACCACACTCGCCAAATCGACCAACGTGTTCTGTCATTTCCTGCTCCCATCCGTCAACGGCCTGTTAAAGTCAAGGAACAATGTGATTGACCATTTCCCTGAAAATTTCTCCATTCTAAAAGTTATACCCCAGAAGAATCCTCTACTGTACAATTCCATTGCCAGAAAAAATCATGAGTACTTCATCTACAATAAATGTAATCCCAGGAGCTTCTTCTTCATCTTCATCAGTAGATGCTGAAACTCTAAGAAGAAATCGAATCCATTCCAGTAAACTCTATTTTGATGTTCCACTCTCTATGGTCCCTTTAATTTACTCATCTTCTTATGATATAGCCTTCTTCGGTATAGAGAAATTGTAAGTATTTGAGTCTTTGGTTCTCACTTATTAGTTCAGAAATTGAAGAAATTGTAATAAAAATCTAATCTTTTTGTGGCTGAATTGATTTTTTTAATCTTGCAAATGAAATGTTATGAATTTGTGTATAGGCATCCATTTGATTCATCAAAATGGGGTCGAATTTGTCAATTTCTTATAAAGGATGGTGTACTGGAACGAAGTCGGATTGTTGAGCCTTTGGAAGCTTCAAATAATGATCTCTTAGTGGTAATTTTTCGATCTTTAGAACTCTCGTTGTCATTTTGTCTTTTTTGTTTTTTTTTCCCTTGGGTTCTTAGTGCTAGTTACACTGAAAAGGTAACAGATTCAGATTTTTTGAACTTGGGAATTGGTAAATGTTGATTGCAATTTGTAATTGTAAAGCCCCTAAAACGCCTTCATTGTAATGGATGTTGGATCGTTCTAAAGAGAATTGCTTACTCCAGATACTTGTGAACAGGTACATTCGGAATCATATTTGAGTAGTTTGAAGAACAGTTATAAGGTTGCTGTCATAATCGAGGTATGTGGAACCGCATATTATCCGAAGCTGTGGATATTTTGGATGTGGCAAATTGATGTAGTTTGTTTTAGATGTTTCGGTTTGGCAACATGATATATAGCATTATGCATAATGTAGTTCGGAGTGGAGCTTGATGTGTTTTTGTGGATTCAAATGCTTTTCTTGAATGAGCAATTAACCGATCTTAATGATAACTTTCGTGTATTCTTTAGGTCCCGCCTGTTGGGTTACTACCAAATTGTCTTGTGCAGCAAAAAGTTCTTTACCCTTTTCGCAAGCAGGTGAAACCCCGAGTCCCCGACGTTTTAATGATCTTCCTCTATTCCCTTTTTTGTTAAATATACTGAAAATGTGTTGCAACAGGTAGGGGGAACTATTTTGGCAGCAAAGCTTGCAAAAGAGCGGGGATGGGCAATTAATGTTGGTGGAGGATTTCATCATTGCTGTGCTGATAAAGGAGGTGGATTCTGTGTCTATGCAGACATATCTCTTTGCATTATATTTGCATTTACTCGGTTGAATATTTCAAGGTAATTACCAGATTCCATCTTTCACAAAGTTCAATTAGCGGCCACTAACTTACAAAGTGCCGCCTTGACTCTTATTCTTTCAAGTAAATGTATTCCTTATTTTCACAGTCTGAGTCAATATGTATCAATTGCTTCCTCAAATTCTATTATTTGTCTGCAAACTTGTGCAGGGTGATGATCATTGACCTTGATGCGCATCAGGGGAATGGACATGAAATGGACTTTGGAAATGATAGTAGGTTTCCTTTAATTTTACTTCGAAAGATATTAATGGTTCTCTTCATGCATTTTGCTGATAATGTGATACCTACAGGTAGAGTTTATATCCTGGACATGTACAATCCCGATATTTATCCCTTTGTAAGACATTCCCCATTAAGTTACTGTTACATAATCTTGGAATCAAATTGCAATTATTCCTTCCGTAACTATCTCTTAAATCACGTTGACAGTTACTTGTGCTACCTTCTGATTACTCCTTTTAATGTTCATATATCTCTTTTTCTTGCTACTGTAGGACTTTAAGGCAAGAATTTACATTGATCAGAGTGTCCAAGTACAGAGCGGGACTCCAACAGAAGTGTATTTGGAACAATTAGATAAAGCACTTGAGGTATGCATGTCCGGAGATTCATGATCACTATCTATACTTCTTGTTAATAAGCATTTGCAAAATATGTTACTTGCCTTACAAACATGGATAGTGAGACTTGACATGATCGTTCAGTTTGCTTGGTTGAAATTTTAAGCCCTTCTATTTCATTATCTTGTTTTTCTATTCTAGACAGCAAAAGGCTAAAGTTGATTTACAAGTGTTCTTATGGAACATGCTATCACCATGATGAAGTACCAAATATTGCTTACTGTTGGATAAACATAAACCAATCAATTATGTATATTGTCTTTAGTTGATCAACAAATGACTAATAGAAAGATTTCCTTGCATGCAAATGAATATGTTGGATTTTTCATTTTAGTACGTAGTTAGTAGATGATGTTTTAACAGAAACTGGGGCTATTCAATGTAAATTCCAGGTTGCTGGGAATAATTTCAATCCTGAGTTGGTTGTGTACAATGCTGGCACTGATATCCTCGATGGAGACCCTCTGGGACAGTTGAAGGTAATTTAGTCTGCCACACTCCACATCTGAAGCACTTATCTTTCTATCTGCATTTTCCAGGAATCTCTTTTTTGACAATAGATTATTCAGCTGCCGGATACAAAAACTTTATATACACTCTGATTTCTAACTTTCTTAAAGTAGCAAATACTAAACAAGATTGAAGATGAAATACAGTTTTATTAGATCATGTGATGACATTATTAATATGATGACTATTCAACTTTTAGGTGAGCCCTGATGGAGTAGCCAGTAGAGATGAGAAGGTGTTCAGATTTGCCAAAGAAAAGAACATTCCTCTTGTTATGCTTACATCAGGTATTTCCTTTTGTTATGCTTACATCAGGAAATGATGAAGGGGGAGGTTTGATGCATTCGGCATAAATTTTATGTACCCATGAATACAGTCCTGCTTGTGTCTTGCTCATCCTGAGGTGCTTTATGGACCACATTCTCTGAGCATGGAATTGGTAGCGATACTAAGTACATTCCATGTCAACTTACTTGGCCAGCTGTACATGTTGATAATCAAAGTTTAATAAGCATTTTCAATGGATGCAGTGGCGGAGCCAACCCATGGCAAGGGTTGGCTCCTAAGCCTTTTTTTTTTCCTTTTGCCTACCCTAAAAATGTTTTGCCTCACCATAGCAGATTTTCTGGCGCCGCGACTGAATGGGTGAGTGGGATTGTCTAAATCATTTCCTTCACATCCATTTTCATTCAAAGTTTGAATGCAGGTTTCCATAGATGAATGATCTGCTTAGGATATGTAGGTTGTTACTTTCATAAAGCCCAATTTCCCCAAGGGCAACTTCTTTCTGTCCTGTGTTTTCTGTTTGATCTCTCTTCTTGTTTTTATTGAACTGAAACGCGTGTTTGTTTACAGGTGGTTATATGAAATCAAGTGCCAAAGTTATTGCAGATTCATTAACAAACTTATCAGCTAAAGGGTTGATTGATTTAGCGACTCCTCCCTTGGGAACCTAAAAACCGTATACCCGAACTTTTTGTTGTGTGGGTATGTGAGAGTGCATAGGTAAACATACCTTTTCTATGGTATACGGCGATAGTACTTTTGGTCGCAACTTGGCACTGATGTATAAATACAGTAGGTAAATATACCTTTTCTATGGTGTACAGCGACAGTACTTTGGTTGGCAACTTGGCACTGATGTATAAATACAGTTCTAAACAGAGCCAGATAATCAATGTCGAAATGTTTTCTGTACTATAAAATGTAAAGCACAGCCCGCCCATGCAAACATTTCCATCCTCGTGTTTGCCACAATCTTGCTTTATCTTCCGTTACTCCATGGTCATGCTAACATTTCCATGCTCATGTCCATTTTGCATGACATTTATGTTTAGTTTTTTAAGGATTGTACAGTATCCTCAACGGAAGTCCAACTTTCATCTTCATGAGATACAGATCATCCTGGATGGAGATGTGATAAGTATGACTTTCATATTCAGGTAGGATGTGTAGTTAAGTTGATTTTCGGTAAGTCAAAGTTTCGTGTAATGTCTCTCAACATTCTTTCACTATAAGGTGTTGGAGTAAACTATAGCGACTAAAATCACAATAGAGTGGGAAATTTATCATCAATGGAGATCATCGGAGAGGTTATCGATTGCAACAATTATAAAATTTGTTCTTAAAAAATCAGTGGGTCTCTTTCACCTACTCGAGTTGTTGTTACAATTAAATAACCAGGAAGTTAAGTGTTCAAGCCTCGGTGTTCGGTGGTGGTGGTGAAAGTTTGAGAAAACTTAAAATGTGTTGCCGCAGAAATTATTATTCATTACAATATTACACAGGGGATACAGGTATTTATAGGTACATTTAGCGAAGACATAACAGTACAAGACTGAGCCAACACAGATTGACTTATACTCGTAACACCTCCTCCAATTTTACCATACAAACGAAGGGAATGTTTAAACAACAACAAGTGACATGTTTAGAAGGTATTATCACATACCTAAATATTTACAATTGGACTGTAACCAATACTCTTTCCTACTAGATGAGACCATCAGTAAGTTCTATCAATGTATGGAGATCTTCCTCTTTTTCGCCAAAAAAAATAAATAAAAATAAATAAAATAAAGTGAACAACCAGACAAAACTGAAACAAAATCTTAATGTCAGTTTGACCTATATAAGCAAAACCACCCCCTCAAACTGAACATATGATGATGACAGGTTAGCAACACAGATTGACTAAGCGAGAGGAGCTGGAAGCAGTCTTAGGGAACCACATTCTTGGAAGACTTAAGACGACGATCTGAACATTCAATGACCAGTTTGAAGATGGTAGTGGACAAAGTTCAAGAAGGTGGGCTAAATTTTTAATAAAATCTATGAACTGGTTGGTTGCATTTAGATCAAAATGGGTGCTTGGTATCTATGAGTATTTCAAAATTAAATTTGTGATCAGCAGCAAACATCCGACCTTAGCTCAGTTGGTAGAGCGGAGGACTGCAGTAGTTTACAGCTTAATCCTTAGGTCACTGGTTGGTTCGAATCCGGTAAGTTTATTGCCGGCTGAGGATTTTTATTTGGCCAAGAACTACTGCATCTTCTTCCCTGACTAATAGACATTGTATTCACCCTCTGAAATTAGTGTTTATTTCAAACCCTCGATCAATTTTTATCATAACATCCATGTTCTTGAATTATTAAAATTACATAACAGTCTATAAAATGGCAAATGCCTCTAACAATCAACTCAAATTTAAAGAGTGGGTGAACCAATCTACAACTGCCATCTTCTTATTACACAATCCACCTGCTCGTGTTGTTCAGCGACAAGCTATGAATCTGATGACTCGTATTCTTGGATTCGTATGGCTAATCGTGATGCTTAGAAGATATATCAGAGGATAGGAAAGAAACGGGTACAGAGTTGTGAGAAAAATGGTAAGAATTTGTGTACCGTTGCAATTGTTGTCGTTGATTTAGGTGATTGATGGTCATGAATTCATGAGTTTTAGATTAGGAAACTTGAGTTGCTGTCGAATTCGATATTGGTGCAGGGAAGGAGCTACAGTAGGGAAGAAAAACACAAGAATCCAACTCACCTATCGATCACCATTTTTTCGCACATCAAGTGACTGTTAAATGTGCTCAACGAATTTACATGTCCATAAGATATTTAGAATATCTTAGACACCTCTTTTTTGTTTGTAATAATGGTTATAATCATGATTAAAGAAAACGATGTAGTTTTGAATATGGCAGTGGCGAAGATGGTTAATGTGGAGTAGATATTTTATGTGGTGGTGGCGGAAAGGAATGAGCTAGGAGAGAACGAAGGAAATGCTCCGTGGTAAAATAGTTAGACGGTCAAAGTTAATCAACGACCCTTTCGCATCAACTACAACTTATACGACCCAGACCCTAATCGGGTAAAAAACTTACGACCCTTTTACAAAATATCTATTCTTTTTATGCGCTTGGTTCTGTTTCAAATCTTTCTTTTTTTTGATAGCGTAGTTACTATCGATCTGAACAAATAATTTTCTTCGTGTTTTGTTTGTCTCATACGTTTAAATAAGATGAAAACGCTATCATGAAATGCAAGTGAATTTCAGTTCCAGGAGATTGAGGGGAGGTATAAAAGCTAGTGTCTATTTGTTATATACGCACTTGAGAATTTTATGAAAACTTGATCTTATGAGACGCCGGAGTAAACCACTGAGAGTACCATAATTCGATTTTAGAACTTTTATGTTTTATTTTAAAGTTTTAAATTTTTAATTGTCCTCATGGCGAAGAATAGAGAAGTAACCACGTACATCTTATCTCTTCGCTGCAAAGATATTTCACTAATGAAGTCAAAACATAGTGCATTGTACATTTAAGTATAGACATTTAAGATGTCTCAGAAAGTTACAGATATCATAATATGACTTTCATGATCTCATGTCGGGTGGCCATACACCATGGTACAAACTGGGATTACTGCAGAGAAATCTACGATTCCGATCACAAGAATCAAGATCCTCTTTCATCTATATCGTCCAGCCCATTAAAATGAGCAATGAGCATTTCTCATGGAAATGGTTGAAACCCAGAAGAAATGTTCTGACAACAATCTGGTAGCCATTTCGTCCCTTAAAAAGTAAGCATTTTTTTTATATAGTTGCACAATTTTAAGGAACATACTAAAGATAATTACTGTTTAGTATTTTTTTCTCATCCACTCTTTTGCGTTAAAATTTCGAATCGACATGTTCCATAAACTATAATGCAGATAATTGAAAATGATTTATCATTAGAAATCTCCCTAAAAGACCTACATAACGAATATCAACATGATTATCAAATTCTGTATATTTATGAAGGAAACTTTAACGACACTAGCTACTAATAACGATTTATCTGGAAAGAATTATACAACTGAAAAGGATCATTTATCTTGGGATAAAAATAAAAGGGAAAAACTCACTTCTTGATGGATGGAGGGAATACCTATTAGTCGGTGATGTCGACGAGTTTCGGATATGTTGATTTATTGTTGTCCGATGAATTTACAATTTTATCCGAGAGGCAAGAACACTAAACATCAAAGATTCCTTTTTAAATAATACACAAACACATGAGAAGCTGAGTAGCACGGACGCGTTCAAAATTGCCACGTGTCTACGTTAAACTCTTGTCTGTCACTTAGAAGCGCACGTCTCCATGACAGACATATCATTGACATCACATGCACGCATATGTCACACACTAAAAATGCCTGAATTTTTTGTATGTATTCTTTTATTAGTATATATGTTTATTATTGCACAAATTTGTTATTTATTAATAATTTATTAGCTTTGTTTACATTCATAATAAATATATATTTTAGTGGGAAATATCACTAATTTCGTATCGTGTCCGTGTCCTAGGTTTTTTAAGAATTTGTTCATGTCCGCATCACCGTGTCCGCATCAATGCAACCCAGATGAGGAGAGATCGTTTTCTATAAAGTCCTTATATTTTTAGCCTTCCATAGTGAACATTCTTTCCTTTTTGTTACTGGGTGAAAGTAAAAAGTCATTTCTTCGTAGGTTATCGGCTAACGGGTATTGATGCGTTTTATCTGTCCCATGCAATATAACAAATCAAGTAGTTAAACAAGATAGCAAAAGTATCAGGAGTACATGACGCAAGTTGAGAGTATAAAAGCTAGTGTCTGTTTACTCAAATATTTCAATAAAAAGCAAGGCTTTAAATGGGGTTATGCTTTAAAAAAAAAAAGAAAAACTTTAAATGGGGTTATACAAAAAGATTAGCCAAAGTTCAGCTATATATGTGCGGGTGGCAGTTTATTACGATTTATCTAAGATATTGGAGGGAACTAACATATAGAGAATGAATAATAATTTCGATATGTTTCAAACCCAACTTCAATTTATATAGATAAAAATACGTATCGAGTCACCAAAGGTAATAAACCATGGATGAGTGTAGATAATAATTTGGCTGTGTTATATTTAAATTCCGGAGCTCTTAAGTTGGCAAAGGCATTATCTGTTGACTTACTTTTTGGACTTGCCGAAATTCATGTACTTGTATATTTAAAACAGGTCGACCTCCTTGTTTCTCTGCTTGTACACGGTACTAATGATGTTGAGGGGTGAATTTTGGTTCTACAAGTCCTAGTCGTAACACACCCAATTTCCAAGAGGAAAGAGATAAAGATCCCCCTCTATTGAACTATATACCTCTTTATATAGACTTTTCAAAAGACATTCCTTTTATGATATCATGCCACATGTTTTAAACCTCCTTAATTACTACTTATGACATCCCTTCTCAAATACAACCTCCTTCTTTCTTATTAATTCCTCCATTGACCATTGTCCTTTCCATCTCATGGATACTTCCTTAGTGGACATGGGCTTTAGTCCGCTAGTCCCTATGTTTCATGTTGGGTTTGCCTCCCTTTTGGGGGCACACTAGCCTGGTTAAGGGGTGATATTTTTCATGTATCAACATTAATCCCCTGACTATTGGGTTAATTGTCAAATAACCTGATAATCGTATTGCATTCCATTCTAGTGCTCCTTGTATTGTCTTCTCGGATCGAGTCCTCAGTCTGCAAGTTTGAGGGATAAAGAATAAATCATAAACTGGTATATTAGGTTTTGGAAGAAACTAGGAGGACTTAGTGTTAAAAATTTTCGGTATTGATATCTTTATAGTCATAGAGCCCTGATGGTATAATATTTAGGAAGATGTGATTTTTTTATTTTTTTTCTGATTTTGTATACTTGTTTCGTATTGGAAATTGTGAGGTCTTAAAGAAAATTCTTTAATAAGGCGAAGTCGTGTAGTAGTTAATTCATGTGCCTGAAAAAATGAACCGTTGCACTGATTTTCTTACATGATTATATACGATTCTTGATTATTATGATTCTTCTAAAAGAGCGATTCCAGATTGTTACGATTATTACGATTTTTCTACCTTTCAAAATGCTCGAGGTACCGAGCAATTAAAGAGAAAAAGAAATCATGAATTTTCTTTCTTGGTCATCTTGAATTAAGTTGAGGACATTGCTACTTGAGTTGTGGGCTGATAACATTGACTAGTCTATAGGCATGAAAGGATCGTTAGCATATAAGAATAACATTGCAGTTATCAATTAATCCTGCATACTAAGCAGTGGACACTAAGTTATTGAGTTTCTCTTTATGAACATTTTCCTCCCAGCTCTGTTTAAAGAATTTAAGTTATGTTCCGATACCATGTTAGAATACATGCATCCAACTCAAAATTAATTGACAATGAGTGGAGAGGCCCCTAAAAATTATACGCCGCAGGATCTCAAATTACCCAAACAATATGGGACTAATAACTTTAACACTTAGTCCTAAGGATTTGACCGTGGCTCAGTTTTGGCAGAGCTGAAGGCTGTGTAGTCGCAGGAAATCCTACAACTACATCCTAAAGATAAGCTATGAAGTAATCTAAGAAACCATGATGAAATACTTAAGATCTTTTATTAAAACTTAGAACAAATACAAAGATGACAATAGAAAACCCTAACTTGGAAAATAAATAACTTTCTCTCTCCTAAATATCTATCCTTAGCTCACCAAAAAGATCTCTCCCTCATATAATGGTGGTTGGTTCCTTTTATAGAGGAGTTTACATAGTGGAGGACGGCTAATAAAGCCCCTCTTTTTGAATCTGGAGCGCGTCAATGACGCTTGGTCATTTATATTGTCGCACGAATTCTTCATTGCCGCATAGACCTTCACACTTTTGGTGTGACTTGGTGACGTCATCTAGTTTTTCATCTTGGATGTGTCGTACGCGTTTGCGTTCTCTTGCTACTAAAGAAATTATCGCGTACCCACTGAGTGTGCGATATTTTGCACCCACATTTTTCCTCTTCTCGTATCGTTCTTTTAGTAGAAGGAGCGATGTGAGAAACTCTAGTTTGTTGTTTTGCCGCACCAGTTCATCTTTTCGTATTCCTTTCGGTTGATAATTTTTCCGGAATCTCGGCATGATAGCTTACACGTGTTAAGTCGGCCACTTGCTATCTGACACGTCCCTGGTAACCGCCTCTTCATATCCGTTCGTTCTCGATTAATGCACTGATGGGAAGAAATATCTCGGGAGTTGGGATAAAATCCTTTATTTATTGTAACACGCTTTCTATTCTTCCTTTTACCTTCTCTCTTCACATTTTCTCCTCCTCTGTAACTTTTATCTGCTGCTGATGTTCATCTTTTTCAGCCTAATCTTGGAGTGTTCTTCACCGTTTCTTACTTCGCATTCTCTTCCAATCATTCTTCCCCTCTTACTTTTCTTGTTTTCGAACTCTATTCTTCATTATCACCTTAATATTTTGTCCTCTCGGCTTCTTCTTCCTGACGGTGGCTCTTGTCCCAAGTTTGGTGGTGTTGGTATCTCTTCCATTAAAATTACCGCCTCCCATATCTTGTCTATTTTGGTATTCAGATGCGGCATTTTCATTTCTTCATATACTCTACTGTTTCCACATGGTCCTTGATTGTAATATCTTTTCTGTCCACCATACCCTTCTGTTTAGTTTTTGAACCTTGGGATCTTGTTATTACTTGCATGATTGTTATATTGTCTTTCTCTATATTCTCTCTCATACATTTCTTGATCTCTACTGCTCATTGCTACTTGCTTCTTCTTATCTTCTTCTATCGCCTTTTTTTGGCTTCCTTGGCAGGTGCTTGCAATTTTTTGTTCTTGGTAATAGGCTTGCATTCCCTTCCTTTGTGTTTGCAACTATAACCGGGTACGAGTCCATGTCTCTTTGCTTTTCTTCGAGAGCAATGTACTCTTCCTGGTACTCACGCAGCTCTGTCATTGTTATGGTATCTTTTATTCTAAATACCTGTGTATATAGCAAATCTGTTGGAAAAAGTGCGTTAATGAAAGCCAAGATGAAATTTTTCTCATATACTCTTCCTTCCATTTCGCTGCACATGATCCCCCAGCGCGTAGTTAAGTTGCGTAAACTTTCGTTGATCCTCCTTCTTAAGATGAATACCTTCTTTATTCCAGGCCGTAGCATGTTATTGCTGATGTACTGCCCTAAGAAGATGCTTTGTAAATGATGAAATGACCTAATGGTCCCTATTAGCAATCATTCAAACCATTGTAAGGATTCCCCTGTCAAGCTCGCCGGGAAAGATTTATAGAGTACCGTATCATTCTACTCCCATTGTAATAAAGATCTGTTGTATGCTCTTATATGTTGCAATGCACATGTACTTCCATCAAAGATTTTAGTAAATACAGGTAGAGTGCATTTAGCTGGTACTACTGCAAGTTGTATTTTCCTTGCGAACATTATTTTTCCTGCTTCCTCTATTGCCTCATCCAACTGTCTCCTTCCTCCATCATTCCGCGTTGTCATCATTGCTCTCACTTCTGCTAGATCTCTAAGAACTGTTTCGTTCATGGTTTGATCCGCGTCTTGCTGCATAGGTCTTTTCAACCTATCTTGCCTTAGTCTGTTTTCATGCCTACTTTGACGTATAGCTTCTTCAAGTTCGCGCTCCTCTGCGTCTTCTTTTCTTTTACTGCGTCGTTCTCTTTCATTCCTTGCATGCACCTGTGCGACATTATTCATTTCATCTTCTTCTGCACGGTTACATTGATCACGCAACATTTCTCTTCCATGGAGTATCATTCTCGCTTGCTCTGCGTCATCTTCCTATCTTTGATCATCATGGATGCGGTTATATTCTCCTTGACTATCTTGTCGATAACCCCTTTGGTTTCCTTGTATGCGGTTATTTTCACCCTCTTGTATGTACATGTCATCAATTTGGTTTTGTTCCCTCCGGTTATAGCCGCGCTCCTCCTGCATATTATCTCCTGCATGAAAATGCTCAACCAAGTTGTTATATAAAAGTTGTTACTGTATGTCATTTCTGCGGATCAGATCGACTTCGTCTAGACGTGCTCCTACTTGTTCTT
The DNA here is from genome assembly GCF_003573695.1 of Papaver somniferum. Lineage (NCBI taxonomy): Eukaryota > Viridiplantae > Streptophyta > Magnoliopsida > Ranunculales > Papaveraceae > Papaver > Papaver somniferum. The sequence goes on along the minus strand of NC_039364.1, from coordinate 8,411,394 downwards.
GTTCTTGAGCTCGCACGTGTTGTGTTGGATGTTGTCCGTGACCTCCGCTCATGTGATCTATAGTTTTCCTCTTTTAGCTCATCAATCTGTCACGTCAAGTTCGCGCGTGCTTCTTCTTCTCTCCTTCTTTCTTCATCTAGTCTCAGTCTGAGTTCCTCTATCGTCATGTTGTCTTCATTATCTCCTACTGATCCTTCCTCCACAGTTCTTTGCTCGCCTTCCTCCGCCGTATTTGTATCTGTAGTGTGAACGCTTACCTCATCATAATTCATGCGGTTGTTTTCTTCTTGTACTTGCTGGATCTGAGATCGAACTTGTCGATTCTGGTTGTTTCCTTCACCCGTCCTTGATGATTCTGCGTTTTCGCCTCTTCTTAGTCCTGCAATTCTCCTGCTCCCCCTGATCGGTGTCACGTGTTCCCCTGAATATCCTTGTCTCACCATCTTTTGTTCCTGTGATAATATCTCCTTTTGACAAAGTAAAAGTATCTTTCAAAAATCTGAAAATTTCAGCAACAAAATTGGTCTCCCAAGATGAAAATATATACTTTGTTCAATAGATTTCAAGATTAAAAAGCTCTCAGCACTCAACGAAAGTAGCAGTAAAACCTCTTCTTAGAACAAGATTAACAAAAACTTATAAATCTCTCTAGAAATCTTCACAGGCAGGGATGATCCCTCTTACTCATCCAAGCTGTTTTTTAGCACCAAAATGTAGTCGCAGGAAATCCTACAACTACACCCTAAAGATAATCTATGAAGTAATCCAAGAAACCATGATGAAATACTCAAGATCTTTTATTAAAACTTAGAAAAAATATAAAGATGATAAGAGAAATCCCGAAAACAAATAACTTTCTCTCTCCTAAATATCTATCCTTAGCTCACCAAAAAGATCTCTCCCTCATACAATGGTGATTGGTTCCTTTTATAGGAATTTACATAGTGGAGGACGGCTAATAAAGCCCCTCTTTTCGGATCTGGAGCGCGTCAATGACGCTTGGTCATTTATATTGTCGCACGAATTCTTCATTGCCGCACATCCCTTCACACTTTTGATGTGACTTGGTGACATCATCTAGTTTGTCATCTTGGATGTGTCGTACGCGTTTGCGTTCGCTTGCTACTAAAGGAATTATTTGGCATACCCAATGAATGTGCGGTATTTTGCACCCACAGGCTGTGTAGTAATTGTAGATTGATCATGATAAAACAAGCAATAACCATGTTTCGTAATGTTTGTAATCTCATTGTGGAGATCACCGCTTCCTGTTTGTTCAATTTCAGCACCAGGTTCGATGAAATTAAATTTTGTAAGTGTCATGTAAGGCGTCCTGTCCCTTCATAAGTTTTAGCGTGTCTCAAATGTGTGACAAATTTGCTATGTAAGTTGATTTGTTTCAAATATTTATACCGTCAAAGCTAACTAGCGAGTGATCATTGTGGAGTTCAATGTGTAAGCTTAATAAAATGCAAGCTAACCTAAAAGAGGTTATACAAGATAATCAGGGTGTATTGAGACGCTGGAGTAAACTATAAAGAATAAATTATAAATTGTGATATTAGATAAGGTGAGGATACCAGAGTCTCCAGAGATTAGTTTTAAAACTTTTAGGACTGTCTTTGTAGTCATAGCGCTCAGAACGGATGATTTTTGGGAAGAGTATATTTTGAAATTCTTTTGCAAAACCGATCTGGAGGTTTTAAAGGAAATTCTTGTATAAGATGAAGTTATGGTTGTTGATTTATGTGTCAAAAACAAAGATTGTTCCACCAATTTGCTGAAGATGAGCTTAAGCGTTATCTTAATCATTAAATTTATCACGATTCTTCAACATTTCAAGATACTTGAGGCACTTCTGCGATTATAGAACAAAAAACATGATTTTTCTTCTTGGTCATCTTGCAATAAGTTTGAGGACCACCGACCCGCTATAACGTCATGAAAGGATTGTCAGTGAATAACGTCACAGTTATTAACTGTGCATGCTAAGCAATGGAAACTAAATTTTCCAACTTCCATGCTACTCGTTCTCTCAATAAACATTTTCCTCCTGGTCAAGGGATTCCCAGTTCACCCATGCTTCTAGGCAGCTCCCGCCTTCATTTACGCTTCCCTTCCTGTGACTTTAAAAAAATCATTAAAATCTAACTTAAAGTTATATTTCCAAGAGACGCTGCATCATCATAGCTCCAGAGCACACCTTAATCTATGGTCACATATTTCTCCAACTATATAAACTACCCTAAGTCAGACTTCTGTTTATTTTTCTCTCTCTAGACTCCAAACTGCTCTAAGCTTTATTTTCTCTCATAATTTAAGTTTGCATATAGAAATGGCGACTGATCATGAGTCAGTACAAACTCCATTACCTGAATCAACAGGTGGTTTAGAGCTTAGTTACCAGGAACGTGAGAAGTGGTCATGAATCTCAGTGAGAATCGCGATTTTGCGCTCCTCACTAAAATTCGTGATGAGAGCGCCCTCCAAGCATGAGAGAAACACGCTCCAAAAAGAGTGAAGTCCGTTTCTATTATTTTCCTCTTTTTTTTATTTGTAATAAGCAAGCATATCTGATATCTAGCTTCATATCTGTTAGTAAATATTCTCGTAGCTTCATATATTTATCCAGAATATCATGTATCAGCTCATCTTCTAGGTACCTATTTTATAGCCACATAACATGTGTATTACTTATCTAGTTTAGTCTTTATCTTACCAAGAAAACAGGTCGATGTATATCTAACTCCTTGATAGATGATAAACTAAATCCTCATAAGTCGTCTAAACCATTCTCTTCTCCTTAGTCTTGTATTTTTATTACAAAGGCCCACAGTTTTAAATTTACTCCAATCTTAAGCGTTTTTGTGTTCTTTATTGCTTATGAAATTGGAAAATTAGTAATATAACTACTGTGTTTATGATATCTAATCTACGCTCCCAGTACGCTCCTCGAATCTCATTTTTTGATAATTTTATGATTTTCGAATCCGTTCCCGACTGCACTCCCGCACCTGGTAACTAAGGTTTAGAGCTTCTCATACGCCCAAAAGACCGACTAAGATCTAGCAACCAGAAGAGACCTTGGAAAGAAATGATATATACAACAAGAAGGTTTCAACATTCCATCAACTTTCAATGATTCGATTGCACGAATCAAAATTAATCTAGCTTACTTCCGTATGAACTATGCCATTTTAGTCGTACTAGGTCTTATTTTAAGTTTACTCTGGCATCCAGTTTTACTACTAGTCTATGTTTTGATGATGTCTGTATGGTTGTTCTTCTATTTCTTGCGTGACCAACCATTAGTGGTTCTTCACAGGAATTTTGACGATCATGCAGTTTTACTTGTGTTGTCTGTTTTTACAATCTTGCTTTTGTTGTTAACTCATGGACAATGTATGTGTGACTTGTATCATAAAATGTCAATTTATTGAGAGATATGTAATTGGATAACCCTGTCCGATTGAATCTACACAAATAAACAAGGTAGCTGAAAATTGAATGGGAAATATGTATTTACCGAGGATTTCTGATTCAACCGCAGTTGTACTATATGGACGTATTTTCAATCGAAGGAGGGACTAAAAAAAAGGATTATATACAGAAGTAGGTCTGTTTTGGACCCTTACATTCGTTTTTAGGCCTTTTTTTTATTTCTTACAAAACTAAGCCTATTGAATGGATTCCATCCAAATCCGTTAACTCAGTGAATATCTCACGCTGACTAGTCAATTTATTGTCAAAATCTCATAGATCTGAGAAGATTACTGAAATGACCTCGCCCAATGTTCTAACATCTGGAAATCTCGAAGATATTTGGAACGGCTAAGATGGACGTTCATAGTTATTATTTCCACATGTGTAGGATCCTGCAGCGTCCATTTAAGATGTGGATATCTCGGTGATTACTAACGGCCATGATTTTTAATACATTTCCCTAAGTAGTAACAACGCACTAAAACAAAATCGCTTCAGTTCGTCTCTTCCATCTTTGTTCTGCTTCCCTATCTCTGTTCTTCACCAGCGGTTTCGTGGTGTTCTTTTAGCAATATGGATAATTTTATCAACATCAATGAAACCAAAGAAGAAACATAAACACATCGATCGCATCATCAGGTTATTCAATTTTGTTTCCTATCTTGTTGTTCTTCAAAAGTCACCAACTAGATATTTTTTTCAAAAGTCACCAACTAAGTAAATTCGCTAATTGACTTATGGCTTTTGTTTACTGATCAAAATGAAAACTTGGGTTTGAATTTGATTTTAATTTCGTTTAATGTGCAAGGTAAATTTTTGAAATTTCATGAGTTAGGGTATGATGATATGGGTTCGATTATGAAGAAATGGTGTTGCTATCTGAATCTCAGTTTATGTTTTTTAGCTTTGTTATTCAAGAATTGGAAGCCGGAGTAATCTGCAGATGGGTTTAGGATTCAGATCGAGAGAAAAAATGAGAAGCGTGATTGTCTTGGGTTCAAGTTGTTTGAATTAGAAATTGGAGAGAATAAGTGATTTAAGATGGTGGTTGAGCTTGTAGAAGACATAAGCTAGAGTTTAATCTGCAAAAGTTTAATCTACAAAATCCCTTCAGTTTTTCATCTCCATCTTAGTTCTTCTGATTAACTGATTCTTTTTTCTCTTTTCCCGTCCTCAAGAAATCACCAGCTAAGACAAAGGGAGATGATGATTGAGTTATAGGGATTTTGTACACTGATCAAAGGGAAACCTTGGGTTTGTATGAGTTGTTTTACATGGATATGGTGTGATGCTTGTCTGTTGCAGCTAAAGAATTGGTGGTATGGTTGTGTCATAGGGAGAGTTGGACTGGGTAAAATGGAATTGAGAGGAGTAGACATGACAGTGTGGGTTCTTGGCGGTGATGTCGTGGGTTAGGTTCTGCTGAGGAAGTTGATTGCAACTGAGTTGAAGTCATGTAACATACGTATGAGCTGAATAAATGGAATGGTAGTGTATCGCTAAGATTGAGATGATGTGCTTGTTCCATATTAGCATTACAGGGAAGAATATTGCAGGGAACACAGAATGGATGTTGGATCTGGTGGTTAAAGTTGTCAGAAGCTTGAATCTATGTTGGTGTTGCAGGTAGTTGTAAAGCTTAAATATATTCGAGAATACTTGAACCGGTATTGTTTTGCTACTCCCAATGCTAAATGAAAATGCTTATGGAAAAGTTCGGGAATTATTTTGTGAACTGCATCACAGTGGATGATGGAATTGGGGTGTTGAAACTGTTGGCTTAATCGACGGTCATGGTGGGGTTCGTCCCTTGATTGGAATTTGTCAAACAGGTGAATCTATTCCGCAATCTACAACTGTAGGTACTTTGAAGAATTTGTTTGTAGTACCGGAAGTACGACAAACTTCAGCAAATGAGGAGATTGTTAAGGTTATGATTGATCTTATGGACTGTTGGATGTTGTTAGGATCCAAAGAGTATGCAGCTGAATGTCTTCAAGCTGCGGCATCAACAAATTGTAAGATTTGTAGCTCACTTGAGATGAAAAAAATGTTGGATGATGCTGGTTGTATTCCTTCGCTTGTGCAAATGCTTGAAGAGAAATTGGTGGTTTGAGATGGTTTTAAGGTTGTGCTATTGCAGATCAGTGTTGTGCCGTGTAACTGAAATTGGTGATGTTGTTGAAATATTTTGAGTAGAGTTGAGCTTCAGAGGATATACCTAATTGTTGCAGTAAAGCCTTGATGGCCTGAGTATACAGTGCCATATATGCAGTATTTGATGACGGGTACAGAGTCAAATCGTCGAGTCAGTTATCAATGGACGATTCCAAGTACAATTAGGTCTTTTTAGGTTCACTTAACGGGGCTTACTTTCCATCTATCTTTTTTAGTCAAAACTTTCCTAGTTTTTTAAATTATAAAAAAAACAGGCCTAGTTTTGTAAACTATAAAAATGACAGGCCTATTTCTGTAAAAAGCCCAAAAAACTAAAAAGAAAAAACCATATATGCTGAACATTTTCTAGGACATGTCAGTGTTAGACATATTTACTTTAACTGTCAATTTGAAGCATGGGATGATGGGAAACAAATCGTCCTAGATGAAAAAGAGAGAAATATGACATGAAGTTGTTACAAGGTTTAGAGATAATATATTCTCTACCAGTAATAACAGTGTCAATTTGGCCATCCAGGTACAACCATAGCATAGATACTGCCGATCTTTTTTTCATTTCTCTCTGAAGCCTGAACTGCCGATCTGAAGTGCTCATAGTTGAAGTATTTTGTTTCAATGGTTATTTAGCCATTTAGGTCTTCATGGATTTTTTGTCTGTCTCATACGAATGGGTATCATGAAATGCAAGTGAATTTAAGTTGGAGATTGAAGGGAGGTACTATAAATGCTAACATCTACCGGTAATATGTGTACATTGATAATTGTATGGAAACTCAATGGGATTCTCCAAAATCTTGAAATGTATTTTGGTAAGATGGGATATAACACAATTTTTCTAAGACGTTGGAGTAAACTTTAAAGAGTCAATTAATTCTGACTTATGTGGTTTATGGTCAAGTATACTGTCAAAGGTGGTCTGGTTATATACAACTAGTTGGAGTGGCTAGAGAGAAAATGCCATTAGTTTAACAACTCCTGATTTTGTAATACCAAATGGTAAGTGCTTAGTTATACATTGATCCATTTTTAGGTATAGGTCCATTTAAATGCTCTGTATCTAAGTTTAAAATACAACTGAATTATTTTCCAAGTAATTCTAGAAGTAGATTTCTATTCCTAGAAGGAAAAGTAGGAGTTCTATTCCTAGAAGGTTACAAAAATAAGGGGGTTTCCTAATCTGTGTATGACTAGTTTTAGCATAGTCCTAAACCTATAAATAGGCGCCTTGATTGTTTGTAGAGGACACATGCAGAAGACTAGAAGAATACTAGCAAAAAACGAATCTGGAGGAAGAAACAACACCTAGGGCAGAAAAACCGTAAAGAAATATAATTAACGTGTTCTACTGTAAATTACTAGTACTTTAATTCTACTTGTGTGGATATTCTCTATATATCATATTGGGGTTCGGAAACATTAGAGCAAAAAGTTAAGTAAGCAATGTTTCTGGCGATGATTGGAAGGGATTCGATCCAAGGGTAACGAGGTATTAAAGTTAGATCCTAATGTTGATAGAAAGGAGAGAACATCTGTTTCATCATCATCATCATCACCTAATCCGCAAGAAAGAACTATGGAGAAATTAGAGGAAGATATGAGAATAATGAAGAATGATATGGCAGAGTTAAAGGAGATAATAAAAGGATTATAAAGAACATAGCAAGAACTGGGAAAACATCTAAAGTTCACATAAAATTCGCCATTCAAAGTAGAGGCGAGAATCTAAATCGCTGCCTACAAAGGAGATTTAGATCCAGAGAAATTCGATGGCTGGCTCAAGTCTTTGGAAGTTTATTTCAGTACCAAGGGATTTACTGAAGAGCAACATGTATGTTTCGCTAGACTAAGACTTGATGGACATGCCTTGTTTGGTGCGAAGCGTATAAGTTAGGCTTGGAACTTAGCAATGAAGCACCGGTTACTACTTGGAAGCAGTTCACAATAGCTATCCAGAATCAGTTTTACCCGATTGGTTATAAACAATGATCGATTGCGCGAACAATGGAAAATTCCTGCGACAAGTGAAGGGGCAGGACGTCCAAGAATACACTACTGAATTTCGCAAGCAATCTATAGCATTAAACGTGAATATGAGAGATTCCCAGTTTATTGAGAAATATAAAGGAGGTTTTCCTTTTGTTATACGGACATACCTTGCGTCATTTCCAGTAACCGACATTGACGATGCTTGTAAGAAAGCTATGTATATTGAGATGAAGAATCAACACGCTGGAGCAAAGCAATCAAGAACCGAAGAGGAGAGGTTGTGAAATTTTTCCATAAAGAGGGGAGAACTAATCATGTAGTGGAAAACAGAAACGTCTGATACTGCGAGAACTGCAAAACTTTTCGACATTCAAAGGAAGGATGTTGGATATTACATCCAGAGCTAAGACCAGCATGGTGGAAATACCACGAGCAAGCTAACACAACCATCTACAACAAAGAAGATGAGGAAAAAGAAGAAGAAGAAGAGGTGATTGATAAATCACTTGATCCTGACAGCAAAGTTGTGATGATGACAAGAAAAAGGGTATCAACTGGGACACAAGGAAAAGTCATTTATACAGGATTGTCGATTTCAGAATCTACTAAATAAGAGCTATTTTGGGTGAATGCAAGAGTTAAGAAAACACCTTTGCTTACTCTATTTGATAGCGGATCGCAACGAGATTTAATATCGAAACAACTAGTGAAGAATCTAAAGTTGAAGGAAACACCACACTCTAATCCGTACCCGTTAGGATGGTTGAAGAAGGATATATAGTTGGAAGTGACTTCTCAATGCACCTTCGACTTCACCATCAACGAGAAATACGTAGATCAGGTAACATGTGATGTTTTCCCATGAGATGTTTGTCATATTGTATTTGGTAGTCCTTACCTATGCGACAGAGATGCAACATTCTCACGACGAGCAAGGGTTTGGAGGCTAGTGAAAGGAGGAAAAGGATTCTGCATTTTAGCTTCTAAAGGGAATAAGAAACTACAACTTCTGTCTGCACAGCAAACTAAACACTTGGTAAATGCTAGTCAGATATTCAGCCTACTGACAGTTCGACAAGTTGTCAAGGAACCAAGTTAATTGGTTTGTGCAAACTCTTGCGAGTGCACAAAGACCAAAAATAATGATCTACAACAGTTGTTAGAAAGTATTGAAGGCACCATGCAACAACCTCAGAAGTTACCAACAAAACATCGCGTGGAACCGGAAATCAAGCTACTTGACGAGCAAAATAAGTCACTATTATCACAAGTTGTGCAAGACTTAGCTCTAAGGGAGGTAACAAAAGAAGATCTTATTTTTAGAAAGAAGACACAAATGAGTAAAGTTGGAAAACAAGAATTGTTTCAAGAATGTCGTAATGGGAAAATTTTAAAGCATGCAAAATGGTACTCAAGAGTGCAGCTGCAAGTTAAACTTCCCTGCATCTTAACTCAATGCTTTTGAGGGACCAAAAGCCTCCAAATGAGGGAGGTCTGATCCATTTTTAGGTATAGGCCCATTAGAATGCGCTAAACCTAGGTTTAAAATACAATTGAATTACTCTCCAAGTAATTCTAGAAGTAGATTTCTATTCCTAGAAGGAAAAGTAGGAGTTCTATTCCTAGAAGGTTACAAAAATAAGGGGGCTTCCTAATCTGTGTATGACTGGTTTTAACATAGTCCTAAACTTATAAATAGGCACCTTGAGTGTTTGTAGAGGACACACGCAGAAGACTAGAAGAATACTAGCAGAAAATGAATCTAGAGGAAGAAACAACACTTAGGGCAGAAAAACCTAAAAGGTAAATTAACGTTGTAAAATTCTTACTCTAAAGCACTGATGGACCTACAGTTGGGCTAACCTGGGATTTAGCCCATGTAGCCGTCACAGTCCAAAAGTCTAAAAAAGTGAAATGCTATGCTCGACCAAAGCTATTAACCCGGACTGGAAAAAGAATTAACACTTCTTGGATCCGTCCCCACTTTAAAACAATATAATTAACGTGATCTATTGCAAATGATTGGTACTTTAATTCTACTTGTGTGGCTATTCTCTATCTATCATATTGGGGTCCAGAAACTGATCATCCATGAACTAATGTTCATAAATCCCTAATGTTAGCTCTTCTAGTCGCGCTATAATTTAGCGCCTTTACTGCAAACCAAAAGTAATGTAAGTAAGCAGGAGGGATAAAACGGTGAAGTGGAAGAAAAGTACTTCTCATCTATTTCACTAGATCAGATTCTAGCTTCCGATTGCAACTTTTGATCCATTTCACTAGCATCATCTCATTTTGTGGATCGGCTTTTGTGTGCGACAAAATTACCAATTTTTTAAAGTTGTTTAATGAATTCTGCTTTTAAGATTCTAGTTACATTCAAGAATAAAATGCATATATGCTTAAGAAGAAAAAAAAACAAAATGCATGTATTACGATGGATATCTCTGGCCTTTACTGCTTCTGTTTTCTAATCATGCTTTCGCCATACGCCGTCAAACTCAAACCTGATGCAGTAAATTGAGGCCAGGCTGGGATTAAAGGGCTGCGCTTCTACGATCCCAATCATTAGGTCATGGCCCTCCTTTAGTTGCATATTTTCTAATGACTACACCCAAGAAGATCTAAGTACTAAAAAGCTATTAACAAACAAGATTCATTCATAGACAACATGTAAATAGCGAGAAAGTAAAGATTGACACAAGCATATAACGTGGTTCGGCTATAAAGACATACGTACACGGGAAAGAAGATGTATTCTTTATTATGATTATAGGTCTTACCCTTGAAGGAGATACAAATATCACTTAGATTTCTCACTCCCCCTCTATCTAGATCTTTCTCAGGGATTCTCTGTAGAAAGACCATCTAGGATTACATAAGTTGTCCATCTTCTGTTACATGGACTGGTATTTATAGGCAAATAAGACTCGTGAAGGTCCGTCCTCGTCGAGCATACTGAGTTTGTCATCTATCTCCTATGGTCTTCGAATGAGCTTTTATACTATCCCTCGTGATGGCATGCTGGGTTCCTCTCCGAGTCATCTCGCTTCGTATGTCATCGTGCGACTCTCTTTAGGTAACCTCGTGTTATATCATCCTCGGGCTTATAGTATAGGTCGTCCGACATCTCGGAAACGTTGTAGACTCATCCTCGTCTCTTATGATTCTTCATTAAATGCGGTCCTCCTTTTTAGACTTGACCGTCTGAGAGGACTAGACCACTCCTTACACGCGTCATTTATGTAACGTTGTAGCAGGTGTCTCGATTCAGACGAGATCATTTTATGGATTATGATCCAGTGTTTCTCTCTTATCATCTCATCATGAAATCATCTCTTAAGATAATGACACGTGGCGATAAGGTATTTTACCCTCAAATTTTGCTCCTTTTCTTTACAACTTGCCAAGGGCATGATGGGAAGAAAACTTCATAATTGTCCCGTCTTTTCCGCAACGTCCGAGATTTCTGCCACGTCTGCACCTTAGTGTGGTTTTTATTGGTTATCTTAACGGCGTCGGTTGACTGCCTGTAAATTCTTTTTCAAATGACGCCTTGACTCATTTTTCGATTTTCTTCCGGATTTTCCGTCGTCTTGTTTATTATGCCTTGACTTTTTTGGATGTTGATTACTTCTTCCGAGTATTTCTCCCTTTGTATAAAAGGTCCTTTTCAGATGATAAGTTAAATTTTATCTTCTTTTTCTTCCTTGAGTAGATCGGAGTTTCCTTCATATAACATTTTTATGGAAAGCGGAAGTTTTCCTCCCCGTCCTCCTTCGCGTCAAAAACCCTTCTTATGCTTCTTTGAGCACGATAGTATATCCTCTCATTAGCTCTTCTTGATCTGATCTCTAGACCATCATCAATGTTTTCTCAGAAAGGCCTATGTTTTTACATATCATCTTTTAGCTTCTTGAAGATTTATGAAGATTGTTTTTTCTGTTAGTGCGTTGTTCTTTCTGCTGGAAGGTTTATATTTGTCTTTGTGCTCCTTTGTGCGTTTTGGCTTAGAAGCACTTCCAGCTGCGCAATTTTGCACCCTGCTTAGCTTGGAAACACTTTGCGTTGTGTAATTTTACACATCAGTTTTAGTGAATGCAGCATCTTTTTCCTTTGAGAATCAGTAGTCCTCATAGGTTGTTGTCGTTGTTGCTCCTTTTTATTGGCGTGAGTTGCCCGAGCTTAGAGATGTTGGGGTATGAAATATTATCTTACCAATATTTTTAGGTATGTATACCTTTCCCCGGTTTTAGACTTCAACCTCTCTTAGCTCGGGTGATTTCGCAACTCGGGCTTTTTCGGTTCCTAGCAGATTGGACTGCTCCTACTTATGGTGAAAAGAGCGAGCGCGAGATTCATCGTTGCCAATGCCCCAGTCGGGAGATTGGTCTTTTGGTGGGAGAGAAAATTTGAATTGGTCGTGATCGGAATACATCCCACGAGGTGTTCATGGCGTCGTCTGTTTAGAGTTAGAACTCGTTTAGGTTCTTTCAGTTGTCATTCTCCTATGTTGTATCCGAGGGGATGTCCTTCATTTTGGGAAAGTTTTTTATTTCATGTAATGTAAGCTATGATACATAATGATAATTGTGTTTTTTGTTTATTCGCAACTTTGTTGGAGATTACTTTCATATCATTAGTATGACCATGGGTGGCAAATCCGAGGAGTGATCAGTTCCTTAGTCGGATGGGGCATCTCTTATGGTATCAGATGTTGAGGATGATGTATTTGCTCCTATTGTCATTGCGTGTCTCTTATGGACTTGACTTGTTTAATAATGTCCAGTTTAGGTTACACTTTCCCCTTAGGTTGGTGATGTATCATCTCAACCGTATTTCGCGGAGTGATATCTCGGTTGGGTGATTCATGCCTTAGCCAAAGGCAAGTACACCTAGATATGGATACCTCATGTTATGGCAGGATATCATCCGATTTAATGATCGTGATGGCATTATCTTAGGTGTTTTTCCGTGCTAGGTAGCTTAGGGTGTCCCCCGCTTCATATGTTTTTTGTGAGCTAGACGGCATTGCGTTAGGTCTGTTTCCTTCTGGGGCAGCTTGGGTGTTATACCCGCATCATTCGCTGTAGAATGGAAGGTGTGGCTAGCACCGTGCCATGATTCGAATGGGCTTTTGTTACCAAGCGGATATGTATGACTATGTATGAGAATGCAAAGGCTAAGGAAAATAAATGGAGTAAACAAAACAACATATGAAAAGATAAAGCGAAAATAAAAGAAGAATAAAATATTCATAAAAGAGAATGCTATAAAAGATGCAAAAGGTGTAATTTTATTGTATTCAAAAGAGGGTGTAAGTACCCTTAGTGTATAAGGTTTCATGACCTTTTGGGCAGGGATTGAAACCCTATCTCCATAATCTAACCTTCTATTTGATAGGTCGTTCAAGCGTTATATGCTTTCAAGTATTTGATATTCCAGGGCGTTCTAGTTCTTCGCCATCTGGTTTGAGAAATCTGTATGCTCCATCTCCCGCCTTGGCGATGACCGTGAGTGGGCCTTACCAAATGGGAGCGAACTTTCCCGTTTCGCGTTGGTATGAAGAAATCTCGGGCTAATCTCCGATGATAATTTTCTAATCACTGAAGTGTTATTTCTCGGTTTTCCTTGAGATCGTTTAGCTTCGAGAGTATCATGTCTGAGGTTAGGTCCTTTCCCAAGCCTCGGTTTTTGTGGTTGGAATCATTGCCTCTGTTGGTATGATCGCTTCTGTTCCATAGGTGAGAGCAAAGGGGGTCATTCCTGTAGCTTCTCTTCGAGTAGTTCGATAATCCCATAGAACGTTGTGTAGCTGTTCGCACCAGCTTTCCCCATGCCCATCTAGCTTATTTTTGAGCATGTCAGCGATGTTCTTGTTAGTGGCCTCTGCCTGACCATTGATTTCGGGGTAGATGTGTGTAGACTTATTCTTCTTTATCTTGAAGCAGTTAAAGAGTAAGTCAATGTTTTTCCCTCGGAGTTGGGCCTCATTGTCTAATAAGATGGCAGCTGGGATACCGAAACGACATATGATATGCTCTAAAAGGAATTTGAAGACATCATGGTCTCTAATGTGTCGGAGGGAAGCCGCTTATACCTATTTGGTAAAGTAATCAGTGGCCACGATTAAGTATTTCCTTTGCCCCGTACCCGTTCGGAGGGGTCCAACGATGTCGACTCCCCATTTGGAAAATGGCCATGGCTGAGGACAGATTTTAAATCCATTGATGGTGCATGTCTTCTTTTACCAAATTTTTGGCATTCAATGCATGTTTTTGCCATTTTTTTGGAGTCCTCGTTCATGCGAGGCCAGAAATATCCTTGTAATCTAGCTTTGTGGCCTAGGGATATGCCCCCGTTATGGTTCCCTGCGTAACCGTAATGAATCTCTTTTAGTATCTCATGACCTTCGGTGAAGGAGAGACATCTGAATATTGGTCCCAAATACGATTGTCTGTATAGGATGCCATCTTTGAGTTGGTAATTTCTTAATCTGGAAATGATTTTGTGCACGAGTTTTTGGTCGCTGGGTATATCGCCATTGGTTAAATATCTTATGATTGGAGTTCTCCAATCATCATCATATGGAGGTTCGTCATGCCCTGTTGTACCTGTGGTGAGGATTTCCAAGTCACCTTCTTGGGATACTGATGGAAATAATACTCTGTCAATTCTGACGCTCGTGGCCTCTGGGTCCACTATCATGGAAGCGATAAAAGCTAAGGAATCAACGTGCCTGTTAGTGTTCCTGTTTAGATGTCGGAACGTGATGTTTGGAATTTGCTCAATGTAGTTCTTAGAGAGTTTTAAGTAACGTTGTAGACACTCGTCCATGGCCAGATAGGTTCCATCAATTTTCCGGACGACTAGTTGGGAATCACTGGTAAGTCTCACATCAGTAATGCCGAGTGCAATTATGACTCGGAGGGCATGTATTGTAGCCTCGTATTCGGCTATGTTATTGGTGGCTGGGAATTCCAAACATCGGTTATAAACGATTCTCCGGCCTGTCGGCATTGTGAAACCATTATGATGCCTGATCCTTCCAAATTACATGATCCGTCTACGAAGATTTCCCATCGTCTTGGGTTCTCCGAGCGGAGTAATTCAGGTGGTTCGTCCAACTCGTCCTCCATTCCTGGGATTTCCTCGACCTCTTCGGCGTCGTTTAGATGGAAGTTAGCCAAAAAATCTACAACCACTTGGGTTTTAATTGCTGTTTGGGTTTGATATTTTACCCCAAATTGTTTGATTTGTTCCCCCTATTTGGAGATTATTCATGCTCTGTTGGCATGGTCTAGCACTGATTCTATCGGAGCTTTGGAGATAACAGTCATGAGATGCAAGTGAAAGTATGTTCATAATTTCTGTGTTGCATATACGAAATGATAATATAATTTTCTCGATTTTCGAGTAGTTCTTTTCTGCTGCTGTTAGAGTTGTACTTATGAAATAAATGGGATGTTCTACTTCTTTATATATCCGAGTCAGTACTGCACTTATTGAGGTGTTCGTTGCTGCGAGATAGACGTAAAGCCTCTCGCCCGGGTTGGCCCTTTGTAGAATGGGCAAAGTAGCTAGGTTGCTCTTTGATTTTTTGGAAGGCTTCTTCGCACTCAGAGCTCCAAGTGAATTTTTCTACTTTCTTAAGTGTGTTAAAAAAGTCTTTGAGCTTATCAGAAGATATGGCAATGAACCTTCCCACGGCTGCCAATCGACTGTTTAATGGCTGCACGTCCTTGACTGTCGCAGGTGAGGGCATTGCTAGGATCACCCGAACCTTGTCTGGGTCGACCTAGATGCCTCTTTGGTGACCAAGTATCCCAGGAATTTTCCTGAAGTTACCCCGAAGGTACATTTTACAGGGTTAATTTTCATGTTAAATTTCCTCATATATTTGAATATTTCTTCAAGATCTCCTGCATGGTCCTTTGGAAGTTTTCTTTTGACAAGCATATCATCCACATATACCTCTAGGGTTTTATGTATCCATTCGTCGAACATTTTCTCTACCATTCTTTGGTAGGTTGCTCCGGCGTTCTTTAGTCTGAATGGCATTTTGGTGTAGCAGTACAGGCCTCGTGAAGTGAAGAATGCAGTGTGTTCTTGATCTTTCTCGGCGAGGGGAATTTGGTTATAACCTGAATATCCGTCCATCAAGGACAATAGTCCATATCCCGACGTTGCTTCTACGAGCTGGTCAATATTGGGAAGTGGAAAACTGTCATTCGGTCAGGCCTTATTAAGGTTGCTAAAATCAATACAGATTCGTACACCACCATTTTTCTTTGGTACTATTACCATGTTAGAAATCAACGTCGGATACTGCTCTTCTCGTATTACACCCGAGGTTTCTGTCTTTTTTAATTCCTTTTGGATAGCCTCGTGATACTCTGGTGCTACCTTACGCATTTCCTTTCGCACAGGTTTGTGCTTGGGGTCAATTTTTAAGTGATGGCAGCAGACATCTGGATCTATGCCAGGAATGTCTTTCATTCTCCATGCAAAAACATCATAATATTCTTTTAATAATCTGAGTAGTTTTTCTTCTTCCTCTTTTCCGAGGTGAGTTTCAATTTCACCATACCCAGATTCTCGAGTGTTCTGATGTTGACCTCCTTGGTTGGTTCCGAGTCCGAGAAATTAGATTTTAGTTCCCCGACATCGGAGAGGTTTTGTATGGGTCCCATTGGTGAGTCCAAGTCTGGGATGTTCTCCGTGGCAATTGGAATACCCAATCGCCTTGCCTCGTTTGTTGTCGCGATGTATGCGTCGATCTCGGTCTGGATTTTAGCATTTTTGGCTCTTTTATTTATTGCTTTGCATGAATTCACTCTTTATTCACCATTATGTACGTCCATGTTATAACAGTACTTAGCTTCGTCCAAATCTCCTTGGATTTCGGCGATCCCACTGGGTGTTGGAAACCTTAGTTTCTGGTGATATGTCGACGCGACTCCTTTAATCCCATGGATCCAGGATCGCCCTATAATGGCAGTGTATGGTGATATTACTTCCACAACGCAGAATGTCGTGAGAGTAAGGATCATTCTTGCACGAATATCCAGGGTTATTTCTCCTCTCTGGCGAGTTGACAAGCCGTTGAAACCAAATATGTTATAAGTAGATGGTCTTAAGCATTCATCTCTTAGGCCCATTTGTTTGAATGTTTCGAAAACAAGATCTCGACAGAAATTCCTCCATCTATCAATATTTTTGGCATAACCCATGGCAATACCCTAGGTTTTTCTTCCTCTCCTTCAGGCTCGGGGAGTGCAATGGCCATGGTGACCACCAATGGGTCATTGTGATTTCGTCCATTGTCAGGTGCTTCGGAAGCAGAAAAAATTATTGGGATTTTCATCCAATCCTCCATGGGGGTTCCTTTGATACACTAAAGACTTCGTCGCCTTCGAAGTTTCGTTTGTGGATTCTCCCAGTAATGTTTCCATCAGGCACTGTGGTTGCCGAGTGCGAGATGGTGTTACACCCGAGATATTGTTCCTCGCGTGGTATTTCCACACGATGTATAGGTGGCCCTGCCACTGACTGGGTCGCTGGTTGTGCGGCATACTCCTGAAGTTTGCCTTCTTCAATCATGTCTTGCACCATATTCTTCAGATCTCTGCACGATTCTGTCGAGTGGCTATAAAATTGGTGGAATTCACAGAAATCTGTTCTGTTCTTTGCCCGTTCGGGATGCTGTCCCCTATTGCATGGATAGGTGATTTTGTACTTTCCATCCATCTTCTTAAGGATCTCGGATATGGAGGTATTTAAATTTGTGTATACCGGGTCCACAAACTTCTCTTTTTTGTTTTGGGCTTGGTCTCTCCCTTTCCATCCTCCACTTTGACGTTTATCAAACTAGGTTGACCCGCTGTTGGGTCGTACATGCGGAAAAATATTGGATCTGTCTTCCTTAGACTGTTTTTGAACCCTAAGATCGCGCAAGCCTCTGGGACTCTACCAATCTCGGCACATAATTTTCTCCAGCGTACCACCAAGGATCTGAGAGACTCGTTTAGTCCTCGTGCTAGTTGAAACAACATGTAAATTTCTAGTTTGAATCGACTGTTATGTATATACGCTTCGAGAAATAGTTCTGATAAATGGTCAAAGGATTTGGCCGACTCCTTAGGTAGATTATTAAACCACATTAGCGCCTCGTCTTTTAGACTAGCTGGAAAGAATATGCACATTACTACGTCATAGTGATTCCACTGAGTCAAAGTCATTCTGTAAGATCTGAGATGTTCTATGGCATCACCCGTCCCATTGAATGGAATGGCAAATGTGGGAGTGAACATTTCCTTGGAAATGTCTTGGAAAACATGCTCCTTAATAGCGGAGATTTCCCTGCTTCTTGCACAACTTCCGCCAATTTTCTGCCTTCTCTCCTTCTTGTTGCTTTTTGCATATTTCCTCAAGTTGGAAAATTCGAACATGTAATTGGTCATCAATATGCCTTCTTTCAGCCTTTTCTTTTTCGTCCTTCTGCTCTCTCAGGGGAGAACGAGGTCTCGGGATGACGATATCTTGATCGCCCTGAGTCCTCCTCGGGATGCTCAGTATGTGACAACATCTTAGGGCGAGTGGATTTCTCTTTTACGGTCTCTCCTCGTTTGGGATTTGTGACCACGAGATTCTCGGGGACACCTGGGCTCCTTGGTTCGTCCTCATTTATCCTTTCTTTCCTGTGTTTTGGATCGACATCGGACGATCCTTCCGAGGGATATTCCTCCTCGTTTAAGATTTTTCTATCCCCCCTAGGGAACTATTCTCTTGTCTCCTCGTTCGAGATGTCAGGGATATTAACTCGCTCGTCGTCTTGCAAGTTTTCGAATGGATTTCCCTCCTCCGGGATCCCTTCGTGAGGCACCTTTTTCTTCATTTTACGCTTTAACTTACGGTTTTTCCGTTCTAGTTTTTTATTACACCTTTCTAGCTTTTTCATTCTCTCATCTTGTGAATTTTGGTCCCTCAAGATGGTGTCAATGGTTATTGCGATGTCTCTGAGGTTAGGAGGATTTTCCTTCCATAACTCGTTGTCTACTGATTGCCTTGGCAAATGATTCAACCCTCCTGGTTGAGTTAAGAGGACATCATTTTGTCCTTCGAAGGGGTTTCTTTCCTCATTAGAGCTAGAATTATCTGTTATCCCTTCCCGATATTGGTTATCGGGTTGTCCTTCTCATGGGACTGCACCGTTGTGCATAGGATCGCCTAACTCCATATCGCCAAGTCCTTCGAGTGGGGCTCCACCAGTTTCACCATGGTTCGTGCGATTAGATCGTCTCGTCACCATTATCTTCCCTGCAACATATGCAATAATACTTAATTTGTCTTTTCTCTCAGAAAAGTGGGACCCTAGGTTTGCAGGTCACATACAATTACTAAGTCATAGCTCGTGGACAGTTCTAGTACAGGAAGATTTATCAGAAAAATTTGAGAGACATGCGAATAATGTCAAAACATTCTCCACTTGCATAGAGTGAAAGTGGTGGGCCAAAGGTATCTTTCTTATCTCTTCTTGGGAGAAATACCCTTCTCTACACGTCACTTCTCTTATTTAGTGGGGGATGAATCATGATGACCTCAGCATATCTTCCATTTTAGGAAAAACATCTCTGGATCTTTAAAAACTCTTGGTTTTCAATAAACTTTTAGTTTGATGACTGATTATTTAATCATCAATCTCTCCCCTTGACTTAGATTTGGATTTCTAAGAAGAAGATCTTGGATTATTTTGAGTTTTTCCTTTGAACGACACATAAAGCGTGTCTTTTCAACTTTCATGGAGTGATATTTTCTCTCATAAAGCTTACTGACTATGAATCTTTCCCAACTCTTTCACGGAGGAGATCGCTTGAGTGGTATTTCGAAGTTCTTGTGACTCCTTTTTCACTCCGATCTTCAACTCTCTTGAGTATCTTTAGGAACATATAAGAAATCTTAAAGAATGAAAATTTTAATGAAAAATAAGGAAAAGGGTGTACATCTGCCGATTTTGAGGGTCATCAGAACTCCACTGATCTCGTAGATCGTGCTTGGATCCGAGATCTACTCACGTATCTTGACAGAACTTTACACAGTGGTATAAAATCCAACTTTTCTTAAAGAAATTATGAAAGCAATATAAAGTTGTTTTAGGGAGGTAGATTATATCTTCATACCTCCCTGTTTCTAGCGCCAAAATATAGTTGCATCTTTTCTGATGACTACACCCAAGAAGATCTAAGTCCTAAAAAGATATTAACAAACAAGATTCATTCATAGACAAGATGTAAATAGCAAGAAAGTAAAGATTGACACAAGGATATAACGTGGTTCGGCCATGAAGACCTACTCCCACGGGAAAGAAGATGTATTCTTTATTATGATTATAGGTCCTACCCTTGAAGGAGCTACAAATATCACTTAGATTTCTCACTCCCCCTCTATCTAGATCTTCCTAAGGAATTCTCTGTAGAAAGACCATCTAGGAATACATAAGTTGTCCATCTCTTGTTACATGGACGGGTATTTATAGGAAAATAAGACTCGTGAAGGTCCGTCCTCGCCGAGCATACGGAGTTTGTCGTCTATCTCCTCTGGTCTTCGAACGAGCTTTTATACTATCCCTCGTGATGGCATGTTGGGTTCCTCTCCGAGTCATCTCGCTTCGTATTTCATCGTGCTGCTCTCTTTAGGTAACCTCATGCTACATCATCCTCGGGCTTATAGTATAGGTCCTCTGAGCTCTCGAAAATGTTGTAGACTCGTCCTCGTCTCTTCTGATTCTTCATTAAATGCGGTCCTCTTTTTTATACTTGACCGTCTGAGCGGATTAGACCACTCCTTACACGCGTCATTCATGTAACGTTGTAGCAGGTGTCTCGATTCAGACGAGATCACTTTATGGATCATGATCCAGTATTTATCTCTTATCATCTCATCATGAAATCATCTCTTAAGATGATGACACGTGGCGATAAGGTATTTTACCCTCACACCTCCGTCTAAAATTTTGGGATTGGGCTTGATAAAAAACTTCAGAATAGCCCATTGTATTGAGCAATGGGCATTTCTCATGGGTCTAGGGTGGTTGGAGTCTTGAAGACCACGAGAAGTACTCCCAAGTCTAACCGTAAGCAATCAAGTTTTCTTTTGAGTCGGTCACACGAATGGGTGAAGGAGCTATCATGAAATTCGAGTGATTTTCAGTTGCAGATTGACGGGAGGTTTAAATGCTAATGCCTATTGGTGAAATAACTCCGAGAATTGTATGAAAACTCATAGTCGGACTAAAATGAGAGTCTACGAAATTTTGAAGTGCATTTTGATAGGATGGGATGATAACAATTTCTCAAAAGATATTGGAGAAAACTAGAAAAACTACGTTAATAGGGACTTTTATAGTTTATCATTAATTACCTTGTCACTTTTATAGTTTATTATTAATTACCTTGTTATCGTGAAGGATGATTGACTATATCAACCTCCATCTCTCCTGATTATTTTTACTTTTTTCCTTTTTGTAATTTCGAAAGTGTTCATTTTATCGAAAGAGTTAATTTTAATCGCTAGTGTTATTGAGGCGTTAGAGTAGAGAAATTTATTTCATAATTTATATACTTATTTTACTTTTCCCAATTTCAAAATTGTGCCTTGTAAATTGGTTTGATGAAAATGTATATGAATGTTTTATGAGCACACTTTTGAGTTTTGTCCGGAAAGCAAACAAGATCTTTACATTATATACACGCACGTATTTAGTGATTAAAATGTGATCATACTCAAAGTCTTAATGTTTTTTTTTTTATCTTCTATAGATATTCTTTAGAGAAAAAAAGCAAAATTTCTTTCTAAATTTGCCGAAAAATTATACAAGCCTTGTCACTTGATGAATAGTTGAATAAACAAATTACATGTTAATGATGTATTCTCCGATTTATGGACCATGAAAGTGTAAATTCCAATTACATAAGAGTATCTATGCATGATCATCTTCTACATGAAGAATTTACCGGTTAGGTTATTTTTGTGTTAACGATTTCAGATTGCGAAAAAGAAAGAGGAAATTTCAGATTGAGGAAATTTCAGATTGAAGAATTTATACCCTTTGCCAGTAATCCAAGAGGAAATTTTGAGTCAAAAGAAAGAGAAAAATTGAGAGAAATTGGGTCAATTGTCCAAATATTTTTAAAACATGTTTTAATGGACGAGTAAAAATTAGTATGGGTGAAATGGACACCAAAAGAATAGCAAGAATGAATCTGGATTCATCCTGATAAAACTTAAAAAATAGCGAGGGTGAAACTGGATGCATCCTGATGTAAATTAAAAAATAAAATTGAAAATGGATAGGATGAAATTGTTTACATCCTGGCTATTTTTACATTCTTGTTCATTTAAACAGTATCAAATTTTACATGTTTTTTTCACCTAAGAATTGTTGTTATTGGGTTAATCGACCAATTTTGTGAGAAATTAATGGATTTTCGGGCCTTGATCAAGATTTAAAGAATTAAGAGATAACAAAGCTACCATGAAGATTGTGACTAGCATGGTGACTAGTGTCATACTTAACAATTTTATGAAAACTCAACTCAACTCAACTCAACCTCCGAAATGAAGTTCTGCAAAAATTTGGAGTGGATTGTTTCTTTCGGAGGGTCGCTTGACACTATTTTATTATGGTGTTGGAGTAAACTAACCAAGTTGCAAACTGTTATCTTCCTCCCCAAACATTGGAATGTCATGGATCATCTGTGTTAATTAATGTAGCTAGTAGGGTGTTCTTTTTATGGAGTACAAATGTTAGCTAATAGTCCATAGTAATTAAGTGAAGAGTTAATTAGTATTTGGGTCGTAGATTTAGGTACTTATTAGTGTTTGGGTCGTAAATTTGTCCAATTTTATGTTTGGGTCGTTGATCCGTTAATCAATCATGTTTCGTAGTCAAACTGTTAGTTTAGTTCACGTCTGTTTGTTTTTGTATTTACAAGTCTTAGGAATCTCATAAAGTGATCACAGCAGTTCACTTGATCATCACAAGAATCCAACGGGACTGCAATGAAGATATCTTCTTAGAGGAAGCATCAAAAGACTAGTTTCTGTCTGTGTGTCCAATCAACATTTTTATGTTTGTGAGTTTATGTTTTTATCAGCTTTCCGCTTCTTAGTGATCTTGTTTGTCAGCTTTTTAATTACCAAAATAAACGTGGATTTCACTAGCTTATCATTTATCAAAATACAACCTCGTTCTATATCAACCGATGCAAGTCTTACGAGTATCAACTAATAATTGCTGAGGTTATGTTTACCTGGAGTTCTTGAACGTCACGAGTTAACTATGTTTCAGAGTTACTGCAAGAAATCAGTAAATAGGAGCCGTCCGACAACACCATTACCAGATCTCGCCCATCAGATGTTCGACAGAATTCCCCACACAGATGGAAAACAGTAGCCACCGATAGTTAACAGTTTGGCCATTTGACTGCTTTTACTAACGGGTCTACGACCCATACACTATAACGGACAAATTTACGACCCAAACTCTAAAGGACACCAAAACCTAAGACCCAAACACTAATTAACTCTTAAGTGAATCAATGTTACGTAAACAAATGTTAGCTAATAGTCCATAGTAATTAAGTGAATCAATGTTACATAAACAAATGTTAGCTAATAGTCCATAGTAATTAAGTGAATCAATGTTACATAAACTTGCTTACTGAATTTTATCTTCGTACCATTCTCATTTCTAGTGGTACCATTTTTTAATGTGTTCAATCAATGTCTTCTTCTTGCTTTTTCCTATCAATATCACTCTGAAAAACTATAAATCAGCTTGACATATGTATGTCCAGATTTAAGTTAGCACTAGCTGTATATCTAGATATATGTCTTCTTACAAGTAACTTGTGGTATCAGGATCACTGACGGAGACAAGGGGTGGCTAGGGTGGGCTGTAGCCCACCCCTAAACTCACCAAAAGTAATTCGAGCCCACTGAAAGCACCCACAAAGAAATTTTTAGCCCACCCCAAAAACTCATCAAAAGTAATTTTAGTCCATTAAATTAGATTTTTAGCCAACCAGAAAATGACAAATTTAATCTTAGGAAAGTTGAATATCTTTAAATTCTCATGTCTTTATTTTGAAAATTATTGAATTAGTCCTGGATATACACTATCAATTTAACTACAATATATGGGAATAATACTAGATACATTAGCCCATTTAACTCTATTATAAAGATAAATGCAAAAAAATATTATATTTTCAAATGTTATTATATTATTTGGTTCTAGAAACATAGTCCGAAATTTCAAAAAGATTGTAGCGGCCTTGCCACCGCTTAAAGAATACTATTATTCGCCACTATTTTTTGTCCCCACTATGATAAATTTTTGGCTATATTCTTAACTTTGAACAAGTTTACACTTTTATTTAGAGACGGACTTATAGATTATGGGGTCGGAAAAAAATTTCCCATATTCACAATTTGTTTTTTAACTGAATCAAAATCGTGGCTTAGTTTTTTTTACCTTTGTACGCAAGTTTCACAACAATTTAGTATTCGGACACAACCATCAAGATATATATATCAAGTTCCAAAAGTATTTTTAGCACAGCTTCCTCAACAAAGCAAGTTACAGGACTGGACTATGCATTGCATATGCGAACTTTATCCTTTGGATCCAGGGTTGAGATGCCTGCAAGCTGCAACAAAGACAAAAGGAGCTCAAAAGCATGACTGTTGAACGAGCTAGCAAACCCATTCCAACTAATATACTTATATACAGAAATGTAAAGCTTACCATTTTCGCCAAAATAGATGAACTCATCCCAACAACCACAACATGAATCTAATAGGCAAATTGTAAATTAGACGTAACATCCGACATTGTGATTCTTTTCCAAAAAGTATTGTATATATATATATTAACAAAAAAAGGATAACATATTCCTTGGTGAGGAGGAAGCTACACGATCGTATATATTAACATCTTCACACTTTTCAATCTATTCTGGGTATTACCACTACCAACAATTTGAGCAGGCACGTCTAATACAGTTTGTAGTACTGACGGCCATGTTTTTTTCTGGATCCAATGATTCTCATCCTAATTGGTACTTTTTCACATTCTTGATGACGATTTTTGGTCATTCTGAACCCCTGGGAAGAGGATTAGTTTCATGTAGCATTTCGATAAAATTGTTAATAGCATCTCTATCCAACAGCTTTCCAAATACGGGGTCTCTGTCATGATCCGGTAAGGAGTGTGCCACCGTTATGATGATTCTTACCGTTGATTGAGAAATGTACGATGCCTTTCCATAATTTCATTTTTGTCTACTAGTTGCACCTATCGATGTGAAAGGCATCATGAATTTTGTTTTCTAATACATTTTTGACCCTCGTCCAACCTTTCATTCAAAAACATGTGGAGATTCTGTCACCCGACTTAATTTGACCATTCCATCATCATATTGAGAATTTCGGATTTGAAGTTTTCTTGCTATTGAAGTTTCTTTCCGCATACCATACGATAGCCCTTAAATATGGACACATTTCTAAAAAAAATCATCATCATGGTTTACTATTCATCTATAAAAAAAAATCATGTATTGAGATTTTTTCCCAGTTGTGCCTAGAATTATGAATTTCCATTTTGTCTTCACGAACCGGTGTGTGTTTGGTTAGGTAATTGTCGGGTTCTTGTGATGCGGTTTTAGTTATAATCGTTCCATTATGGAGAACCATTTGATGATAAAATATGTGATGCATTCTTCCGTTTGGTGTGTCCGTTCATTTTGCTGATAGTGTAATTCTTGAGGCCATTGCCTTTGCATCCTGAATATCCGTTGATACTTCGCCATTACTTCGTTTCTGTAGCACAAGTAAAATACCCTTCTATCAAATTAACACGCAAACTCTTAATGTGAAACAATTAATTGAAATGTTTTCCTAATAATGAAAACTTCTGACCTACCTTTTTATCACAAATAAGTAAGAAGACTTGTAATCATTTGAGTACCAAACTATTAAGGAAAAGAACACAATGATTATAAAAAAAAAAAGAAGAAGAAAAGAACACAATGAAAAAATGGTTGCTTTCCTTCCAGCGTGAGTCCAGATAAAATCTTAATTTTTGGAAATGAACGTTTCCCTACTTTTATACTTCTCCAACCGACAACCTTGGATGGACACAGGTGATCGGATTTTGGACGATTGGTGAAAGGTTGTTTCTTATTAAAGACAAAAATGAAATCTGAAAAGGTGTTTCTTACACCAAAACGTTGTTACCTTACGGGTGATGACCATAGGCGATTAGAGTTTGGACGATTGGTCTTACTTTATAGATGAAACGTAGTTACCGGTTGGTGATGAGCAAAATTTGAAAAGGTGCGTCTTTCTTTCATGACCAAAACCTGTTGGTAAAATGGTGTGAGATCTGTATAGTTTTGAATTGTATTTTGTCATGTGTTCAACCTAACTTAGAATGTGTCTCTTTGTACATGAAATAAAACTCTTCATTTTTGTAAGTGGAACTTGTTGGGCTCATCACCACAGTAGACTCGGAGGGATTGATCTCCGAAATTGTACAAAGTGACGATAGTTTTGAATTGATTTTTATCCGTTCATCAACAAAAGAGAGACCTCCTTCCTCTTTGTTCATCCAAACAGTGCGATAGCTATAGTCTACTAAGGTTACCCAACTGTTCATTGATGTGTATTAGGGTGAAAAAGTGTCTAGTGACATGGCGATGACATGTATAGTGATGCTGACATGGCTTAATCACAAATTAGAATGATTGTAGGCATGACATGTGGCATTTAGCGGTCTCTTATTATAAAGAAAGATATCACATTTGATGCATATTTGCACAAAACAATTATTGTTATAGCCAGTTTTTGACATTTTATTTTCGTTACGTTAATTTATTTCTATAATAATACGTATACTAACTAAAATATCTAAAAAGTATTTACTTTGTAAAACAGTAATGCATGAATTGTGTTTGTTTGCTGTAAGAATGTCCTATCTTTGTGTCTCATTTATAGTTTCGTCAGGGTTTAAAACTCTATGTTCCGCATGTTTTCTTATTTTTCCAGCTTGGTATAGTGATTTTGGATGTAATTTCCATAAAATAATATATGCACTCTTCAGTTACAATATAAAAGATTACATCATCACAGTTTCTTACAGATTTTTTTTTTCTGCGGAAATGAGTATCCCTGAATAAGTTTTCATCAAAGCAACAGAGCATAAGAAACGGCTGTGTTGGCAATCCTTGTTCTTGCTTCCCCTGCCAACGGAATCTAGCACTGGGTCTTTGGGTTCTTTCCGTAGCTCCCAAATTACTGCACACGGAACCTTTTAACCAATAGTTCCGCCATTTTGGAAATTAATGTAGCTCCAGCCTTCCAACTGAGTTTGAACATCCCTCAGCAGCACCCAGTTTAATGGCAAGGACTAAATGAAAAAATTCCAAACAATCGAAGCAAGCTGACAATGTATTTCACTTACATAGGAATCATAGATTAAATATGCTGAAGCGTCGATAAACTGAACATGCTATAAAAGATACTTGAAGCAACCACTCACTCCAAACCGATCTGTGTAACGACTCCACTACCATTTCTCCAGCTTGATCCAGCACCATATTTTTATGCAACACGCCAAGGCTAAAGTTACCTTCTACCTGGTCCACCTGATTAGTTTATCGACCGTATGTAGTAGTAAAATCTTATGAAGACAAAGTGAATGTAAAGAAGGGAAGTTAAAATTACAACGGAAGATTATTTTTCATTCTCAATCACCCAAATGTTTGGTTTCACATGGTGATCCTTCTCAAAAATAAAATAAAAATGATTAACTTGATGGAAATAAATGCCAGCACTACTTTGGTGGATGTACCAAGGATTCTCGACTGTCAGTTTCGGCATACACGCCACTGGATGCATTGGTTTTCAAGGATAGGTTTCAGCCATCTTAAAATCCCAATCATACAGATATAAATGGTCCAGTGTTGATATAATTGCAAGACATTTGTGAACCATAAGTAGTTTAGGCGGAAACCTATTAGGAGTTGTTACTCATTTTTTTATTCCAAGCTTTCGTAGTCGACGGAGGAAAACTTGTGTCTAGGAATTGAGTTCTAATATGGCTGCAGAGATAAGCTTCGTATTCCATTTGAAAAACATCAACTAGTTTGCTGTTCAAAAGCCTGAGCTTTGGCTTCTCACTTGTGCGGTTGAATATTTCTGTTGGGTTGAGAATACCTCAACGTACATGGGATATTAACTTGCAAATATGATTTGTTGGCTTGTAACTTTGGGAATGTCAGTTTCATTCCTAATGTAGAAAATACCCCGCCAATAAGGAATGGTACATGAGAACAAAGCACAATAAAGAACAAAGCACAATAGACCAAAGAAGTGAAAAGCAGACATTCAAGAATACCTTATGAAGTTGACATGGAGGAAAACCTTCTTGCAACGACGGGGATGTCAAATGCTAATGATTTTCATTTGAACTTTTTCAACACCACAATAACGTATTTTTAATTTAACTCTCATCAAGATGTTACCTGGCTAAATGAAAAAGAACAGAATACAAAAAAATTTAACTATTAAATTTAGAAGGGTGGAATATATTTTATGTGGTAAAGATAAACTAAAAGTGCTCATAGAAATTCATGGATATAATGATGCAGCGATATTAAGGTCCGCTTATAATGATGTGATAACATCTCAAGCCTCAAAGAAATGTCACAACAATGTGCAAATTCTTTCCCGCAAGTTATATTTGAGAAACCATGCCTAAACCCTTTTCTTATCTCTCGCTGTTGATGATCACTGCATACTATGAGAATCACAAATTGCTCGTCTTTCAGACATCAAAGAAATAAATCAATCTGACAAAGTCTTTCTCCACATATCAATGTCAGTAGTATGCATCTCTCTCAAAAAGTCAGTGGAAACAACAACTTCTCAATATAAGGGGTCACTTAGGAAGGCACGAACATTTGAAGCCAAAGAAAAAGATGGAATATATGGTTGTGACGTACCAACTAAAATTAAGATTTTACACTTCACAAAGAACAAGAAATGGACAGTAGGAGCTACCGGACAGTTTACTGAGGATTATTAGATATGAATCTGATTGAACGGAAATTACAATGGGTCTTCTTAAAGTGGGCGTGCACTAAATTTGCAAAGAACAGAACCCATCATTAGGGAGCTGATGAGAAAATAACAAAAACAAAACCCAACGAATTTGATGTGAAAGAGAATATAAAACTACATAGGGTACATGTTATGAGGGTGCGACGTAACTTGCGAAGCAGGGAAGGAGAAAACCGGTGTCTGGTTAACCGTAAGATGAGCTGCACATCAGGAAGAAAGGGTCAAGACGATGAACCGAATCACAAATGACTACCACAATTTGTCAAGACTCAATCGAGTGTGATCAACAATTTTTTTTCCCCGAAATACACCCAAGAAGTCTTTCAGACCTTGTGGAAAGCAGGAATTTCATATGTAATACCCAACAAACAAAATACTAAGCCATGAAGGTAAATTTTTAGCATGGAAGTGGGACGGAACCAATGGATTTTCCGATAAAACTGGTTAATTAAATTGTAATGGGATATGGAAGGGATAAAGAGTGACTTACTATTTATCTATGTTTCCCTTCTTCCCATTGAATCAACTACTTCGTTTCAACATCTTACATAAAAACACCAAAAGCTTATAAACACACTAATACTGCTTAGAACTCCAACAGCAACGTCGTAACACCGACCCGGAAATGAGCGTGCACACTGGTAATGTAAAAAACGAAACAACTAAATTTTATGGAAATCACGTGTTAAAAAGATGTAAATCGAAACTTACAAAGGGAACATGGTAGTCAGTCGTGCAAAGTGATCCCGGATGGAGCTAAGAAACTTTGTTACGTATTCAAACATTCTGAAAGGGTTGGATTGCAACCGAATCATTAAGAACTCAGAAACAGGAGCAGTATAGAAAAGGACATGAGTTGAAGAACAAACTACTGAAATTGAAATTAAAAGACATGCATGAATGACTTCAAGCTATAAAAGAAGTGAACCTAATTTGTGGATGCTTTTATCACGAAAATATAAACTGCTATTTAAACTCTACATAGTTCTCTGTGTCTTTCCATGATCTGTTGCTGTGAAAAATCTGCAACAGAAGACAACCCCATGAAGACCAAGTTGGTTCTCAAGTTAACGACAGCAAACTAACAAAAATCCAACAAATCAAACCAAATTTGGAGATTCAAACCTTTTGAGGTTTTATTATTTTATCCAGTGATTTTTGAGAGGTCATTGAAATTTATTGACCAAACAACGATTGTAGTGATAAGACCAAAATCGATAGGAATTTGACTAGAAGCAGAAGAGTTTTTGATTCCAATAAACCATTAAGGATTGAAAATGGCTTCTTTATATCTGAAAGAATACAAAGAAAACTCAAAAAGAAAAGAAAAAGCGTTAACAAAATTTAGATTCTTAAACTAAAGTCTAAACCTACAATAATACTCTTGTTTTTATAAGAAACCCAAAGCTGAGTATACAGAGATATAATTAGAGTTAATTAGTGTTTGGGTCCTAGATTTTGGTATGGTAGAGGATTTGGGTCCTAAGTTTGTCCAATTTTGAGTTTGGGTCCTTAAAAAACCGGTTACTAGTTCTTCTAAGTTTCTAGATCCCTCCAAAATCATAATAACATCAACTCTTATTTCACATGATAGGTTTTATATTTTATTTTCCCCTAATATAACCCCTAATATATAATAGTGTTGTTTAATGATTTTGGAATTTTGAGTTCCTGTTTAGTGATTTGATGAAATCGATTACTTGTTTGTGTGTTGATTTAACAAAATATGAGTTTTCAATTTTGGAGGTGCGATTTTAAGGTTGCAGAGGTTGCACAAAACGTTTTTAAGGACCCAAACTCAAAATTGGACAAACTTAGGACCCAAATCCTCTACCATACCAAAATCTAGGACCCAAGCACTAATTAACTCATATAATTACCTTCAACAATTTAACAGAAGATTTGTTTAGTGTAAACCCCATCTCTTCCCCACAACTGCTTAAAATACCTCCCTGACTTTTGATGTCCCTAACAGATTCATACAAATAATGAATCCAAATCAAATTAAAACACAAATAATGAATTAAATCTCTAACTTTCGGGGAATCAGAGAACCCATTGATACAGCTCACTAAAATTTAACATGATACAACTTACTAACCAATTGAGTTCCGTTAATATCATATTTGCAGCACCCATTGATCTAAGAACTAATTTGAGTTTTGCACAAAATGAAGACTCAAAATCGCGGCGAACATTCCCATGAGTCCATGACTAACAGGAAGGAAGACGAAGAACTAACTCGAGGGTAGGGTACGCTGGGTAGCGCGCTAGAAAACGACTCAAGGACCACGTTCACTCGTTCATCTACCAAAAGTAAGACACACGTGCGAGTAATGGGTGTGGTCTGGACAACCACGGCCATAGATTTATCCTTGTCAAGGATAAATCTGGATCGCCACTTACACATGCTAAATTGTCCAAACTGTGTTATGTATTCTTGATAAAATAAATGTGCTAGCACAACACAACACGGCACAACACGCTTATTTTTTTGGCACAACACGACACGTCATTTAGCACGGCATAATACATCATGCCTAAATCCCAAGCACAGTCCAGCCCAGCATGCGGCATGCGAAGCACGTGACCTCGTAGGTTGGGTTGTGCCGGACCGACACGTATTACATCTCTAGGTTTTTTGCCTAACTCATGCAAACGGGTTACAGGTATATCACATGAAAAGGTTGTCGTGAGATGCAAGTGAATTGTAGTTGCAGAGTGAGGGAACTTATAAATGCTAGTGTCTGTTGGTAACTAAATTTAATCCAAGAATTTCATGAAAACTCAAAAGCCAGATAGAATTGAGATTCTACAAAATCTTGAAGTCTATGTTGGGAGATGGAAAGAAAACACAATTTTTTTCTAAGATACTGGAGCTAACTATAAAGAGTTCAGTAATGGAGACTTTTGTGGTGCATAACCAAATGTATTATGGTTAGAATTGATAAGAGTAACCTTTATTATGTAGTTTAAGAAAAGAGTTACATCTCTATTTTTATTTTATTTTCGTTTTCCCAATTTCTTAAAATTTATGTTACTAAATTAGCCGTCTCTTTATTGTACACCTAAGTGGCATATGTGTGCAATGGTTTTAAGAACTTGAAGTGGATAGAGAAAAGGTCTAATGGTTTGTAAATTGGCCTCGTGGAGATATTTATAAAAATGTTCAGGAGGTAAACAGTTTCAGCCTATCCATTTTCAAATATTTTTTCATATTTTTAATTTATATCAGGATGCATCCGGTTTCATCCTCGCTATTTTTTAAGTTTAAGTCAGGATGAATCCAGTTTCATCCTTATTATTTTTTGGTGTCCAATTCACCCATACTAATTTTTACTCGTCCATCAGAACCATGTTTTAAAAATATTTTGACAAATGTTCCATTTTCCGTAATATCAATGTTGTAGTATCGTGTAAAGCCAAACCAGCTACGTGCCAATTGTATATGAACTAAATGCCAAGAAACTAAGTAACTAGGGTGTTGTAATATACCTAGAGAAATTCTTTTGATAAACCATGTAAATTTGTTTAATATGTTTTTTCAAGACTGTATTTACATCGGAGAAAACAATGCATATATTACATCAGGCTTTTTTTTCATGGATGTTAATGTAAATTCGGTTTACCAAACGGGATACCAAATATCATACAAAACAAGATGGAAAGTGTTTCGTCTTATATGGTATTTGGTGTCTTCTGGGATGGAATTTGGGGTGGCTTGGGGTGCTCCAACCATTCCAAAATTCTAAAACTAGCTCAGAAACCATATTTCTATTTGTTTAGGAATTTTTTTTATGGATCCCTAAATTTATGATGTTTAGCCTATCGGCCCCATCCTACTATTTTTGGCCTACCATTGACTTTTGATCCTGCTTCTATCGCCGGGTATCCTCCCTATTAAACCGAAACTGGTATCCCTTTGTTACCAATGTTGTGTATTTTTCCCTCTTTTTTACAAGCATTTTTGGCTCCATTGATTTTGGTAGTCAACCCTGTTGCAGTAAATTGTGGACCAGGCACCATGGACCGGTAAGTCCAGACTGTGATTATGGTGTAGCTGGGAAGCACGGATACAGACACGTGACACAGACACGACACGACACAAATATCGAGACCGATAAAAATGAAAATTATCAGGAGGACGCGGACATGTTTATATATATATATTAATTTATTTTTTTACAATAATATCATAGTATTATGGTATACCAAATATATATTAATCACACAAATCCATGAAAAAACTCAAACTTATGTCATTAAGTTAGCTTACCTGTACAAATATTAATTATTATACTAATTTTCAAAACTCATTAGATTATCCAATTAGCAAAATGAGGTATAGATTTCTACATGTGTACCGTATCAGTGTCCTACGTGCATTTTGTGTCTGACGCGTGTCTGACACGGACACGATATCAATATCGGTGTGTCCGTGCTTCATAGTTTTGTAGACTTCTACGCTTACCGTTTCTGTTCATAATATATTCATTCATTCCATAAAATGATGATCTTGTTATACGAGTCTTATCACCTTAGGAAGTTCACGTTTTAGACATTTATAGAAGAATTTCTCTGGAATAAACAAAAACACTAAAACATTGATGAGTCTGTAATGTGTGAATACAACAATCCAAAATGTCTATGCCCAAATATAACGATGTACGAACCACATAATAAGATTTTAGTAAGTATTTATTTTTGATGAAAGAAGAGTTTATTTACCTGGCCAAATTGGATTATACCCATGTATTTTCTAAATGACTAAATTTTCCCTGCAATGATTAACACTAATATAATTGATATGATTAGATTAGTTAATTAATTAGATTAGTTAGTTTATTTATATGAGTGGATTTGAAAATAATTGAGAGTAAGAAAGAGAGTAAAGTAGTAGAAGATTTTTTTTTTTTTGTGGGGTTGGGGGGAGTTAGGTTTTTATGAGATGAGTGAGATGAATGATTCTAATCATGATTTTGAAGTGGGGGAGTCTTCTAATTTTCCTCCTACGCATGAATACTTGTATGATGATTTACCAAATCATGATCAAATGGATTATATGCATGATCCATACTTTTATTTTCCTCAAACTCAAGATGGATATGGAAGTGATGAATGTCTTGAGCCAAACATAGAATCTAATGACCCGGAAGAAGAAAAGGGAGCTGCAAAATAATCAGGTACACAACTTACATGGTGAAGACTGTGATTTTTCCATGCAAATGATGGATTTTTATTTATTTTTTCACTTTTTTTGTCCAATATCGGCAAGGTCGACGATGATCGAACCTTGCCGACGATAAGAGTCGACATGATTTTTATTACCTAATGCCACGACTTTTCATGAGCAGTATTCTAGCCGGCAAGGTCAAAAATGTGAACACTGCCGATTATAAGATTTTTGCAGCATATGAGACTGGGTTGTGAAACATGCTCAAGCCATCATTGTTTTGAATATGTCGACCATGTCGACTATAGTTTGGTCGTCATTGTTGTATTCTTAGACCCTGCCGGCAGTGATTTGGTCGTTGTTGTTTTATATATCGACCTTGCCGACTATGGTGGTATATATCAACTAACT
Source organism: Papaver somniferum (assembly GCF_003573695.1). NCBI lineage: Eukaryota > Viridiplantae > Streptophyta > Magnoliopsida > Ranunculales > Papaveraceae > Papaver > Papaver somniferum. The sequence continues at coordinate 8,376,977 of NC_039364.1, read as the reverse complement.
TGTGATATTTTGTAGATTGCATTGGTACCGATGACGGATTATCCTCAAGCTCACAGTGTTATGGGTCCTAATACTTCCGCACATTATGTTGGAATGGTTTGCCAGTGTAGTGTATTTGGACGTAAGTCACAAGAGAAAGAGTTATGTGTATGCTAAGAAGACGAATAGGGTGTACAGGACGAAGTCAAAGAAGTGTGGATGCCCATTCAAGATTATTTTTTTGGAGGAAAAAGACACCAATAACATGTGGAGAATGAATATAGTTTATGTTGGTTGGCATAACCATAAAGATCCGAAAAGTCTTATTGGACACTCCCAAGTTGCCAAGTTGAAACCGCACGAGTTCGAACAAGTAAGAACAAATTGGGGAATTAGACCAATTAAGATCCTTAGTAAGCTCTAGAGGGATGACCCGCGTAACCTTTCTTCATTGTCTACAATTTATGCAGCCAAAGCAAGTATCAAAAGAATTGAATGGGATGGAAGAAAGGTAATGGAAGAATCACAATGGTTAGCTTACAACTACACGGTGAGTCACCATGAGTCATTGGAGGGGAGGGTGGATCGTATTTTTCTTGCGCATCCCGATATTATTCAATTGACCCGGTGTTCTTACCAAGTTTTGTTCATGGATTGTACTTATAAGACTAATAGGTACAACATGCCTTTGTTGAACATTGTAGGACAAACCTTGTACAATCAATCATTGACGGTGGCATGGTGTTTTATGGATCATGAGAAGGATGAGAGCTATATTTGGGAATTGGAAACTTTGAAGCTTCTCTACCACGAAGACGAGACTCCCGGGGTTTTAGTGACCGACAATGAGCAAGCAATAATGAACGCCGTGAGGATCTTTTTTTTCCAAGGTACAAAATTCGCTTTGCATGTGGCACATACAATGCAATCTTAGAAATAATTGTAGTAGTGATATCCAAAATCCAAAGGCAAAGAAATGTAGTAACGTGAAAAAGAGGAAAATGAGCATCTTAGTAAACTAACTAATGAGGTAAGAGAGGAAGAGGAAAAGAAAGAAGACGAAGAATATAAAGAAGGTGAGATTAAATTTGGGTTATTCATGAAAGCATGGGATTAGTTGGTTTGGCCGATGAGTGTGGAAAGATATAAGATAAACTTGAAGGAGCTCGAGGATGACTGGGGCACTAATTACCCCAAAGTAATGGAATATTTCAAGAGACAATGGTTGAGGCCACACAAAGAAAGGTTTGTGAATTGTCACACCCCAACCTAATCACCTGCTTAGCTTATAAAATTACAACCTAATTGAAGCATCAAAACTAGATTAATGATCTTAAGTATTTCAATTGAAAAAGCTAATCCCAGAACAAACCCATACACTCTGATATTATACAATTGAAAATATTTCGAGTGATATGAATATAATAATGTGTTGTTCACAAAATAAAGAAGAATATATATAATAAAAGATACATGACAACCCTAGATTTGAATAAGCTCTACGAAACGGATATCTTCATGTGCTCCATATCTTCTAATTACTGAAATTGATGTGGGAACAAGTGAGCACATTTTCCAAAAGGGCCCAATGGAAACAAATAATGTTCAAGTAATCATTAACATGCTTCACAATTCTAAAGATAAACAGTAATTTAAAAGAGATGATGGTGAAAGAAAACATTCAACAATTCACGCATCAAGAAGCAAAAGTTATTCAAACAAGCATAATATGCACACGAGTGATTTCCATTAAATAAAATAGTTTATACAATATTCTGACGGATGGAGTACCTCCCTACTAATACTATTTCCGACGGATGGCATGCCGCCCTACTATCTTAATAAGCAGAAAATATAATATTATTTTCGATGGATGGCGTACCGCCCTACTAATACTATTACCGACGGATGGCATACCGCCCTACTTAACTTAGCAAGGAGCTGTAGGGAGACACAGACACTCCTCGCGAGGGAAACCACATAACGCATATCACACACATAAAATTACATTCAATACAGATATTGTTCAATGTAATTACAATATTCACTCATACAGACAGCAAGGCACTTCATGCTCGCGAAGAAACTTAATGATTACAATAAAGAAGGTTATAAGGTTCCCACCTGTTTTGATGATAAGCCTCGCCTACCTCGAAATCTTCAATCCAATGGTTCATCCTTTGAAATAAAGACTAACTGTTATCACACAAGCACTCTAAGAAACCATCCAAAAACTCATACATGGCTCATAACAAGATCTCATACAATTCTCTAATTATAGGCTAAGTGAACTATCTAATGTTTCTAAGCCCATATGTGGTTCTACACCTTTTCATTATAAATCTTTAGCTCATTTAATGGTTTAGTAATTCAATAAGGTTAATTCTATAGTCAATTAGATATGCTTAAGAATATCTACAATTTTGTAGAAAGAACCAAAGGTCAATCGGAACAAGGGTCCAAATCATGTTCAATGGAAAACTGGTTCTAAGTCCATCTGAGTCAACTAACGGACACTAGCAGTCAACAAGTCAATTAACGGTCAATATCTAAGGTCGGGTCAACTGGTCACAGTCATTAGTCAAAGGTTAATTCAAAGGGTTAACTCGGTCAAGGTTCTCTGAGTCAAATATGGTCTTGTTTGGTTGATGAGTCAACTCAGTCAGATGGTCTTAGTCAGATAAGTCAGCTAGACTGAATGGGATGACTAACAAGAAAAACACACAAGGCCTGAGCCATAAGCTCATGCCAAAAACTAATGCACAGACACAAGACACAAAGCACACTCGAAACACAAATGCAACACATAATATCTATCGACCTGATTCGATTCATTTGATCATTACACAAGATACTCCTCCTACAAACATAATCCATCAGCTGCGTCCATGATATAGACTACTTCAACTGACGTTAGATTAACACTATCAATCTTATCACCTCATTGTCATAACTAAACTCTACATTTCAACTAGACTCTCCACACCACTACTTCATAACACTTCAGCTATCTTCCCACCAGCCTCAATTCATCTCAGTTCAACACTTCTAACTACACCAGTTCTGTTAGCTTCAACAACCACTCAACAATATGCCACAACACCACATATTCTTGTTCTCATATACACAACAATTCCACTCTACTTCATAAACTTCCATGCAATCTCAATAACACAACCACCAACCTCAGTTTCAATCATCACCTCAGAACCACAATCTTTGTAGATATACTACCAGTTCACTACCTATGAAATTAGCCAAAAAGCTCATACATGGCTCATAACACAATCTCATACAATTCTCTAGTTATAGACTAAGTGAACTATCTAATGGTTCTAAGCCCATATGTGGTTATACACCTTTTCATTATATATCTTTAACTCGTTTAAAGGTTTACTAATTCAATAAGGTTAATTCTATAGTCAATTATATATGCTTAAGAATATCTACAATTTTGTAGAAAGAACCAAAGGTCAATTCGGACCACAAGGGTCCAAATCATGTTCAATGAAAAACTGGTTGTAAGTCCATCTGAGTCAACTAACGGACACTAGCAGTCAACAGGTCAATTAACGGTCAACGTCTAAGGTCAGGTCAACTGGTCAAAGTCAGTAGTCAAAGGTTAATTCTAAGAGTTAACTCGGTCAAGGTCCATTAAGTCAAGTCTGGTCTTGTCTGTTTAATGAGTCAACTCAGTCAGATGGTATGAGTCAGGTAAGTCAGCTAGACTGATTGGGATGACTAACATGCAAAACTCACAAGGCTTGAGCCATAAGCTCATGCCAAAAACTAATGCACATACGCAAGACAAAAAGCACACTCGAAACACAAATGCAACACATATTCTCTATCGACCTGATTCCATTCATTTGATCATTACACAAGATACTCCTCCTACAAACATAATCCATCAGCTGCGGCCAGGATATAGACTACTTCAACTGACCTTAGATTAACACTAATAATCCTATCACCACACTGTCAGAACTAAACTTTACATTTCAGCCACACTCTCCACAGCAACATCACTACTTCATAACACTTCAACTATCTTCCCATCATCCTCAATTTATCTCAGTTCAACACTTCTACCTACACCAGTTCTATTAGCTTCAACAACAACTCAAAAATATGCCACAACACCACATATTCTTGTTCTCATACACAACACAAACAACACCACATATTCTTGTTCTCATATACACAACAATTCCACTCTACTTCATAAACTTCCATGCAATCTCAATAACACAACCACCAACCTCAGTTTCAATCATCACCTCAAAACCACAATCTTCATAGATGTACTGCAGTCAATTCATCTCCATCTGAAATTATCTATCATTCATAGCATCACCAATGAATTAAATCTCCAAGTTAAAGCCTAACATTCATCTAAATACCAATCCATTGCAGACAACTACAACACCCATCAACCCCAATTTCATACTCCATCATCAATCTGTAGAAATAACATCCCATGCAACTTCAGATACAACACTATAAGCTCAACTCCATCTTGCAGTAACAATTCAAATCCAACTCTCCAATCCCAAACTCATCACCATCTCAACTGCCACTGCAAACCACCAGCGCCAGTTCATAATCATCACCTCTGCCTATCCATGACATCTCTAATTCTAACTACTAGAATCCTGTGAACCCATTAATATCATTCTCAACATTTACTCTTTCAACATCTCCATCAATCAACCCATCTAACCAGTTCAATCAATCCAGTTTTCATCTCAAATATCAACCTGCGTCCTTTTGATGAAACCCATCTTCCAATACTTACAGATAATTTATCATGACTAAGAACCCTAAACCCACTGTGAAATTCAATCTCCTAAAGAAACCCCAAATTAGACCTCATACAACCATCTAGACTATAATCAATCACAAACCCATGAAACAATTCACTAAAATAAACTCAATTATTCAATCAGAATCGTTCAATATAATCTTCAATTCAAAATAACCCTAATTTACCTGATTTGAGGAAGAACATGAAACCATAGCTTTAATTCATCAATAGAATGGCTTCAGATATTCAATTTAATCTCAAACCTTCTGCTCTTCATTAATCAGCAACACTAAATCATCATCAGTTCTACACAACCTCAAAACTCAGAACCCTAACCTCTAATTAACTTTCTCCTGCGTGTCTGAATCAACAACAGACAACCACGCCATCACTAGCATCTACCCAATGATCTTTTCCACCTTCTACTAATCGCAAAACTTCAAAATTGATCTTCCAGATCCGCCAGAAAAATAAGAACCTGGAAAGAAATTAAGAGAAGAAGAATAAAGAAGAATAAATAGGAAGAAGAAGAGAAAATGAATTTCTATTACGCTCGGACGTGGATAAGACCACTGAAAAATACCTAGGCACCCATAGATTTGATAAGAGCATCCCAAGTCGGCTAGATGCCAAAAGAATTTTTCCCTACTTAACTTAGCAAGGTGTTGTGGGGAGACACAGACACTCCTCGCGAGGGAAACCACATAACGCATATCACACACATAAAATTACATTCAATACAGACATCGTTCAATGCAGTTACAATATTCACTCATACACACAGCAAGGCACTTCATGCTCGCGAAGAAACTTAATGATTACAAGAAAGAAGGTTATAAGGTTCCCACCTGTTTTGATGACAAACCTACCTACCTCGAAATCTTCAATCCAATGGTTCATCCTTTGAAATAAAGACTAACTGTTATCACACACGCACTCTAAGAAATTATCCAAAAATTCGTACATGGCTCATAACTCGATCTCATACAATTCTCTAGTTATAGGCTAAGTGAACTATCTAATGGTTCTAAGACCATATGTGGTTCTACACCTTTTCATTATAAATATTTAGCTCATTTAAAGGTTTATTAATTCAATAAGGTTAATTTTATAGTCAATTAGATATGCTTAAGAATATCAACAGTTTTATAGAAAGAACCAAAGGTCAATTCGGACCACAAGGGTCCAAATCATGTTCAATGAAAAACTGGTTCTAAGTCCATCTGAGTCAACTAACGGACACTAGCAGTCAACAGGTCAATTAACGGTCAACGTCTAAGGTCAGGTCAACTGGTCAGAGTCAGTAGTCAAAGGTTAATTCAAAGCGTTAACTCGTTCAAGGTCCATTGAGTCAAGTCTGGTCTTATCTGTTTAATGAGTCAACTCAGTCAGATGGTCTGAGTCAGCTAGACTGACTGGGATGACGAACATGCAAAACTCACAAGGCCTGAGCCATAAGCTCATGCCACAAACTAATGCACAGACGCAAGACACAAAGCACACTCGAAACACAAATGCAACACATATTCTCTATCGACCTGATTCCATTCATTTGATCATTACACAAGATACTCCTCCTACAAACATAATCCATCAGCTGCGGCCAGGATATAGACTACTTCAACTGACCTTAGATTAACACTAATAATCCTATCACCACACTGTCATAACTAAACTTTACATTTCAACCACACTCTCCACAGCAACATCACTACTTCATAACACTTCAACTATCTTCCCATCAACCTCAATTTATCTCAGTTCAACACTTCTACCTACACCAGTTCTATTAGCTTCAACAACAACTCAAAAATATGCCACAACACCACATATTCTTGTTCTCATACACAACACAAACAACACCACATATTCTTGTTCTCATATACACAACAATTCAACTCTACTTCATAAACTTCCATGCAATCTCAATAACACAACCACCAACCTCAGTTTCAATCATCACCTCAAAACCACAATCTTCATAGATGTACTGCAGTCAATTCATCTCCATCTGAAATTATCTATCATTCATAGCATCACCACTGAATTAAATCTCCAAGTTAAAGCCTAACATTCATCTAAATACCAATCCATTGCAGACAACTAAAACACCCATCAACCCCAACTTCATACTCCATCATCAATCTGTAGAAATAACATCCCATGCAACTTCAGATACAACATTATAAGCTCAACTCCATTTTGCAGTAACAATTCAACTCCAACTCTCCAATCCCAAACTCATCACCATCTCAACTGCCAATGCAAACCACCAGCGCCAGTTCATAATCATCACCTCTGCCTATCCATGACATCTCTAATTATAACTACTAGAATCCTGTGAACCCATTAATATCATTCTCAACATTTACTCTTTCAACATCTCCATCAATCGACCCATCTAACCGGTTCAATCAAACCAGTTTTCATCTCAAATATCAACCTGCGTCCCTTTGATGAAACCCATCTTCCAATACTTACAGATAATTTATCATGACTAAGAACCCTAAACCCACTGTGAAATTCAATCTTCTAAAGAAACCCCACATTAGACCTCATACAACCATCTAGACTATAATCAATCACAAACCCATGAAACAATTCACTAAAATAAACTCAATTATTCAATCAGAATCGTTCAATATAATCTTCAATTCAAAATAACCCTAATTTACCTGATTTGAGGAAGAACATGAAACCATAGCTTTAATTCATCAACAGAATGGCTTCAGATATTCAATTTAATCTCAAACCTTCTGCTCTTCATTAATCAGCAACACTAAATCATCATCAGTTCTACACAACCTCAAAACTCAGAACCCTAACCTCTAATTAAATTTCTCCTGCGTGTCTGAATCAACAACAGACAACCACGCCATCACTAGCATCTACCCAATGATCTTTTCCACCTTCTACTAATCGCAAAACTTCCATATTGATCTTCCAGATCCGCCAGAAAAATAAGAACCTGGAAAGAAATTAAGAGAAGAAGAATAAATAGGAAGAAGAAGAGAAAATGAATTTCTATTACGCTCGGACGTGGATAAGACCACTGAAAAATACCTAGGCACCCATAGATTTGATAAGAGCATCCCAAGTCGGCTAGATGCCAAAAGAATTTTTCCCTACTTAACTTAGCAAGGTGTTGTGGGGAGACACAGACACTCTTCGCGAGGAAAACCACATAACGCATATCACACACATAAAATCCATTCAATACAGACATCGTTCAATGCAATTACAATACTCACTCATACACACAGCAAGGCACTTCATGCTCGCGAAGAAACTTAATGATTACAAGAAAGAAGGTTATAAGGTTCCCACCTGTTTTGATGACAAGCCTACCTACCTCGAAACCTTCAATCCAATGGTTCATCCTTTGAAATAAAGACTAACTGTTATCACACAATCACTCTAAGAAATTATCCAAAAATTCGTACATGGCTCATAACTCGATCTCATACAATTCTCTAGTTATAGGCTAAGTGAACTATCTAATGGTTCTAAGACCCTATGTGGTTCTACACCTTTTCATTATAAATCTTTAGCTCATTTAAAGGTTTAGTAATTCAATAAGGTTAATTTTATAGTCAACTAGATATGCTTAAGAATATCTACAGTTTTATAGAAAGAACCAAAGGTCAATTAGGACCACAAGGGTCCAAATCATGTTCAATAAAAAATTGGTTCTAAGTCCATCTGAGTCAACTAACGGACACTACCAGTCAACAGGTCAATTAACGGTCAACGTCTAAGGTCGGGTCAACTGGTCAGAGTCAGTAGTCAAAGGTTAATTTAAAGCGTTAACTCGGTCAAGGTCCATTGAGTCAAGTCTGGTCTTGTCTGTTTAATGAGTCAACTCAGTCAGATGGTCTGAGTCAGGTAAGTCAGCTAGACTGACTGGAATGACTAACATGCAAAACTCACAAGGCCTGAGCCATAAGCTCATGCCACAAACTAATGCTCAAACCCAAGACACGAAGCACACTCGAAACATAAATGCAACACATAATCTCTATCGACCTGATTCCATTCATTTGATCATTACATAAGATATTCCTCCTACAAACATAATCCATCAGCTGCAGCCTAGATATCGACTACTTCAACTGACCTCAGATTAACACTATAAATCTTATCATCTTCTACTAATCGCAAAACTTCCATCTTGAGGAAGAAGAAGAATAAAGAAGAATATGAGGAAGAAGAAGAGAAAATGAATTTCTCTTACGCTCGGTCGTGGATAAGACCACTGAAAAATACCTAGGCACCCATATATTTGATAAGAGCATCCCAAATGAATTTCTCTTACGCTAGATGCCAAAATAATTTTTCCTTTCTTACGAATTCGATGATTACTTCTTCGTCTGGTATCCGATTGACACATTCGAGTAGTCCATTCCAAGAAACTTTTCGAGATCTATCTAACGATACTAGTTTTGTATCTAAATCATTGTTAGATTAATTTCTATTAATTTACGTTCGTGTTAAACTAATCGACTCCTTATCGGCTAAATCGTCTCTTGTCCGGTCAAATAGTATTGACGAGCTTGCGAATCCTTACATGTATGCTTTTTCTTACGACTATAAACATTTCAAACCTGAGTCCACAAGTATGGTAGAGATAGCTCATGGGAGACTAAAGGGTCTACTTTTCACGAGTCAAAATAGGATTGTGACGGTGCATCATGCTATCCATGAGTACACTAATAATGATATCAACAAGATAAGAAAGCAATTCGAAGAAGGTAGGTACCGGAAGTTGAAGGAGTTTAAGTAGGATGATTGGTTGCTTGTTGGTATACATTGAAAAGTCTCGCATTGGGAAATATGTTTTATGATGAAACATCTCAAGTTGTATCAAAAGTATGATGACCCGAGCACTCCTTGTAAGTGTAGGATAATGAAGGCTATCAGACTTCCATCTCTTCATATGCTTGGTAGGTATAAAACTCTGATTCTGTTGAATATGTTGATCCTTATTGGATGCAACTTTCTTACATTGAATAGGTTGGACAAACAAACTATGAAGCACAAGTTGATGCCGATTGTTTACCGTTTTATGGAAGAACTTTAAGAATCCTTGAAACAAGATCCAACTGGTATACCACCTACCATTTGAGTAAAGGGAACAAATTAAAGAATATTTGAGTACAACAGGCGATCCACTTGGACATGAATATACCGAGGCGGAATACAAAGAGGAGTCGGCTAAAAAGAGAAGAGGTCGTCCGAGGAAAGAAACAACTATACCAACGGTTTCAAACTTGGATCCAAATAGCACTCCACCTCTTAAGAGTCAAGCAAGTGTGGAAGTTGTTGTAAATAAAAGGGGTCTGAAAAGACGAGGGTACCCAAATATACCTCAATCTAAAACTTTTCCACCTATAAGTCCTTTCTCTGAAAGTAATTGTCTATGGACCGAGTCGAGACAATACAACGAATCGGTTCACACGTCGTGTGATCGTCTGTGGATACGAGATCGAGATAATACGAAAACAAGATAACTTGTGTGATTGACTATGGATACAAGATCGAGATAATACAACAACGAAGTATGATTACTTGATAATAGGTTCAGACTTAACCAAACACTATAGGATTACTATCAAGTAATTATTAATTAACATTTGTGTATTTTACTTTTAATTATAATAAATCAATTATAATTTTGGAAATATAAAAGTAAAAGACGCAACAAGATTTTGTTAACGACGAAACCGCAAATGTAGAAAAACTTCGGGACCTTGTCCAGAATTGAATACTCTCAGAATTAATCCGTTATACAAAATCTAAACCAACTTCGTATAGTTGAGACCAATAAACTAAACCTATAGTTCACCTAGTTCCCTTACTATCCCTGCGCCTCCAACTTTCTATAACTCACACACTTGGAACAATTCCTTTGGTTCGTATTCCAAATAATAAAGGAACAACAAATCTATTCGGTAACAACTCTTTTCAAAAAACGTGATAGGAGTTTGAAAAAAGGCTCTTCCGTTTAACCAATAAACTCCTTTGTCGAGTTCTTAGATCAATATATTTAACAACTACCAAAGTAATTGTTTAGACTATGCAATCAATACTATGAATCACAAAGAAATGTATTGATGACGATCTACGCAACTAATCAATTCAATCCATCAAAAGATAAAACGACTATAGTTGGATCCCCAGCCGATAAAGTTTTGTGCACACCAAAGATTATGAACTCAAATAGGAAATCTTCTTAGTCTTCAAATCTTCTTAGATATTCAATAAACACCTGCAGACAGACAACTTGAATCTCTTGTGATTAATCACACACAGAACGGAGTCTGTTAACGATGAATTATCACAAGACGTCTTTAGATATACAAATAGTCTAAAGATCCACGTCGATACTTCGATCTAGTTTGAGTGAATCTTATATCAGAAGAGAAGATTATCAATCATAAACAAACTAGGTTCAGTCAAATTTCAACGACCATTAGTAAATCAAATCAATCGAAAACTAATAATAAACGGCAATTATCTAGTTTCCCACCAACAGTACTCGTAGAGCTTCTCAATCCCAAAGAAGTCTTTAAAACGAGACGTCGTAAGAGATCTCGCATAATTAGGGTACTTTCATCTCCGAATAGACGGCTCCACCAGTAACAACACAACTAGGCAGTTTTGCTGGCTATGAGGATTAGTTTGCTCGAAATGCAAACTTCAATACTTATAGACCAAGGAATTTCTAAAACCGAATACTCTCAAAGATATGCAATAAAGCCAAAATCGATTTTCATAATTCCTGGAAATGCTCTGTCCAAATATTGACCGGAATATCAATAGAAAATCTCAAATTAGTAAATGTAAATTACTAATTTTTATTTTCTAAATATATGAATTTAATTGCTCAAAATTAAAAACCTTAATTAAAAGATTCTCAGTTTATTTTGATCCGGGATTCTCCTTTAGTTATTAAGGAATATCTTTGAACAATAATAGATAAGAATTACTGCACATGTTCAAAGTATGTGGACATCTTTCCTTTGTAAATCCTTTTTCATATTTACAATCTTGGAACCGATTTTCCACACTTCCAAACGAGTTTAGAATTGGTTCATCTGATTTCCAAGAACTATGTGATTGATAAAAAACACTCAATCACCATTCATGGGTTTAACAGTTCTACCAAACACAAAGTTAGGTTCTACCTCCAAGTGGCTAATAGGATCGGTTACACTAGTTTCCATAAAATGGTTAACTAAGTACCAGGATCGGTCACCACTATTTATGGTACTTACTTGTGATCGGTTGCACAAGTTATAGGATCGGTTACACCAATTACTAAAACTTGTTAACCTACTACAAGGATCGATTACACATCTTGTGAATAGTCCCACCAAGTTCTAGGGTCGGTTACCCAATTACTAGAAATGGTCACACCAATTACAAATATCGATTATAATTCCTTAGTACTACGTGAAATTAGAGTATAATCATTCACAGCTTCGCAGTTATGTTCTCAATATAGCACAACTTGAAAGATACGTTAGGAATGAAACAGTTCAATTCAAAATATTACTAACCTCAAGAGAAAGTATGATGTCGTCGATGTAGCTCTTTACTTCTTCGCATTCTTCAAGTGTTCGAGTAATACTTGTAAGTCTAATATCCTAATAACTTTCTAGCTAACCTATACGAAGTTGACTCTAGTAAATAATCAAGAGACTCTTTAAATGCTTTTTGGTTCACTAAAATATGACAACTTAACTTGACGTACCAACGCTTGGTGGGTTCAACCGAGCAATGCTCTAACAATCTCCCCTTTTGTCAATTTTAGTGACAAAACTCTTACATCATATGGATAAACAAATTACAAGAATTCATTATACATACGCTTCATTCCAAGTTTCAACAGTACAATAACCTGCATATATTCAATCCATAAATGCCGTTGTTGACATTATAATAACAAAGCTAATACTCCCCCTAAATTTGAGATAGGTATATTTTCAATACTCACATCTTTGTTATTTTACTCTTGTAGTTCATATAACTACAAATCATCAAATGATATGTTTCTCCCCCTTAGTCAATGATTTACTCTTTCCTTAGATATAATGTTTTAGCACCATTTTCCTTTCCTTAGTGAATCACATCACTTGTTTACTCCATATATTTCTCCCCCTTTTTGTCACAAAATGACAAAGGTACGAGCAAATAAAGGACAAACCGAAAGGATCTTACAAATCTAAAAGACTTGCATAACCTATAAGAGTTAAGCACGAAGGTTTCACATACCATTTTAGATAACCAATATCAAAACCGAAACTACAAAGTAATTTTATTTTGATATGTTATCAAGGAAACAATTGCCCAAAGCAATTATCCCTAATAGTTTATCAAATTAAAAATTGACTACGCACCTTAGTTCTTTTGCTAGACCGATTGTACAAATACAATCGCTTGTTTGATAAGACCAAAACAAAGATCAGAATTAACTCTGTTTTTCTCATCAGGTTCTAACTATTCGAACAATAACTTAGACCTTTCACTTTAAACAAGACAAGTACTAGGTTAGTTAACTAGTATTTCTTGTTAAGGCATTCAATTAGACTTGAATAACCGAATCCTCCATTTTGATAAGTCTAACTAAGATCAAAATTAACTTAGTTTCTCTTATCCGAAATCGAACTGTACTAAACAATTGATCCCGAAAACTTTTTTGTTAAGCCATAAACAATTCATACAAACCAAATAAATCAACTTGCATAATTATTTATCTTAACCGGAAGCAATTGAAACAAACATAGACATTAAAGCACCGAAATTTCGTTAAGTTTAAACAATTGATACCAAACAACAAAGCAGGATAACAATAGTTTTTCTCAACCGGAAACAATTGAATCACACACCCATCCACACACAAACAATGGAGTAAACATCAATTGTACCGAAATTTTGTTAAGAAAAAGCAAAATATATGCAATAAAATCAGGCATTTCTTAAACAGGAAAACGATTAACTAACAAATTCGTTACCTCAAGTTCCGCATCCTCTTCACCTTTTCTTTGCATCTTTCCGGGGAGGAATATCACTATGTTGTCATCCTATTGCAAGACACAAGGACAACAACAAAAACCAACCTTTACCAGGGAAAGGTTGAAAATCGGTTTTAGCTAATGCGATGCAAAAGTTGAAAACCCGAAACACATATGCTTTTATATATGCTAAACCAAAAACGATTCAACATATTGTGACTTTTTCACACATGAGTTTCAATCGGAACCCCTTATGATCCTTTGATAAAGCCTACCAACATGGGATAGAACTCAATTACTCTAAATCAAAAAGTCACCCAAAGCATACGGGTTCACACAATATGAGATTGAATATTAAGGTTATGAAAACCAAAATCAAACATCCCATAAACACAATTTGCAATACACCCTAAATTTTCAACATAAAATCACGCATTTCTATTACCTAAATATTGTAGGGAATTGAATTATGAAACCAACGCAAAAATAATGAGGTCATTCCGAGTTCGGACGAAGAAGTTATAGGTAAAACAGTTTTACACTTCTTCGTATGAACCAATCACTAGGACCTGTTATCGTACCAGCTGGTTATGATACCAGGTCATGATACCATGTTATACCAACTAGGTTATGATACTAGGTTGTAACAACTAGGTTATGATACCAGGTTATACCAATCACCAGGACCGGTTACAACATGAATGCATACATGAAACTTTTTTAGACATAACTTTTGCATACAATGTACGAGTTCAGTGATTTTTGTCTCATTTTAACCATGTAAACAAGAGCTACACATATACTATAAGTAGATATCAACATCATAAAGTCCAAATTACCGTTTCTATCAAAAGTTCAAATATAGATAGAGAAGGTATGAGTATAGAAGATAAGAAATCTCCCTAAAGATGTTAATTAGTCATATAATAACCGAGAGATCATGTGCTCAGTTTCACGTGATTCCTCACCCTTCATAAGATTGAGCACAAAGGTGAGCATACACATTCCAACACAACTAGGTTGTGTTGAGTTGATCCTTGTATTGTTCGTCACGAGTGACTAAGACAGAATCATCATTCTTAACCTCTTGCTTGGTTTCTTTTATTTTGTTCCATCTCTTGTTTTTTTTCTTTGACTTGTGATGAAGAGTGTCACTATCACAACGCTCACTAGTATAAGAGATTTCAGACATGATGTCTTTCTTTAGTCTTTCAAGAAAACTTTTGTAATTATTGTCACCAACAATTGACAGTTGAGAGTCATTCTTGTGACTAACTTTTGGTCCCTTTTTGGATATGGAGGATTTTGGGACCCATTTAGAGGAGGGTTTCGCAGGAGCAGCTATGTCCTTCATACAATTACGATCATTTCCTTTTTGGATATTTTGCGAAACATTTTTTCTCCAGTTTGGGACATCAGATCTTGTCTTAGTATTTACAAAGTCGCCTCTCCTTTTATAATTGGGTCTTTTATGAGATGACCTTGTCGAGCGATAGGTAAAATTTGAACTATCATTATAATAATTCTTTTGCCTAAACTTAGGACAATAATGATCTGAGTTCTTTCGGGGTGCATCTTGCATCTTACGAACTTTGCATCCCCATTGCAAGTGTCCCTTATTACCACAATAATAACAATGCTTAACATACAAAAACTGAGTTCTAATATTACCTTTTTGTGGATCCTCTTGCATTGGATCTTGACGAGTTTTTTTCTTCTTCTTCTTCTTCTTCTTCTTCTTCTTCTCTTTGTTCAATATTGTTGGTTTCTTGACATTAGTAGAAGTTCTCTCTTTGATTGTTGCTGGTTGAACACAATTCTTAGGTTTGACAGGCTTTACTTCTTTACAAGAAATAATACCATTTTTGACATCAGTGGAAGCCTCTGGTTGAGAATAATTTGTAGCTTTAACAAATTTTATCTCATTGTTATCGTTGGAAGCACTTGATTCATTATATCCCAATCCACGTGTATCACCATGATATCTTCCTTCTTATAACAATGAGGATAAATTGTTTGTGTTATCATTGGACTTTTTCAAGTACAAATTTTCTTCTTCCAACGTCTTGATTTTATCAAGAGCACCGGTTAGATTAGCCTCAAAGAGTTTTTCTCGTGAGAGATATTCACCTTTTTTCTCTTCAAAACTCTTTTGTTGAGAATTAACCCTTGCTTCAGATTCATCAAGTTTCTTTTCCGACAAAAAGAGATCTCTTCGAAGATTTTCACATTCTAATTTCTTAGAATTTAGCTCGTTTGTACGATATTTAAGAAGAGAATCACTGGTGCGGTAACTAATATAATATCCTTGAAAAACCCTCTCCAGTTTCGTGTTCTCACGGCAAAGAGGAGTCATAACACCAAGAAAATACGAAATTCTCAATTTTTTATTTTTCAAAGGATCCAGTAGTTTAGAGTATTCAGAGATATCCTCTTCTAAGTCTCGTTCAAAATCTGAGTCATCATCATCGAAAATTTCATCCATCCTTTCTTGTAGACAGATTTTCTAGTTGTCATTGGTTTCCACATCATTAACAATATTAACTTGTCTAGTAGAATCTCTCGAGATGATTTCATGATGATCTTCACATATTGATTCGTAGATGCCATCATAAAGTGTTAATTCAAAACTCTTGATACCTTGCTTTACGTTAACTGAATCATTATCAGATTCTATAAAAACCATTTTTAGATTCCACTCTTATAGGTTGGATCGCACCAAACACAAATTGTTAGATCTTTTCGTGTTTTCCTGCTCTAATACCAATTGAAAAGACGAGGGTACCCAAATATACCTCAATCTAAAACTTTTCCACCTATAAGTCCTTTCTCCGAATGTGATTGTCTATGGACTGAGTCGAGACAATACAACGAATCGGTTCACACTTCGTGTGATCGTCTATGGATACGAGATCGAGATAATACGAAAACAAGATAACTTGCATGATTGACTATGGATACAAGATCGATACAATACAACAACAAAGTATGATTACTTGATAATAGGTTCGGACTTAACCAAACACTATAGGATTGCTATCAAGTAATTAGGAATTAACGTTTGTGTATTTTACTTCTAATTATAATAACAGTTATAATTACGGAAATAGAAAAGTAAAAGCCACAGTAAGATTTTTTTAACGAGGAAACCGAAAATGCAGAAAAACTCCGGGACCTTGTCCAGAATTGAATACTCTCAGAATTAAGCCGCTATAAAAAACCTAAACCAACTTCGTATAGTTGAGACCAAGCAGCTAAACCTATAGTTCACCTAGTTCCTTCAGTATCCCTGCGCCTCCAACTTGCAATAACTCATGCAATTAGAAAAATTCCTTTGGTTCGTATTCCAAACACTAAAGGAACAACAAATATGTTCGGTAACAACTCTTTTCAAACAACGTGATATGAGTTTGACAAAAGGCTCTTCCGTTTAACCAATAAACTCCTTTGTCGAGTTCTTAGATCAATCTATTTAACAACTATCAAAGTAATTGTTTAGACTATGCAATCAATACTATGAATCACAAAGAAATGTATTGATGCCGATCTACGCAACTAATCAATTCAATATATCAAAAGATAAATCGATTATAATTGGATCCCCAACCGATCAAGTTTTGTGCACACCAAAGATTATGAACTCAAATAGGAAATCTTCTTAGTCTTCAAATCTTCTTAGATCTTCAATAAACACCTGCAAACAAACAACTTGAATCTCTTGTGATCAATCACACACAGAATGGAGTATGTTAACGATGAATTATCACAAGACGTCTTTAGATATACAAACAGTCTAAAGATCCACGTCGATACTTCGATCTAGTTTGAGTGAATCTTATATCAGAAGAGAAGATTCTCAATCATAAACAAACTAGGTTCAGTCAAATTTTAATAACCATTAGTAAATCAAATCAATCGAAAACTAATAATAAACTGCAATTATCTAGTTTCCCGCCAACAGTACTCGTAGAGCTTCTCAATCCCAAAGAAGTCTTTAAAACGAGCCGTCGTAAGAGATTTCGCCTAATTAGGGTACTTTCATCTCTGAATAGACGGCTCCACCAGTAACAACACAACTAGGAAGTTTTGCTGGCTATGAGGATCAGTTTGCTCGAAATGCAAACTTCAATACTTATAGACCAAGGAAGTTTGGACACCAAGGAATTTCCAAAACCGAATACTCTCAAAGATATGCAATAAATACAAAATCGGTTTTCATAATTCCTGGAAATGCTCTGTCCAAATATTGACCGAAATCTCAGTAGAAAATCTCCAATTAGTAAATGTACATTACCAATTTTTATTTTCTAAATATATGAATTTAATTGCTGGAAATTAAAAACCTTAATTAAAAGATTCTCAATTTATTTTGATCCGGGATTCTCCTTTAGTTATTAAGGAATATCTTTAAACAATAATAGATAAGAATTACTGCACATGTTCAACGTATGTAGACATCTTTACTTTGTAAATCCTCTTTCATATTTACAATCTTGGAACCGATTTTCCACACTTCCAAACGAGTTTAGAATTGGTTCATCTGATTTCCAAGAACTATGTGATTGATAAAAAACATTAAATCATCATTCATGGGTTTAACGGTTCTACCAAACACAAATTTAGGTTCTACCTCCAAGTGGCTACTAGGATCGGTTACACTAGTTTCCATAAAATGGTTAACTTATTACCAGGATCGGTTACCACTATTTATGGTACTTACTTGTGATCGGTTGCACAAGTTATAGGATCGGTTACACCAATTACTAAAACTTGTTAACCTACTACAAGGATCGATTACACATATTGTGATTAGTCCCACCAAGTTCTAGGGTTGGTTACCCAATTATTAGGAATGGTCACATCAATTACAAATATCAATCATACCATCTCAGGTGATTACTTAAGATTGGTTTCACTAATAAAAGTCATACCGCTACATAAGTCATGCATTGTGAATAGTTTTACCATGATACATAAACAATTTATGAGCGGTCATACTAAACAAACATATTGGTAATCCAAATATTTGCAATGAATAACAATACCAATAAGCCTATCGATTTCCCATTCGATTCACATAACAAGTTTATGAATTTTACTTCCTTAACGAATGTAAAACATTGTTTCCTAGGACGAAATCATCACCCATACCCATACATAATCACAATAACATTCATTCGATTATGTCGATGTCTTATATACGAAGTTCAAAAGATAGGCGTTATACTTCGTATTATAATTCCTTAATACTACGTCTAACTAGAGTATACTCATTCACAGCGTCGTAGTTATGTTTTCAATATAGCATGACTTGAAAGATACTTTAGGAATGAAACAGTTCAAGTAAAAATATTACTAACCTCAGGAGGAAGGATGATGTTGTCGATGTATCTCTTTACTTCTTTGCATTCTTCAAGTCTTCGAGTAATACTTGTAAGTCTCATATCCTAATAACTTTCTATCTAACCTGTGCGAAATTGACTCTAGTAAATAATCAAGCGACTCTTTAAATGAGTTTTGGTTCACTAAAATATGACAACCAAACTTGACATACCAATACTTAGTGGGTTCAACCGAGCAATGCTCTAACAGGGTCGGCTGAGGAAGGATACAAATACACCAATAGAAAAACTCATTGACTCAAAGATTACACCTATTCAGAGTCAAGCAAGTCAAGGAAAGGGTCGTCCGAGGAAGGTAGTAAAACCAATATTGGAAGAGTATCGTGTAGAAATCCCTCAAATTATTCGAGAGTTCGTTATTGGTATCGATGACGTCCCAAAGGATGAAAATTGTAGGTTTCACATTGCCTCCCAACCATTGGGACACCTAGGTGGAGCGGCTGAGGAGGGCAAAGAAGCGACTTTTAAAGAATTGCTTACTGGTGTTAAAGGCCTAGAGGGAAATGCACCGATCAAATGGGAGCATTGGATGAGAATGCTGGAGTGTGTCCATTTATTGGCGGATATGTGATCATGCGTAGTACATTTTTTTAGTAACGGATGTTGTGTAGCATTTGTATCGAAACATGTGGTTTGTGTGGAGTTGCTCAAGTATAGAAGAATCGTTATGGATTTGGTGGATAAAAATCTTTTTATTGGTCCACAACTGAACAAAGAATGTCCATTACCTCCTTTTTGTAGGTATATTTTTTGAGAAAAGTTCGTAAACAACAAGAGAAAGGAATGGGTGAAACTTTATGAGAACAACATGCACCTTTGGAATGCTTTAGATGAGTCTAACAAAGGTCCCATAGATTTGAGTCAAGGAGGTTTAATAGATTTGAATGTCCCTCCAATAAATTTGAGCAATTGGTGATTGCGCTTAGAAAATAAGGAATCTTTTTGTAATCGGCATTGTTTGACTCTGAAATGGATTTGGTATTTTTTTTTGTGTTTACTCCTTCCAATTTATATAAGACGGCATTGTTTTGTATTTTCTAACCAGCCGACTTAAGTGTTTTAGTGTACCGTCGGCACTCTAATTATCATACGACCTTGCCAACCATACAATATGACACCATTAGTTTAAATTTTCCCCAGGGTCAGCAGGTTATAATTTTGTCAGGTTACCGACTGGATATGCCTGACAACACTGGAAAAAAAAGCCTAGGACGGTCGGCATGGTCGTGGTCCTCCTACAATGCCGACTAACAATTAGTCGGCAGTGTTGAAGGTAGTACTTGAAGAAAGTACTGTTGAACTAGAAGACAGCGTGAAGGATCTTGCAAATTGTATTCATGAGGAGAATACTCAATGGGGAAATGTGGTTCATTCTGTTTATGTGTGAATGTGTTGTAGAATCCCTGTATCTTCATTTTATGTATGAGATAGTTAATGTCATTCATGTCTATGGTTGTCCAGTGGAAGATGTACTGACAGGGTTATCCTCTTCACAGTGCGGGTGAATCCACGGATTTCAAAGTCCAACGGCAACCAAACTACTAAAAGTGCGGATTTAAAAATTCCATCCATGTCCGGCTCATAGATCTTGCAGATTGGATTTCACCCTCAATTTTACAGACGGATACGATGAAATCCGCGGTTCCGGACTTTTTGCTCACTCCTAATTGGACTGGTTCGAGTTCGAATCCGGTGGGTCAGAAATTTTTAGGTTAGTTCTAAGCATATATTGGTCTGGTTCGAGTTCGAATCCGGCTGGTCAGAAATTTTTAGGCTTAGTCCTAAGCATCAGACCTTGGCTCAGTTTTGGTAGAGCTGAAAACCGTGTAGTAATTGTGGATTGGTTATGATAAACAAGCAGTAACCATGTTTGTAAATGTTTGCAATCTCATCGTGAGATCACCGCTTCATTTATGTTCAACTTCAGCACCAGTTTCGGTGAACTTAAATTCTGTAAGTGTCATGTTACGAGTCGGGTCTCTTCATAAGTTTTAGCGTGTCTCATACAATAATAATGTAAAACATTTTCCAAATGAGCTGCTAATATTTATACCGTGAAAGCTAACTAGTCAGTACTTAGTGATATGATTGTGGAGTTTTATGTGTAAGCTTAATAAAGTGCAAGCTAACCTAAAGGAGGATATAAAAGATGAACACGGTGTATTGAGACGCTGGAGTGAACTGTACAGAATAAATCCTAAACTGTGATATTAGATATGGTGAAGACAATACAATTTCCCGTAAATTAGTTTCAAAACTTTTAAGTATGTCTTTATAGTTATAGTGCTAAAGTCTGATGGTTTTTAGGAAGAGTAGCTTTTTTTAAAAAAAATTTGTAGAACAAATTGGGAGGTTTTAAAGAAATTCTTGAATAAGATGAAGTTATGGCTAACTAATCATTAGATTCATCACGATTCTTCAACATCTCAAGATACTTGAGGCGCCTCTGCAACTAAAGAGCAAAAAACATGATTTTTCTTTCTTGGTCATCTTGTAGTAAGTTTGAGGACCACCGACCCGCCATTTCACTATTGCATTGAGCCATTGAGTAATAATCATTGAGTCGTGGGTGGATAATACTGACTAGTCTACTATAGGCATGCATAATCGTCAGTGAATAACGTCACAGATATTAACTTTACATTTTTTTTTTAAATTTCATGCTACTCGTTCAGTCGTTCTCTCAATGAACATTTTCCTCCTGGTCGAGATGCCCAGTTCACCCATGCGTCTAGCTTCTGTCTTCATTTATGTATCCCTTCCTATGGCGTTGAAAAAAAGCAATAAAGTCTACTCTTAAAGATCTATTTCCAAGAAACGCTACATCATCCTAACTCCAGAAGTACACCTTAATCTATGCTCCCATATTTATCCAACTATATAAACTACCCTAAGTCAGAGTTCTGTTTACTTCTCTCTAGACACCAAACTGCTCTAAGCTTATATTTTCTCTAAGAATTTAAGGTCGTATACAGAAATGGAGACTGATCATGCATCAGTTCAAACTCCAATATTACCTGAATCAACAGGTGGTTTAGAGCTTCTCTTACGCGCAAAAGACCGACTAAGATCTGATCTAGTAACTACAAGACCTTGGAAAGAAATGATATCACAAGAAGGTTTCAACATTCCATCAACTTTCAACGATTCGATTTCACGAATCAAGATCAATCTAGCTTACTTCCGTATGAACTATACCATCCTAGTCTTACTAAGTCTTTTTTTAAGTTTACTCTGGCATCCAGTTTCATTGCTACTCTTTGTTTTGACGATGTTTTTATGGTTGTTCTTCTATTTCTTGCGCGACGAACCATTAGTTATTCTTCACCGGAATATTGATGATCGTGTGGTTTTAGTTGTGCTGTCTGTTTTTACTATCTTAGTTTTGTTGTTAACTCATGTTACACTTAACATTCTTATTTCGGTTTCTCTTTGTGTTGTTCTTGTTTTGGTTCATGCTGGTTTAAGGAAGAATGAAGATTTGTTTGTTCTTAACGACAACAACGAAGAAGAAGACTTAGAGCAACTTCCTTTGGCTCCAGCTTCTTCACTTTCGTCATAATCCAGTTCCGAAATGTACGAGATTCGAATTCCAGTCATTCATATAAACCTCGAAGGACTCTTTTTTTTTTTTTTGATCGGTAATGGATTTGGTGCTGGCGAGAAACCTTCGAGGACTTTACCACTATACACCGATGCTATGTAAAACCAAGTACAGTAATGTTAAGGTTTTCATAGTTTTCTTCTTAATGGGAAAGCTTGAATGTTATCGGAGTTCTTGTTAACCGGAATTAAAGCTTGTTGTTGTTGTAATTCTTTATTACTTTGCTTAATATAATGGAAAGCTAAATTTCTTTTTGACTCAACCGATGGAGGTTTTAATAAATCTCGAGAAATGGTAAAATTTGTCAACTCTAGTATTTGATCGAGAGAGATTGGTGTGCATCTCAAGAATCAAAGGCAATTGAAAAATTAATTACATGTGGTTCCAATTATGGTTCCCAAGAATCTGGACATTTCTCAAGAACTGATCTGGTGTTCATTTCAATAGAAGTGGAGGGCCTTGGCACAGCTATTGATATAGACCCTGCATTGCAGTAGAAAGCCCCTCCTGATCATCTGATTTCCCTGGACGCCCAATTGGCTTTAGGATGGTTATTTGGGTCCACATGAGGTTAACGCTTTCTTTGAAAGGGAGATCAATTTTGTGGGCAGCGGCACTCCCTAACAAATGTTTAGGTAGTGAATTTAATAGTATATTTTTTATTTTGATCGTTTGATTTGATGATGACAAAGCCAAGAACAAATTCAAGCCCAAATGAATATATGCATGTAAGAATTAACAACATCAAAACATTCTCGACAGAATATCCAAAACCTTCGAAGATGATATTTCCAACTCATCTTCATATAAAATCTTCTTAGGTTATGCGCTCGAACATTTTACATTGTCTCGCAAGAGGAATTGCATTGACTTTTCCATAGGTTTTACCTATATCCTATCCCTATTTTTC
Organism: Papaver somniferum; assembly: GCF_003573695.1. NCBI lineage: Eukaryota > Viridiplantae > Streptophyta > Magnoliopsida > Ranunculales > Papaveraceae > Papaver > Papaver somniferum. The sequence continues at coordinate 8,353,258 of NC_039364.1, read as the reverse complement.
CTAAATCTCATCCCAACCACACAAACTAGATTTTATGCAGGGACGAAGCTAGGATTTATTGTTTGGGGGAAAATATATATGGGTATAGCAGTTTCGCCGTAAAAGCAGGTGGCCGAAGGCCGCAATTTTATTTTAGGCTTTGGTATTTTCCTTCATATGATGTCACAAAAATATCCAATAAGTTGTAGGATGTTTAAATTGATGGTTGGATTTAATATTTTGATATTTTTCACTTCTTTCCCACGTAATTTTGATATTTAAGCCAAATTTTATATGATAAGTACCTAATACCAGTAGTTTTTAAAGTGTATAGTAGAGGATTCAAGGCTCTCTATGTAATATATAAAGATAAGGGGGCAAATTTATAAACACTTAAAATTTTCAAGCCTAAAATGGTAATTATGTAAAGTCTAAATATGTAATTAGGAAATCCTAGGGGGACTGTTGTCTCCGTGCCTGATTTTGTGTAATTCTTTTTAAATTGGGTGAAGGAAACTCTTTCTGAATAGGTCAGGGACGGAGCTAGGTGCATCCTAGGGGTGGCCCTCGTCCCCCTGTTTTTTGTTAATTCATTAGACATCCCTTGATGTTTTTGTTATTTGGAGAAAAAAACTTTCAATAAGCCCCCCAAAAATATATGTTTTATACATTAGTCTCCCCTATGAAAAATTTCTGGCTCCGCCCTTGAAAGAGGTAAAACCTTCCTATATTTCAACCGGATTTTGAGAGCATTTGGTATATATGTCATCGCGCCGGATGTACTTTGTGCACTCCATCGAGGCATTTCAATCCTTCGGGATTGTAATTAAGCGCCAAACGTGATGCTTTTCATGTCTGATAAAACTAAGAGCTTTGCGGGAGAGCTAAATAAGCAAGCAGTTTCTTTGCTGTTGGATCTTGTTCCCCACCGTTAGATCACATGCATTTTATTTTATAATCGAAAAGTACAGCAGGTAAAGTCTGAGTATTAAAAATAGATCCCTATTCTTCATTTTATTTCATCAAGTGTCCTTATTTTCATCTCAATTCTTGCAATCGTGGAAATTTTATCACCGTCATCAGGACCAAATCTAAAAACTTCACAACGAGTTCAAGATGAAATTCATCAAATGCTTCATTAGCATTAAGAAAATCGGAGTTTTATTTCGTCAGCTAAACAAGATTCATTAAAACTTGAACCCTTTTAGCTCTTGATTCTTACTACACTTTCATTACCAGCAACAACAATTCGCAATTTGAAATCATTTTATCTCCTGATTCATTAAATCGAACTTTCATCGTTATCTACGTCTTTTTTAATTTCTCAAGATTACCCAGTAACCCACAAAGAGAAAAAGAAGATAAAGAACATTAAGTATATCAGAGAAGACGAAGAAACAACCCAAATCCCACTAACTGAGCTATACAAAATCAGATGTTCCCCAATTTTCGCCCTAATTATCTTTTTTTTTTTTCCTGTTAGCAAGACTCCATAAGACTTGACTATTAAACCTCAAGTCCTAGGACCCTGACCAAGTATTCTGTCAAAGTCAGTAGCCTACAATAATGGCGTGTAATCTCTTTTGGTTGTTAAGCACATTGTAACAGATTGAGATTTACATTGCATATAAATATATCTGCTATCTACACGATCAAAGTGTGGAAGCATTCACCAGAAAACCCTTTTATAACTTGGTATCAGGAGGGTTTGATCCCTTCGCTTTTCCGTTGTTACAATCAAACCAAAACAAGAAACACACAAACACCATCAATGGCATACACCACTAATACCCTCAGACGGGTGCATATTCATCATTTAGTAACATTAAAACATACATAAACCAATCATATTTTGTGGAAAGCACAATTCACACCCATCCTAAAGGGGTATGACCTCAATGGGTTTGTGGATGGAACCAAACCAGTACCTGCAAAAACATTACAAAACAGTGATGCTGTTAATCCTGAGTTCACAGCTTATGAACATCGGGACTCTTTAATTGTTGGATGGTTGAATTCAACATTAACTCCAGAAGTTCTCAGCAATGTCGCCCATCTCACATCTGCAAAAGAGGTTTGGGACAAACTCGAATCGGAGTATGTACCTAAGACGTTTCATCATCAGATGAATCTAAAGAAACAACTTCACAGCATGTCCAAAGGTAACAAAACACTCAAAACCTATTTGAATGATGCTAAATCCTTATTTGCTCAGTTAGCAGAGTCTGGCTGCGCTGTTACAACAAATGAAAAAAAACAAGCCATTAGTAATGGCCTCAATCAGAGTTATGATACCATTGTCACAGCGTTAAGCAATGTTGATGACATGGATATCGACACCTTCTACTCTCATCTAGTTACCTTTGATATGCGTCAAGAGCAGCAGTTATCATTATTGCAGACCCCAGTTACAAATATGGCTGCAACCCACGCAGGGTCATCCAGCAGAGGAGATCCAAGGAGATTTAACAATCAGGGATATCAGTATAACAACAACTCATCAAGCAATCGATCGCAGCAGTATCAACGCAATCAACAGATTGTAGAGAAGTGCCAAATTTGTAAGAAGAAAGGACATCTGGGAGACAGATGTTGGTTCCGTTAGGAGAAATCCAGTAACAGCTCCAATCGTTCTCCTGCTGCCTATGATTCCTTCCCTGGTGGTCATATAAACAATCAATGGGTGACCGACACAGGAGCAACTCACCATGTTACAGCTGACATGCGCAACTTGTCCATTCCCCATGAATACCATGGTACTAAACAAGTTCATGTGGGAAATGGTAATGCACTTGATATTTCCAACGTTGGTAAGGGTTCCTTTACACTAAACTCACGTATTTTTATGTTGAACAATATCTATCATGTTCCTCAGATTAAAACTAATCTCCTATCAGTTTCACAATTTTGTAAAGACAACAATGTCTTTTTTGAGTTTCACTCTGGCTGTTTTGTTGTAAAGGACAAGCGCACGGGGAGTCTGCTGCTAAAAGGGATCAATAAAAATGGGATGTATGTGTTTGATGGAGTCAGTTTTCCAAAGTGTTCAATAAAACCAACCGCAATGGTTTCCTCAACTCTTCCAATATGGCATCAGCGTTTAGGTCATCCTATGCTTAGCACTGTGTCGAAAATTTGTCGTCAGTTTTCTCTTCCAGTTAGCAATAAAATTTTTGAGTTCTGTCACTCTTGCCATGTGAGTAAAATCAAGAAGTTATCTTTCTCACTTAGTAACACTGCTTATAATAAACCATTGAGCTTAGTTGTCTCAGATATTTGGGTCTCTCCTTCATTGTCAAGAACTGGCTTTCGCTATTATATCTTGTTTATGGATGTATTTTCACATTACACATGGATTTTTCCGCTAGTACATCGTTCTGATGCTTTGCAAACATTTATTCTATTTAGGGAGCAGGTTGAAAATCTTACAGACAATAAAATAAAAATCTTTCAGTCAGATAATGCCTTAGAATACAAAAAGTTCACCTCTTATCTAAATGACTCAGGCATCCAGCATCGCTTTTCATGTCCTCACACGTCTCCTCAAAATGGACTGGCTGAGCGTCGAATCAGACATGTCACAGAGTCTGGTTTGGCTCTAGTTTTTCATGCACCTATGCCTAAATCATTCTGGGCAGATGCCTTTCTTACTGCATGCTATCTCATTAACAGACTGCCAAAATCACGGTCAGAATCAAAAACTCCACTTGAACTTTTATTCAACAGGAAACCTAATCATTCCTTTCTCAAGGTCTTTGGCTGCTTGGCATATCCTTGCTTAAGGAAATACAACAGTGACAAACTAGAACCTAGGTCACTTCCTTGTGTCTTTATCGGTTACAGTACTGCTCATTAGGGTTACATGTGCTTACACAGAGAAACAAACAGGTTATATATTTCTAGGCATGTTAGGTTTGAGGAAAACACATTCCCATTTGTATCCCTCAAGCAGCAGTCACCGATGCCAAATCCAGGTATAGTGCATTCTAGCACAGGTATTTTCTTTAAGCATCCTTTTCGCAATAGTAGTGTGTCTGTCCAACAGGGTGCCAATCATCAACAAATGCCTGCTCAGCAAATTCCAGAAGTTGCACCAATTCAGGGTACATCCTCTGTCTCTGCTGATACACCTAACATGGAGCTGGATTTATCATCGACTGCTGCATCTCATTCCAATCCATCCTCTCCTAATGAATCCACATTGCCAATTACAACTGCTCTTGCTTCTAAGGAGGACCACAGTGGAGGCCATGTGCATCCAATGATGACACGTGCGAAATCTGGCATCCACAAGCCAATTCAGAAGCTCTGTCTCATTTCCTCAGAACATACCTTGCTTGATGCAGCCTTCATGGAAACTACCTGCTTTTCAGCTGCACATAAAGATCCAGATTGGAGAGAGGCAATGGATGTTCAGATTAATGCACTGATTCGGAATGGGACTTATTCTCTTGTCAAATATGAGCAAGGTATGAATGTTGTGGGATCGAAATGGGTTTACAGAATCAAACAGAACCCAGATGGTTCGATCAACAAAAGGAAAGCCCGTCTGGTGGCCAAAGGTTACAACCAACAACAGGGCATCGATTATAGTGAAACTTTTTCTTCAGTGGTTAAACCATGCACCATCCGTCTTGTGCTATCTATTGCGGTTATGCATCACTGGACAATCAAGCAGTTGGATGTAGAAAATGCGTTTTTGCATGGCACATTGGAGGAGGATGTATACATGCAGCAGCCTCAAGGGTATGTAGATGCAAACTATCCCACACATGTCTGCAAGTTGCACAAATCTCTTTATGGCCTCAAACAGGCGCCTAGGGCCTGGTTTTCGAAGCTCAGCACCTATCTAATTCATTTGGCTTCAAGGGGTCTATTGCAGACAGCTCACTTTTTATTCGCCAATCAACACAGTCAACTCTATATGTTCTGGTTTATGTAGATGACATAATAGTTACAGGATCTCATGCAGATGAAATATCTGCATTAATTGCTGATCTCAGTGCAGTCTTTGCACTGAAAGACTTGGGTGATTTATCATTTATGGGAGTAGAAGTGCTCAGGCGTGGAGATGAGCTGATTCTCACCCAACGTAAGTATGTCATGGATCTTCTACGGAAGACAAAGATGGATGGGGTTAAACCAGTAAACACACCATTGGCTGCAAATGTTAAAATTCAGAAGCAAGGTACCAGTAGGTTTCATGACTCGAGTTTATATCGCAGCGTTGTGGGTGCGCTGCAGTATTTGCATTTGACAAGACCGGACATCTCAGTTGCGGTGAACAAGGTCTGTCAGTATATGCATGACCCTTATGAAGAGCACTGGGAACTGGTGAAACGAATCATTCGGTATCTCAAAAACACAGTTGATTATGGACTGCATCTCCGACCATCAAGTGATATTTCCTTACAAGCCTATTCTGATGCGGATTGGGCTGGATGTCTTGATGACAGACGCTCTACCAGTGGCTACTGTGTCTACTTTGGGGGCAACCTGTTTTCCTGGAGTGCAAGAAAGCAGAAGACGGTCTCCAAGTCCAGCACGGAAGCAGAATATCGTGGCATTGTTATTGCCACTTCGGAGATAATCTGGATCCAATCGTTACTACAAGAACTTGGTGTTCAAACCTCGCCACCTATACTTTGGTGTTACAATTTGGGAGTAACGTATTTAACCTCTAATCCCTTGTTTCATGCTCGTACCAAGCACATAGAGATAGACTACCACTTTGTTCGTGAGCGTGTAGCATCAAAGCAACTTCAAGTCAGGTTCATCAGTTCAAGAGATCAGATAGCAGACATCTTCACTAAAGGGTTATTAGCGCCAAGGTTTCATATACTAAGAAGCAAGTTGCAACTTCGCGAGCTACAGTACAACTTGAGGGGGAGTGTTAGCAAGACTCCATAAGACTTTTCTATTAAGCCTCAAGTCCTAAGACCCTGACCAAGTATTCTGTCAAAGTCAGTAGCCTACAATAATGGCGTGTAATCTCTTTTGGTTGTTAAGCACATTGTAACAGATTGAGATTTACATTGCATATAAATATATCTGCTATCTACACGATCAAAGTGTGGAAGCATTCACCAGAAAACCCTTTTCTAACTTTTCCCCTTGGCATAATAACAAAATGTTTCCCTGATTGATCCCTTAATCGATTTCCCACCTATATTTTCCTCAATCGGAACCGGCAATCCATAGTCTGATACTCATCTTTTCATCGTCTTTAATTTAATGATTCAATTGCTTGAAAATCTAGGTGTGATTGGAGAGCTTTAATCATTATCATCTTTGATCGCATTAAATCTATCTGATATTTTTGGTATTGGCTTTTCTCATAAATTTTTCTTTTAGTTTCTAGAAATATCTCTCTCAGAAATTGTGTTAATGAAGGAATGGTTTTTGTTCACTGTAGAAAGTAGATATTGATTTTTGGATGGTATTTTAATTTTTTTCATAACACAAGGACCTGTTTCTAATACCAAATATTTGGCAGCTGTTAGTTTTCTGAAAGGGATAAAAAAAATGTGATCTAACGATAGGGAACACGATCCTACGGCAGAGAAACTGCTTGCTTATTTAGCTCTCCCGCAAAGCTGCGCGGGACAGCATTGCTCTAAAACTAATAGGGTGTTGTAATATCCGTACTTGGTACAGGCAGTAGGCTATGGGAATTTCTCCCTTGCTGTTGAGACTATTAATCCCACATTGTCTGGACATCTAAGATTCTGCGGTTTATAATTCTACGGGCATCTTCACTTATTGCAAATTGGTTTGAGTTGGATGCACGTATTCTAACATGGTATAAGAGCAGACTATTTGCGACGAGTCATTGACCGCGTCTTTACTCCGCATCACCCAATTTATTGTCCACTTGTTAGACCCAACGAGGCTACTCGTGAGGGGGCGTGTTGAGACTATTAGTCCCATATTGTCTGGACATCTAAGATCATGCGGTTTATAATCCTACGGTCCTCTCCACTCATTGCCAATTGGTTTTGAGTTGGATGCCCGTATTCTAACACTTGCAAAACTTTGAAAAACATTATTAGCGGACTCCAAAATTATTCTTACTGCGACTTTTGACATATACAAAAGCGATCATCAGGAACCAGCCTTTTTGCCGATTAACATCTGAAGATGAAGATTGGAAGTTTATTCAGTAACCAACACCATTGTTGGTTAAGAACTGAATGTGTGTGAGATGGGTGCAAGGAATTTATCAGTAACCAACACCATTGTTGATTAAGAACTGAAAATTTGAGAGATGGGTGCGAGGGATTTATCAGTAACCAACACCATTGTTGGTTAAGAACTGAAGATTTGAGATATGGGTGCAAGGGGATTTTGATTGATGGCTGGAGATTTTGTTTAGGTTAAGATGAAGGCTTTGATTGATGCAAATTAATTAAGGATGTCACTGATTACATAGATGGGGACCAGCAGTACCTCTAAGATGAGGTGAGATTGTAAAGGGAAATGGGGACAAACTTCTTCAATCCAGGAAGGAGACACAGGAAAGGAGAGAGCTTCAAGCTACCATGGAAACCTGATCTTCCTCAGCAACCCGGAGATACCAACTACATGAAAGCAAACCAGAAGGAACTAAAGGCCTGCTCGGATCTAGTCCAAGACTAGATCCGAGCAGGAAAAGCACAGGCGAATTTTTTTTTTCTGCAGTGAAGGTGTTTCTAGAGAGGAGAGAAGAGAGAGAAAACCAAACAGCTGTCAAGGTCACTACAGGGGTTAATGAGTTTCTCCAAAATGGCAAAATCTATATAATTGAAATGTTGTTTTTGCTTGGTATTTGTGAACTTCATAAAATTTGGCAATTCTTGTAAATTTTTCCCGTGTTTTTTTTTTGTTCTTGTGATGATTCAAACATTATAGGTGTAATTTGTGTTATACGATTTTAAGCCTGACAGGACAGATGAGAAGGAGAGAATACAAGCATCCGGAGGAACCGTTATGAATTGGAATGGTTCTCGTGTTCTTGGTGTACTAGCTACTTCAAGATCTATAGGTACTAGAGCAATACAACGTCATCTCTTTCTTTCATAGAAAAAATGTCATAGTAAAGTTTCATTCAGAAATGTTTTTGATATTATTCAGTGGGCAGAGTACAAAATAGAGAAAGAAAGAACATGCAATCAAAAAACAATAAAATTATCAATAAGACCGACCAAGTCCCGAATAAAACCCCGGCTCAATTAGCTACCAAATTATCGAAGTGTAAACTAGCAGAGATGTTTCCTATGCTTATGCTGCTGCTAATACGAATTTTGATTTTTCCTTTTGCTCAGGTGATCGCTACCTCAAACCATACGTAACATCTGTCCCGGAGGTCACGGTAACTTCACGAACTGAAAGCGATGAGTTTGTGATATGTGCAAGTGATGGTTTATGGGATATCATGTCAAACAAGATGGCTTGTAATATAGCAAGGAGATGTCTCGAAGGTAAAGTATCAAGGGGATCCTCATCACCTTCAAATCATACTAGTAATGCGGCACTGGCTGCGGCATTTCTGACGGAAGTTTCTATGGCCAAAGGAAGTAAAGATAACATCAGTGTTGTGATAGTTGAGTTGAAGAAACTGAATTAGCCTAGTACTAATAATTCTTTTCCAAGTTGACCTCATTTAGTTTTAAGATTACATGCGGGATACTTGGTGTGTTTACATGCCAAGAGGTCTGTGAATTAGGATCCTACTAATTAATTACATTGTGAGGGTAATTTTTTATCTTATTCGTATAGTAGTAGGTATATCAGTGAGTTTATTGAAATAAAGAAAGCATTAATCTTCTTCTCCATGTTCTTCTTAAGCTAGTAGTGTATCAAGAACAAACAGTCGTTCTTCGCACACCGATTTCATTTTCACAGATGAAACCCCAAGTAAGACATGTGCATACTAAGCAGGTAAATGCAAAACATACTGCATGGAACAGACCAACCATGTGCATTTTTTGGGTACAACGAAAAATTCTTCCGACATCACTCATGCCGGCTTGTCTGCCGACATAGATGATCAGACCACACATTTTGTTTGCTAAGTAATGATGTAGTTATCTAGTGGAATGAATAAAACTGCCTGATGAACTCAAGATTAGTTCAGAAACTGCTTGCTGTCAGCTGTCTAGCTTCATCGAATTCATCTGTTCTGACGAGATTCAGTTAGTTCGTTTCTGGCAAAATCGTTGTCGTGTCTCTACCACATTCAGTCTTTGAAAGTCAACTCTCCGATCGGTCAACTAATACACATATCGAAATTCTTGAAAGATTATCCATTCAAGTGCGATACCTCATCTTGATCTTTCGAATAAGGAAGAGTCAAGCCGCGCGTGTATTAAACCGAATTTCAATTCTTATCCTACAAAACACCTGCGCCGACATAACACTAGTAAATATAACTTAGCTGCACGCACAAGAAAAAACAAAGACCACGGCCGCTAATGGTGCCAGTTCACTTGGAAAGATATCATGTAATAAGCATGCGACATGCAGTGTAGGGATAAAATATCGTACACTAGGTTATTAAGCGAAATGGTCTTCTCATTATCATGCGAACGCACACAACATATCCCAGATGACGTCACCAAGTCACGAGTAAAGTGTGAAGAACCATGCGGTGTTAGAGAGCATGTGCGAGAAGAGTTAATGTAAGAGTGCGTCAATGACGCGCGTCAGATCCGAAAGTATGGGTTTTATTAGATGTCTTCCACTATGTAAACTCCTATATATAGGACCAACCACCATTGTATTGAGAGAGAGATCTTTTTGAGAGCTTAGAAAAAATATTTAGGAGAGAGAGATTATTTGCTTCCCAAGTTAGGGTTTTTTCATAACTTTGTACCTTGCTTGAAGATTCTAGTTAACGTTCTTATGATTCTTATGATGATTACTTAGATTATTCTATTGATTTTACTAAGGGTGTGGTTGTAGGATTTCCTGCAACTACATTTTGGCGCTAGAAATCAGCTCGGAATGATGTATCATGTTGGTGAATCTTGTTAGAGCATTGCTCGGTCGAAGTCGCATGCGTTTCTATCTCAAGCATGTTTGTCAATGTTAGTGATCAGAACTATAACTCTTGATTTCTAGTCTACTATAGCTAAGGTCTCGGACTAGGATAGAATCATAGTTGAGCTCAAGAACTCCATGGCAATCATCATACAAGACGAAGGACTACTCATGGAACTGGTGGATCTTCATCGACTAAAAGGTATGTGGAGACTTGAACTTATCTATCACTCAAAAGTCTATTTATCTCCTATCTTGAGACAAAAGTCGTTTTGCTATATAGACTTAGATTATACACATTTGGTATTTCGAGCCGAGTTTACCTCGCCTATCTATTTCTCGAAATATGTATTGGTAAAGCTTTCGCTTTAGCCAAGTTCATCTTTACCTAGTGACGAAAGTCATGTTATGTTTCAATCACTTTAAAAATTGCTCTGACGAAAAATGGTGTGTAAATAACAACTATATATATAACGTCCTCTGAGAATGTTTCAATGATTGAAATAAGATTTTAGACTATATAACCATTTGGAGGATATAAGCATTGTTGTGTAAACACATATATGTATAAGTTCTTATTGCTTGAACCGAAGTTTGCGAACTTTGTTGATCAAGTGAACCGGAGAAGTGCGTGAGCTAAGTCCGCGAACTCATTCCGCGAACTGGCGAAGTTTTCAAACCCGAGAATTTCTGCTGGAGTTTGTAAACTCCATCCGGGAACTTAAGTCCGCGAACCCAGTCCGCGAACTTGAGTAGGTTATGTCTAAAAACGATGTTTAGTGAACTTATCTTTATAAACTAAGGAATGCAATTGCAAACCGTGGCTATAGAGTTCATGAACCGATTCAAGTGAATCAAATTGTTTTTGCTTCAATTGTGTCTTGTGTAGTACATGAGATTTCCTTGTAATTGAACAACTCTATAACTAGTTCATTTGAGTCATTTGAACTAGTTATGGTGAAGAAGAATATGGTTGATATGAAAGTGATCTTATGGCTAACCATTTGGTTAACTATTGTTGAACCAACTAATGTACAAATTTGGGTGCGGTTACACAAAGCCCAGGAACGTGCATTTCATTTGTTATACAAGCTATGTTTTCCATCTAACGGTTGATAAATATTAGCTTGAATCTAATCAGGTTTTCATCTAACGGTGAATATTGAATGCTTTGTTACCAAGCTAACATTGATTGCGAACCCTGATTTGAAAGACTATATAAGGGATAACTCTAGCAACTGGGAAACCTAATCCCCACACATTCTGTGTGATACTAGTTGTGCTAAGCTAGAGTCGATTCTCCTTTAAACTTTGGTTTCTTCTTCTAAACCAGGTTAACGACTTAAAGACTTTATTGGGATTGTGAAGCCAGGCCGTTACTACTTTTATTGTAGTTGTGTGATCTGATCTTGCTGTTTCTATCGTACGAGTACAATTATAATAATTGGCTTGAGATTTCTATCTCTGATAGGCATGATAAAAAGTAATCACAAACATCTTCGTCTCATCTTTTGTGATTCCACAATATCTTTTTTCGCTGCGTCGATTAAGATTATTGTGAGGTGATTGATAATACTAGGATGTTCTTCGGGAATATAAGTCCGGTTTATAAATTGGTTCATGTTCACCTTGATTTATCAAAAGACGGAACAAAACTCGTAGGTATATTCGTGGGAGACAGATTTATCTATTATCATAGACTTTTCTGTGTGATACAGATTTTTTTACTAAAGTCTTCGACTTTGGGTTGTAGCAACTTTTAGTTATGGGTGAGATCATCTAAGGGAATCAAGTGCGTAGCATCCTGCTGGGATCAGAGACGTGGGAGCATAACTGTGCCTTGGATCAGTGTGAGATTGTTTGGGGTTCAACTACAGTCCAAACCGAAGTTAGTTTGGAGTAGGCTAGTGTATGTAGCGACTTAATACAGTGAGTGTTCAATATGGACTAGGTCCCTGAATTTTTCTGCATTTGCGGTTTCCTCGTTAACAAAATTCTGGTGCCTGTGTTATTTCTTTTCCGCATTATATTTTGTTATGTAATTGAAATATCACAGGTTGTGCTTTGTTCAATCAATTAGAATATCCAACCTTTTGGTTGTTGATTTAAATTGATTGACACTTGGATATTGGTCTTTGGTACCATCCAAGTTATCTCTCTGTGATAAAGACTCGCATATTTCTATTTGCTTGAGTATAGATCAAATCGAAAGATTGAGATACAAAACTCTTTGATGTACTTTTATCTAGATTGAGTATGACTGTCTAGTTGATTCTCTAGAAAGTATATTGGAGTTTGTCCATACAGATTGCTAAGCGAAGATTGGGTGTGGTTGTTAGACTCCCGATTTTTCAATTGGTATCAGAGCAGGCAAACACATTTAAGACCTCATAAGTCTGTGTTTGTAGCGATCTGATTATGGACGAGTCTATCTCTAAATCACCAGATGATTTTCAAAGCTTGGATTCACCGGAGAGGACTGTCACATATAGGTCTGTATCTAAACATTCTCTTAATGTAAAACCGGTTGAAGTCGGGGAAACATGCCTAGAAGAACAGTTGGATGAACTTTCTGATGAAGCTGATTCAGATATTGATAGAGATGTTGATGAGGAAGTCTCTGAGTATGTGAAGATTTTGAATTCGTTAGAAAAGAAGAAGATGAAAACTTCACATGTCACTCCTCTACTGACTCCTCTCTGTCGTGAAAACAAGAAATTGAGAAGATGTTACGCAGGTGTTTATGTTTCAAATCGTTCTAACTAATCGATCCTCAAGGATTCTGAGGAAACCCTGCGTATGAAGTCACTTGAATGTGATAATCTCTCTTAAAAGTATTTTTTGTTGGAAGAGAAACTCGGCGAATCTGAAGCAAGGATTAACTCCCAGCAAACAAGTTTTGACGACAGAGAAAGTGCTTATCTCACTCGAGAAAAACGCCTTGAGGCTGATTTAGCTGCTTCTCTTGATAAAAATCAAGATGTTGGATGATGACTTGAAAAAGTTCAATACTAGTTCAAGCAAATTAACCACTATGCTAGGAGCAAGTAAAAATCACCGTGATACACGGGGATTGGGCTATAAGGGAATAGATGCTCCAAGTATTAGCAAAGAGGTAAAATTTGTCAAGGCTAGTGACTGTTCTCAACAAAAGGTTTCCACTGATGGCAAAAGTGAAATACCTTCACCGACAGTAAAGGTTCAAAAGAGCAAAGTTTATCAACCTCCAAAGTCATCACATACGGATCGAGGTAAGAACATTCCTTATGTTTGCCACTATTGCGGAAGTAAAGTTTACCTGGAAAGGAGATGTCGTTTCCGTATAAGGAATGAGAAACGTCATGATGTTCTTGTTTGGGCATCACAAGAAGTTGTGAAACCAAGATCATATGTTAAGACTAATCCCCTTAACGTTACAGATTGTAATTGTCCAACCTTTAGGCAAAGAAATCAATGCTGTGATAAACCTAGATTTGCCTATAAAAGTCATACGAATAATTTTCACAATCGTAATGGTTATCAAAAGGATAACTACGTAAAGACGAAGACAAGATCCGATGCTCCTAGTTGTAAAAATACTAATTTGCAAAAGAATAGTCAATCCTATTCTCTTCCGAGAATTCTAGAAGAGAGTAATGGGAAGAAGGTTCCAATGTTCTTAAACGCACTCAGAAGTGGATACCAAAGAAAGTCGATGATGTTTTGAGTGTGAAAAGGAATGATCTCCCAGAAAATTCCATGACTATAGAGAAGGCAGTATCCATGATGTTGGAACTTAACAAGTTCTTTGGGAAGATGGATTTGGATGTGAAAGGTTCTAAAAGCGATCTCTTTCATGATAATTCAAAAGCCACTTGTGGTGATAAAGATATTTTTCACCTCAACACAACTTGATTGTGTTGTACGTGCATCCTCACCAATGAACGCCCTGCTATGTATACGGTGAGGGTAGCACGAAAATTGGGGCGCACAAATTATGTTCGGTAAGGATGCAGAATTTGATGGGATTCTTCTAAAAAGGTATGTCTATAAACTTGATCAAGGATTGTGTTTTTTATTTTGCTTAGAGTACTTATAATGATGTATGTACCTTGCTTATCGTTCATTTCAACCTAATTTGATCTGTGTTTAAGGTTCTTAAGTGTTTAGGTTTGAAAATAGTAGTTCGGATGTTTGGACTCTATGAAACAATACCTGGTATGCTTACCATCTTTTAAAATCAAAATCCAGGTGTTTAAGTTCGTGGACTTGAAAATTCGTTTGCAAACCCGTATGCATATTTGCCTGTAGACGTCGATATTCGGTCGACTTGTTTTGGCCGTAACTTCTTCGTCCAAACTCGGGATGAACTCATTATTTTTGCATTATCTACCTCTTTGAATTATCTTCAAAATGGAGATGAGAATTATTGATTTTGGATGAGTTAAGATTTGTATTTCCCCGTCTCTTGTTTTAAGTGTTTTGCTCCGTTTCATCGCACTTGTTCCAATTCTCTTGGACTTGAGCACTTGGATTCTTGGAGTATTACTCTTCTAAGCTCATTAGTAGCCTTAAAAAGAATGTTTTTGGTGAATCATAAAGAAGGAAGTTCAAGAATGGGCTGTAGTACGCATTGCTACTACAAATAGGCCACAAGATTAAAGTACTGACAAGAGTACCCATTGTATATGTGATGAAGAATTTCAAAAGGTCAGGAAGAATTGAAAGATGGAATGCACAAATAGGCCATTTTGGGATCAAGTATGAAACATTATCTTCACCAAAACAACAAGTTATCGCAGATTTCTTGGCAGAATTTCCATTAGAAGAAGATGAACAAGTAGAAGAGATGATGGACATAGAGGAAGAACAAAGAAATCCTAAAGACTTGCTCACAGATCGTAACTCAAATAGATGGGAGATACTAGTAGATGGATCATCAACTGTAGAAGGAAACAGAATTGGAATAATATTCATTTCACCAAAAGGAGCAAGAATGGCTTACTCATTTAGGTTGGAGTTCGAATCCACCAATAATGAAACCGAATATGAAGCAGTGGTACATGCATTACAACTAGCAATTGAAATGAAGAAAAAAGACGCTAGAATTACAAGTGATTCACAATTGGTAATAAGTCAAATAGAAGGAGTGTATAGTACAAATGAACCATCTCTACAGAAGTACAAGAAACTCGTTGAAGAACGCAAAAATTTCAAACATAAGTTGGAGACACATAGGCAGGATAGATAACCGATCTACAGATGCCATGGCGTTCATTTCTTCTATGTTAATAGATCCAACCACAAGGTATATAAAGATACAGACGCTCTTTTCACCATCAATCAAAAAAGAAGAAGAAAATGACGTAGGCATAATGATGGTAGATGAAGCGGTAGAAGAACATGCGGATAAAGACGCAGATTGGAGAACAAAACGTCATCTATATTTGGAAAAAGGAGAATTCCCAAGGAATAGATTGGAGACGCATAAGTTAAAAAGTCGAGCAACAAATTATGAGCTGAGAGAAGGCGTACTTTATTGAAAATCCTTCCTTGGACCATCACTTGGATGTTTTACGCGGAAAGAAGGAATGTAAATCCTAAAGGTATTAAATTATGGAGACGCAGGGAACCATAATGGAGGAAGGTATTTAGCTTACAGAGCGAAGATACAAGGGTATTACTGGACCTACATGCATGAGGACGCGAAAGAAGTATCAAGGCGATGCGAAGAATGCCAACGTCATGGAAAAAATATACATGCACATGGAGCGACGCTAAACTCCACAACAAGTGTGTGGCCATTTACGAAATAGGGTCTAGACATTGTAGGTCCATTCATACCATGAACAGGACAGAGGAGATATCTAATAGTTGCAACAGACTACTTTACAAAATGGGCAGAGGTGAAAGCAGTACAACATATTCGATATTGAGATGTCTTCACGTTCATATTTGAAAACATTATTTGCAGATTTGGGATCCCCGTACAGTTAGTCTCTGATAATGGAAATCAATTTGAGGGCGAAAACATAGAAATGTTGCTTAACGCATTCAAGATACAAAGCGGAAAATCAACTCCTTTATATCTGCAGAGTAATGGGCAGGTTGAGGCAACTAACAAAACAATTGCAGATATACTGAAGAAAAAGCTTGAAGGGCATAATAAAGGCTGGTGCGAACAAGTTCATAACGCAGTATGGGAATACAAAACAACGCGGAGAGAAGCGACATGAATGTATCCCTTCTGCTTAACATATGGAGTAGAAGCGGTGCTACTAACTGAAGTCATCATACCTACAACGAAAAAAGAAGAATGGAAAATAATTTAAACACAAATCTGATCTTAACAAAGCTTGATGATTTAGAAGAAAGTAGAAAAACTTCTCTACAACATATGGAGAATTACCACGAGAGACTAGCTAGAGAATATAACAAGCGCGTCAAAGAAAGAGAATTAAAACCAGGAGAGCTAGTGTTGAGAGAAAGAACGCCTTATCAGAAAGGAAGAGATGGAAAACTGGAGAACAGATGGGATGGACCATACATAATAAAGAGGATAGTCGGAAATGGAGCGTATGAACTATTGGATCCTGAGGGGAAGAGTACATGTCGCAAACTTGAACATGCATGGAACATATTATATTTGAAGAAATACTCTCTGTAAGTCATGCGGTAGTAACCACACATATGAAGAAGACAATTACATGCGACTCAGATGCAACACATACAGTAGAAGATGCGAAGTTTTTCTTTTTCAAAACTCAGTGAAGATGTACTGATAAAGCGCATAAACAAAATTTGAAAAGGAGAGGGTACCCAAATATACCTCAAGCTAAAACTTTTCCTACCTATAAGTCCTTTCTCCGAAAGTGATTGTCTATGGACTGAGTCGAGACAATATAACTAAGCGGTTCAAACTTCTTGTGATCGTCTATGGATACGAGATCGAGACAATACAACAACGAAGGATGTTTACTTGGTATAAAGGTTCGGACTTAACCAAACACAATAGAATTGCTTATCAAGTAAATAGGAATTAACGTTTGTGTAATTTACTTTAATTATAATAAAACAATTATAATGCGGAAAATAAAAGCAAATGACACAGCAAGATTTTGTTAACGAGGAAACTGCAAATGCATAAAAACCCCGGGACCTAGTCCAGAATTGAATACTCTCAGGATTAAGCCGCTACACAAAATTACACTTAACTTCGTATATTTGAGACGAAGTATAGTTCACATAGTTTCGTCTGTATTCCCACGCCTCCGACTTATGAATAAGTCACGTACTTGGAACAATCCCTTTGGTTCGTATTCCAAACAGTAAAGGAACAAGAAATCTGTTTGGTATCAACTCTATTCAACCAAGTGATATGATTCGACAAAGGCTCTTCCGTTTATCTCAACATAAACTCCTTCGTAGGGTCTAGATATATCTTATGTTCAATCACCCAAAGGTAATCGATTAAGATTAAGCCAACAACACCTTTAATCCGAAGAACCGTGTTGATGCCGATCTACTCAATTAATCAATCCAATCTACCACAAGGATAAACCGATTATTAATTGGATCCTCTTTTACCCAAACAAGTAACCAAATATATATCCAAGATATTTGTCATATCTTGAAATCCACGTGAATCCTAAATATGCGTCCCGTATCAGGCTTCCCCACTGCGACGAAACTCGCCTCGAGTTTACATAAAAATGACAAATTGACGTAAGGAATTTGGAACTGCCACTAGTGATACAACTTGATCTTGGGTTACGCATCGGAATCACAAGCCATTCTGCAAATAATTTCATTTTCAAAATATCCGCCATATGCATACACCAAGTTAATAACTGGTCTCGCTGCGTGCTACTGCTGCAGTAAATAAAGTTCCACGAATACTTCCATGCAATGTCTTGACGGCAACCCAACAAAGCCGGTGAAGAAAACATAGTCAATGGATCTTCATATGGGAAGTGATGATGCAACGCTATTGTCTTCTCACTGGAAACTAATAAGCCAACCTCGTGAGGAACAATGGCCTCATGTAAATTTTGGTTGTCTTGACAAGCACTATCAGTAGTAAACTCATCTACAGCTAGTTCTTGCGACTTTTGGTTGCCAACTTCTTTTTGAGGTCTAGCGCCTGGTATTAAAACTACCTTCGTCTTTCTACACAAACTCATAGCTATTTTCTTGGCTCTTACGAACTGCTCCAACATGAAACAGCCATGGTCTTCCCAACACGATATCGCATATATCTAGATCAACTACTTCACAAATAATTGAATCAGAGTATAGCTTACCAAATTATAAAGGAAATCTGCAAACACCAACAGAAGTAATAGCTCCTCCGTAATTAAACCATTCAATCTGATCCGAATAAGGATACCAATCCATTTCGAGACTTGGCAACTCTACGGTTTTCATGGATACTTGTTGAAGAATAAACCAAGATACTATGAAGAAGACAGAAGGGATCAACAAGAGTTGTTGATACAGTGGTGTGGATCAACTATGAGAGTTGACAGAGTATGGTAGGATCAACTGGTACAGTTGATATGAAGTAAATGGATCAACAAGAATTGTTGACGCATGGTACAATATTTAGAAGTTTACTTGGGTTGCAAGTATTACTGGTTTTAGAGTTTGTTTACGTAGGTATTTTCTAGAAGAGTCTTTGTTAGAGTTTGATTATGTTAGGAAAGTGTTTATTACTTGAGAGTCAAGTTTGTAAACATATAAATAGGCTGTTAAGCCGTGAGTTCTAATCATATCAATTAAGAGAAGTTTGTTTGAGTTAAGTTTTTGTGTTTTCATTAAATCTTTGATATCAAATTTTCTGTAATACTAAATTCTCTTCACAACTACAGCCGATCACAAAACGGCATATTCTACTATTTATTGTTCCGACAAACTTGGACAACTTAAGATTAAGTTCTTCCATCGTCGAAAACTAACCCTTCATGGAACGGATTTTCACTGAGAGTTACTTGTATCCCACTTAAAAGGATCTTGAAAAAGATCAGTTGGTTATATGAACGAGTAATAAGACAAATAACCCAAAACTATTTAGTTTCTTACGACGTAACCAAACAGACCACTTTTCCGCAATACACAACAATCAAAACCCTTGATTTCCAAATCCCAAAACAATAAGCAACAGCAGAGTTAGAGATCATACCAAACAGTGAAATAAGCGCCAGTGATGATCAATCCACGATGAGATCTAAAAAACTGCTTATGTTCACTTTGGAAATGAAGACCCACCGAAATGATTTTTCTTATTCTTGACCGAACATATCTCTTTTCTTTCCCATTAGTAATAAACTAGGGTTTCACCAAAACAAATAGTAGTAGCAAGTGTTGAACGAGAAGCTTACTCTGTAAGGCGGATAAGAAAATAAATTTCCAACTGCCAGGATGCTTTGGCGAACAACTGGTCGGCGACAAGAGGGACACCCCAAGCTGATTTTTGTTTGTTTGTTTTTTCTTTTGTGTTTTTTTTTAATATAAAACCTAGAGTTCACAAAAATTCTCGACTGATTTTTCTAGGCGACCTTACATAGGAACAGCGCAGGAAAACTGCTCTGAATACCACCCGGCACAAGCGGAAGCAAATAGAAAAATAACATAACAAGGAGAATCCACTCCCAAAACGTAACACTCACTCCAATTCAGGAGTTACGATAATCTCTAATCCAAGAGTTAAAAAGATAAGCAATAATATAAACCAAATAACTTAAGAGTTTTCATTAATCACATAAAATGAGCTAAACCAAGTTACTTGACAAAAAAAAAAGAAAAGACTACTTATAGCCATCGACCGACCAGAACTTCCCATACGTGTGAAGTTTATCCTAACAACTTTGACTCTATCTTTAAAGCAACTAAGCAACTAAAAAATTCAAATCAAATCCAAAGAAACGAAACACTAAACCAAAATTATACTCAAGATTTTTGTCATATCTTGAAATCCACGTGAATCCTAAATATGCGTCCCATATCATATATCGATCGGTATTAGGTTTTGAGATCGGGAAACAGTTTACCGACCGAGGAAAAGACAAGAGAGAATCGGGGAAATGTTTTGTGGTCGGGGAACATTTTACCGAACAGGGAAATGTTTAATGATTGCACAGCATATCGTTTTATTACTTCGTAACGCTTTTTATTACATCGTATCGTTTTGTGTTTTGTTTGTAGCATTTTCATTTTGCTAGCGTGTCCGTAACAATTACTGGTTTGGTCTTATGTTCTATGAGTTTGGTCAGTGCGTTTTGCTATTTTCAATTCATTGTGCTTTAGTCTTTTCTTCTGCTCGGGTGAAATGCAGAATTTTGGAAATGATTTGCTTTCAAAACTTTAATTTTGTTTGCTTCTAAATCTTTAACTCTTGAAACTTAAATTTTTGTTTTCTTCTAAATTGTTGTTTTGTTACATTTAAGTTTTTGGTCCACGAAGATAAAGATGAAAATGGATACATATACATCAACTATCCAGCACACTTATCAAACAGAAAAGTCTGATTAAACCGAAATACAGGATATACCGCCAAAGAAAAGTCCGACATAGCCTGGAAAAACATGAAAAATTTCCCTCTCCAATCATTTCGCCGATCTTTGAACTGAATACCGATCAGGTGATAGGATATGGGCCCACACCTTAAAAGCAACCCGACCGAGATTTTGAATGTGGATCGGTGAACTGAATCCCGATCATAGTCCAGTTTACCTATCGCCATATACCTATCAACAGACTGTTTAGAACGTTTCCCGACCTCCCTTCCCCAAATTCCCTTGTATAGGGAGAGAGAAATTGGGTTTGGGGAACTCCCAACCCCATTCGATTTTGAAAAAAATTTATTAATGAGAAAAGGGAAACGGGCAAAAAAAAGAAAAAGAAAAAATTTTATTTCGCAATTCCCCTGTTTAAAGGGTACAAATTCCTCATTGAAGATAGTCTTAATTTGCCAAAAACAAATAAAAATGGTCTTAATCACACACAGCAAGGAAACAAGTACAAAATTAAAATTACATTGTAACAACGTTCTTAGTTGGCATCCGAGCAACAAGTTGGGCGTCAACCCCTTTTTGAATAGCAACACCCAATTTATGAAAAATAAAACTACCTAGTACAATTGAAAAGCGTTTAATTTAAACTGCACCTTATTTTCCCAGAAATGATAAACATACCGATAGTTCATCCCGACGCCAAATCCCGACCGAGAAAAAAAAATATTAATGGGCCCAAACCCAGTCTCCGATGGGCCCCAAGGGCTGCGTGTATGTCGGGGTTTAAATCGGTGGCTCTATCATTCCTCCTTATTTTCCTCGGTCGGAAAATGATTGAATGATCGTTACTTGTTCCTTACAGTGACATCGGCATCTTATTAAAATATTACAGAAATTTTCTTATTTTATTCTTCCTTGATTCCCTCTGGTGTACTCATTTCCTAATTCTGCATAAAGCTTTTTGAATGCCAATAATTTCAAATATGTTTAGTACTAAAATTGATATAATTGATCCTTACAAGGACAATAATTATAGATCAGTACAACCATAGGCATAATGTACATGCACTGCATACCACTAACTATATTCCTTTTAGGAAATTTCCTACCTACCAAATTTTTATTCTCGCATGAGCAGTATTTGGTAACCAATAATTTTGTGACCACATAACCTCAACAACTAAGGATAGATGATATTTTGATCTCGCTTAGTTGTCACATGATAAAGATAATGTTCTTAAACTTCTTCTTCTTCTTCATAAGTATTCAAAACTCTACAGTACAACACATAACAAACTCCCAATTATGCAGTGCCTGACTAACACTGATATTCATAAAAATATCCAGCACCAAAAGAATATAGTTTGGCTTACACGAACTATGATTTCAGAAATTCTTTTATGCCTAAAGGAACCATAGAGACGGGTTGTTCATTTCCTTCCATAAAAGCCAACAAATGGAATATATCTAGTGAATTAAGGACCTATTAAGATAAGGTGACTCATTTTGTTGTAGTGCATATATATCCTTATCTATCTTTTTTAAAATTTAGCATAGTCACATCGATATCGCATCACATTCACTTTGCATGGACGTGCTTTTTAGGTTAGATGCATGCATATCCCTATAGCACCAAACGCAAGAATATTAGTGAAGTTAGGAAATACGGAGTATTATTCTAGACGGATCCTATTCTCTGATCTACTGATCTATATAGACTTTAGTTGATCACTCACGTCTCACTACCCACTTTTCTATCTGATCTCATGATTATTGAAGTAAGTTGGTTTAACTAGTCGTGCAGTTTGTTTGTTAACTTCTACTCCGGTTAAGATTTGTGGCATCTAATTTTACCCAAGTTTAGTATTTTCGCTTAGTTTTCATGTCTATTGTCTTACAGTCTAGAGATATCTTTCAGTAGGCCTAGAACGTTGGTTGGCTCAGGCCGGCTAAAGAGAGATTCAAAGCATTTTTCTTATGAAATCTCGTTCGTTAACAACTTAACTCCTCCACACCGGTTCAAATGTAAAATGTTCATGGGCCATGGATTTGGAGATCGTACATTCTCGTGGGATTTGTTGTTTGAAAAATGGAAAATGCTACACGACCCGCAGGTTGAATTCCTCGGGTTGTCCCGACAAATACAATGAATTGAAATCCCTTCCAACCTGATGATTTAGCCGCGGATGGGTTTAGTATGAGTCCCACCCCACTGTGCCTTCTCGAGACAATCTGCTTGATATAAATCATTTCTGTTGAAAGACGGAATAGTCGTGATAACAATTCAAATACAAATCATACACAAATTGTTTCCAAATGACTCATACGTCTCACACCCGTAATATTTCCATCTATTATTTTATAAACAATTCATATGTCCCATCTTAATCAGGGCGTTCTTGTATATACCCCATAAAATACTAACCATACCCCATCAGTTAGCTATGTTAGTTTTAATTTGGTTAACATGAAAATCAAGAAGTGATTTCAAAATTTTGATACTAATACCCCTTCCATAATTTGATCCCTATATACACATGCCAAAAATCCCTACATAATCTTTCTTTCTGCCAAATATAGAACATAGTATTTATTGTGAAATTAATTATGAAATTATATAATAAGAAACCATATTATAATGTATTAAGGAACATGGGAAACCCTAAGTAAATAATTACTCTATGTTAAATGTCATAGAGATCGGGAGGTCTGGAGATTGAGTCAATTTAAAAGATCAAATCATGTCTAACGGTGATCAAAAAAGTATGTCTCCTAATACATTTCTGCCAAACCCAAATCGAATATAGATCAAATTCACAACCTTTTATGAAAGTTCATCCCCGATTCCTACAAATAAAAGATCATACTGTAAGATCAAATCAAATTTCGGTTATCAACAGAGTTTTCTTTATGAATATGGTTTATGATCAAGCTGCAAATAAAATTAAGCTAAACCCACTTTCATATACTATTAACAAGAATTTTGAAACTTTTAAGATTCCAAAATAATATATGTTAAAAAGAAAATAACCAAATCTAGGTAGAAATTTTTAAGTGTGAAGGCAATTAATATGGAGCGTAAAGAACAATAGGAAAGCTTTTACACGGTTAAAGGGAAGAAGAACAAGATCCGAAAAAATTTCCGTTGATTGCTGACGATGGGTTTGTGTTCTTATTTCTATTTTGTTGTTAGGGGTAGGATCTTTTTTCTCATTGAATTGGATAGGTAGATAAACGTTGAAGGTATGTTTACGAGGGGGTACCGTTAGTATTTTATCGGGGTATATACAAGAACGGCCCTTAATTAGAGCCTTTGTAGAGTTCATTTGTGGATGAATAAGAATCTGATAAACTGGCTCAGGAAAAAGAAATGATAATAGTTTTGAGAGATTTGAGTAACCTAAAAAACGAAGAAGCAGAGTCCTTTGAGCATTTCACATCGTGTACGCGAAACAATGAGATTTTTTCCTCTTATGAATGTGTTTTTGTTTTCAATCCGTATAATTTATTGGGGGTTTTTGTTTTTTAATATCTAATTAACAAGACATGATCTCTAGTATGTAAATGATCGTGGTTAAGATAAAGAATGATATGTTATATACCTTTTGATTAATAAGATAGATAGTGATACTAATTAAGATGATGATTACTTCGTTGCAGTGGCGGAGCCAACTTTTAAGTTTAAAGGGGTTAAAAAAAGTTGATAAACTAGGTGGACTAAAATATAAAAAAATTAGAAATCAGGGGGCTAAATTCTAAATACTAGTGGACTAAACGTAAAAAACTAAGATAACAAAAAGCTGAATATGGATTTTAGAAATTTTAGGAGGGCTAGATCCTCCGCCCCTGCTTCATCGTAGACCAAACTTATAAAAACCAACCTTCCATGTTTTACTCATGGGGTGTATCAACTTATAAGCGAGGATATCAAATTCCATGCAAAACAAACTTATTTTTGCAGTAAACAAACTTATTTCCGTGGTTTGTTTTGGTAATGCATTTCACTAATTTATTCTCCAGAAATAATAATAATAATAATAAAATAATGTTGGATACATATATTTTCTTAAAATTAGTGCTTAAGATAATTCAACATGGACTTTATTATTGTTTCTCCCGCAGATCTTGACTACCATTTGGTGAACGTGATGTTAAAATCAAGGGTACGTTCCAGGAAACAATAGATACCGATATATACTGTAATAATTACTCGCAGCTTCATTTGCACAGGTTAGCATGTCAGTCACGTCTACGTCGCATCACATTAACGTAATTAGCATGCACTTGCAATGTTGTTTAGGTGAAGACGTGAGTGATATGCATTTTCCAAATTTTATACATATATAGGACCCGGGGGAGAATATTCATCTTCATCAAGAAAATTGATTCCAAAGGGTTCCTACTCTTGAATCCACTCACTTGGTCTATACATTGACCACCGTTGACCAGTCATTACACTTCCCCACCTCTCCTTAATCACACCCCACATGCAAACAACAAACGAAAACTGCTTTATTTAAATTCCACTTGCAAAATGATTGGATGTTCATTACTTGATCGTGCATTTCATCCTTTTCTCCAAATGATTGAACGCTCATTACTTTGATCACTAGTTTTTGGAATCCGAAAGCATTTCAGGGATTTTCGGATCATGACATTCATTTTAAATAACATCTAAATGGATTGTGTACAGTACAGCCAGACGACTAATGATATATTCACAATTGTAGATAAGAGAAACCAATGATATTTCTAACATTGCAAATGAGAGGGGGTAAAAAAAATTGCTTCCTATAAATGTAAACTTGGGAAGTTTATAGTCAATTGATGTAAACTAGCATAAGTGCATAACTGGCTCCATTTTTGTCATATCTCGATTGGCCCCTGGTCATCTCACTAGAAGTAATTTTTTGATTTCTAGAAAGCAAAAAATAAAAAGTCAGTTTAGTTGTATAATTTTAAAACGACTTCCAGAAATAGTAAATTTAACTTTTTGTGAAGAGAAATATCCTGGCTTCTGATTTCTGCTTCTGATTTCTGCTTCTGATTTCTATTTTTGAAAAAAACAGAAGTCAGAAGAAGAATTATATCCAAACGCGCTACAAGGAAGTAGTGGTCTAGGTGCGTATATCCTAGCAGAGGTATCTTCCCCTATATAAACCAAACAAACAGGCCCTTAATCCTTCCTCCTCCTCATTTCCATTATTCGAGTCTCTTCTATTCCTCCTCACTTCCAGGATAAAACTGAAGTCTAGACAGACTAAAAACCTTCAATTCTTCTTCTCTAAATTCTTCTTCAAATCAAAAATCAAAATCACCACAAACCCATTTCTTCAAATCAAAAATCAAACACACCCATCATCGAGATCTAATCAAAAAAAAAAATGGAGAAACAAACATTTATAATTGAAGCAAAAGAAGCTGAATCAATGGCAAAAGACTTAGGTTTTGAAACTGTTGTTCAGCTCTTACCCTCACTAGTTAAATCTGCACAGAAGCTAGCAAGACCACCAATTTCAAAGTTCCATGTTGGTGCTGTTGGATTAGGATCTGATGGGAGGGTTTATTTTGGTGGAAATCTTGAATTTCCATATCTACCTCTTCATCATTCAGTTCACGCTGAGCAATTCTTGATTACTAATGCTAATATTAATGGTGAGAAACCTGTTTGGATTTCACATATTGCTGTTTCTGCAACACCTTGTGGCCATTGCAGACAATTTATGCAGGAAATTAGGAGAGGTACTGATATCAAAATCATGATTATACCTGCTGATTATAATGGAATTCAAGATTCTGATTTGTGTTTTAATCCATTGTCTTCTATGTTGAGTCATCCATTTGGTCCTCCTGATTTGCTAGAGAAAGATCATCCTTTATTGTTGGAGGCACATAATAATTGTTTGGTTCTTGTTGATTCTGTTAAACGGAATGGAATTCTAAATGGAATGCAGGGTGAGGATGAGGAGGTTTGGATTCAGCTTAAGAATTGTGCACTTGAAGCTGCAAATAAGTGTCATGCTCCATACAGTGGGTGCCCATCAGGTGTTGCTTTAATGGATTCTGCAGGGAAGGTGTATAAGGGGTCTTATACGGAGTCGGCTGCGTATAACCCGAGTTTGGGACCCGTACAATCGGCATTGATTGCTTATGTTTCTGGTGGAAGTGGTGGTGGTGGTTATGAGAAGATTGTTGCTGGAGTTTTGGTGGAGAAAAAAGGAGCTGTGATTAGGCAGGAGAGTACTGCTAAACTCCTTTTGGAAGCCATTTCTCCGAAATGCGATTTTCGTGTTTTTCATTGCGATTCTTCCATGAATTAGGTTGCTATGTGAATATGGGTATGCTCAAATTCATGGTTAAGTGTTATTTGAACTGAATTGAAGACAGGAAGGGTCAAAATTTGGTTGATCCATATGTATGATGCTCTCCATGTTTCCTCTTAGTTTGAATTACCATGTTAAAAACAATAATGTGAAGAATTATTCATGGAATTGAAGAATGAAAGAATAGACCAATTGGGTATTCGATACTGTAATTTCTGTTAACCTACTTTAATGAAAAGAAAGTCCACTTTCGGTGCATAGTTTCAATCTAGTTTATTCAATGAAAGTTTTGAAGTTTCAGTGTTACTGCTGTACAATTGGTTATGTGACAGGCAAGGCCAATGTTCCGGTGGACCATTTTGCAGTTGATATCCGGTTACATATCTAACTATTCTTTGCAGACAGGCTACAGCAATTTTAAAGATTGCGGACAGGCTACAGCAATTTAGCTTTGCAGAAAGTTGAGAGCCTACAAAGGTACTTTAAAAAAATGCATTATTTTCTTTGCAGTTGACATTTAAAAATGCATGCTTTTTGCACAACTTTAAATTTTAGGCAACTAATGATAGAAACATGGTACTAGTCTAGAACCTTTCCACATGCGAAAGCACTTGGGTCCTAGTTAGTGCGGAGCATTCTGAGTCAGTATTCCAAAAAGAACACCAAATTGCTTTTTTTCCTTTTCGTACAGGACTAGGAAAAGTTTGCATTAACAAGTGATGATTTTTCTCTGTAAGTTAGTGAGAAAGATGCAAAAGAAGCTTTAGAATATATTCAAATTTATGTTCAACTTGTTAGCCAAATAGCTGAGTAGAAAAAGTGCAGTGGGCCTCTGCCAACTTGCTGGAGCGCTGTGATTCGTAGCAATCTGTATGGTATCTAATCACAGTGCACCTGTTGTCGCAGAGCCTCAAGCTTGCTTATTGCGTCCAAAATTTGCTTTGGACTGCTCCTTTCCTCAGATTAAGATTGAAAGTGATTGCCTGCAATTGCTTAATCTACTTTAAAAGTCTATGGCAGTCCCCTGGAGAACAGGGAACCTATTAAGAAACATCTTTGCAAATCTGTAGCCCTCTCAAAACTTTTCAATTTCACACACTGCTACAGAAGCAAACAAATGCTTCCATGTTCTCCGCAAGTTATGCTTGCAACTATCTTACCATCTTTCCCCCCTCCTCTTATCTTTGGTCTCTGACCTCAGATTCTGTTTCTGTTTAGTTCTGGTTGGCCAGCAAAATGAAAAGGAAAAACTGAGTATACAAAAGAAACTAACTGTACTGACAGAAGTGAATATTTGAAACAGTGCTTATCCAAGATATAGGAAGACTACGCTCTCTTACGAGCTTTAGTTTATCTACAAACGGACTCACTGGTTCGATCCCTGCTTCTGTGGGTAAATTGAGAAATTTAGACATTTTTTATATCTTCTTGCAAATGAATCAACTGGTTCATTACCAATAGGAATCAACAATCTTACACATTTGAAACTGATGTTTTTGAATGAAAAAAAAAAATCTGGTTATTTTACCTCAAAATTTTTGTCAAAGTGGAAAACTTGAACAATTTGTGGCATTTCATAACCATTCCACTGGTTCTGTACCAAGAAGCCTTAGAGATTGCACCAGCCTTATACATCTCGAGCCTTCATTTAATGAACTGATAGATAATCTAACAGTGGCATTTAACTTGCATCAACATCTGAATAGGATTGGTCTGATGGTCAATATGTTGTCTTTTGAACTCTCAACTTTCAAAAGACTGGGGACAAGCTTATCTTTTGCAGCAACATAAATTGCTTATTATATTTGGTGTGGCCTACGGATACTAATGACCTGCAGCTTATTTTCTTCAGAATGCAATAACTGAGAAGAGAATTCAATATTTTTCTTTGGTTCATTAATTTCATTGTTTTTGTGGTGCAGGTTGGACTCAGTACAAATGGAGCACACAGTCAGTAGATTATAACCCGGTCATGTATATGTTATCATCACTCAGAAAACTAAAATTGTTCATCATCTGTTATTTGCAAAAATGTTACAACAAGTAAACGTTGCCATTGCTGCTCTGTTAGTTCTGGCATTACTGTTGGTTTCATCTTCGAATGCATCTGTCTTTGCTTCTCGTTCTTTTGTTTCTTTAACTTACAATATACAACTAGTTGAAGAAGAAGTAGATGCTCTTTTGAAATGGAAATCATCACTTATTAACCAAAATCATTCTCTTCTCTCTTCTTGGAAGGTGAATTCTACTGCGAGTACAACGAGTCCATGCAAGTGGTATGGAATCAATTGTAACAGAGAGGGAAGCGTCGATGAAGTGAATATAGCTGGTTTGGGTTTACAAGGTACGCTCCATAAATTCAATTTCTCATCTTTCTCCAACTTTGTTAGTCTTGACTTGAGCAGCAATGAACTCTTCGGAACCATTCCATCCCGAATCAGTATTCTTTCAAAACTCACCCACCTTGATCTTTCCTTCAATAAACTTTCTGGACATATTCCACCAGAAATAGCATCTCTCACAAGTCTGCTGTATTTAGACCTTTCTCAAAATCAAATTAGTGGATCCATCCCTCGCGAAATTGGCAATTTATATTCTCTCACTGATGCAAGGTTCTACATAAATAATCTGAGTGGTCCGATGCCTTCTTCTATCTGCAATCTGACTAACTTGACCAGTATATCATTTTATGAAAATCAAATCTCGGGTGTCATTCCTCGAGATATCGGAAGGTTAAGTTCTCTTACCTTCTTAGAATTGTCCACCAACAGTCTTAGTGGTTCAATCCCTGCTTCTTTAACCAATCTAACTAGTCTGGACACTCTTTACCTATATAATAATCAACTTTCTGGAATCATTCCTCGAGATATAGGAAGGCTACGGTCTCTTATAGGCTCTGATATGTCTACAAACAATCTCAGTGGTTCACTTCCCGCTTCATTAACCAATTTGATTAGACTAGACGATCTTTCCCTTAACCAAAATCAACTTTCTGGTATCATTCCTCGAGATATAGGAAGGCTACGCTTTCTTACCACCTTTGATTTGTCCAGAAACAATATCAATGGTTCAATCCCTACTTCTATATGCCGCTTGGCCAGCCTCGCATGGTTATCAGTTTATGGAAATCAACTGACTGGCACCATCCCTCGAGATATTGGAAGGTTAAGGTCTCTTACCATCTTACAGTTGTTCCAAAACCAACTTACTGGTTCAATCCCTGCTTCGGTGGGTAATTTGAGAAATTTGACTCGTCTGTCTCTTTTTCAAAATCAATTAACTGGTTCACTACCAATAAAAATCAACAATCTGACACAGTTGAAAGTATTGGATTTTGCTGAGAATAAGCTTTCTGGTTATTTACCTCAACATGTATGTCAAAGCGGAGTGCTGCAAGAATTTTTGGCAGGTTATAACTACTTCACGGGTTCCATACCAAGAAGTCTTAGAAATTGCACTAGTTTAAGAGTACTCGGAGTTGAAAACAATAATCTGTTAGATAATATAACCGAGGCGTTTCACGTGTATCCACATCTATTTAGATTAAATGTGGCTTTCAATATGTTCTATGGTGAACTCTCAAAAAACTGGGGGGATTGTCAGAATTTAACAGCCATATCTTTCACATGGAACAATATCAGTGGCAAAATACCATCTGAAATTGGAAAGTTGAAGAGTTTAAGTGCACTATATCTTACTTCCAATAATTTAGTAGGGGAAATTCCTGAGGAGTTGTTCAAATTGTCTTCATTGATCTATTTGAGTGTGTGTAATAACCAACTCTCAGGTAAGTTGTCTTCTGCGGTTGGAATGTTATCCAGCCTGCAAGATCTCGACTTATCGAGAAATATGTTCAGTGGACCAATACCCAAACAATTAGGAGAGTGTTCAAAGTTACTATCTTTGAATTTGAACTCAAACAATTTCAATGGAAATATCCCACCCCAGATAGGAAACTTGGATTCATTACAGATTTTGTTAGATCTTAGTTACAATGAGCTGAGTGGAGAGTTACCGTCAGCTCTCGGAAAATTAAGCAAACTGATAAATCTCAATGTATCTCATAACAAGCTTTTTGGCTCAATTCCATCTTCATTTGATCAAATGCTTAGCTTGACCACTGTCAATATTTCCTACAATCAACTGAATGGTCCTCTTCCAAACATCAAGGCCTTTAAGGATGCTTCCATTGATGCTTTCAAGAACAACAAAGGGTTATGTAGTAACAACTTTAGAGGTTTAAAACCTTGTAATTCTCCAGTTGTTATTGGGAAAAAAGAGCCCAAGCATAATAAACTCGTGCTAATAATCCTGCTTCCTTTGTTTGGTTCGCTGTTTCTTTTATTCATACTCCTCGCCATTCTGTTTCGCCTTCGACAAATATCAGTAAGAAATATGGCACTTGGAAATCAACCTGGAGTTACCAATACCGGAAGAAATTTGTTTTCAATTTGTAATTATGATGGGAGAATAGTGTTCGAAGACATAATTGAAGCAACTGAGGATTTTAATGCTAAATACTGCATTGGAACAGGAGGATATGGGAGTGTTTACAAAGCAGGGCTGTCAACAGGTCAGGTTGTTGCTGTGAAGAAACTTCACGTGTCAGGTGAAGATTCCGAGATATTCGATATCAAGTCATTTGAAAGTGAAATTCACGCACTGACAGAAATCCGACACCGGAACATCGTGAAACTTTTCGGTTTCTGCTGTAATCTTGAAAGGAAAATCTCATTTTTGGTTTATGAGTTCGTAGAGAGGGGAAGTTTGAAAAATGTTTTATGCGACGGGGAACAAGCAGTGGGGTTCGACTGGATAAAGAGGTTAAGATTCATAAGGGGAACAGCTAATGCACTTGCTTACATGCACCACGATTGCGTTCCAGCAATAGTTCACAGGGACATATCTAGCAACAATATTTTGTTGGATTCTGAATATGAAGCTCATGTTTCTGATTTTGGTACAGCGAGAATTTTGAAGCCAGATTCATCCAACTGGACTTCACTTGCAGGAACTTACGGATATGTGGCTCCAGGTATATAATCCTACAGAAACTCTTATAATCTGATTGTTACTGGTAGCATTTTTTTAAAGTAAAAAAAGTAAATACACATGTCCATTGCTTTGATTAATTACAGAGCTTGCATTTACATTGAAGGTCACCGAGAAGTGCGATGTTTATAGCTTTGGGGTGATCATATTAGAAGTACTAATGGGAAGGCATCCATCTGAAATCATCAAATTACTCTCCCAGATACTTCATTCGTCTTTGTCTTCGAGTAACGTGGGGCAAAACATAAGGTTGGGAGATATCTTAGACCAACGCATTGGAGCACCGCCTGCTGCTGTTCAGAATGAAATAATGTGTACTGTGAAAGTTGGATTTTCATGTTTGCATGCTAATCCCCTTACTCGGCCAACTATGGAAGAAGTATCAGCGGAGCTATCACGGTCAGCGCAGAACAACACATCTTTGCCCAAGTCCTTTGAAACTATTACTTTAGCGTACCTACTCATGTTGTAATAAGGATTCGTTTTGTGTCGCACTAGTACAGTGATATATTTTGAGCTACAACTTCGATTGTTCTATTTGTTGTGTATGTGAAGGAAGAATTTTACTCATGTCATGTGCTGCTTGTGCATTCATATTTCCATATACTGCACTCATTTCGCAGTTCTTTTAAATCTCAGGTCCTTTCATCTTTCCCCAGACCTTCCTTAATAGTATCTCCAGGCACCATATCTGAAATATACAAGAATGTGCTTTGGGGGTACTGAAAATTAAACAGTTACTATTCTTACAACTGAACGCCCTAAGTTCATTTCTAAACTTCTTATGCCTGGAAGTTTAGTCAGTTCAGTACAAATATTCTGTTAAAGTGATAAGCATCCGGAAATTAACATCATCTGAAATTAAGGTTTTTGATAACAAATCTGGCAGGATTACCTATAACAAGTGTATTAATACATTAACCCTGCTTAAAGCGTCCAAAACTGTTCTTGCTTGAACATGTATCAAGCTTCTGATGCCTTAGTGACAGCGCAGCTGCTTGGCTGCGAGCCCATAACTAACCAACCAACCTGCTTGGACGCAAGCCCATTTATTTTACCAAGTTAGAAAATGATACGCTAATTTAAGAGAGGATTTTGTTTTCCTTCACTATTATGTTATTGAAGATCTAAGAGCAACTCCAATGGGCACCATCTAATTTATTGGTATGCCTGTCCAGGTGGATGGCCAAACTGAGTTTGGCGGCGGGGAGAGGAGTTAAAATACGCCGGTCGGAGCAGCTGGAGCCGACCGGCCCGCATTCCTAACGACTATTTTTGCTCCTATAAATATTCAATCCATTCAAACATTCTACTCACACCAAAATTCAATGTTCTATTGAATTTTTTCCACTTGTCTTTCTCTTGAATGTCCCATAAGACAATTTCTTTTTTCTATGAAGCAAAATTTGAGGCAGTTGTAAATAAAATGTGTGGTAATTAACAAAAAATCGAAAATGATAAAAAAGGAAAGATTTGTGCAAGTTTTAGAAGTGTCTCCAAGAAAATTTTCCGCTAAAAGGCATTCAAAAGCTCCGGTTTTGAAAGTTAACAATAGAAGTTTCAAACAACAAAGGAGAAACAGTTCACGAGCGCGTTGAATGAAAGTTACGTCAATTGAGGAAAACAGAAGGGCAAAGATTGTACTACAATTGTCTAAGTTTATATCTTGTAAAATAAGTGGCGAAAATATTAATAAATGAAAATATTTGGACCTTGAATTAGACTTCCGTTGTATATTTAAGCGATACTTGCATATATAGTAACTTGATTTCATAAACGACAATAATAACACCAAACTACATCAAATCCAGCGACATGAACCTTATAGAGTTCATAGCATTCATAATGCTTAAACTCCCTTTCGTCTTCAGTAAATTTGGTTTCAACGATGGTTTTCTAAAAATAGATAAATAACAAGTTACGTCAAATATGAATTTGATTAAAATATTACTGCAGTTGTCCAATGAGGACAAAGGTATTAACATACTCACCCGTTTTTTGTTGAGAAATCCAGAATTATTACGGTGAACCATCCACAAAACTTCTGTATAATGTTTGATGACATCCTTATTGATGAATTAAAATCTTAGTTCTAGGTTCTTGTTGTTTTTTATATACTCATTTCGAAATTCTACAAATCTTTGCAACACTCTTTCCAAGAAATAGTCACTGGTCATATATTTCTCATTATAATATGTATCCAGCATCAAATAAGAGTAACGTCTTCTTCCATAGTAAAGACAGGGAGAGCCCTTGGGGTGCAGTACAAATGTGCTTGAGTTGGACCATCTTTAAGAATGTTGAAACAAGCTTCGTAAAGAAAAGTTTGTCGTGAGTTTTCTCCTAATTATCCAGATCTGTTTGGATCACTTCTGTTTCAGTTACACCGATATATTTTTACCGATGAATTTCCCTTACCTGATCAAGGAATGGAGTGACAGCCCAATTAATTGCTTGAAAAAGATGAGACAATCCACGAGCATCTCGGTTTCCTGGGTTCCCCACTTGGGAGACGAACATTGTAAAAACGTTCTGCCAAAAAGACACGTCTTGATCGCGCATACCAATTTCTACCCTATGAAAAATGTAGGCTTTGCATATAACTAAATCCTTTTCTTTAGTAAACTTAAGACCAGGAATTCTAGCAAACATTTTTTGAGATTTTTGAGTACAGTAGAATGAAAGATTAAGATAGAGAAGGTATGATTTTGGAGTTGAAATCGTAAGAAATTTATAGGGAGTGGAATGAGATCCGTTGGATGATACTAGTCTTTGTCGGCTCAACCAAGGCCGATCGTCTTATTGTGAGACGAGATAAATGGTTCTATTATAACGCTCATATGTATATATATATCATATATTGCAACCTATTTTTTCAAAACACAACAAAAAACATTCTCAACAAAAGAGGTTCTTCATCCAACACCATATTTTTTGAAAGCAAAGGGAAAAAAAAATTTATCTGTGGAAGCAGAAGAGGCTTGTCCATTATGTTTCATGAATGAACATAGTCTGATGCAATGTCCTTGGATGTATTCTAAGTGTCCACAAGTTGGTTGTTCAGCTAACAGAATGGTCGCTAAATCACAACCAGGAAATCTCAGGTATTTGCAATGTCAAGATCCTAACTGTCGTGAAGAACCACGAATGTTAATGTTATGAAGGAGAAAGAAGATGAAAAGGTAGAAGCATCTTGGAGAAACGTGAATCTTAAAGTCCGGCTAAAGAACCCACAACCCGACAACTTCGGAGAAGCAACATCGCGAAAGAACATGAAGCTTAAACTCCGGCCGAAGAAGCCACAACCCAACCAATTCGGAGAAGTAAAGTTTACTAAACAGATGATTAGTCTTTTCTTTAAATGCTCAACCCCTTGTTTGCAAAAAATTTATGCAGTTGCAAACTTCTACATAGGAAGACACATATGGAAAACACTGATGTGGATGCCCTTCGTGTTTTAAGTTGGAGTGGACTGATTAAGTGTATGAACTGATTCTACCACCGTTATGTTATCATTAGCTTAATTAATGGAACTATCTTTGTATTTGCACCACTCTTATGCTTATATCAAATAACCTTAGATTTCATTAAACGTTACTTAGTCTCACGTTAGCTTTCATTAATTGTTACATTAGACTTAATTACTAAATCATAAAAACAAGGAAATAGAGCATCCTCCTTCATGGAGCAGCTAGTGGAGCGCCTGGTGGAGTGACTTGTGGAGTGGCTGGTGCAGCATCTAGAAAGCAGAAGGGGTCGAACCTGTGAAGACCTCTAAGGATATTGAAACAACCCACAAACTGAAAAGGTCTCCCGTTAATTTCCTTCCACATCGATGCAGCTCTTTGGATCAATTCATCTTCAGTTTTACCGTTAATCAAATTTCGGTTAACTTGCATTACAATACCAAGAAATTGGTTGAAAGCATGACTAATTGATTGAAAATGAGCTGACATTCCAGTAGCATCACGGTTTCTCAGGTTCCCTGTTTCTGTAGCGAACATTGCAAAAACTTGTTGTCAGAAAGCTGTGCAAATTGCTGAATCTTCTTCCTAAGAAAACTTAGGACTCTGGTAGAAATTTTTTGAGATTGAATGATGTTGATTGAAGTGAAATTATGAAGAATGTGTAGGTGTAAAATGTGGAGAAGGTGTGATTTTGGAGTTGGAATCAATTCAAGTTATAAGGAGTGGATTCTCAGCCGTTGACTGGACTAACTGTTGACGGCTCAGTCTAAACATGTCATCTCTGTGTGAGACGATAGACTTCTCTGCTAGAACTGTGTGCTGCCTCAGTATGATTCAATCGGTGTTGTTAGAACCGATCATCTCAGATTGAGTCGATCGACTCCGTCTGAGACACTATGAACAAACCCTCTAATTTAGAGCTGAAAATGATCAAGTGTTTGTAAAAGTTGAAAAAAAAATAAAAAATTTATAAATTGCATTTTCAAATATTTTAAAGTGGGAGTATTTTATAAAATTCCCTGTACACATTAAGTGTTTGAATACTGTACAAAAAAATGGTTTCGACTTAACTAACTAAATCGAGAAATCTCTTCTTTTTGGAGCAGATATGGACATGTAATCTCTAATGTCTAATCTCACATCTCCAATCTTTAGATTACTTACTGATTTCCTTCCTTTTCTTGTTTCTGCATTAAGTATTTAGTTAGGGTTTGATTTCTTCTTTGCTTTTTTAGATCTAATCTTAAACTTTTTGAAGATGATTAAGAACACCAGTAGCAACATCAAACGATCTCTAACACCAGCAGCAAAAGCTTCTCCTAAGACACTTGCAGCAACAACAACACTAAAGATATCAACAACACAGAGATTTAAAAGACCGAGTTCGATGAATTTTCAGACCGATCCAGACCGATTCATCCCTTGGATAGTAGATTTTGGTTATTTGTGTTACCTTTACAACTGTATGTTTGGAAAAGAGGTTGATTATTGGTGGGATGTATCTCCAGTACCAACTGTGTTACTATAGCTTTGAGGAAAACTTTGAGGAATGGTTGAATCTTTGGATCCTAACATCTCTACATGATGTAGATTTGTTTAATGATTTGCATTCGATTCTCTTAATCCAGATCAGGCCATTCAAACTAATCTTGTTAATTATGAATCGGAATGGAATGGTTAGATGTATTTTCAAAATCAGTTTATGTATCATTATAGGATGTGTCGATTGTCTGCTTGATGAATCTAGGTCTGCTTTTAATTTCCTGGTCAGTGATGTAACCGAGTTGACTCACTGTATCATCAGTATTATTATTGACATATGAGGCTCTTCCGTTTTTTCCTATAAGAAAAACTAAATCGAGAAATCAAAAAGTAATTTCCAAATTAAATTTTAGAATGACTTAAAGAAGAAAAAAAAAATATATGTATTTTTATTAAATTTTTTTTTTTACTTTTCAACTTTAAATAGTATTTTTTTGTTCGAGAGGCAAAGCATTTCCACCTCTAGTTTTATTAGAAATTACGGTCTTTTCATTTATCTGTGTCATGGTAATACAATCATAAAATTGTTGTGATTTGAGTTCAAAATTCACCAAGGTAGGATTCGGATTAGAAATAAAATTCAAGAATATACCAAAACTAAGAACAATCTTGTCGACAAGCCACCCAAAAAGGTTGTTGAACCCCATTACAACTTACAAGACTGTCTTTGTTGCTTCTTTTCTTTTCTAATTTAAGCATCCACCAACACTAATAAAGAGAAAACTACACTTGTGATGAATTGCAAACAGTAGCTGTATGGGCGACCAAATCATGATTATTATTTTTAATAAAGACCTCACTATTCGACAGATAAAGACTACCAAATCTTTTTATAGATTTAGGACTAGTTTTTAATTCATAAGAAAATAAGAAAATGACAAAAACATCAAAATCAAAAAAAAAATACAAAAAATGAGCCAACTTCAGCAGTTCAAAACGAAAATTGACAATCCCCGTTGTTCAATAATTGACGTTATTTTCATTCCATCCAAATAATATAAAACAAATGAATGAATGCTATGGGGACCCCCCCATTTTTGGCCTCCATGGAGTCCTTTCAACCACGCGGTAAGTTATGTGCCTACTGTCTGCCTACACTAGACGACATGAACAAGTTGTTGACATTCTGTGATGAGAATATGGTGTTCTTCTTCCCTGCCATGCCATGGAGACCAACAATCATTTGAAGTAAGAATCTATAAGTTAGAACAAGTCTCATGGTTTCAAAAAATATTTCATTCTAAGAATTTCTTGTAAAGTTTTGGAAGTGCATGTTACGGCCCCTTCTTGTTGGAGCTTGAAGAGTGGTTGGAGCTCATAGCAACTAGTGACTTTTCACTTTGCCCACTGCCAAATGCAGCGAGAGTGACTATCTACTTTCATTTGGATTCCATTATAAAGTTTCTTGTAACACGCTTGGAATGTGGGTTGGACCCAAAAGAGTGGTGTTTTTCAGAAAAAATAAAAATAAAACATCATCAGAAATTTTAGATTGTAACACTGTGAAACTTGCTATCAACAAATTGAGATATTAATCATTGCCTTGAGGAGAGAGACTTTGAACATATCATTTTCACGGTAGGTTTTTATCTTGTGATTTTTTACATTTTTATATACAAAATGTAGATCTCACATTTAGATGTCGGTTAAAGAAGTTATTTTTGACTTCTAGAAGCAAAAAAAGAAATCACAAACTAATTTGGGTAAACGATTTCAGAATGACTTTTAGAAATAAAAATGCCGACTTTCATGTGAAGCAAAGATATTAATTTTTTTCTTGAGAAATTAACTTTCTCTCATAAAA
The DNA here is from genome assembly GCF_003573695.1 of Papaver somniferum. NCBI lineage: Eukaryota > Viridiplantae > Streptophyta > Magnoliopsida > Ranunculales > Papaveraceae > Papaver > Papaver somniferum. Next base: position 8,314,581 of record NC_039364.1, on the reverse strand, counting down.
AAAAAGGACGAAAACCCTAGTTGGTTGATCCCCTTTCTGCTCAGATCAGCTCTGTAACAGCTGATCTGAGCAGATCAACCTTTACCTCAACCTTCAATCTTCTCTAATCTTAAGTCTGATTACTTATTTAACAGTTTAGGTTTTAGTTTTTGCATTCTCTCTTTTCTTTTCCCGGTGATTTTGGGTTAAATTGATTGGATTTTTATTGTTAATGAGGGGTTGTTGTGTCTTGTATGATCTGGCGAAGAAAACAGATCAAGGCATTCCATCTTCTACGCCATCTGCAGCATCTCCAACTACGAACTTAACTGCTCCCATTAGTAGTTTTGGCTGTCCTTTTATTCCTCTTGGGGCTATTTTATTGATCGAGTTATTCTTACATCATGGTTTTACTCGACTAATAGGACTAGTTTTATGTCTTCTCTGCTTGCTTTCTATTTTTCATACTTGAGTCTTGTAATCCTCTTTGTAGTAGGGTTTTTAAGATCAGATCGTGCTTTAACCGATTTTTGCTACAATCTTGGTGGTGTTTTTTCCCGACGGTAATATGAGTTCCAACATATTTTCCGTTAAGTTTGTGTTCTATGGAGGAAATTTTTCAGCCATCCATGTATTAAGGATCTTAAGATCCTTCTTTTAGAACGGACCATTCAGGTTGTTGTTTGCGGTATGTTTACTATTTTCCTCATGGGTGCGGTTTTAGTTCTTTGGCAAAGAAGAAAAAAAACATATCATCTTCTCTAGCCCTAATCTTTGAGGAAATTAAAGTTTCCTCGGCAAATTTTGCATTGGATTCAACTACACCGAAGTGCTCAGCACTGCTATTATCTTTTCTGTTTGTGGTGTTGAGAGGATCTCGTTATATGTTGTTTTATAATTAGTATGTATGGTTAATACGTTAGGCTTTCTTTTCTTAGTTTAGATTTTCTTTTTTAAGGTTTGGTAATGAAAACAAATACGACAACAAGTCTATGAAGATCATCATCCAGTTCATCTATTACTTAAATTGTTACCACATGTCCAAAGCCGTGTCATCCCGATATATTCTGATTCAGAAACTTAAAGATCGATTCAGACTACCACTGCTACTTGAGATACTTTGGTTACTACTCGAGGAACTTTGGCTACTTTTTGGATACTGTTACTATTAGTTGAGTTACTACTACCTTGATTGCATTATGCAATCTAAACTTAAAAAATTTGAACTCATGTTATTTACATGTTTTGAGAAACATTGGTTGGATTTGATCTAGTCGTCTTCTTGTGTTTCTATATATAGTTTTACTTTCAACATCAGTTTGTCTATAGATATTTGGTCCTCTCTTTTACGAGAGAGAAGAAGGTTTTATGGAAAAAAAATTAGATCTGAAGAAATATATTTGATAGGAAAGAATTAGTGGAGATACTACAAAATATATGATCTTGAAAAATATATAAAAGATTTATGATTTACGAAGTCGGTTTTATATCTACGGAGTCTGGTTCTTATGGGCATGGAAAAGCCCCACTTTTGCACCCACTATGGGCATGGATAAATAGCAAATTTTCCACTTAACCAGGCGAAGTCAAGTTTCTACCGGCGGTCGAATCTCGACAGAGCACCCAACGGTCTAGTTTAGACCGATAGCGACAGAGACTCGGCCGCTCGATGGAAACAAGATCGTCCACTAGATCTAATCCAACAAACATAAATCCATTAGTTTATAAATACCCAGTTCTAATTTCATTTGAACTCACACTTTCTTCCTATTTTCTTCGATTTTCTAATTTCACAAAATATGAACGTGGCTCAGTTCATAGAAGAGCAACCTGCTGCCGAATATCGAAGAGTTATCGAGCTAATGTGCAAAATGAAATAAGAAGAGAAAGACGTGCAAGAGCTACAAATCATCGCAAATTTAGTATCTTAGAAGATGATTGCATCTGCAGGAATTATGTTTTCTTCAATAATCATCCAATCGTTGATTGTGCATTACATGCCATTCCATTTTGGGGACGCGTTTTACTGAAATTTGAAAAAGAAACAACGAACCTTAACAATCGTGATTCGATGGTGTTGAGTGCTATGTCCTCCATAATTTCTAAGAATGTTAACAAGTATATTGCTATGATAAGGGAAGCGGCTCGAAATATAATAAGTAGTGAAACCATGCTGGACATTGATCAAAGGTATTATGCAGAGTGGCTCCATAACAACAGAAAGGATTTCCAATATGGAAGTTGTTATGAAATCTTAAAAGTGTTTCCCAAATTTATCTAATTTATATGTTTTAAGTTCTTGATTTTAACTTAAGTAGAAAACTTTAGAAAGAATATTATTACTTATTAAACAAAAATGCAATTACATTAAACCACGATTAAAATTTATCAAACTAACGATTTCCAAATATATATTTCCCTATGCCTATGTGATCCTCCGAAAACTCACTATTTTGAGTCTGAGATGGTGGTTGAGTAGCATCAGGCGATTTAAAACATTGATATGGTACCAGAGATGGTTGAATTGGATGAGTAGCTGCTTGAAATCGGTGAAATGCTGAAGTACTTTTTATGGTATAGATTACGGATTGCCTAAATGCATCCATATTTACGCCACCAACAGGAGTAAGTACAGGACCTTGGGGCATGAAACCAATATGAGACTAGAACTGAATATCTGTTATCTCCACGTATGCTAATGATGTTTCTCCTGCTGTTGTTGGTAGCTGAGTATCTTCCACATAGTCGGAGTAGAATGACGACTTCTTCGACCTGCACGACTTCTTACACTGCTATCACTAGGGTAAATTCCATCACGACCTAAACCTACTTGAGAACTTGACCCTAACGGGGTCTCGGGTATTTCGAAACTGAAATTCTCCCGCTGTATCTGCATCTATCTCAAGTGAAAACTCGGGAATTTATCGAAAAAAACGTTAAAATGTTCAACTGGTGATGATACTCTTCTGGTGATTCCACCACACCATAGTATGGATACCTCTACTGCATACCTTCATTACTAAGTGGAACTGTAACAATATCTCTACGGGGTAATAAAGTCTGGACTTCCCAAGATATTTGAGGCATATTTGACGATCCCATTTGACTGCTAGGGTACGTATATGCTCGCGCGTCGGTGATGGAGGTTGGGATGGAAGATCTGTAAGTGGCAAATTGACAATTGCTGGAAAGTCAATACTACCTTAGTTTTGTGGATGAACTGTAATATTTAGCTTGCATACCTTTTGAAACCAGCTGTAGTAATCAAAGTCATCATCTTGGTTTTGGATCAAATCTTCAGCTTCTTCCCAAGGTTGTCCATTATTTATCAACGTGATCCAATCATCCTGTGAAATTACTGAAGTTGGAAATTGATTGATTGCTTTTACCTTTCTACGTTGTACCTGAAACATAAGTTTTTCTCCGTAGTACCAAATACCATGACCGATAACAGGACCGTAAAACAAAAGTCACTTAAGGCTTAACTGTAGCATGCTTTGTGCAATTGGTTCATGGTACTCGTCAATAGAAGTATACGATATTTTCCTAATGTTGATACTAGTTCTGCACACTTGTTGCATCCTTTGCATAGCAACGACATTTTGACCATCATTAGTTTGACCAACCCAATTATCAGTTTTGTACTCGTACACAATTGGAAAAAAATAATCGTAGATCGTGAAGCTCAGGTTCGCAGACCTTAAAGTGAGTATACCACCAATACTGAAAAATAACATCGATGAACATTGTTGTGTTAGTACATTCAATACCAGTTCAACAATTAACTCGATAATGAATCATATAATAAAAAGGGATTGTGGTTCTTACCTCCAATACGACCCAAAATCCATTCAAGTTATTTGTATCCTTACACAAGCATTCACCGAGACTTAAGTATAGTTCACCCAAAATCCATTCAGTTATTTTTAACTAACAAGTCACTCTGGTTTGTTCTCTAGAGAAGGAACTGATTTATTTTTTTTTGTGAATGAAAACTGAAGTAAATGTTAGTAAAGGTAAAGCTCTGATCGCAGGAGGTCTAATTTAAATCGCTAACGGTACAAACTAAACCGAGTGATCGAGTCTTGATCGCTTAACGATGTTCCCACTCTTCATTTCTCCAAAAGTCCCCTACCCACCACCCACTTGGTGTCGTACTTTAAATACTTGCTTACTCAAGCCACATCTCGAGCTTAACCAAAAAGGCCTATAGACCTACACTTCTAGGCTAGCAGACCTCGACAGGCAGCTCCTGGGGTGGGGACCGCTCCCCCACAAAGTGAGGTGGAAGGAGAAGAACTACACCTTGTAAATAACGTTTGATGAGTATCCATGTATACAACTGTGCTTGCTACATACAAGAGTTGTAGATAGGTCGATATTATCCACATGATGAAATCTCTAACCCTTTGGGTTTGTGTTCTTTCAATTGTTTTTGTTGTACATGCTTGGTGTCAGATATAATACAAAATATTGTCTCACTATTCAACAGCATCGTGCATCCATCCATGAGATCTAGTACAATTGTTGCAATAGCACTAACCATGAGTTTGATTAATATGAGTTGTACTTAAACTTTGGGATTACAATCTTTGATTAGGTGGGAGTGGGATATCAATTTAAACAAGATTTTTGTGATGGAATTAGAACAGTAGTTTGTTTAGATTTTAATACAAGTTTTTAAGTAAAAAAGGAACGGAAAAGAAAGTGTTTTTTTTCTTTTGATGTGTCGTTGTTTATGTGGTACACTTCCCACATGGTTATACTGTTACACTTTCACGTACAAGTCTACATCCATTACAGTCTGTCTGTCTGTAGTGTACTATGATGAATATATTAAAACCCCACTGCAAATGGCAATAGCAATAGGCATCTTTCATTTAAACCCTTTCTGAATTAACATGCATCTAACGTTTCTCCACATTGATTTTTCTCTACCTACAAACAACCACATATGGGAACTAAACAGTAGCATTGAATTTGTGTTGCAGAATTGTACCTTTAAAATATCTCTAGGTAAAACCAGGATTGAACGTGGAAGAAGGCGATGAAAGAATAAAGAAATCGCTTTGGATGAGCTGAGAATAGAAAGAAAAAGAAAAACAAATTTTGGTTCCTATACGTGTGGTGACTCAATAGATTGGGTAACCCCTGCAATATTGAATATGTTCTCCGTCGCCATTGTTATAAGTTGCGTTGTGATACAATTGAAGAATCAATCCCGCAGTTTTTGTGTGGATATGCGTCCTCGCTACTTAGTGGGAGTTTTCTTAAGGATTTTTTTGTTGATAAATACATAAATGATTAAAAACAATTATGAATTATCATGAATTGTCAAATTACATATTTATTTTTACCGCTCAATCCAGATCGGCCGATATACCGCTAAAATATACAAATAATAACTGTGCTTGGGATTATGAATTGTCAAATACTAGGATTAGCACGCAGTTTGCTAACACCGCACAACAAGTATGCAAGTGAGATTAGATTAGTATTATTGTATCCTGACTGCGGCTAAAATAGCTTAATATTAAACTCGTACGATGCCTCTTTGTGAAAGTAAAGGGCAACTGAGTTTACCTTTACCTAGTCACTCCAAAATCCAAATCAGTTTCACATCTTTGCACAACAAAACCTATTATTTGTCCACATTCCTGACAACCAAATTAAACCACCAACCAAATAGTAACAATCCGACAACAACACCCTCATAATCTAATACCATGATGCTAAACATCTACCGGATCATTTTTTCAATATGTTGCTTCCAAGGCAATACGGATGTACTTTTTAAAGACATTTTTTATTCTGCGTAGCTGCCAGTTGTTGAGGCTTATAACAATAGAAGACCCTTTGATCTTCTCATGTTGCATTATTTTTACCCTCTTGAGTTGTTGGGAAAGCCATATACAGTGGAGCCTGCCTGACTTTCAGGCCAACAATCATGAAAAATAAAATACAAGTACAATATTTTCAAAGGACTAACATCAAGCTCATTGACAATGTACACTACACAACATTAGTACTTCTATTATAAGCTCATTGTCATTGACAACTTAGTTACACAAGGCAAGGCATTGAATCACTACAAATTTAGTAAAAACTAAGATAGACATAAATAGATTGAAAACCAAGTACAAATTACAGACTGATGATGGTAAAAGTGTAAAAAACACTAATTTTAGCAAAAAAAAAAAAAAAAAGTTTAACTAAAGCTTGAGTGCCAAATCAATACTCTTCAATTCTCCTTGGTTACTAGCAGTACTACTACTCCTTCCACCACCATCACTACCACCACCTTGCAACAGAAAACCACCACCAACCCCTCCTTCATAATTATTGAACCTAGGGACACGTGGCATAGACCCAGATACAAATGACGGTAACCGTCCGATTGTTGGTTGATGATCAACTATGGATGGCCTAAAAGATGATGATGCAGTCCATCCAGGATGATTCTGTCCATATAGATGTTGAGGATGACCAAAAGATGAAGAAGGTAAAAGAGATGGTAGAGAAGATGATGGTGATGTGGATTTGTGAATCATAGAATGAACTTGAACACCTAGTGATCTAGAACCATAAAGAGGTAAAGAACCCATACTTGAGAACTGATATTGATGGTGGTTGTAGGGATTGTTGAGGTGGTGGTGCATGTTTGCATAATTAAAAGCAGCTGCAGCAGCTTCACCAAGATGCCGATCTCTTTTAGCAATTGTCCGCTCTCTTTTATGTGCGTTTTGATGTCCTCCTAATGCTTGTGAACTGTAGAATTTCCTTTGACAATAATTACATGAAAATACTCTTGGTTCTTCTTCTGCATCTAATTCTCTACTTTCTTCCTCACCTTCTTCTTCTTCTTCTTCCTTTTTCCCTGTTGATGATGATGTTGATGATGAATCCACATTGAAATTTCCTATCAGATTGAGTTCTTGATTATTGTGATACTCAATTTCAGATTCAATTGAGAAATCTGATGAAAACCCTTTATTCAGATCAATTCCTTTTTCTTCTTCTTGGTTTCTATATTCTTCTTTTTCAGAGCTGTCTAATCCATAGAAAGGAGATATGCTACTTGAAACAGAAGGTTCTTCCATGGCTGGAGGAACTGATTTTAGATAGAGAGACAAAGAAAGAGAGAGAGAGATGGATTCAGATGAAGTCTCTCTTTCTCTCTGCAAGGTATGTAAAGACTAAAGACATTGTCCTTTGTTTTACACAGTGCTCAGTAATAATAATAATTGTCATAAAGAAATAAAATAAAAATAAATAAAGCTAAAAGACAAAGGGTGGTTTAAAGTTCAGACATTTAGAGTTCAGACATTAAAGAAGAAGAAACTTATGAAACAAAGTAAGGATAAGAATTAACCTCAAAGAAAAAGGAGGAAAAAGATAGAAGAAGAGTGAACTAAAAGACAGAGAGAGTAGCTGAGAGTATACAAAAGAGAACACACACACAAACACAAACTGTACTGTAAAAAAAAAAAAAAAAAAAAAAATCATCTTTTGTAACTTGGTATTGCAAAAATTTACTCTACCAATAGTGAAGATATAAAGTTGATTTGTGTTCTAGCAGGTGGTCCTGGAAAAGACCCTTTATATGTGTCTTGGTGTGTTCATAGATTATGACAGAGCTCATGAGAAGATGTGGATGTTGAACTAACTATTGGTCCATTCCTCCCATTCCTCCCATATTCCCAAGCATACCCATCATATCCTTAGATGAACCCATTTGCTTCATCAGGTTTTGTAGACCACCCATGCCACCTGTATAAGTTATCAGGTGAATTAGTAATTTGGATAAAGTATGCGACTCGATAAGCTAAAAAGATTGAAGTATAGATATCAGGTGATTAGTAATGTGGATTGACTCGATAAGCTAAAAAAATTAAGTATTAAGTTATCAGGTGATTAGTAATGTGGATTAATTATGCGACTCGATAAGCTAGAAAAAAATTAAGGTTATCGGAAACCCATGTTGAGAGCTGATGTTAAAAGTTTTAGAAAGGAATCAGTCTCCCACAACTGTTTTGGCCAAGTGGTATTCTGTGCCCCACAAGACTTGATGATACTTATGCCAATGGATAGGAGGTTACCTATTTGCTTCAGCATCTGTGGAGGAAGAACTTTACTCATGTGCTGTGCATTCATGTTACGTGACAACGCACTCATTTCACCCTTCTTGGGGATTTTCAAACCTTTCATCTTGCCCCAGACCTTTGCTAATCGTTTGTATTCTTCCAACATCTCCATCACATCTCTAAGCTGGCGACCTGAACCCCTTGCTACCCTCATAATCCGAGACTCGTTCATAATTTTTGGATTGGTGCTGTCCAACTCTGGTAAGATGTCACAAACGTGTCAAGGTAACATACAGGTGTTCGCACCTCAAAGAAAAACTAAGCAATGCACTTAGTTTCTAAGCATCCCTAGAAGAAACTCCAAGCACCATCTCAACATACACAGTTACAAAGAGGTAACTGTGTTATACAAGGAGAGGTACCTTCATTTGTCATTGAATCCATGATAGTCATGTAGCGTTTAATTTTTGACTGACTTTCCTTCTCACGACCCTTGGGCATTAATTCTGCACTGAATCCCGGAAGCATAGAGAAAACCTAAGAAGCCACAGTAAGATCAGTCATTTTGGAGGCACAACACATGCAGACCTATGAAGAAAAAACAAGTAAAGTGAAGCCAAAGTCGAATTTTAAACAGGAGGGATATGAAATATCAGACCTGGCTAATAGGACCCATATTGAGTATGTTCTGGAACTGCTCATACATAATGCGCATAGTAAATTGTCCTTCGGATAGTTTCTGTAGAAGCTCAGGTTGTTGATCCATGGGGACAACATCATGGATTTTTTCCATAAAGCCAGACCAATCTCCCATACCTGTTCCAAATTAACTTGACAGTTAAATATACAAAAGGAACTTTTAAAAGCCGAACCATATCAAACATGACTGCATTACCACAACAACAACTAGTTAATGATACCTAATAGACGGCTGACAAATGGCTTGACATCGAAAACTTCAAACTCGTCCATGTGCTCCCCAGTCCCGAGGAATATGACAGGACTCTTTGTGGCTGCGACTCTATTAAACAAGAAAAATTGAATTCAGATCTTAATACTGAAAGTAAAACAAACCCAGTCGACAATTTAGTCAAATTGTAAGCAGTTCCCCTAAACAAAACTTTATGTATCGATGTTCTGTTAAAATTTACGTGTCACATCATCCAAAGCTTACATTTTGTACCACAACAAAAACTGATACGGTTCTTATGTAAAGAAGGGTTACTCTTGTTTGGGTATTATAATAACCCTTCTTCAAAGCGTCAGCAGTCAGCCAAATTGGTTCGAATTTCTAAGGGCATCTAATAGAAATATATAAAACCTTGCCAAACATGACATATTCGAGAAGTAAATGCAGTAAAGAGAGCAAATGAAACAGATGTAGCTTTAGAGTGGCACTTACGCACTAAGTGCACCACCTCCCTTTGCTGCACCCTCGGTCTTTGTGACAATAACAGCACCAACTGAAACACTTCGGTTGAAGGCTTGAGCTTGACTGAAAGCAGCTTGACCAATACTACTATCCATAACGAAAATAACAAGATCTGGTTTCTGGAATTAACAAAAAACAGTTAAAGATTATTTACCAAGCGGACAAACAGAACCAGAGAAGACAGACATGCAAACCTAAATTACCGTTGATTCAGCCAGCTGACGCATTTCTTCGAACAGAGAAGCTTCTTGCTGGTGACGACCACTTGTGTCTACAATAATAAGATCACAGTTTTCCTGCTTGAACCTCTCAACTCCTTCTATAGCAATCTTTACAGGATCTGATTCCATATAGCTGTTGATGATAAACCAAATCACTACGTGAGGAAGTGACATAGAATTAAGTAGTCAATGGAAATTGTGTAACTGAATCTTCATATATGAAAAGAGTTCGAAACCACAATTGATTGTTTCTAGAAATCTCCTCATACCACAACTAGCAAAGAAACTGCAACGAGTAGTTTAGTTACATAGCTCTGACATCCCATAGGCAGTGAAATCCAAGGGTTTCAATAAGGAGGTGGCACTACGTGAGACATAATGCAACACTTCGTGCAAGTGGACAATTAACCAAATAATAAGCTACTTTACTGCCACCAACAATTGGTAGAATACAAGCAGAGGGGCTGACTCTAAATCAGTCTTTCTAACGCGATGCCCAAATTAAGCCAAAAACAAAAAAATGTCACCAAATCGACAAGATTAGAATCCAAATGTATAACCTTCCATAGAATGGGATCTTAGCTTTGGTCGCATTTTGCTTCAACTGATCAAAAGCACCAGCTCTAAATGTATCTGCACAGACTAGAGCTGGCTTGAAACCCTTCTTTTGATGATAATACGCATATTTCGTACAACTGGTTGTCTTTCCAGAACCTACATAGTCAGAAGAAAAAAGATGATAAACAAAACCATAAGAAACAAAATCCAGATCCACTGATGAATAAGTGCAGAAGGGAAAAAGAGAGAGAAGAAAATTTTATCATACCTTGCAAACCAACAAACATTATAACGCTTGTTTTGCCTTTTTTAGGTATGAAAGAAGGCTTCCCTGTATCCAACATTTTACACAGCTCATTGAATATGGCCTAGGGAAAAGAAAAAAAAACTATTATTCCCGCAAACTATAATAGCATAGCAAAAGTTGCAGGATGACCCAATCTCTATCAGGAGATTCAGAAACCTGGAGGCAGAAAACCCAAAAGCTAAAAATTTATATACTAGCTAACAGCAACTCCCATAAAAAAGATAGAAGCATCATAGAGTTTGGGCGGATTATTTTTTCCAAGCACAAATATACAAATAAAATACATAGTTTGTAGCCAACATTGTTTTGAAACTAAACATCTTGATTACCACCATTTTGAAGAGGTATCAACTAGACAGGCAGACGTGAGTCAAAAGCTTTTCTCGAAACAATTGTCAACTGATATAGAACATTTTCTTTCAAATACAAGTATTAACTTCATCGACAACTTAGGTTCCCTCTTGTAGTCTTCTAAAGTGATTCCTGTTAGTCACAAGTATGTGTCCCCTAAGCAAGACCAAACTAAATTGATGCAGTTCCAGAAAACCAATAGAGTAGAATTCCCCTGCATCATAACTACACTTTCGCTACAATTTCCTAAAATTAACTGCATTGTCACTAGTAACTACGTCAAAACAGACACTCACCAGAGAGTAGTTACTAGTAAGCTATCTACCCTGGCTATATAAGTGTTCCTCTCAGTCACAAAATTTCGCTACAATCTCTTCCAATTCACTGCATTATCGCTTGTAATTAGTCCTAAAACTTACATTGCACCTACTGGAACATCAATTACTAGTAAGCTATCTACCTGAGCCCTTAGGTACACTGTGGACGAGGAACATGTCTGAAACTACAACATTAACCTAAAATTGACAAATTGTTCTATCTTTCAAATTCAACTATGTAACCATAAACAAACACCCTTCTTCTCTAAATTTGAGATCAAAATCTGAAAACAACAACCAAAATTCATTATGAGGATACATACCTGTTGGATGATTCTGCGTTTATTGTGACCAGCAGCTAAATCATCAAGATTAACAATCTTTTTGATGTTGATAGTCATATTTTTAACTAGATCGAAATGGACATCAGCTTTTAACAAAGCACGAGTGATTTCATTCAGACAATCATTCAATACTTTCTCATCGATTATGGTCGCATTGCTCATTTGTGCTAAAGCACGGGAGATACTCCCGCTTAATTCTCCTAACACCATTCTGTATGATGATAATAGTGATCAATTCAATTCAAGAATATGGATCGAATTGGGGGAATTTGGAGATTTTTAGGGTTAGGGTTTTTATCTGAGAGCGAATAATAGAGAGGAAGATGACTGAAGGAAAATCTAGCTTATTTCTCGTTTTTTTCCTTCTTCTCTGTTTAGTGTTTTTTTCGGTTTCGGATCGGGGTGCCCTTAGTAGAAATGTGATGACCTTCTCATAAGGATGCTTCTGGAACGTCATTTGCCAAAAGGCATATTCTACCTTTTTTTTTTTTTTTTTTGGTTTCTTTTCAATGGGTTAGAATAGTGGTTAGTTAGTGGTCCTTGAGGGCATTCATATGTTAATGTACAAATCCAATTTTTTGTTGAGTCCGGTGGATGGCCAAACAGGTTTCTCCATTATGGAACACAAGTGAGCGGTTGATCATCAAGCGCCAGGACTAGGGACATTTGCTCGCGTGTGTAGCTCAAACTCGGCGTTGAAACCACAAACACGGGCGTTTGATACATCGCAACGTTCATTCTTCGCACGCTGGGATTTGGAGCACAACGCCAACGTGTAGTTTTTTGAAAATTCAAAATTTACTTTTTACCTCTATAAATTACCATCATCTAAAACAACTCACTCACACCAAAATTCACTTCTTTTGAATTTTTTCTTCTAAATCTATTTCAATTTTTTAGTTTATTGTTGGTGAAATGGGTGAAAGGAGATCACACGTTTTTGCGATGCAAAACTTGAAGCTGTTGTTTCTAAGACATGTGAGAGTTTTAAAAAGATTGAAAATTGTAAGAGGGAAGTGCAAGTTTTTGAAGTTGCTCCAAGAAAATCTTCCGTTAAAAGGCAAAGAAGAGCTCCAGTTTGGAAAGTTAAAAACAAAAAAATTCAAAAACAAAGGCGAAACTGTCAAAGAGCGCGTTGAATTGAAGATATGTCAAATGAAGATAAACAGGAGGCCAAAGCTTGTACTTGATTTTTATTGAAGTTGTTTAGTACTTTTTTTATTATTGTCTAAGTTTATATCTTGTAAAAGAATTGGCAGTAATATCAATGAATGAAAATATTTAGATTTTAAAATAGGTTTCCACTTCAGATTAAGCGATATTTATTATTCTCTCCGTCCCGCTATTAATTGACCTAGTAGTACAATTTAAAAATGATTTATCTCTCAAACTATACCAGAAATATTCGTAAAATATTATATAATTGAAAAGCATTTTAAAACACCTATATAACGAATATAAACATGAGTATCAAATGATATAAAATCAACTATTAATGGGACAAAATCTAAAAATAAATAGGTCAATTAATAGTGGGACAATTTAAACTTGCAAATTACATTAAACTACATTTTAATAAACCACAACAATAACATCAAACTACATCCAACCCAGCGAAATTATCTTTGTAAAGTTCATAGCATTCAAAATGCTTAAACTCTCTTTCGGTTTCTTTAATAAACTTGGTCTGAGCGATGGTTTTCTGTAAAATAGATAAACAACAAGTTCAGATATTCAGTTGATCATTGAGGACAAAGGTAAGATACTCACCAGTTCTTTGTTAGATAATCCAGAATTTCTACGGTGAACCATCCACAAAACTTTTGTATAATGTTTGACTTCCTTAGTGATGAACGCAGTTCTTAGTTCTAGGCTCCTACTGTTTCTTATGGTTTCGTTCCGCAATGTTACAAAATGTCCCAATACTCTTTACCAGAAATAGTCATTGTTCATTTGTCTCATCATACGATGTAACCAACATCGAACAAGAGTAACATCTTCTTCAATTGTAAGACCGGGAGAGGCATTCGAGTGCAGTATAGATGTGCTTGAGATGGACCATCTTTTAGAATTCTAAAATACGCCTCGTAACAAAAAGGTTTACCGTGCGCTTCCTCCCAATTATCAAGAGTTGTTTGGATGACTTCATCTTCAATTACACCTTTGAACTTTTCTCGATCAAGTTCCATTAGCAGAGCAAGAAATGGCTGGACTGCAAGCCTAATAGATTGAAAACGAGCATGCAATCGATGAGCATCTCGATTTCCCGGGTTCCCCGTCAGTGAGACGAACTTGTAAAAAAGTTATCCCAAAAAGAACCGTCTTGAAATCCCATACCAACGATTACCCTGTGAAAAAAATATGCTTTGTATATAGTTATATCCTCTTCTTCAGTAGACTTGGGATCAGGATTTCTAACATACATTTCTGTAGAGTGGGAGAGATTAAGAGTTTTAGAAAGAAAGAAGAATAAGAAGATGTCAATTTGGAGATAGAAAGAATGAATTTATAGGGCGAGAAAGAATCAGTTTGGAGTAAAACCGCGCGGCTTTACTACAACCGCCCATTTGAATTACTATAGGAGTTGGCGTTTGTAGTAAAATCGTGCTGCTTAACTAAAACCGCCCGTTTGAATTACCAGCGCCTATTTTTTTGTTATAAATACAACACTAGGTTTTATCCTCAACCAAACCAACAGATTTCTTTCTTAAGCCAACAACATCCACCATGTTTTCTAAAGGCAACGCGAAGCAAATATTATGTGTTGAAGCAAAAGAAATTTGTTCATTAGGTATCATGGATAACCACAGTCTTATGCAATTCCCGTGGACGTATTAAAAGTATCCGCGGGAAGGTTGTTCACGCATCAGAATGGTGATTGAATCACAACCAGAAAAGCTCCGGTATCTGCAATATGAAGATCCCAACTGTCCAGAGGAACCACATATGCTAGATGATGCTTTGAAGATTAAAGAAGAAGAAGAAGAAGAAGAAGAAGAAAAGATTGCAACACTCTGCAAAAACTTCAAACATAAAGCCAAATTGAAGAAGAATTTATTACACTGCAAGCATTGTGGATATGGAGATCACGAATACAAACATTGTCCACAGAGAATCAGTGGATGCTCAAAGCCCGGTTGCAAGACTTTTATGCATTTGTGCACTTCTTCTGAAGAAGATACATATGAAAGGCATTTCTGGAAATGTCCTAGGTATTTTTTGGTGGAGTGGGATGATTGAAGTTGAAGGACAAATCGATTCACTATGGTATTATGTTATTTAGTTTGCTGTTTATTTTGTGTTATTACGATTATCTAAAACCAACCATGTGGACGTCTTCACATTTGCACCATCAATATCATAACTAATTTAATTATTTTTTAGATTAAACATTGCACCATCAATATCATAAATAAAAACATACTGCATTGAACAACCACATCATACATGAGAATAAAATAAATACATTAAATTAAAACAACTACTACATATGCGTCAATTCTCGTCAGGTGGATGAATTCCTAGGGCGATGCGGGGATTGTATAAATTTGTTGAGCACCCTAATACTGTTGAAATAAGTATGAAAGTCGAAAGGACGTCCGCCGTGAGATACTTCCCACACCGCTAGATTTATGGGTTCCACTTCATGTACAGCTTCATCGTTGAGCTTATTTCTGTGATTATCAATTAGTACAACGATGAATTCCGATACATTTCAACTAATTGAACTAAAACGATGCGACAATAACTGAGGATCACCCTCATTAATGTTTCAGAGTCGAACATTCTATAAAATTTCTCCCAGAAACACAACGTCAATTCGGCTACATTCCTAATCTTGTATGTGAATAACAAAGGCTCTACAATTAGTTAAATCCTCTTGTTGAGTGAAGCTAACACTACAAACTCTGGGAGGCATTTTTGTAGATGATTTGAGAGTGAAGAATGTGTGAATTTAGAGTTGATATGAAGAGTATTTATATAACTTGAAATTATATTCGTTGGATCACAAGATTTTGCAGCCGTCCAGATTTAGCCGTTGACGGTTTTGGAAAAAACGCGACGCTTTAACCAGAGACGTTTACGTGTGATGGAATAACGAGCGGTTTTGTGACAAACGTCGGCGCTTTTGGCTCACAATCCAGCGGTTGTGCCACGATCGCCCGACCTTCCTTCAAGTGCACGCCTGTTCTTCCATCTCACTCAACAAACCAACAAATTTGTTGGTTTGTTCATCCGGTTTTCATGTTTGTTGAGTCCATAGTGGGATGAAAATGAACAAATCTTTGATTTGTTGAGTCCATAGGAACTTCTCTAAGTATTACGAGTATTTATCATTTATAAGGTATTGGGATCAAACCCCTTAGGTCACTTAATGGATCTATACATTCTACGTCGATATGAGAATCACCCTCGTGCAAATGGTTAATATACTAGGATCAAATGGGAGGAAGATACATAAAACATTTTTAAAAAGTGCTTCTGCAGTTCTGTTGCACGTCCAACAATAATTCAGATAGATTTTTATACTAGGCTGGCAAATGCAGCATATTTTTTCTTTTTAATTGAAAGAGAGAAATTTATAGATTAGGGATAATGTACAGAAACACAAAATGTTAGAGATAAAGTAAATCAATCAGTGAAATACAAGGTCCTAATTATGAACAGTATTCGAAAATCTAGTGCTTGAAAAAAGGGTGAAGAGAAACCAACCTCTCTCCATCTCTATTCCAATAAGAGAAACCAAAATACCCTAGAGTTGTTTGGTCAGATCGTCTCCCATGGGGAGAAAATTTGAGATTCATCCACAATTCATCTACAAACCCAATTTTTTCGGCAGTATTTTTCTCTTCCTCTTCAACAATCACAAAGTCTGTAGCAGCAACAACATCTTCTTTGATCTTGAAAATTGCAGAAGCAAGAGCAACAATTATTATAGCAGCAATAACAATCACGACAACAACAACAACAATCACATAAACAACAACATCAATCGCAGATTCAACTCCAAGATCAAGCAAGATTAAATCTCTAATGAGTAAACATGTTTAGGATTCTTTTCAGCTATTTTTTTACTTAAAATGGATTATTGTATGGTCATTCCTTTCTTGGGTTTTGCTAGTGTGTTAGTAGTTTTGAAAGTAGTCAGTTCTTTTAGATTTCTGTCTTGTAACTACCTGACCAATAAAGTTTGATTTGTGTGAAAATTTTTAGTTCTTTTCCACACGATAAAAACCTTGAGAGGTGGATGGATCAATTTCTCCTCCTAACTGTCCTGCTTTTTGCAGGTTTATTAATTAGTTTGAGAGAAAATAACTCATCCCAAACAATTCCATCTAACCTTTACAAGAAGAGGACCCAACTATTTGTATTATTAGGTGATTTCATTTGCTGTAACTCAAGAGCTGTTAGTCTTCTTAGTTTCAAGTTTACTAAAGTTTCTCTATTATCTCTTTGAAAGCTGAGGACTCACATGAACTAGCCATTCTTGACGTCAATTATCTATGTAATGATCTTTGTAATGATATTGTTGAGGATGTAATCCCTCAGTAAGGTGTTTTACCTTACTTTTTCCTGTAGAAAAAATTGTGAACAAAATTTCTAAAATTTAAATGCATTATTTTGCAAAGAGAAACAGTCCATGTAAGCACCAGAGGCCAAATATCTCTTGGAAATGCGGCATTGAGCCTACCTACCTAAATTTTTCGATACCGACTTGTTTACTTCCCTGGGTGACTGGGTCCTTTGATGGTGCCACCAATTTTTTTCTTGAAGGAAACATCTTGATTTTATTAGTATTGTAAGATTAAATACATCAATTTCAGATACATCAAAGATGAAAACAATAAAAAAATTACATATATCTTGTTTCGTAGATGAAACTGATATTTGAAACATGGCATGTGAAATAAATTCAAGCCATCTGAATTTGTCTTCTACATTAAGAGTAAAATGTCCCATAAGGGAGTAATCTGCCCAATTCAATTTTTCTTCTCCTGTAAGAGTAAATTGTCCCAGAAGGGTGTAATATGCCCAATTCATCGTTATCATGATCACTTCTTGTAGCCACATATCTTCAAAAACTTGTAGAATCATGACCACTTCCTGAAAATCATTCACGATGATATATCTGTGATGAAAACATCTAATAGAAACGCCATCACGGCTATAATAATCTTCTTCTAACTGGCAAAGATGAGCCATTAGAACTGAAATCAATTGATTACAAAATACAAATAAAATAAACATATATATACAAACCCTAAAATCGTTTTAAAGAAAATGATGATTTATTTAATAATACTACTAACTAATACTTGTAGCCAAATCAATCAGAAAGATCTGAAAAAATCAGATCAAATCTGACAGATTTGGATTACAATTGAACGAAATCATAAAATTTGTAGATCAGGAAGAGGAAAACCGGAGAAAACGATTATGAGAGATAAGAAAAGGGTAATGTCTTACCCCTCGTCAGTGCCACCAAAATTACATAATCTAATTAGTACACAACACAAACTCTTAAATTTTGTGGTGGGTTATGATGAGTATCATTGCTTTAACAAATAATACTACGATTAATCAACAGTCATCGGATAAACAATGTAGTACAAAAATCAAATGAAACACTGTACGTAGCCAAGACAAAAACCACATGTATATTACTGTGAATATTTGAGATCAATTGAATGATGTACATTGGTAATGATTTATGTTTGTATATATGACTATCAGTAAGCCTAGAAAACACACTTCTCCGACTCTACCGACACCGAACCATTTGCTTCGTGCAATAAAAAGTTTCCTCAATTGTGTAATTAATTTTTTTGTTTCCTCCGGTATCTCAATTTTTTCCACTTTAAAATTAACAAATGCACGTACATTGATGATATCAATACATGGAAAGTAGGAAAACTTTCACCTTATTGTCTTATAGATGAGATTCATAACATTTACATGTCGAATAAGGTTCCTAAATGGTCATACTCTTTAAGTAAAGGAAAAACCATCATTCCAAGCAAACTGGTATTGATCATTTTCATGGACACTCAAATTCCATCAAGGAAAACATGAACCCAAGTCATATAGAATATCGTGGATCAAATTGGATGTGCTTTCGATGCATGTCCAACAATAATTTGGTGTGGATTTTTCTTGATCAAATTTTTCTGAAACTCAACTAGACTCGGTTGATATAAGCATTAATGTGTACCGATTGTTGTTAATTTTCATCAAACACGAAGAACATCTCCCAGAATCGGTGCATAGGGTATACACACATCAACCGATTCCGGGTTGATGTTTTTCGTGTTTGATTAACATCAACACAATCGGTATATATGTTAATGCATATATCAACCCATTCATTTACCATGTTTGAATTTTAGCACAAACCCAAAAATAATAAATTATAGAGCATGAAATTACGAGTTAAACGAAAAAAGAATGAGGTCATTTCGACATCGGACAAAGAAGTTATGAGCAAAACAGTCGAAGAAATGCCTAGATTTATACTCGGTTGATAAAGGCATATAGCTGATTCTGGCATAATTTTTTTTTGCGGAAAAACTGTTGAATTTTAGTTTTTTACAATCGGTACACCAAAGGAATTATATCTACCAATTGTGGACGTATTTTTATGTACAAAAATTATTGTTTTTGAGTTTTTTTACAATTAAGCACATGTGGAGGATTGTATCAGCCGTATGTGATCAATCGGTCTATGAATGCATGAAATCCACTGATTCCGGGTTGATGTTTTTACAAAAAAATCAAAAAAAGTTTCATGTTTGGATGATGAATTAACATTTGTTGATTTCTAGGTTAACAAGATTAAACGTCAATTAGTCATCTGAATTAATACTAATGAATCAGGAATAAATTAGCCATTAGAAAAAAGAAGGTATACAAGGGGTTTTTGATTTTACTTCATAATGACCCGTTTTTATTTTCTAGTGGTGGGCCTTTATAGGTCTCAAATTATCCAGGATATTTTGGCTTATAATATTTACACGACTCCGCAAAGGTCTTGGTCCCTAACAATGCACAAAATTCTAAACAAATTGAATACTTCCGATTCTAATTTTTATGGAGTCTAATATCAATGAAATTGAATACCTTGAAAAATTAAGAATCCAAGTGAATCTAAATTGAATACCATGAAAATTTTGAGAATCTTGATTATCAAAATAATTCCTGATTCAGTGCACCCCTATTAACAATAATGGAAGACAAAAATGGAGAATTAGAAAGAGGGAAAAGGTCCCAAATTAAGAAACGGCACTCATCTTTGATGAGTTGGGGCTCTTACCTTTCACTGTTACTTGTTTGTTTGTGTTGTGCATGGAGTTGTTCTCTTCTATTGGTATTTGGAGTTGGCCTTACCTTCTTTCCCTTTGTTGTTATGTTATGTTTTTTTGTCTTAGAGTTGGTTTATGTTTATTTCTCGTTTTCTTTCCCTTCCTGAATGTCAATAGTGCGTTGATTTATGTTTATTTTACGTTTTTTTTTCTTCCTGAATGTTAATAACGCGTTTGAATATCAGAAACAGAACTATTTTTGCTTCTCCTGGAGTAGAAGTTACTGGTTAGAAGCAGAAGTCTACTTTTAGAAGTTTTAAAATTCTCTTCCTAAATAGACTTCTTCCTTTTTTGACTTTTAAAAGTCAAAAAGTAACCTTTACATCCAAGTACGCTATAAACTATGAAGTATGGATACTGATACAAGGATACGGATACCGAGATACATATACGGGGATTCGTCAATTTTTGAAAAATAGAGATACGTGATACGTGTAATTATTAAAGTCATTTAATTTTATAATAATTCATTTTAGTAAAAAGAATCACATAAAATTAAGAAAAATTCTTAAATACTTTATGGAATACTAAAATATAACAGATAAAAGCTGTCTAACATCTCGCTCGCCCATCATTCAATCTTGTTTCTCTTCATTGAATGGATAAAATTACATATGCTCCAATTTATCTCCACTGATAAAAATTATATGCTCCAATTGAAAAAAAACGGGTACCAAGCTCAGCTGGTCATCCCCGTTCCCTAAAGTTTCATGCGTTCCAGGAGGTCTCAAGTTCGAGCCTCCAATGACGTAATATTGGATAAATTAACATGGAAGGTAGAGTTAGTTTTCCCCCCTTGTTACACAATCTCAGCCCCCCATCCGCATCGGCTCCCCTGGATAGGTTATCCATGAGGCTCGCTGGTAAGCTAGCACAACAACCTGTTCAATTAATGTAGTGAAATGTTGTTGGAGCTTAGCTTGTTAAACTTCCAACTGTTAATGTAATAATCTTTATCCATTAATAATAATATTTAAATTATATTATATGAAGTATCCCCTCTCAGAATATCCGAGAGATATCCCTACTCTTTTCGTAATTAACAAAAAAAGATACTTTAAATAAGGTATTCAATACGTATTCTCAAGTATCTGACACTTTTCGTAATTAATAAAAACAGATACGGCGTTCGACACGGATACGTCACGGATTTTGAAGTATCCGTGCTTCATACGTTATAAAGTCTTTTTTCTTTTTTTTTGTTTCGGATCGGAGTGCTCTTAGTAAAATATGTGATGATCTTCTCATCCGGGTGCCTCAAGTAAAACACAATTTAGGGCCAATTTAGAGCCCGAGGTTGATCAATGATCACCAAGTTTGGTCTCTTGTTTGCTTTCTTCCATTTCCCAGTTCCTCTTCCTCACAGCTTGATTCTGCAGATACAGGTACTAAGCTTCTTCTTCTTCTTTTTTTTTTCTTCATCTCTAAATTTGGATTACCTTCATCCTCCTTGACACAAGGGTAACTAGAAGAACCCTTAAACCCCAAAACCCGGTTAGTTTTTCATTCCAATTTGTTACTTAGGGCATTTTTTTTCCTCACTGATTTGACTATCCCAGATTGTTAAATCTCTTTGTTTTCGAATACCCATTTTATATAAGATTGTTATGGTCTATAGTTCATAAGATTTTGAGATTATTGTAGAGGCTGTAATTAGAGAGAAAAAAAAGATCTTAGATTTCTGTAATTTAAGAAAAGTATCCTAATTGATTGAATTGAATGTTTCATTGGTCATTAGTGTAAAGGGGATTGGATCAGTAGTTATAAAATCACAATATCAATCTTAAGCCGGATTTGATGTTATTATACTTGTTAAAACATTCCTGTAAAAGTCATGTTTTTCTGGAAAACAAAACTAGGTATCAAATTAGATAGAGTGAGGTTCTGTATGAAATCGACTTGTTTAAATACAGTTTCAGATGTCCTCTATCCAGTCAATCTTAATAGAATCAGGGTTTCAGTCACATATGTGTTGTTTTACTTGCCTGATGTAGGGAAGCTACATGATAATATTCCACTTACCACGGCATCCCATGATATAAATCAAATTTTTTGGGAGGTTTTGCCGCCATGTCCCACATAACTGATACATGTGCCTAGGAGCTCTATGTGATATGTGATATGTTCCTTGAAATTTAAAAGTGTGTGTAATCATTTTAAAGTTTTAGTTCTGATGATTAGAAGCAATCGTCTGATCTTGACTTAGTTTATGGCACTAAGAGAGCAACAGACTATATTAGATGAGAGATCAATAGACAATATTTCAGAGATTAAAAAAATTCTATGTTTCTTAGTTCTTACCACATTTTCTAAGAATCGTTTATCATGTAGAGATAACAACTATACAACTACTTGTAATTTTCCAATTAAAATCCTTTTATTTTTTGTTCAGTGCTTCGAATATTGATGGTTCCATTTGCAAAATGCTATGAGTATTACATGCATTTTTAACTGTAAAACATGTACACAATCACACTCAGTGTAAGAAGAATTCACATAAATGGAATACCAAAGTAACTTATTTCCTTGACAGGAAACACGCCGTTAGGAAGTTTGGTAGTCGATAGCTCCCTGAGTCTCCTAACAGCTTTAACCTTGTTTGCTAAGATGTCAAGTAATCGCAAGAGCGTTCTGTTAATAAAGGGAAGTCAGGTGTAAAACATGATACTGATCTCAAACCCTTTTATACTCACTTTTAAGCTTAGACTCACCAGTGGTTCCTTTCTTTATCTTTTTCTTACTCTTTTTCTCTTTTTCCTTTTGAACTTCCCCCAAATCATCTCTTGTAGTTGGATTTCAGATATTGACCTGTGATAATCTACTGTCCATTGGCTGCCATCCTCGACGGCTAGATTTGAAAACTTCTTTTTCCTCAGGGACACCATTAGTATTGGAATCTTAGAGTGGTTATTATTACATTTGTTTTAGTAGAAAAAGCACAACAGAAAATGCATTTGTTGGATTCTATAGTTGGTGAATAACATGTACTGTAATATTGATTTCTGTTTCATGGAGATTCATATCTTAAATCAACTGATGAAGTGTTTTACCCATGGGGTTTGAATCTTACGACGGGTGATTTGTCCCCTACGAAGTGTTTTAGTAAGTGTTTTTCTTACTAAAACTGCTTTTTTGGCAAAGAACAATGATAAGGAAATGTCATGTATAAGTAAATTGTAGTGTAAAGCAACAATGTAGGACAGTTTGGAAGTATAGGCATTCGTATCTTTACTTTTGTTGCAATTCGTATTTTTCGTTTCTGAAGTTCTGACTCTAGATTGTTTTTTCAGGTTTACCTCAGTCAAATATGAATATAATGAATAATCTTTCTTCAACTCTATGTAGAAGAGGGAATCTGAGAGAGCTGATTACCAATGTTTCCGTCTATAGCGGTCTTTCTGGTAGATTCCTGTCTATTATTTTAAGTTTTTGTGTTGATCAATTTAAGGTGTCACTTGTATCTAATACTGTTGTTTACTTAACTTTTTAGATGTAGCAGCTGAAGGAGGACTAGCAAGCTTGATGACCAGACGATGGGCTACAAAAAAGGCTGCTGGATCCTCAAAGAATGGTCGCGATTCAAATCCCAAGAATTTGGGGGTGAAGAAATTTGGCGGGGAGGCAAGTGTTCATTTAATTCTATTATGCCATCGATTTGTCGAACCTTGTCCCCTTATCTGTTGTGTGATAATGAAGAATTGTCACGTGCAGAGTGATATCCTTTCTGATTGATGTCATTCAAACCTTGCCAACTCAACCTTGCTGTTATCTGTGTCCAATTCTAGAATGAGGTGTTTGACACAGTGAGCGAAAAAAAGCCATAACTAACAGTACAATTCTTCATAGAAACTTGACAAAGCAATTGCTGTATTTTCAGTTTTACGTTGTATTTTATTATTCTAATATTGTTAGACATACACAGATATTAGACTCTGATTTAGAACGATATACTAAGGTCAAGACCAATTTGTCCAATTTCATACTATGCGTAAACGAAATCAGACATTATCATGTGCAAGTACTCGCTGTAGTGTCCTATTGTTGGACATGACTGTCCACGCGTTGGCGTGGCCAAACTGTAGAATATAGTAGAGTGTCCATTTACTTAGATGTACTGATGATACTTTCAAATTGATTTTTTGCAGCGAGTAATTCCTGGAAACATAATAGTACGTCAGCGGGGCACAAGATTTCATCCTGGAAACTATGTTGGAATCGGAAAGGATCACACCTTGTTTGCGCTGAAAGAAGGTAATGTTAAATTTGAGCGTCATAAGCTGAGTGGCCGTAAGTGGGTTCACGTCGAGCCCAAAGATGGTCATGTGCTTCACCCTGTCTATACCAATAATCCTAAAGAAGGTCATATTATCTACGCCGATAAAACCCCTGTTGTACTAGAGACAGCTAAGGCTTAGGGTTTAACGTTTAGAAAGCAGCAATGAGTTCGTTAATCCCTGTTCCCATATAGAATTTTGGAGGATTGTTCATTGCCTTTTTACTTTGATTACTCTATGTTTCAGCTCTCTTTCTGTCTATATTTTGTATTATTTGAGGATAGTCACAGAAACAGTTTTTTATTCCGACTATTCCATCGGAATAGGAATGTCTGCTTGTTTATTACTATTGTTGAGCATCTATGATTTAGTCTCTTAACATCACTAGTAGGGACTCTGAAAGGAGACATGATATAGGTTTAGAATCTTTAGATATTTACAGATTGTCTCTTCCCATGGCTTCGAAAGAATTCCGATCAGGAGCTAAGCATGGAAGAAGATGTAGGAAATGAACACTCGTTTGTTCTTTATACAGTTAGAGCAGATAATTTCTCTTTTGATAAGAAAAAAATATACCCCTACTATGTAAGTGTCTGACTAAGTGTTCAACACTTGCACTTGAACAAATGAGATTAACAACAAATGAAGGAAAACATGGAAACGCCATCTACTTAGATTAGTTTTTTCAACTGAACAACCACAACACTGATATTATCTTTACTTCCTCTAGCCATCGAAACTTCAGCCAGAACAGCCGCAGCGAATGCAGCATTACAGGTATGATCCAAAAGTGACGAGGATATGCTTGCTACTTTACCTTGGAGACATTTCCTTGCTATTTGACAAGCCATCTTGTTTGACATAACATCCCATAAACCATCGCTAGCCAATATCAGAAACTCATCGCTTTCGGTTGGTGAAATTATCCTGACCTCTGGGACGGATATTACATATGGTTTGAGGTAGCGATCACCTGCGCAAAAAGAAAAATCAAAATTGGTATTAGCAGCAGCAGCGTAGGAAACATCTTTGTTGTTTTTTGTTTGTATGTTCTTTCTTTCGCTCTTTTGTACTCTGCCCACTGAAACTTTTTTTTGCATGAAACTTCAATATGAAAAGACTTATCCGAATGGGAGAGAGAGGATGTAGCATTGCTCTAGTACCTATAGATCTAGAGGTAGCTAGTACACCAAGAACTCGAGAACCATCCCAATTGATAACCGTTCCTCCGGCTGCTTCAATCCTATCCCTCTCGTCTATCCTGTCAGGCTTTAAAGGGGTACGCCACAAATTACACTTACAATGTTTGAAACAGCAGAAAAACAAAAAACGCAGGAAAAAAATAAATACCACCACAAGGATTACCAAAGAAACTTTAAAATTTACGGAGTTTGAGTTACCTTGTGATCTTGAGAAAGCGGGATCGGTAAGCCAGCACGAGATAAAACAGCCCTGGAATCACCACAATTAGCAACAATGATTTTATCTTTGCTGATCAAAGCAACCACAGCCGTTGATCCTATTGACTTTATGTTTTCATCTTCAACTTCTTTTCCGCTGACTACTTGTCCGTCCATCTTTAGAAAGCAACTCACCATAACATTCTCCCAGTCAATCTTATCAAGATTCGATGAACCCTGAATCTCATCCACAAGTATCTTGTGTAACTGCTCGCTGCATAGATTCGCCACAGCAGACCCACCATGCCCATCATACACAGCAAAGAAATCGAAATCATGATCACATGGACAGTTACGATTTGATGAAGGTAGTAAACCTGGGATTACAGTAATAGCATCTTCCATTTCTCTTCTTCTACCACACACAGACATAGAGCCATGATATGCTAATATCCCAACCTTCGGTATTGCTGGTACATCGTCTTTCTTACTATGATGATCATGATCATGATCATCTTCCATTATCTTCATTGAGACCATTAATTTCACTTCCTACCTCATGATGATAAAACTCAAAACCCAAATATCATTTTCCTCCTTTTTTATGGAACTCTCGGACTCGTTAAGAAAAAATGAGAATGAATGACCTGACCTGACCTCTGTTAGTAAATTTGATATAAAGATTGAATTTGGTATAGACACGACCGAATAACACCTGAAAGAGAAAATATCGTGCATGTCATTCAATGGAGAGTTGACTGTTGAAGGCTGAATGTGGTAGAGACACGACAATGATTTTGGCAGGCGGTAATAAAGTGGAAGTTTGTCGAGGTACGGCGACTTTGGCAGGGGGTAAAAAAGTGGAACTTTGTCAATGTACGGCGAACTGGCTAATAAAAAGAAAAGCTAATAAAAACTTCGAGTCCTGTAAAAGCATGTTGATTCATTAAAAAAAACAAAGACCTGATCATCAAATGTGATTCATGTCAGAGGCACCCAAAAATGTACTATCAAAGTTTGTTCTTTAGTCTTTTCCATGTAATTTGTTTTGCATTTACCTGCTTGGCATGAGCTGTAAGATTTCGCGGCCTTGGAAATGCATGCAGCAGATTTAATAGGCTACCCACTAGGCAGCTTTAAATTTTAGCGGGGCGAGAATTCCTAGCCTACTGCCTTTACCAAGTAAGGGTGTTTCAAATCCTGAAGGTGAAAATATGCTTGGTTGGTTCTATGAAGGTCTACTATATATTTTTTATCAGTGAGAATAAGAACAACATACAAGTATAAGTATTGCAGTTTGACTCTTGCAATCCCGAAGGTGTGAGGGTAAAATATCCATCGAAGGGAAGTAGTAATGAGCCAGTCCGAGCAATAAAAAGATGTACCATATCGTTATTAGTCGAGAAGCACCTTATCATATCTATAGAAGTTTACTTTGCTTATAAATACCCGTTCATGTAGAAGGAAATGGACATGTAATCTTGAATGGTTCTATTCCATAAAGAGACTAGAGAAAGAGGAGTTAGAAGTTTGAGAGATATTTGTAACTCATCAAAGGGTAAAACCCTCGTAAATAAGCTATAGTTTCTTCACCGTGGCTGTAGGTTTACATGGCCAAACCATGATACATAGTTGTGTTCATACTTACTTTCGTGTTGTTTACATCTTTCCTTTACTTTGAATCTTAAATGTTTATTAGTTGTTAGATCTTCATGGGTGCGGTTAGCAAGAAATATGCAACTACATTTTGACGCTAGAAACTATGAGGTATAAAGAATTTTTCTACGTCCCTTAATTTTTTTTCTTCAAAACCTTAAGTGAAAGTCCTTTCTTTTTTCGTTGATTTCTCTCAAACTTAGTAAATTGATCTCGAACACAGTGACATCTATATGATTTCACGGCTGCAAAGTCCTGTATATCCTTCATGAGTATTAAATCTAAAGAAATATCGCTTGTTCTTCTCGATTTAAGCCTTTTAAATTTGTTTTACCACCTTCCTAAAGACGCTCACGAGAGTTGATGGTTAGAACATCAGAGATGTCACTGACTTCTTGCAAAAGTTCACAAAACCTCCTCCATGATTGAGTTGGGAAGAGATCTAGCCAAGTAAACTTCGTAGAAGAAAAACAAGTTACGACAGTTGAATATGTGCTAAGGTTAAAGGCCTTTTGAAGAATTCTCGCCTCATAAAACTCATGACAGCCCAGAATCCCTTTTAGAAACTTAGATCTAAACGTGGAAGAAAGGTTAAAGAGTATATCATCAATCATCAACCATAAAAATGTTGAAAATAAAAATCTACAAGCGCTGAGAAACACTTCCATGAATGGAAAAAAGTACTAATCGTGAAAAACTGATTTCTACCCATCAAAGGTATCACGTGCTGGAGAAGGTAATTTACTCGAAAAAAGAGAAAAAGAAAAATCCCTTTTCCTGACACAAAAACTTTATCCAGTTGACGAATGTTTTTAATATCATCTTCAAGTATTTACAAAACCTGCTGTCAAGTCTTTCTGAACTTCAAATCGTACAATACAGTCTGAACTCTGACTTGGGAACTTCATGTGACCTGCAAATCTAGGGTCCCACTTTTCAGAAAAAAAAACAAATTGAGTATTACTGCATCTCTCGCAGGAAAGACAATGATGACGAGACGACCCGCTCGCACGACCCTTGGAGTTGAACGTATGCCGTCCGATGAACTAGACGCGATGGAACCGGGAGAGGTTCAGCCAAACACCATCTGTTCATGAGAAAGACCGCCCGATAACCCATATCGTGAAGGACTAACATATCATTCTGATTCCGATGAAAAAGATGCCTCATCCGAGGATCGAGATGAAGTTCATTTGACTTAGAATGGAGGACTAATAAACCCAGTATCTAATACCACGACGCAAAAGGATATTTCCTCTAACCATGATAACAATACTGCCGCCCTCGAGGCCATCATGAAAAACAAGGAAATACGAATGAAAAGGTTAGAACGACGAACAATAGATTAAAAAAGAAGAATAGGAGGCTAAGGAACTAGGTGAAAAAGAAGGAATTGTCTACTATACCAAAGGAGGTCCCTGTAGGGGAAAAAACCCTATAGAGAAAGTAGTTGACGGTGAGCATATCGTTCTGCCCGATATGCAGAACGAAGCTATCGAGGATCAATTCCCACGAAGGAAAAAGGAGCTCCTAGACGATGCGAGTATCCATTCGGAAGAGACATTTGACATTAACCCCAGACACAAGGGAGTCGAAAAGCATAAGGAGGACGAAGTCCGAGTCCCTGGCTAGTCCGAAAGGATATCGGGAGGGAAACCCATGCAAAAGGAGACGCTGATGAGAGAGTTCAACCGAACTATGTGTCGCCCGACGAACAATCCGACGAGGACTCCGGACGATCATCATATTGTTATCAGGAGGCTTCTATCCCATCCAAGCGGACTCTCGCAGAAAAAGAAAGTCTAAACGAGGGACATGGATGATGCTTGCAGGTGAGACTAAATCGACTCGAAGCGATGTACAAAGAAGCAACCGATAAAAAAGGATGTCAGAAGATGGAAGGGGTCATGCAAAAAGCAGGAAAACCGATTAATTAACGATAAAATGAATAAGTTATGGAAGAAGAGGGGAAAAGGACAAGAAGAAGAAGAAGAATGGGCAATTGTGAGATTGAAGGGGATACCAAAGGTAAATGCTTTAATTAACCTGATCCAGTTCACCCTACTAATTAGAATGGAAACGGAGTGAGCAAATTTGGAAAGAGGACAAAAATGACAAATTAAGATACACCACTTATCTTTAACGAGGTGAGGCCCTTATCATTCATTGTTGCTTGTCTTTTTTGGTGTTGTGTCCGGAGTTGTTGGTTTCTCTCCTATTGGCATTACCTTCCCTTTGTTATTTCTTTTTTAATTTTGTCTTGGAGTTGAGAAGTCGGAAGTAGAGCTACAAAATTTTAACCTTTTTACCTTCCAGATGTCCTTTTAAAATTCTATACCAAACTGACTTCTTCTTTTTGAATTGGAAAAATCATGTGCATCCAAACACGTTAGAATTGTTTTTTTGTTTTTGTTTTTCGGATTGGGGTGCCCTAAGTAAACATGTGATGATCTTCTCATCCGGATGCTTTTGGCTGCCTTAAGTAAAACACAATTCAGGGCCAATTTAGAGCCCAAGAGGTTGATCACGAAGTTTTGTCTCTTGTTTCCATTTCTCAGTTCATCTTCCTCACAGCTTGATTCCGCAGACACAGGTACTAAGCTTCTTCTTCTTCTTCTTGTTTTTACTTTCTCCATTTCTTAATTTGGAATACCTTCATCCTCCTTGACACAAGGGTAACTAGAAGAACCCTCAATCCAATTTGTTACTTAGGGCATTCTTTTCCCTCACTGATTTGACTAACCCACATTGTTAAATCTCTTTGTTTTCGAATAGCCATCTTATAGTAGATTGTTATGGTTTATAGTTCATAAGATTTCGATATTATTGTAGAGGCTGTTTTTAGAGAGAAAAAAGGTCTTTGATTTCTGTAATTTAAGAAATGTATCGTTTAATTGATTGAATTGAATTGAATGTAGTGTAAAGGTGATTGGCTCAGTAGTTATAGAATCACAATATCAATCGTTTTAAGCCTGATTTGATGTTATTTTACTTGTTAAAACTAGGTGTCAAATCGGATAGAGTGAGGTTCTATATGAAATCGACATGTTGAAATACAGTTTCAGATGTCCTCTATCCAGTCAATCTTAATAGAATCAGGAGTTCCATTTACCACCGCATTCCATGATATAAATCAAATTTCTTGGGAGGTTATGCGGTCATGTCCAACATAACTGATGCATGTGCCTAGGAGCCCTATCTGATATGTCATATGTTCGTTGAAATTTAAAAGTGTGTGTAATCATTTTAAAGATTTAATTACGGGTTAGCAACAGACAATATTTTAGAGATTAAAAAAAATTCTATGTTTCTTAGTTCTTGCTACATTATCTAAGAATCATTTTATAATTTAGAGACTTGACAACTTTAAAACTACTTGTAGTTTTCCCAATTAGAATCCTTCTATTTTTTGTTCAGTGCTTCGAACATTGATGGTTCCATTTGCAAAATGCTATGAGTATTACATGCATATTTCAACTGTAAAACATGTAAACAATCACACTCAGTGTAAGAAGATTCATATATGTAGAATACAGAAGTATGAGTTGCTCGAAAAAATAACTGATTACCTTGACATGAAACGCGCCGTTAGATAGTTTGGTAATAAATAGCTCCCTGCGTCTCCTAACAGCCTTAACCTTGTTTGCTAATCAAGTAATGGCAGGAGCTCTATTGTTTTTAAAGGGGAAGTCGGTTGTAAACATAAAACTGATCTCAAACCCTTTTCTGTTATTATCTTCAAGCTTAGACTCACCTGTGGTTCCTTTCATTATCTTCTTCTTACTATTCTCTTTTTCCTTTTGAACTTCCTCTAGATCATCTCTTGCAGTTGGATGTCAGATATCGACCTGCAATAATCAACTGTTCTTTGGCTGCCATCCTTGACGGCTAGATTGAAAACTTCTAAAGAGGCCTAGATTCCTCAGGACACCATTATTGTTGGATTCCTAGAGTGGCCATTCTTACATTTGTTGTAGAGAAAGAATAACAGAAAATGCATTTGTTGAATCCGGCGGGTGTTTCCTGTAGTTGGTGAATAACATGCACTGTAATATTATTGATTTGTGTGTTTCATGGAGATTCTTATCTTAAATCAATTGACGAAGTGTTCTATTCATGGGTTTGAATCTTACGATGGATGATTTTCCCACTATGAAGAACAATGTTAGGGGAATATCGTGTATAAGTAGTACATTGTAGTGTAAAGCCACAATGTAGGACAGTCTGGAAGTTCAGGCATTCGTATATTATTTCACTTTTGTTGCTCCGTCTCGTGATTCCATGTCTTCTTCTATATTGGAGAGTATATCTGATTGCAATTCATATTTTTCGTTTCTGAAGTTCTGACTCTAGATTGTTTTTTCAGGTTTACCTCAGTCAAATATGAATATAATGAATAATCTTTCTTCAACTCTATGTAGAAGAGGGAATCTGAGAGAGCTGATTACCAATGTTTCCGTCT
Source organism: Papaver somniferum (assembly GCF_003573695.1). Lineage (NCBI taxonomy): Eukaryota > Viridiplantae > Streptophyta > Magnoliopsida > Ranunculales > Papaveraceae > Papaver > Papaver somniferum. The sequence goes on along the minus strand of NC_039364.1, from coordinate 8,282,836 downwards.
ATAGTGGTCTTTCTGGTAGATTCCTGTCTATTACAATTCTTCATAGAAACTTGACAAAGCAATTGCTGTATTTTCAGTTTTACGTTGTATTATTACATTTGTTTTAGTAGAAAAAGCATAACAGAAAATGCATTTGTTGGATTATATAGTTGGAGATTCATATCTTAAATCAACTGATGAAGTTTTTTACCCATGGGGTTTGAATCTTTTACCAATGATTCCGTCTATGATAAAACCCCTGTTGTACTAGAGTTTAACGTTTAGAAAGCAGCAATGAGTTCGTTAGTCCCTGTTCCCATATAGAATTTTGGAGGATTGTTCATTGCGTTTTTACTTTCATAGTGAAATTTCAGGGTTTATTTTCTTCAGTTGGGTAATTTTTAGGCTGGGATTTTTCACTACTCTTTGTTTCAGCTCTTTTTCTGTTTTTATCTTTTACTCACAGAAACAGTTTCTTATTATGAATGTTGAGCATATATGATTTAACCTTGTAACATCACTAGTAGGGACTCTGAGACGAGACATGAAATAGGTTTAGAAATCTAAAGCCATAGAAAGAGAGAATCTACTCGACCAATTTTTCAGCCCCTCCAACTGTTCATACTCCTCTGTCCGTCTTGCATATCACACCCGTGTCTGCTCGCCCTTCAGTTTTTCCATGCTCTTTAAGAACAGTTGAAAGGCGCAAATTGGGGGTTCAGCTGTGAAGATAATCTTAATATGAGAACAAGAATTGAACCTCGTTTGTTCTTGATGCAATTAGAGCAAGGCTTTGGAAGAAAAGGGAAAAGAAGATTAATAAACCTCATTGATAGGAAGAGGCTTGCTACCTACAAAAATCCAGGTAGCCGGATAAGAAAATAAAATACCCCAATTTCCAGATCTCTTGGTACATAAGCATTGTCTGGAACACTAGCAATTTAAAACAAATGAAACTAACGACAATGAAAGGGAAACTTGGAAAACTATAATTAGTACTAGGCTAACCAGAACTAGCCATCTACTTGGATTAGTTTCTTCAACTCAACTATCACAACACTGATATTATCTTTACTTCCTCTAGCCATTGCAACTTCAGCCAGAACTGCCGCAGCGAATGCAGCATTACAAGTATGATCCAAAAGCGATGAGGATATCCTTGCTACTTTACCTTCTAGACATTTCCTTGCTATTTGACAAGCCATCTTGTTTGACATAACATCCCATAAACCATCACTAGCAAATATCAGAAACTCATCGCTTTCGTTTCGTGAAGTTATCGTGACCTCCGGGACAGATGTTACAAATGGCTTGAGGTAGCGATCGCCTGTGCAAAAATGGAAACAAAAAACAGCATTGGCGCAGCAGCTTAAAAAATGTCTGTGCTGGTGGTTTTTACTTTGGTCATTTGGTAGCTAATTGAGCCGAAACGTCTAAATCTGCATGCCTTAAGTGTGGTTTAGTTTCAGACAGGGATCCTCGGTAATCTTTATTGTTTTATGTTCTTTTTTTGTTTCTCTATTGTAACTACAAAAACCAGCTTACAAGAGGATGCTCAGTTTGATTTTACCTGGATTTGTCGCCAAACCAGCAGCGGCTTACAAGTTATGGTACAAACTACAAAATGTGAAGCTATAGTTTTTAAGGGATAATATAGGAAATATAGCACTGTTATAGCACCTATGCATCTAGAGGTAGCAAGGACACCGAGAACACGGAATCCATTCCAGTTGATTACCGTTCCTCCAGCTGCTTCAATTCTCTCCATCTCATCTTTCCTGTCAGGCTTAAACTGCAAATTAATCTGTTGACACGTCGTATGTTACTTAAAAATAAATAAATAGCAGAAGTAAAGTTACCTTATGATCTTGGGAAAGTGGGATCGGTGGTGAGCCAGCACGAGACAAGACAGCCCTAGAATCACCACAATTAGCAACAATAATTTTATCTTTGCTAATCAAAGAAACTACAGCCGTTGATCCTTGCGACTTAATACTTTTGATTTCAACTTCTTTTTCACTTACTTCTCTATCCATTTTTTCAAAGCAACTCACCATGACATTCTCCCACTCGATCCCATCTAGATTTGATGATACAGTCTCAGTCACCAGTATCTTATGTAACCGCTCACAACATAGGTTTGCTACAACGGAGCCACCATGTCCATCATACACACCAAAGAAATCATATTTCACTTCTCCCCCATGATCATGGTTGCGCGGACGGACATTATTTGATGAAGGTAATAAGTTTTGTACTATAGTAACAGCATCTTCCATCTCCGGTCTTCCACCGCACACAGAAACAGAACCGTGTGAGACACACTGTAAAATATCTCTGCTTATATCATCATCACAACCACCACCGCAGAGTTCATTTCCTCCCGACGATACTAATATCCCAACCGTCGTTGTTGTTGCTGCTGCTGGTACATCTTTTTCCAATAATATTCCAATGGGCGGTAGAGATGATCCACCCATCTTATTGCTATGATCATGATCATCTTCTATTATTTCCATTGACTCGATTTATGATGACGATAAATTCAAAACTAAAATGTCATTTTCCTTTTATAGAACTGTCCAGTCAAAAGAAGTGAAAACAAATAAAAAATGAACAAGTAGAGTGTGCATCTGTGCATGCGTAGGATTTGACATCTGTTAGCAAATTTGACATGGCGATTGAATTTGGTTTAGACACGCGGTAAGATATGAGGATAAGGGGGCAAATCTTCTGCATGTTATGTAGCAGGGACACTCCTGAAATGATCATGTCACGTGTCCGCCTGAGCCTCGTGATGTTGGGACGCACGCATTTGCGTATCAGACACATAGGTATATTCTTTCCATATGCGCACGCTATTTGGTTAACTAAGATACAATTTATCATCCTCGAGCAAATCAATTTTGACGTCAAGACGGGTAATGGAAGAGGTGACAGGGGGAGTGTAAGGCAGGAGTCGGGACGAATACTAAACCAAGTAGGCCAGCCCACATATGCAACCACCAGCTCGCAAGTACCTCTCTAACTATTGTACTACCGACTGGAAATGAGAAAAGTATCGCTAACCAACCGGAGTTGGAACTTGACCCCAATATTTGGTCCATACACATTCTAGTATTATCTGATAGATTATCTTAAATCTATTAGACAAATAGAGCCCTTTTTATGAAAGAGTTAAGGATCACAATCTCCGTCGATCTTTTTCAAAAGAAAGACGATAAGAATCTGAACCACTATGTTTCTATTTGGCGTTTCTTTGTTGTTTGCATCGATAGTGATGCAGTACTGCTACATATACCACCGAAACCCTCCCGATAGGGATTCGTTAACTCGATAGACCTACCGAGTTGGAGTCCCGATAGTAAATCCGACTGAGACAAGCAGTGGGGCCCATATGCCCGCACTGATCTAGATGCTAGTAGTGTTACCTTCGTACCCATTGGAAGTTCAGTCGGGATTTCAGTGTCAAGCCAGCTTGATCAATGTAACACTATCCGTTTGATCAGCTGTTCAAATATTGGTTAATGCTATGAGATAGTGAGCATACAAATAGGAATACTCATAGCATGTAGGATCCAGTAGGAGAGAGGAGAACATAAACACCAATGCACAAACAACTACATTGATAAAAACATAGCTCAACAACCTATTCATAGTGTTAACAAACTAGACTACCAAGCAAAAAAAACTTTCCTAACAAAGATCAAACTCTAAACAAAGGCTCTTCTAGAAAATTCCAAACTCTATACGTAATAAACTCTAATACTCCAAAAACTTGCTTCTCAAGTTTACTTCATCTTCAAGCTAAACACACCGTGTCAACTTGTGCTAGTTGCTTCACCGATCCGTATCCACTTCAACTAGTTGCTTCAATGACCACTTCACCATATCTTGGTTTAACTTCCAACATCCTCCTTAAACCAAGATATTTTTAACAAATCTTTAATAAGCTAGAAATACTATTTTTGTGTTCTATCAACTTGCTAACCAAACACGAAACCAAATTCTTTACTTACTTCACTCGCGGGATTTCCATCATTTCTCTTTTTTACCTATTTCACTCGTAGGATTTCCATACCAACTTACTGACTCATAATTTGTAATCTACTTCACTCGCAGGATTTCCACACAGAGCATTATAGCTCTGTCTCACTCTTCAAATTCCACGCTGGAATTGCTTCACTTCTCATGCCCCTTGAGTACATCAAGTCTTATCTAAACCATAACTCGTAGACTTCACTCGCCTACCTCTTGTTGATCATCTTCCACAACTCATATGTATTATAACCTCCTCTTGTTGTCTTTTCACATATCACCCTTGGTGATTGCTTCTCTTACTTCACAACCTTATTGTTGTCTCTTCTTCTCTGTTCCAGTCACACTATTGTTGCGAAACCTTCACACTTCCAAGTTTCTTTTCAAGATTCTGTCACAATCTTATCATGCCACAAGCGTTATATTACTATTACAAAGTATGCCATACTTTGCAGGTATTCCAAGTTTCCGTCACAAACTCTTCAACCACACTTCTGACACCAACATGTTTGAGCTTAAACTCCAACATGATACCTTCCTCCCTCAAACTCAAACTACGCCAAACATATCTTTACGAAACACGCAAACATAACCACTATGAACAGGCAGTAGCCCTTTGCAATGAAAAACTGTAACCAACCATCACGCACTAGATTTGGACGAGAGATACATGCTTGTTCTCCAGCATCTAACCCACAATGGAGCGAGGAAATACATTCTTGGTCTCCATCATATAACCCTTCTGAGGAGAGGAGATACATGATTGTTTCTCCATACCTTCTAGCCCATCTGTCAACACCGTCGTCTCTCGGCATCAGTTAACCCATTATTATCCTTCAATGCTCAGCCACAACGACCCTTATTCTTTGCAATTCTGCCTTTCACAGCAACACCATGACAATTCACTTTTTTTCCTTTCTTTTCTTTTACCAATTCTTCATGTCCCACAACTGGAACAATTTACTTTTGATATCACCAGAATCAAGCCACAAACCCCCATTTTTGGATTTACATTGACCATGGATCACCAACCACCAACGACCATACGATCAAACCATTATAGTAACTACAAATCTTGTCTTGTTTTCTCACCCGTCACTACTATATCTCGGCCTCTAAAACAAACACCTTACCACGTCCCTTGTTGTTCTGATCTACTAAAACGAGCATTTAATCTCCTTTGTCCATCGACAAATACCCATCATAAACATCTCCATCTCAATTTCTGTCGCTCTTTTTCAAAACAAAGACGATAAGAATCTGTGTTTTCTTTTTTGGTTGACGTGGATAGTGATGCAGTAATGCTACATATACCGGGGAAACTCTACCGAAAGGGATTCGTGAACCCGGTATGCTTACCGATTTGGAGTTCCGACAGTATATCCCGACTGAGACAAGCAGTGGGGCCCATATGCCCGCACACATCTCTCCCCCTTTGATGCCAACAACCCTTCTTGAAAAACCGCTAACTATTTTTCGTTCCCGCACGTACTATTCGTCCAACGCGTATTTTTATAGTTATCCGTTGGATTAAGTCCATCTCCAGGCTCCAGCTGCTACTTCTTTTCTTTCTTCTTCTTTTCCCTCAACCCCCTCTCTCTTCTCCACAGCTAAATTCTTAAAACCAAAATCGTTTTCTAATATATTCTACAGTTCTACGGTTCTGTTAATTTTGGTGGTTACGTTTGATTTATGTTTATCCATGGTTTTGAAGGGTCTCCCATTCAGTGATTACCAGAAACATCAAATCCTCCATTAACATTTTTCCGAGAAGAAACTACATTTATTTGAGCTTGGTTTCAACCAATTCATGATGTATGAAGATTTTCTTAATAAAATTCCAAACACCTTATTCACAAGTCCAATTTCTAGGGTTACAAACTTAATATTCACAGTTACGAAGACGCAATCGTGCGACTCCAGGTAAGATTTCATCTGTTGGTTTTGATCAAGTGTTAAAAGAAAAGCCCATGGTTTGCCTACGTGCAGGCACGTGCACTCCACTTGTCTAGATGTTAGGAGCGCTACCTTCCTGCCCATTGGATGTCCAGTCGGATTTCAATGGGGGAGCCCAATCGATCAGTGTACCGCTATCCGTTTGAAGAGCTGTTCAAATCTTGGTAAATGCCATGTGATAGTGAGCATACAGATGTGAATACTCATAGCACACTTTTAAGTGCTAATAATGTTAGCGTTCATGGATGCAAGGCATTGATTTAGAACAAGTATTGTCAGGACGATTTTTTCCAATTACACACGATACATGATGTTTCCAGGGATTACTCTCTGCGCTAAAGAAGTCATCATGTCAACAACTTAAAAACACTACAAGTACAACGAGTGCCCGAAAGAAACTATGTTGGAAACTTGGAATCTGGAAGGGTCATACCCTGTTTGCACCGAAAGAAATTTGAGCGTCATAAACTGAGTGGCCGTTAGTGGGTTCACATCGACCCTGTTGAGACTATTAGTCCCACATTGTTGGGCAATCTAAGATCCTGTAGTTTATAACCCCTTAGGGCCTCTCCACTCAATGCCAATTGGTTTTGAGTTGAATGTTCATATTCTAACATGGTATCAGAGCAGGCTATTTTGCGACGAGTCTTTGACCGCGCCTCTACTCCGCATCACCCGATTTAATTGTCCACGTGTTAGACCCAATAAGGCTACACGTGAGGGGGCGTGTTGATACTATTAGTCCCACATTGTTGGGAAATCTAAGATCTTGTAGTTTATAACCCCTTAGGGCCTCTCCACTCATTGCCAATTGGTTTTGAGTTGGATGTTCATATTCTAACAGACCCGAAAGATGGTCATGTGCCTCACCCTGTCTGCAAAAGCTTAGTTTCTCTATCATAGTTTTTCTGACAGAGTAAGATTGCAAATACATATAGTGGATTACTATAAAGCTCTGTTTACTGAAGAAGAGATTATAAAACCTGATTTAGAAGCGATTGTGTTTGATAGCATAACTTCTACAGAGGATACAATCTTAGAACCTGATTTCACCGAAGAAGAAGTTTTGCAAGCCATAGGAGATAGATTTAGGTAATGATAAAACGACGGGTCCAGATGGCTTCCCAATACTTTTCTTTCAGAAGTGCTGGCAATTTATAAAGGAAGATATTATGAGTACGGTGAATGAATTTTCCATAACAGGTACAATAAACTCTAAACACAATTCTACTTTCATTACTCCTGTGCCTAAGAAGGATCACATAGAGACTATCAAATATTGTAGACCTATCTGTCTTCTAACTAGTGTGTACAAGATCATAGCAAAAGTTCTGGATACAAGGCTAAAACTTGTGATGGATAAGCTTATTTCCCCTGTTCAATGTGCATATATTGAAGGGAGACAAATTATTGATGGTACCTTAATTGCCAATGAATTGGTAGACTCTAGACTCAGGTCTGGAAATGCTGGTATTGTGTGCAAAATTGATCTTGAGAAGGATTTCGACAGAATCAATTGGAAATATCTGGACTTTGTGTTAAAACAAATGGGCTTCAGCAGGAAATTATGTAATTGGTTGAATTTTTGCTACTCTACTTCTTCATTCTCAGTTCTTATCAACGGATCACCTTTTGGGTATTTCACAAGTACAAGAGGTGTAAGACAAGGCTGCCCAGTGTCCCCTCTTCTGTTCAACATTGCAATGGAGGGTTTTCACGTTTCATGGATCGAGCTGCGAATCAATGCTTGTTTAGTGCTTTTCTGTTTCACCTACAAGTATTAATGTTAACCATCTCCACTATGCAGATGATACTATATTTTTTGTAGATCATAAAAAGGAGGAGTTGCATAACTTATTCTCAGCTCTTCATTGTTTTGAGTTTATTACCGGTTTAAAGGTAAACACATCCAAAACTAGGCTTATTACGGTTGGCGATGTTCCTGAATTATCTTTATGGGCTGAAGAAGTTGGGTGTACAACTGATTCCTTACCTTTTATGTACATGGGAATGCCACTCGGTGCAAAATCAGGATCAAAAGGAATTTGGGACCCGATCATAGAGAAATTTGATGCTAGACTATCCATTTGGAGAAGGATATCATTATCTAAAGGAGGTAAACTTGCTCTTTTAAAATGCATCTTGTCTTCTCTTCCTACTTATTATTTTTCTTTGTTCAAGGCCCCTATATCTGTCATCAAGATTCTAGAGAAAAAGATGCGTACAAAGAAGATGCTAAAACATCTCACTTGGTAAATTGGGACCTGGTTCAGGCTAGTAAAGAAAGAGGTGGATTAGGAGTATGCAATCTTAGGCTTATGAATTTAGCATTGCTAGCTAAATGGGGGTGGAGATATGTTGTTGAAAAGAATAAAATCTAGTATAGGATAATTGAAGATAAATACGGTACTGATTTCTCTTTTTGGATCCCTGGAAAAGTAACTCAAACATATGGAGTTTCATGTTGGCGTGTTATCGCAGATTCCGCAGTGTTAGTTAGTGAGAACTCAACACTTTATTTGCATTCAGGAAACAGAATTGCATTCTGGAATGACATATGGTGTGGCCAGCAATCTTTAACTACTTTATCTCCAAACCTATACAAACTGGCCAGAGACAAAGATGTTAGGATTGCCGATATGATTTTTGTGGAGGGGAATTGGAGGTTTGATTTCAAACGTGTCCTAACTAATTCAGAAGTTGGAGAATACGCCACTCTCCTCACTGTCATTGGTGATATTCCACCGGTTCGAGATCAACTTTCAGATACGAGAAGATGGAAACTTCATCCTTCAGGTGTGTTTTCCGTTAAAACTTTATACCGTAAACTGGTCGAATCATATGGAATAGAAAATTTCCCATATCTTTTTGTGTGGAAGGCTGTTGTTCCACCCAAAATCAACCTCTTTGTTTGGAGTTTAGTTCACGGTAGGTTAAACCCTAAAGATGTCCTCCTGCGTAAGGGAATTGAGCTGGATAATTCATGTGTCCTTTGTGGTGATGATTTAGAATCTCAAAGCAACCTCTTCCTACACTGTAAAGTCGCTTTCAGAGTATGGTCTCAACTGTTGCCCACCTCTCGATATTCTTGGGTAATTCCTAAATCGGTTATGCAACTTTCTCTTTGTTGGCACAATACAACCTTTACAAACAATGGAAACTGTATTTGGAATTTGATACCGGTAGCAATCTTCTGGTCCTTATGGAAAGAGCGCAACAACTGTACCTTTGATGCAAACGATATCTTCAAGATATATGACGATCTGGTCAATGAAGTTAAGACTTCTATCCTCCTATGGGCCGCAGCGGCTGGAAACAGAGTTCATGTGAATTTCTCTAGTGCTGTGATTAATGATTGAGATAACTTATTCATGTAATAAAGTTTTCTTTTCGTTTATTTCCGCCATCATCGGTAGACTTTTATAAATTCTATCATTCTAATATATCTTTTCTTTTCCGATCAAAAAAAATGTTTCTCTATCATATGGTGTCGAGTGTACTTTTGAAACTACCACTTTTCTCCCAAGGCATATTTTTGCCATTGCGCCGACAGCGCCACCAGCATTTGAAGACTAAAGCCCTATTCATGCTCTTCGAGGATTTAATACCAAGCCCACCTTTTCTTAGCAGGGTACACGACCCTTCTTTGGAGGAGCAAATATACTTTTCCAAAGATTCTACCACCTTTGGAGGAGCAATAAAGGGCGGAAGCACACCATACTTGGTAGCACACTCTTTGACAGGGTTATCTTGTCCGCTTTTATGATACTACATTTCGACCAACAAGAATCTGATCTTGCGCTTCTCAATGATTTCCTCCCATTTTTGCAATTTGGCAGCATTGTCTCCATATGGGAGACCCAAATAACTAGTACAACTGTTGTCAGGGAGGGCCGACCGAAGAAAAATCTGAAGATGGGGTTTGCCTGTGACTACGTTCACGCCGTTTTAAAAAAGTGATACTTTCGCCTTGTTCAGAAAAAGTGATATTTTCGCTCCATTTCATAAAAAGTGATACTTTCGTTCCGTTTCAGAAAAAAAAAGGGATACTTTTGCTCCGCTTCAAATAAAAAGTGAAATTTTATTTTGAAACGGAGGGAAAGCATCACTTTTCCTGAAACGGAGTGATATGATCACTTTTCCTGAAACGGAATGTGAAAGTATCACTTTTCCAGAAACGTAAAATTAGTTGATCCATAAACCAAAATATGGTTGTATGATGTGTTATGCATTCTTTGTTGTGGTTTGCATAATGGTTATGCATTCAATTTCCGAGAGTCGTGCCTAAAGTGAAAGTATCATTTTTCTTGAAATAGAGGGAACACGTCGTTTTATTAGTTGCAACGGAAAATTAGTTGATGCATAACCAAAATATGGCTACATAAAGTATTATGTATCTTTTGTGGTGGTTCGCATGATAAATATACATAATTTTCTAAAATTGTGCATAAAATAATAAATATCTCAGTAAATTTGATATTATTATTTGTACTCATTGAGTAGATTCTTTCAGAGGAATTTTTTTTCTAGCCCAATTTGTTATTTTTTTATATCAGAAATCCACCAATAAGATCTTGTATATTAGAAACCCATAACTAACTATAATGAGAACAGATTACACTAATGACCTTTTTTACCTAAATTAAGAAACTAATTTTGTTTATTTTTTTAAATAAAAAACATGCGATAAATGTCAATCCCTAACAAATCTCCTCAAAAGATTCTCTCTCCTAGTTATCTTTTCTCACTCTTCCTTTGATTGTTTAATTCGGTTTAGTTTCATAAATATGGGTTTTCTCTACCTCATTCTGTCTTCCTTCTCTCCATTAATCTAGCGAGATGACAACATTTTTTTTCACGCAAATAAAAGTGAAAAAATAAATTTTCACAAGAATATTATAAGATGAAAACCTAATTTTTCCCCAAAATACAAGGGAATAAATAAATTTTGACTGAAATATTATAAAGTAAAGAACAAAATTTTCACCACTTAAAATGAATTTTCAAGCATTTTTTTAAAGTTCAAACCTTATAAATTAAATAATCATACATATATAATGAAAGTTCAATCAATCATCCATATACGATGTGAAAAATCAAATTATCATCGATGTGTAAAGTCAAATTATCATCCATACAAAGTGAAAAATCAAATTATCATCGGTGTGTAAAATCAAGTTATCGTCCATACAAAGTGAAAAATCAAATTATCATCCACGTAAAAAGTCTAATTATCATCCATATATAAGATGAAAAATCAAATTATCATTAATATATATGATTGAAAAATCAAATGATACATAAATGAGGTGAAAAGATTAAACTATGATCATCACAAGTTGAAAATGACCACCGCCACAGTCATTTACTTGACCCTGATAATTACCACTGTTGCTTGGTCTTTTCCTAAAACTCCTTTTATGGACGTAGAATGTTCTTGTATCATCAGTAAAATCTACAACATACATTTCTTTACCCTAGTGTTTTTCATTTCGTCCACTAATGATGATTTTACTTATAAGAGGAGAGATACAAGAGGGAAAGAACAATATAATTGAGCCAAAAAACTGGCAAAACAAAGATTGACCGAAGTTAATGGTAAAATATTAATTTGTTATTAACAGATGTAACGTTAGCTAACTGAGCGGAAATGTAGCTACGTCAACAATTTTTTTTATTATTTATAAAAATATAATATGTAACTAATCAAGGTTAAATTGGTTCATTTAAAAATGTGAAGATGTAAATCTTATCTAAAACTATTATTTTTAATGGTAGATCTTATAGTTTGGACTACATATATATATATATATATATCATTTTATTGACGGGTTTTTAGAAGAGAGAGGAACCAAACTTGGGTTCCTCAGAAATTTCCACGATTCTTTTATAACCTTTCCAACGAGATAAAATTTGTAAAATTCGAAGGCACGGATTTTTAGATATGTTATATTAAAGTTTGCTTTCCAATTATACATAGGGAATTATGTGAAATGGCTTCACCAAAAAAAGCCTCACAAAGTCCAATCTTTTTAGCAAATTAGATATTTGTGTTAGGTTTCATTTTACAATACAATATTACAAAAAAGTGGCTATACTAGATCACCGCTGCCACGGTGAGGAGGGCCGACCGAAGAAAAACGAAGCACCATTATGCGTAATGGTGTTATAAGGCTAACAACATTGATAACCATCCAATTTATGGTAGTTTACATAAGTTTTCCCCATTTTTTATGCATATTTTGTGGTGGTTTGCATCAATTTACCCCATGTGCTATGTAACATTTGTGGTGGTTTGCATCAATTTCCCAATGTATTATACATCTTTTGTGGTGCTTTGCATAATGACTATGCATTAAATTTTAAAAGTCACCATTGAATTTTTCGCAAAAACACTAAATTCTATATTGTTGTTTGTACTCGTTGTGTAGATTTTTTAAAATCCTTTCCAATGGCATAAAATTTGTAAAATTCCAAGGCACGGATTTTAAAATATGTTATATTAAAGTTTGGTTGCCAATTATACCTCTGAAAAAATAGGATGGATAAGGATTAAGGAGTTATAATAACAAGTAGTGTTCACGTGCGATGCACGTCGGCAACATTACTTTTTCTTAATATTTCATTCCATTTCTGATAAAAGAAGTACTTTTATTTTATTTTTCAATTTGGTTTATTATTATGTAAAAATGAAAGAAATGAAAATATCATTTTTAATGGAACGGAGACAATCTTTCGTATCCGAAACTAAAATCTATAAGTAATTTTATAGTATAACAATGAAGTATTTGAGCATCATATAGGCAATATGTAAAAATATATATATATATGCTCTTTCGATTTACCTTTAAATTATAGCTATTTTTTTGGAGAACTACAAATATATTATAAATTAAAAATTTGATATAGTTGTTTATACTCGTTGCGTAGGTAATTCAAAGAACTTTCCAAATATATAAAATTCACAAAAATCCGACTTACCATTTGAAAGATATGAAGTTTGAAAATATTTATCAACATTTTTATAAAAATGGCATTTATATAAATAAACGATTTCACATATTATTAATTTTAAGTCCCTATTCTGTTAGTCATTTTAGTCCATATTGAGATCTATTAACAAAACGGTCCCTATTCCGTTAAGCATTTTGGTCCTTATTCCGTTTGGTTAACCAAATTCCGTTAGGTGAACCAAAAATGGGTAATGAGACTAAAAAGGAGGACATTTTAGGTTTTTTATGTCCCAAAGACTACCACCAAATTCATTTCCAATCTTTTTATCAAATTGAACATTCTTATTAGGTTTTAATTTACAAAGATGGGGCCATAAAAGTCCCCCTTCAGGCCCTCTAGTCGGTCGGCCCAAAAAAAGACTCCCTCTCTTCAGATCGTTCGGGCTTTCCGGTCGATCGGCCCAATTAGAAGCTAGGCAATCCTTCATCGCTGACATAGCCTCTAAATGAGTTGCTCATTCCACACAAAGTTTTTCAAAGTTCCTCCGCCGACCATCTCGAAATCCATCGCTTACATAGCCTCTAAATGAGTTGATCAACTAACTCCTTTCTCTGAACATCCCAATAATTCGAGGAATCAACATGTTCGATCATTCGAATTTCTTGAGGAGAAACCAAACTAATTGGTCCATCCTCATATTCATCTTCCGGTAAAATTTCATCCATCGACATTTCTCTCCTAATAAGGTTATGTATCAAACAACATGCCATGATAAAACGACAATGTATGTTCACAGGATACCATGAGGGATCCCTAAGTATTGCCCATCTCATTTTCAACAATCCAAAAACTCTTTCAATTACATTCCTATCCCTACAATGTTTCATATTGAATAACTCTTCAGCTCTCCTGGGTTCTAGACGATCTCTCTCCCATTGCTTCAAATGATAACATTGACCTCTAAAGGGAGCAAGAAATCCTCCACTATTTGGATAACCGGCATCGAAAAGGTAATAGTAACCTAAACAAGTAAGCATGTAAAAAACCATCATTATCTTAATAAAAAACATGAAAAACACTCGCTAATCCGCATATTCAAGTTACAATACTCTAACAAACTTACCATGTGGAACTTTTAAGCCATTTTTTTTTGTAAATGGCTTCCCTAAGAACACGATAATCGGCAGCTGATCCTTCCCATCCAGGATATACATATATAACCTCCAAATCTTGAGAACATACACCTAAGACATTGGTAGCAATTGCGCTTTTCCTTGTACGATACCTAGGCTTGTCTTCTGTAGCAACGTGGACACTAATATGTGTTCCATCTAATGCCCCTAGGAAGTTCTAAATGTAAACAAGGTCGTGTTAATAGTTCATTACAGATACGAAAAACCAAGCGTTAATATTCATTACAAATAAGGTTAACAAGGTTTTAATATTTCATTAGAGATAATCTCATACCTTAAAGCAATTCCATCTCTGGTCAACAGAACTTGTAGCGACTGCTACCGGTTCTTTTAAAAACTCTCCTTGAAGCCTAATAACTCTTTTCAACACCGTGTTCACATGTCTACTTATCGTATCACCTGATCGCTTGAATTGAAAACCCACAACTCTATTCTTATGGTGATGCGCAATTACATATAAAAATATCGCCACCATTTCTTCGACATCACAATTTCTATTATCTTCTAATCCACTAGTGGTGCGCAGCTTATGACAAAGAACTCTAAAAGTGCGTCTATCGAGACGAAGTTGGGATTTACATTTGGTGTCTCTTTTATATACCAAATCTTCCATCACCCACAATCGTACCCTAGTTAATTCAAAACGATCATTGGCTCTCAACACACAGCTTTGGTGACGCAAGACATATGAATAGAAATAAATGTAAAATAAAGTTACTGCATCCAACGTTGTTCGGATATTATCTGTCATCATTTCAAGTTTTCTTTTTTTTGTCAAGACTAAAGGTGCCATACTGGAAGTGGGTCTGAATTCGAAAAGCATAAAAACAAAATGGTCAAGGATACATGACTATAGAAACTAAACGTGCTGTCAAGACAGATACTTAAACTAAACGAGCAGTTAAAAAAGAAAAGGAAATTACATACAGATTGAAGAAGAAAGACATATAATACGAGAAGTTCAAACCCTAACCTAATTATCGTAGATCTCCATCTCTCACTCTTCAGTGGTTTTTTTCTTCTTGTCTCTCGATCTTACGAAGAAATAGTCAGAAATGAAAAATGAAAACAGATCCAGACTTTGCTTTCTGAGGGACAGTTTGGTAATTTTCTGCTCAATTCCCTTGTTTTTTCCGGAATCGAATTCCTTTGCATCCACTGAGCGACGCAATAGAATAGGGCCGATAGGAGATAATTCTGGAATTTTTGTGGCTGTTCGGTTCAAGGGAATTGGGCCTATTCCCTTGGAATCCAATTCCTGGGCTCCCAATTACCCGAAACTAACCCGTTGTAAAGATAGTATCTTAAGTAAGACACTCAGTTGGAACTTGGAGAGTTTCTCCGCCGACCATTCTCAAGAGATTCTTGGACAGTTGTCCCAGAGAACCATACAATTTTATCCTCGAAAAACACTAGTCTCGTTTAAGTTTCCACAAATGCATACAATTTTCGGAATGTTGAATTATCGATATCCTGGGAAATTTTTTCTCCGTTCATATTCGAAAGATCAAGATGATGTAACAACTTGAGCTGATGATCTTTCAAGAATTTTCGACATGTGTATTAGTTGACCGATTTGAGAGTTGACTGTCGAAGACTGAATGTGGTAGGGACACGACAATGATTCTGGCAGAAATGAAATAACTGAATCTTGTCAGAACTAATGAATTTGTGGAAGCTAGACAGCCAAACTAATCAATATGTTTGGTCTGATCATCTATGTCGGCAGAAAAGCCGCCATGAATGATGTCGGAAGAAATTTTCGTTCTACCCAAAAATGCACGTCATAGTTTGGTCATTTCAATGCAGCATGTTTTGCATTTACCTGCTTAGAGATGTCTTAGTTGCGGTCTCAGATGTAAAGATGACATCGATGTGCGAAGGACAATTGTTTGTTCTTGATACATTATTAGCGCAAGGCATAGGAAGAACAGGGAAAAGAACAATTAATCGATATAGTCTTAGGTAAAGGAAAAATTTTGACCTAAAAAGGCCAAAGCTTATTAAAATAGCATAAGTCAGCAAAACGGTGAAAAAGACGAAAACAAAGTTACAAAGAAGTGTGTACCACTACATCCCAATTACAAAATAAAGTTGACAAATTTTAACCACCAAAGATGTCAATTTACATAGCCCAATTAAACAACAAACACTTAACATAAATAACGATTTGCTTAACGGTTCTCTTCACGTGATTATGAAGTCTATCGTTTCTCTCTTTCCACAAGCTCCACCATATTGCAAAAGGCAATAGAGACCAGATTCTCTTAATTCTATTTTTTCTCTTTCTGTTTCCCCTTCCCATAAGTCTCACATCACCATTCTGCACCCAGTGAATACCAAAGCTATGCAGAAAATAATTGCATACCTCACACACCGTCTTACAATGTAAAAACAGATGTTCATTTGTTTTCGTATGTCTGTCAATGAGTAAACAAGTTGCATCTTTAATCAAACCTGCATTTTATAAGAATCCAGGGTCGGAGCTCCACTGTAACACAAAGTCCAAGTTACTTTCAAAGGGACCTTGGGGTTCCAAAGTTGTTTATACGGGAAAACTAGCAGTCCATCAGTTTCAAGTGTTGTATATGCATTTGCGACTAAAAAACCATTTCCATATCTCCAATTTCTAGTATCTTCATTTGTCTGTAGAGCTGGTGGCTCTCCAATCAACTGCAGTAGATTAGCCACCTTAAAAATCTCATTTTCATTCAAATTTCTAGAGAAAAGAAAATCCCAAGCACCCATTGGAGATAACATATCTTTGAAAAGACAAGGTTTCTTTCTAGAAAGCTTGTAGAGGGTTGAAAAATCTAATTTTAGGTATTTACCGACTATCCAAACATTCTCCCAAACTGAATACTGTTACCATCTCTAAATGAAGTACAATACCGGAACTAACAAAAAAAATTGCCTTTAAAATACCTTCCCAAAGACTATTGCATACTGATTTGTTGGTAAAATTAGGAAATAAATCCTCCGATGCACCCCCAAATTTCTAATTGATAATTCTTCTCCACAAAATCTGCTTCTCATTGCCGTATCTCCAGATCCATTTAGAATGGAGAGCTTTATTCACCAACTGCAGTTTCTTAATCCCCAAACCACCTATGGCTTTAGGTAAATTAACCTTAGACCAACCGACCCAACTTCTCTTCTTGACGGCACTACTAGAACCCCACAGAAACAAGCGCATAATTTTCTCCATCTCATTCATCACACTAATAGGCATTTGAAACATCGATAAATAATATACTAACAGACTTGCAAGAACACTTTGAATCATAATCAATCGTTGCCCCTTCGACAAATATGTCCTTTTCCAAAAAGCTAATTTCTAATGTAATCTTTGAATAATATTTTTCCATACCAGTTTACTCATTGACTTGCTACCGAGAGGCATTCCAAGATAAGTTATTGGCAGTTGAGATAAAGAACAACCAAAAATGTCTGCACACATCTCCCCATTATGTAAATCACCCAAGCCAACAATAGTACTCTTCCCGAAGTTAACTTTTAACCCAGAAACACATTCAAAACCCAAAAGAATATTCTTCAGATTATGGATTTGTTGTTCATTATTATTCAGAAAAACCATTAAGTCGTCTGCAAATTGCAGAGGACTTATCTATGTACCATTTGGGGATACTTTGAACCCTGAAATTAACCCAACATCAGTCTCCTTTTTGAACATAAGAGATATAGTTTTAGCAATCAAAATGAATAAGCATGGTGATATAAGGTCACCTTGTCTTATACCTTTCTCACTTCTGAAAAGTTAAGTAGCTTCACCCTTTAAAAGTACTACGAATCTTGGAGTTGAGATGCACCATTTAATCCAACTCCTCCACTCCATACCAAATACAAATTTTGCTAGAGAATGTCCACGCAGTTCCATTTTATGTTATCAAACGCCTTCTCAAAATCAACCTTACAGAGAATCCCAGTCTCTTGTTGTCGCAATCTAGAATCAATTAACTCCGAAGCAATTAAGATTTCATCATGGATTTGTGTGCCATGAAAAAACGCCCCCTGAAAGTCAGAAATAAAGAGTGGAAGAACAACCTTCATTCTTTCAGCGAGAAATTTAGATATAATTTTATACACACTCCCAATTAAGCTAACTGGCCTAAAATTATGCAAATATACTGCCCTATTGCATTTAGGAATCAAGGTGATGTTTGTGCAATTCAATCTCTAATCCAACATGCTAATATTCTCAAATTCCTTGATAACCTGCATCAAGTCAACTTTAATCACATCCCAAGCACACTTGAAATATTCCATCGTAAAGTCGTCCGGTGCTGGGATTTTATTTACACCAAAATGCAAAATCACCTGCCCCACGTCGTCTTTAGAAAAAGGATTTTCTAGTGTGATACTAAGAATTTCTTAGATAATTCATTGTTTGCTGGAGTTACTTTGATATCATTCCCACTCATTTCAGAATCCTATAGGTGCCTCTATGGCCGCCATATTGAAAAGAAGATTCAAACCTTCCGAAACAAACAGTAATCGTTAAACCATACGAAGACACTCTAGTTGGAACGTGGTTCTCATACTGTTCGGAGAGTTTCCATTCAAGATATTTTTGGATGGTTGTCCCAGACAGCAGCGAAGCCAGAAACTAGATTAAAGGGAAGCAAAGTCTTGTTAGAGGTAGCAAGAAAGCAAAAATTAGGCTTAGAGAAAATTTTGAGCTTGAAAATTTTGGTTTGGGAGCCCAATGGACAGGGGTAGCAAGTGCACACCCTAGTTACATGTTGTATTCGCCACTGGTCCTAGAGAACCAAATTTGTTTATCCTCGAAAAGCTAAGCAAGAGAAAACACTTGTGTCTTCTTAATTTTTACAATACCACCTTCTCGGATATTGAAATATCGATATCCTGAGATTTTTCTTTTTCTTTGTTCCATTTTGATTTCAACACTGCTAACGACGGTATTGGTAACAATATACCCTGAACCCTGTTTTAAACATTACTAAATTAAATGTACCAATTTACTGAAAAGGGTAAATTTTATTTTCAACACTGCTAATGACGGTACCAATTTATTAGGAAGGGCACCAGATAATTATTCCACATGTAGTTGCAGGAAATCCTACAACCACACCCTTAGTAAAATCTATAGAACAATCTAAGTAATCATCATAAGAACTTTCTTTAAAATCTTCAAGCAAGGTACAAAGTTATGAGAAAACCCTAACTTGGGAAGCAAATAATCTTTCTCTTTCCTAAATATCTTGTTTAAGCTCTCAAAAAAATCTCTCTCTCAATACAATGATGGTTGGTCCTATATATAGGAGTTTACATAGTGGAAGACAACTAATAAAGCCCCTATTTTCGGATCTGACGTGCGTCAATGCTTACATTGACTCTTCTCGCACGTGTTCTCTAAAAACGCATGGTTCTTCACACCTTACTCGTGACTTGGTGACGTCATCTGGGATATGTTGCGTGCGATCACGTTCACATGATAATGAGAAGACCATTTCGCTTAATAACCTAGTGTGTGATATTTTACCCCTACATTTTTCCTCTTCTCTTGGTGTTCTTTATGAAATAAGGAGAGGCAAGAGAAATCTTAGCAGGTTGTTTTTCCGCACCCTCTCATATTTTCATATTTTTATCTGCCGACACATTCCCGTGATTTCAGCCTAATCGTCTACACGTATTGGCTTTCTGCTTTCTAACCTGCACGCCTTGAATTAACCGGTTGTCTTTTTTCTGTATTTATTAACTGGGACGAGGAGAGATAAATTTTCCTTCTTTACTTTGCTATTCATTTTTCTTTTCTGCAACTCTTCTGTAAACCTTCAGCGTCTTCCTCTTTTCAGAATCTTGATTTTATTTGATTTTCTTCATCTTTCCAAGTCTTGATTTTGCTGCCGCTCTTATGGATTCTCATCTAAGGTTAGTGTATTTTCTCAAGATTGTTCTATATTCCATTTCCTAATGCCATTGCTAATCATCCGTTGTTTTATTCCTATACTGGTTTTGTTTCATCAAAAGTTCCTCCCCACTGTAGTCTTCGTGTTACAGTTACAAACCCTAAATCTGTTTTGGGTTCTAAAAATGATGAAGCTCTCAAGAGGAAGCCTTCGTATCAAAAGGTAGTAAGAAACATCTTCTTTTCTTTTAAACAATATGTTAGAGAACTTCACCGTCGAACTCGCATTCGTTGCTATCTCAAGTATGTTTGTCAATTTTAGTGATCAGAACTATAAGTCTTGATTTCTAGTCTATTATAGCTAAGTCTCGGACTAGGATAGAAAGTGTAGTTGATCTCAATAACTCCACGACGATCATCATACAAGACGAAGAACTACTCAAGGAACTGGTGGAACTTCATCGACTAAAAGGTATGTGGAGACTTGAACTTATCTATCACTCAAAAGTCTATCTACTCTATCTCCTATCTTGAGACAAAAGTCGTTTTGCTATATAGACTTTGATTATACACATTTGCTATTTCGAGCCGAGTTTATCTCGCTTAACTATTTCTCGAAATATGTGTTGGTAACATTTCGCTTTGGCCAAGTTCATCTTTACCTAGTTACGAAAGTCATATTATGTTTCAATTACTTGAATATGGCTTTGACGAAAAATAGTTTGTGAACAACAACTATATAACGTCCTTTAAGAATGTTTCAATGATTGAAATGAGAGTTTAGAATATATAATCATTGTTGGATATAAGCATTGTGTGGTAAAACATATATGTATAAATCCTTATTCCTTGAACCAAAGTATGCGTACTTTGTTGTTCAGGAAAACCGGAACAGATTCCGCGAACCCAGTCCGCGAACTGTCGGAGGTTCTCTTCCCGAGAAAATCTGCTGGAGTTTGTAAACCATTTACAAACTTATTCCGAGTACTTAAGTCCGCATACCTAGTCCGCGTACTTAGGTTGGTTATATTTTAAAAACGATTGTTCGTGAACTTATACTTATATAAACTAAGGAATGAAAGTTTACAAACCGTGGCTATAAAGTTCATGAATCGATTCGAGTGAATCAAATCGTTTTTGCTTCGATTGTGTATTGTATACTTCTATAAGATCTAAGCAATTTAACAACTCTCTAACTAGTTCATTTGAGTCATTTGAACTAGTTATGGTAAAGAAGAATATGGTTGATATGAAAGTGCTCATATGGATAACCATTTGGTTAACTATTATTGAACAACCGAATGTACATGTTTGAGTACGGTTACACAAATCTAAAATCGTGCATTTCATTCGTGTGTAACAAGCTAAGTTTTCGATCTAACGGTTGAAAGATATTAGCTTGAATCTAATCAGGTTTTCATCTACCGGTGAATATTGAATGTTTTTTTATGAAGCTAACATTGATTGCAAATCCTGATTTGAAAGACTATATAAGGGAGAACTCTAGCAACTGGGAAACCTAATCTCCACACCTCCTGTGTGATACTAGTTGTATAACCTAGAGTCGATTCTCCTTTAACGTTAGGTTTCTTCTCGAGATCCTGTAGGTTAACGGCTTGAAGACTTCATTGGGATTGTGAAGCAAGACCGATACTACTTTCTTGTAGTTGTGTGATCTGATCTTGCTGTTTCTATCATATTGAGTACAATCGTAACGATTGGCTTGAGATTGATATCTCTGATAGGCAAGATATAAAAGTAATCACAAACATCTTCGTCTCATCGTTTGTGATTCCAGAATATCTTCTTTTCCCGAGTTGATTAAGATTATTGTGAGGTGATTGATAATACTGAATTGTTCTTCGGGAATATATATCTGGTTTATCAATTAGTTCCTGTTCTCCTTGATTTATCAAAAGACGGAACAAAAAATCGTCTGTATTTCTGTGGGAGATAGATTTATCTATTACCGTATACTTTTCTGTGTGATACAGATTTGTTTATTAAAGTCTTCGACTTCGGGTCGTATCAACTATTAGTTGTGGGTGAGATCATCAAAGGGAATCAAGTACGTAGTATCCTACCTGGATCAGAGACGTAAGGATCGCAACTGTACCTTGGATCAGTGTGAGATTGATTAGGGTTCAACTACAGTCCAGACCGAAGTTAGTTTGTAGTAGGCTAGTGTCTGTAGTGGCTTAATACAGTGTGTGTTCAATCTGGACTAGGTCCCGTTTTTTTTTTGCATTAGCAGTTTCTTCGTTAACAAAACTTCTTGTGTCTGTGTTATTTCTTTTCCGCATTATATTTTGTTATATAATTGAAATATCACAGGTTGTGCGTTTGAAACAATCAATTATAATACCCGACCTTTGGTTGTTTATTTACATTGATTGATACTTGAATATTGGTCTTTGGTAATGAAATTAAGGTTGGTTATTTTCTAAAAAAGATTATTCGTGAACTTATACTTATTTAAACTAAGGAATGCAAGTTTGCAAACCGTGGATATAAAGTTCATGAATCGGTTCGAGTGAATCAAATCGTTTTTGCTTCGATTTTGTCTTGTATACTTCTAATCAATTGAAAACTATCTAACTGGTTCATTTGACTCATTTGAACTAGTTATGGTAAAGAAGAATATGGTTGATATGAAAGTGCTCATATGGCTAACCATTTGGTTAACTACTGTTGAACCAACGAATGTACATGTTTCGGTACGGTTACACAAACCTAAAATCGTGCATTTCATTTGTGTGTAACAAGCTAAGTTTTCGATCTAACGGTTGAAAGATATTAGCTTGAATCTAATCAGGTTTTCATCTGACGGTGAATATTGAATGCTTTTTTACTAAGCTAACATTGATTACAAACCCTGATTTGACAGACTATATAAGGGAGAACTCTAGCAACTGGGAAACCTAATCCCCACACCTTCTGTGTGATACTAGTTGTATAAGCTAGATTCGATTCTCCTTTAACCTTAGGTTTCTTCTCGAGACCCTGTAGGTTAATGAATTGAAGACTTCATTGGGATTGTGAAGCCAGACTGATACTACTTTCTTGTAGTTGTGTGATCTGATCTTGATGTTTCTATCGTATTGAGTACAATCGCAACGATTGTCTTGAGATTGATATCTCCGATAGCAAAGATATAACAGTAATCACAAACATCTTCGACTCATCGTTTGTGATTCCACAATATCTTCTTTCGCCGCGTCGATTAAGATTATTGTGAGGTGATTGATAATACTGAGATGTTCTTCGGGAATATAAGTCTGGTTTATCAATTGGTTCCTGTTCACCTTTATTTATCAAAAGACAGAACAAAAACTCGTAGGTATTTCTGTGGGAGACAAATTTATCTATTACCATAGACTTTTCTGTGTGATACCGATTTTTTTATTAAAGTCTTCGACTTTGGGTCGTAACAATTATTAGTTGTGGGTGAGATCAGCTAAGGGGATCAAGTCCGTAGTACCCTGATGGGATCAAAGACATAAGTAGCGCAACTGTACCTTGGATCAGTGTGAGATTGACTGGGGTTCAACTACAAACCAGACCGAAGTTACTTTGTAGTAGGCTAGTGTCTGTAGCGGCTTAATACAGTGTGTGTTCAATATGGACTAGGTCCCGAGGTTTTTCTGCATTTGTGGTTTCCTCTTTAACAAATTTCTGGTGTCTATGTTATTTCTTTTCCGCATTATATTTTGTTATATAATTGAAATATCATAGGTTGTGCGTTTGAATCAATCAATAAGAATATCCAACCTTTTTTTGTTGATTTACATTGATTGATACTTGAACATTGGTCTTTGGTATCGTTCAAGTGATTTCTCTTGTATTCAATTAGACTCGCAGATTTCTATTTGCTTGAGTAAGAATTGAATCTAGGAAGAGAGATATAACTCTTTGATATACTTTATTAAGATTGAGTCCAATTGATTCTCTTATAAGTATATCAGAGTTTTTCCATACAGATTGCTAATCGAAATATTGGGTGTGGTTATTGTACCCCCGCTTTTTCACAATATTGTTGCTTTTGTTTCTTATCTGCATTGTTCTGTGAAAGATACCGAATACGAGATTGTTCGCGAGAGGAAGAATGTTAAGAGAGTTCGCAAAGCTCCCACAATCAACACTTCTCTTTCCATTCCGGATCTCGGCTATCAGTTGCGTTCTCAACAGCGGGTTCCTTTTAATGTTGTTGTTAATATTCTTACTAGAGATACCATCACTCAAGCAAACACGAATATTTCCACGCTTTCGATAGATGTTAACCCCTTTGATGATGTTGTTTCCTAAGTTCATGTTAAGGAAACTCTCGCTCTCTAGAAAACTACCCTGGTTGACAATGCTACTACCTTTTCTTCTGAGAATGTATCTGTGCCACTTGTGGATAAGACTGTTTCTACTTTTGTGAATATTCCTTTCTCAGCGAATATTCCCGTATCCACGGAGAATATTAACACTCTCGTTTTAAAGGATATTGCTTCTTCTGCATCTGCTCCTTCTTCTTCTAAGGTTATTTCTCCCTATTTGGAGGTTGACTCTGCTACTCAAGCTTTGTCATATATCATAACCGCTTCTCATTTATCTATTAATGATCCTGTTAAGCTTCACATTTGTGATGCTTTATCCAATCTGTTATGCGATTCTCCACCAGACAGATCTACTAGGAATGAGATCTTCTCGCAGCTTGATCTAAGTGTCCATCTTTCTCTCAACCTCTTGGTATATACTCTTTCGCTTATTCTTTTCTATCCATTCTACTTTATCATATTTTTACTCTTGTTTTATTTCTTATTTAGGAATCTCGTCGCCGCATAGTCCAAGCTGAAGGATTTTCTGAATCTTGCAATACCATTTTGGAACTTTCTCACCAGAACACCAAATTAAAGGAGGATCTTGGTAAATTAGAACGTGAACTCCAAACTGCAACTCTTGATTTCGAAAATCTTCGGAACAAGAATCAAGAACTTAGAGGTATGTTTTCCTTTATTTTGTCAATTACTTAAGAGAAGCTTACAATTTGTGTGTTTATGACTACCTTTTCTACCTTATCAATTGTTTAAGAGAAAGCAATATTGATGTCTTGAGTATCTTCGTGCATTTGTTAAGACTTAAATCAGACGCGTGTTATGGAGAGATTTAATTATCAATATGCTGCTGAAGATGCTCGTGCGGATAATGAGAAATTGCAGAATCAAATAGATCAATTAGTTAATAATCATTCGTATTCGCTTGATCAAATTGAGAATCTGAAAAATGAGAATCTTTGCTTATCTAATCAGAATGAATTTCTGGACTCCCAAGTATCCTATCTCTTTGGAATGTTGTATAGTGCTGACTTAAGCTACCAGACTTTATCAGATAAGAATCAGGTTTTGTCCGCAGAGAAGCGATATTTTTTAAAGAAAGAGGCGATGTTTTCGCGTCAATAACTTATTCTCCAGAAGGTTTGTGACAATCAAGAAGAATCCCTTCGGGTATTAAGAAATCAGCATGATGAGTATACGAAGAAATTAACTTCGGGGAAGGAGAAGATTATTCAGAGCAAGATAAATTTGACTGTGAAGATGAATG
Organism: Papaver somniferum; assembly: GCF_003573695.1. NCBI lineage: Eukaryota > Viridiplantae > Streptophyta > Magnoliopsida > Ranunculales > Papaveraceae > Papaver > Papaver somniferum. The sequence continues at coordinate 8,257,240 of NC_039364.1, read as the reverse complement.
TACTTCGAGAAGAATATACACAACTAAATGGGTCTCATGATATTCTTGTGAAGGAAAAGTCTTCTCTTTCTCAAGATGAAAATAAAATTCTCTCTCGTCTTCAGGGTTTGATTGGTGATGATTTTGATACGGTTATGGAAAATATGAAAAGTAGTAATCTGGCCCTATCTCAATACCTCATCTCTCAAAGAGGGGGTAGTCACATTAAGCTGACTGCCTCAGTTTACTTGCACTTTCTAATTATTCTCGCTTTTTGTATGCGAAATTTTCGCTCCGGTAATAATGAGATGTCTATTTTTTGCAGAATCTGAAAGAACGCACCAGTCTACCATCTCCAAATTGAGGTCTGATCTGACTAAGGCTAACAAAGAGCGCGGGAAAATTTAAGTCCTACTCGCCTCTTGCCGGGATAGAGCGAATATGAGATGTTCGTATTTTGAAAATTTCATGGAAGTTGCCCTAGAGAACACCAAGAAGGCTGATGCGCGAGAAGCTCATGTTAAAGCCCAAATTCTTGCAAACCTAGTTTGCATTGATAATTCAATTCCTCCAGTAGATGTGAAACCTCTTGATGTGGACGCAGGTGAGGAACTTACTGAGCCTGATAGCAATTACTACTATGTGAGCGATGATGATGAAAGTGGAGAGAATAGAGGCGAAGAAACTCTTCTTGAGAAAGATCATCTTGAAAAGGATGGGTCTGGTGGTGATCTTTCTAAAGGCTCAAATTCTGATGTTGATCCCAATTCCGAGGTTCGCGCTGAAGCGAACATCTCTCCAAATGGTGCTTAGCTTTTTTCTTTCTTCACTTTCTTGTGCGTCTGGATGTATTTTAACTTTGGATATGTATTCTTGACTATGTAGATGTAACTATTTATCTCTGCTTCCTTTACGTAGGATTGTCTTGAACAAGGAGAATAATACCTTCTTTTTGTTATTCCCATACTTGCCTCATATTATTCTCCTTGTGAGAAATACCCTTTGTCTTTTCATTTTGTTGTTATGCCTGTTCTTCACTTGCTCTTTCCTGGAAAACAATATTAGTTTTGATTTTATTTTTCTCATGAGGTCTTATTGAGCCTCCCTAAGTAAAGGTCTTATTTTGCCTAAGGTATAATTTTGTTTCTATGCGTCGAAATCGCAGGAGGTCTTTACATTTTCATGTAACTACCCGTTGATCTCGCCTTATCATCTTCTCGTATTATTTCCTCTACAAGATGTATTTACGCGCAAATACGACAAGTCTTATTGCCCCCGTGAGTAAAAAGCCTCATGATATTTGCGTCTTTTGACACAATTCAACTCCCTAATGGAGGGTGCCGTCCTTCTATTCCCACTGACTGCCTTTCAAGGAATCTTACTATAAAGACCCTCAAGCTCGTTAATGCTATTAGACTAGTCAAGAGACAAATTAGATGATAATGACTCGATTAGTTTAACAAAAAAGTTAATTAATAGAAATTAATCTTACAATGGTTTAGATACGAAAATAGTATCGTCAGATAGGTCTCGAAAAGTTACGCAGATTGGACTACTCGAACGTGTCAATCAGATATCGAATGAAGAAGATATCATCAGTTTTGAGAGAAGGACAAAATGGTCTTTTTGCAGAGACGTTGTGGCTTACCTTATCAAAGCAAGTGCGTGTCCTAGTATTTCTCTTTGGTCTTATCTTCACCCGATCCAGAAGATAAATCTTCTTTATTTTCTTTCTTCTTCTTATTCTTCTTTCTTCTATTTCTTTTCTTCTCCTCTGCTCGTGTTCCTGATGAAGGAGATGGATGCTGTTGAGATGATCTTGTAATAAGGAAGATGATGAGTGCCAAATATTGTATATATTTATCCCTTTTTGTTGGCATTTAACTCATCTTTTATGCATTAATTCTACATTTTATCCCATATTCTGTATTTTCATTGTTTTCAAGAATAAATATTTTTCTTACTTAATTTTGCATTTTTAGGTAATAAATAAAGTCTGGATGACTTGCGGAGCGGAAAAGAGCAGAAAAGTAGTGAAAAGACGGGAGAAATCACGCAAGGAAGCCGCGAAGAATGGTGCGCACAACCTCATTTTCTACACACAAAAACGCCTCCGTTCTCAGCCATCAGATCAGTTCTCAGAAGCATCCGATGGTCGCTCCTTCATAGAGCATCAAAATCTGAAGTCTCTGCCAAACACCACAGCGCTGAAATTCCAAGCCTTCAGATTAGATGGTAGTTGAATCCAACGGTCGCTCCCTTGCTGTTCATCAAATCCCGATACTTCCGCTTAACACTACAACACCTAACCCCATCTAGAGCCGTTAACTTCGTTGTATCAAAAAATCCGACGGTCGCTACCAGCCTCTTCAGGAGGAACCATCCGATCCACCTACCAGCTTCACATCCCACGGCCCATATCACGAAACATCACCTCTTGATGGACCCGCCTCACACCAGAACATCCCATACCCTAAAACTATCGAACCAACCTCATTCTTCCTCTTCCCTTCTCTTTCTTTTCCTTCTCCTTCACCCGACAGTTGCAGAGCTCTGCAACTCGAGCTCCTGCCTCTCTCCCTTGTCGCAACAGCCACCACACCACACCGTACATCACCACCCCATCCCAAGTTTCTCCCTTGTCTCGTTTTTAGCATCAAACTAGGTGCTACAAGCTAGAACAGTGAGAAGCTAGGGTACACAATCGAAAGAGGGGACAAAACTTGAAGAGACAGGAGCAGAAGAAGAAGATAAAGCATGGGTATGAGCTTAATCGCAGAGGGGACAACGAAATCAGTGAGTAATTTTGGGAATTTGAGAAAACCCTAATTTGTAATTTGGGGGAAACCCTAATTTTAATGTTTGGGTATAAATTGAGGGTTGGGTATCACTGTTAAAACTTGTTCTTGGACTAGCCAAGTAACCACCCAATTTGGGTTAGGTTTAAATCTTTAGGGTTAGTGTATGTTTAATGTTAATTTTCAATTTCAGCTCAAATTCATTTCTGTTCATGTGTGTTAGTTTTAATTTCATTTATTTTCATATCCTGTTTAAGTTCCTGTTAATGTGCTTGGTTTCATATCCTGTTAATTTGTTATGTTCCTGTTGATGTTTGTGTAATGTTAATGTTTAGTTCACTGCTGTTAGTTTGATGGAATGCTAGGCTAGTTACCTTTGAAGCATTGAACTGATTGAGTAATGGAAGAAATCAGTGCTCATAGAAAGCTGATTATCTTGCCATTCCATTTTTGTATGCTTAGGTTGCACTGATTTGATTGAGCATTGGGAGAAACTAGTGCTCACTAGTGACAATGAGCAAGCTAGTTCTCTTCCCACTCTAGATGAATGCCTTAGCCTTGCTCTGTTAGCTTCACCATCTCCCTTGCCCTTGGCCTTAGGCCTTGGTTCATTTATCTTGTTCACACTGTTTTATTCATTGTCATCTTTCTTTTGCTGTTTAGTTTTTAGTCTGTTTAATCTTTGCTGTTTTTGCCATTCTTTTGTTCTCTGGTTTGCTTCCATCTTTGGCCTAGAGCCACTGTTTACACTCCTCTTTTGCTACTAAGCCAGAAGCCCTGCTGCTGTTGCTTTTGCCCTGTTGTTGCCTCCCTTCCATTGCTTGTGCAGCTGTTGTGCTGCTGTTGCTGCTGTTTTCTTGGCCTTGTGCTGCTGTGCACTGCTTGTGCAGCTGCTGCTGCAACCCATCTGCCCTGCAGTACTGCTGCTGCTTCCATCTTTGCCTTGTGCTGTGCACTGCTTCCCCTACTGCTGCTACTTGTTTTCTTGTTGCCTCCCGTTGCACTGCTGCTGTTGCTGCAGCTGCTGTTGCTGCAGCTGCCTTTTCCTTCCTACTGCTGCTGCTGCTTCCTCTTCAAAGCTCAAGTTCAGTCCTCTGCAAGGCCTAGCTAAATCAAAACTGAAGTTCAGTTCCTCAAAGGCCCAAAGGCCCAAAGGCCCAGATCCTTGACTGAATCCAAAGCCCAGTTCACATCAAAAGACACTGAACCCAATTCACAGTTGAACTGTTGAGCCCAAGTTCAGTTCACTGTTAGCCCAAAGCCCAGTGCAACTCTAAAGACCAAAAGCCCATAAGTTCACAGTTAATCCAAACAAACCCACTAAGCTCAAAGCCCAACAATAGCAATTAGAAACCCAAATAGCTAGAACACTACAAAACACTCCCAATCTCTGTGGATCGACCCGTAATTGCACGAGCTACAACCGACGACCGTGCACTTGCGGTATTACTGTAGGCCCGCGTTCATTATGCTTAATTTTATACATATCTCCGGGCCCACCAAGTTTTTGGCCGGGGATAATTTTTATACCCTTTTAGAAGCCTGCCAGAAGAACAAATTAAGTACAAGGTGTTACTGCTGGTGAAGAAGTGGTGATTTACAAAGAGGATAATTAGATATTGAAGTGGTAAATCACTCAGAATTGAATTAGGGTTTGGTTGTGTTCTTGAGAAGTGATGAAGATAGATTATGCAGCGACTGTTGGTGGTGGTGATGGTTGGGATAAATGATTCAGAGTTGATGGAAAAGAAAATCAGATAATTCAAATTAGGGTTTGTGGATTGATCTTTGGATTCGTGTAGAATTAATATGTTGACTGAGTTGTTGGTAGATGAAGATTAATAGGGTTGTTGTTTAATCAACGAGGAAGAGTTGTGTTGATGAAGATCGAGAAAGTTAGGGTTCTGTGAAGAAAAAGAAAAGAGGATTTGGGTTATGTGAAGAAGAATTGGGTTTGTGAAATTGGGATCATAATTGAATTGGGGAAATAGTTGTTCAGAGGATGCTGATGTTTGGGTAAGACCTCAATTTCATTTAAGTTTAGTAATTCAATTTAAATTATTTAGATTATTGAATTTCTGCATTTGTGGATGAAGCTGAGGTTGAGTTTGAGTTTAGTATAGAGCTGTGGCTGTTGTTTTGCTGATTTCAGAGTGTTGGAGTTGTTGAGTTTGGATTATTGTTTGAGATGTGTACATGGTTTGAATGTATTTTCTGGCTAGTTGGTATGGTTGAAATGGAACTGTTGTTGTAGAATAGGTTTGTATATGCGACTATAATGTGAATTTCTTATTGAATTGAATGTATGTGTGTTGGAACTTGGAAGGCTATGGATTTCAGTTGTATATGTGAAGTGGCTACAACTTGTGATGTTGCCGAGTTTAGGTCACAATGGATGTGACTGAGATAAATAGAACATAATGGAGATGGTGGTATGCAATGACAGTGGTGTTGCCAGGGAGTTGTAGTATTGTTGCAGATTGTGCAGACAGGAATGAAATAAGTTAGATGAACTGAACTGGTGGTTGAAGTTTATTGGCAGTGAGTTAGTTTGGTGGGCGTAGCTTGGATCCGAACCACAGTTGGAAGTGATAAACTGAAATGGTGGTCGTATTAATCTGGTGGAGAAGTTTATGTTGTATCGTGGGTCTTAGTGATGTTGCTGAGCTAGTACAAAGTTATTAAGTTGTAGGGAAGAGTTGAACTAGTGGTGGTGTGTTGAGATGAGGTACAATGTTACTTGAGATGAATGTTTGTGTGTCAAGATGAACTGAGAGTGAGTTGGTAGGTTAAAAAACAATTAGATTGTTGTGAAAGCTTAGAACTACAATTGCAGGTAGGATTAAATTACAGTTGTATTGGATTATTGAATGAATGAATGTTTAGTGATTGTATAGACTTCTGTTCTTGAGATTTAGGCTTGTTAATCATTCCAGTCAGTCTAGCTGACTTACCTGACTCAGGTTGTCTGACTGAGTTGAGTTAACTCAGTAAACCTTGATTCAACTCATTGAGTTGACTCGTTTGATCTTGAATCCTTTAACTTTGACCTGACTTTGGATGTTAACAATTAGGTGATTCCATGGACCAGACGTTGACCGTTAGTGACTGTTAATTGACTCAGGAGGATCAGGCTTTGGATTAATGGGCTTGTTTAATGGGCTTGGGTTTAGAGCTAGTTTCTATAAAACTTGGGTTGGACCCTTGTGGTTCGAATTGACCTTTGGCTTATTCTACAAAGTTGCAGATAGTCATAAGACTTAGCTAATAGACTATAAAACCAACCTAATTGAATTATTAAACCTTATATTTGCTAAAGATAGATAAATAAAAGGTGTAGAACCTTAAATGGGCCTAGAATCATTAGATAGAATTGTATGATTCTTGTGTGAGCCATTTGGCTAGTTTGCTAGAATTCTTGTGTGATTAACAGTTAGTTATTAACAACGATCGATTCAAAGGATGAACCAGTGGATCTTGGATCTCGAGGTAGGCGTGACTTGTCATCAAAAGAGGTGGGAATACATTTAACTCTTTTGAATCCATTTTTGTTCCTTTTATAAAAGTTTGTATTTAACAACTCATGCATTGTCCGTTTGTTCATTCCATACATTGTTTAGTTTGCATTACGATTGTTTTGTTGAGTTTTTGAATCTTTCCACGATTTGGAAAGTACTTATAATGTTTGCTGTCACTATGAATTGTTATGGGAAATGAAAATTTACACATGTGGTATATATGATACGCTCCTTCACATTTATACTTATTTACTTTCAGCTTTTATGCGTATTACGTGTGGAACAACCCGACATGAATATATTATTAGGTGTGGAACAAACCGGCATCATTATTTTATACATTGTTTGACGAAGGAGTTTGTCCATATACATGTTTGAGTATTACGAGCGACTTAGTCACTTTGTTGTTTGGAAAACATGTATTGTTTTCCAAATCTTGCTCATGATATCTTTAAAGTTGAATGTTATTCCTGCTGGGTACCCCTTCTAGGGATGATGTGCTCACCCTTTCCCACTTTCAGTTTCAGAGGAAGATCAGAGTTGCACAACGAAAGCTTCGAGAAGTTGAATTCGTTAATTAGTTAACTTCTGCTATGTTTATTATGTTATTTATTCTATTTGCAAACCAAATGATTATTTTATATGTATGATTTGAGAGGAATTCTTGTATATATTTCAGAGAGGGATTAGTTTTTGGGTTAAGTTTTGTAGCAGGTTTCTTAATTGAATGTTTAAGTGAATGATTTTAGATTCTTAGTGCCACTTTATTTAGTTAATCTCTTGGATTAGTCAGCTGCTAGCTTTGGGGGCGCTGCACTTACCCCTACCGGGTTAGCAGGGTCGGCTCTTCCTATCCAGTGATTCAACAATCAGTTGTTTTCGCGGCCTCTTATACCTCCGCCAATATGGCTTGTGGTTACAAGACCGCACCCTACATGGGGTTTCTTGAGGACCGAGTGCATCATAGTCAAGACTTGTCAAGAGCACACGCTCCAGACTCCCCAGGCACTCTTGACTCAATCGTGTACCCCGGCGCCCTGATCGAGTTTCTGCATTCCTTAGGAGAGACCTTGTCACCTTAATCTTTCGACTAAGGCGCCTCTCCTGGATGGGCTTTCGTTCACCCCAAATCTCCATGACTTAGGTTTCAGGGTCGGTGTAGCTTTCCCCCGAGTCAAGCTAACTAGGTTTTCCCCTATTATGACGTGCATTAGGTCTTATCATTGCCTCTTGCTGTATATGCGAACTAGGGTGCACGCCACAATTGGATGCCTAGCCTCCCTAATTAGAGTCGTTACATCTGTTGCCTTCTATTAAGGTCGTATTTTTTCCTTTTTCTTGAGGTATTTATCATGTATAAAGAAGAGAAACCTTTAATTTTGTTAGAGCATTGCTCGTTTGAACCCATCAAGCGCTGGTATGTCAAGTTGGTTGTCATATTTTAGTGAATCAAGACTCATGTTAAGAGTCGCTTGATTATGTACCAGAGTTAAACTTCGTATAGGTTAGCTTGAAAGAATTAGTATATGAGACAATAAAAGTATTGCGAAGTCTTGAATATGTGAAAAATAAAGGAGCTACAACGACAACAATCATCATTCCATTCTTGAACTGTTTCATTCCCTAACGTATCTTTCAAGTCGTGCATATTGAAAACATAACTGCGAAGCATATATGAACTCTAGATAGAAATAGTATTAAGGAATACAATACGAGGTTTATTGCTTAACCATTAAAATTTGTAGATAAGACATCGCCATAATCATTTGAATGATATTGTGATTATGTATGGGTATGAGGTGAGGATTTCATCATAGGGAACAATGTTTACATGTGTTCTAAGGAAGTAAGTTCATAAACTTGTTTGTGAACCGAAAAGGAAATTTCCAGGTGTTATTGGTTTTGTTATTCATTGCATATCTTATGAATAACCAATATGTGTGATAGAGTATAACCGCTCACAACTTGTTGTGTTCTTGGTAGAACTATTCACAAAGTCCTGACTTATGTATTGGTATAACTTTTATTAGTAAAACAAATCTTAAGTAATCACCTGTGGTATGATCAGATTATGTCTGCCTTGGGGAAAGGGAACCGATCCTTGTAAGGAAAAGGGAACCGATCCTTGTAAGGGGTGCAATACATCATTGGGAATCGATCCTTGTATGGGGTGCAGCAAGGTTTATAGCAGAAAGGGGAACCGATATTATGGACATGTGCAACACATATAAGTTAGATACCATATATATGTGGGTAACCGATCCTAGTACCTAGTCAACCGAGTTTTTGGGAAGCTAGTGTGACTATGCGTAGTACTCACATGGAGGTAGAACCGAAACTTGTTTTGGTAGAACCGTAAACCCATGATTGTGATTGAATGTTGGTTTGATCAATCACATAGTTCTTGAAAGTCAGATGAACCAATTCTAAACTTGTTTGGAAGTTTGGAAAATCGGTTTCAAGGTTGTAAGTGTGAAAGATAACTTACAAAGTAAAGATGTCGACAAACTCTGAACACGTGCTGTGAATGTTTATTTCTATAATTGTTCAAAGATATTCCTTAACGGCTAAGGGAAGAGAATCCCATGATCGAAACATAAGTAAGTTAAGAATATTTTAATTAAAGTTATTAATTTATCTTTGTAGGGAAATTATAGAATTAGTAATGTGCATTTACTAATTAGATTTTCCGAAAGATTTCGATTGTTATTTTTGGACAGAGCATTTCCAGGAATTATGGAAACCGAATTTGTGATTTAATGAATATCTTGAGAATATTTTCGGTTTTGGAAATTCCTTGGTGTCCAAACTTCCTTGTCTATAAATACACGAAGTTTGCCTTTCTAGCAAACTAATCCTTCGTAACAACAAACTTCCTCTTTTTTCTTTGTTACTGGTGTAGCCGCCTATCGAAGAGGAGAGTAATCTAATTAGGTGAAATCTCTTACGACCGCTCGTTTTGAAGTCTTCTTTGGGATTGAAAGCTCTAGCGCGACCCGTTGGTGGGAAACTAGATAATTGCGGTTTATCTTTGTTTTCGATTGATTTGATTGACTAAGGGTGGTTGAAATCTGATTGCACCTAGTTTTTTTATTCTTGAGAATCTTCTCTTCTGATATAAGATTCACTCAAACTAGTTCAGAGTTTCGACAGGGTTCTTTAGATTGTTGTTAGTTATAAAGACAATATCGTGATAATCCATTGTTAACAGACTCCGTTCTGTGCGTGATTGACCACAAGAGATTCAAGTGAAAATGTGACTTGGGTTTTATAATCTTTGGTGTGAACAATACTTGTTTGGGTAAAAGATGATCCAATTAATAATCGGTTTATCCTTGTGGTAGATTGGATTGATTAATTGAGTACATCGGCATCAACACGGTTCTTCGGATTAAAGGTGTTGTTGGCTTAATCTTAATAGATTACCTTTGGGTGATTGGACATAAGATAGATCTAGACTCGACGAAGCAGTTTATGTTGAGATAAACGGAAGACCCTTTGTCCGACTCATATCACTTGGTTGAATAGAGTTGATACCAAACAGATTTCTTGTTCCTTTACTGTTTGGAATACGAACCAAAGGGATTGTTCCAAGTACGTGACTTATACATAAGTCGGAGGCGTGGGAATACATACAGAACTAGGTGAACTACAGGGTTAGTTACTTGGTCTCAACTATACGAAGTTAAGTGTAATTTTGTGTAGCGGCTTAATCCTGAGAGTATTCAATTCTGGACTAGGTCCCGGGGTTTTTCTGCATTTGCGGTTTCCTCGTTAACAAAATCTTGCTGTATCATTTACTTTTATTTTCCGCATTATAATTGTTTTATTATAATTAAAGTAAATTACACAAACGTTAATTCCTATTTACTTGATAAGCAATCATATTGTGTTTGGTTAAGTCCGAACCTTTGTATCAAGTAAACATACTTCGTTGTTGTATAGTCTCGATCTCGTATCCTTAGACGATCACACGAAGTGTGAACCGATTAGTTATATTGTCTCGACTCAGTCCATAGTCAATCACTTTCAGAGAAAGGACTTATAGGTAGGAAAAGTTTTAGCTTGAGGTATATTTGGGTACCCTCGCCTTTTCAATTGGTATCAGAGCAGGCAAACACGAAAAGATCTAACAATCCGTGTTTGATGCGATCCAACCTATAAGATATGGGTCAAAGTAAAGTTAGCGAGAGCGAAAACTAAAGAAAGACTCATTTAACGTATCACAAGAAGGTTTTTATTTTAAGAAAGGATTTAAAGGAGCTTCTTCATCAAGTTCTATTTGCTCGTCTGAGAATAAGTCTGAATGTTCTCTAGAAGAGACTAAGTTAAGCCCTGTATTCGAGATCAATGATTCAGACTCTGAAATTATGATTTTGATAACGAGAATTTTTTGAGTTTTATACTTGAGATTTCTGATGGAAGATCAAGTGTAAAAACATCTGAACTAAAGAAATTGTGCAAACAATTTCTTTTTAGTTCTAATGAACTTATTTCAGCACTTGAAAGAGAACGAGATTTAACTTTAAAGTTTGAAAATCTCAATGAAAAGCATAATTTGCTGGAAGAAGATCCTCACAACAATTGCTTATTTACAAAAAGATATTTTAGGAAAATCAGAATGTTTCTAAAGCAATGAAAATTGAATTTGAAAGGATACATCAAGATCACAAGAAGTTTAGGGAAGATACTTCTCAAAAATTACAGGGTCTTGAAGAAAAACTTGCTGAATCCGGTGCAAGGATTAACTCTCAACAAAAGAGTTTTGAAGGGAAAGAAGGTGAATATCTCTCCCGAAAAAAACGCCTTGAGGCTGATCTAGCAAGTGCTCTTGATAAAATCAAGATGTTGGTAGAAGAAAATTTGGACCTTAAAAAGTTCAATAACAGCTCAAATAATTTAACCTTAATGTTAGAAGCAAGTAGAAATAATCGTGATACACGAGGATTGGGCTATAAGGTAATAGATGCTTCAAATATTAGCAAAGAAGTAAAAATTTGTTAAAGCTACAAATTTTTCTCAATCAGAGGCTTCCACTGATGACAACGATGCTCTTATTTATTGTAAAGAATAAAAGTCTGTCAAGCCTAAGAATAATGTTCAACCAGCATCAATCAAAGAGAGTACTTATTCTAATGTCAATAAAGCAACAACGTTGAACAAGGATCATAAGAATAATAAGAAAACTCGTCGTTCTCCAATGCAAGAGGATCCACAAAGAGGTAACATTAAAACTCATACTTTGTATATTTATACTAAGCATTGTTTTTATTGTGGTCATAAAGGACACTTGCAATGGGGATGCAAAGTTCGTAAGATGCAAGATGCACTTTCTAGTGTATCAAACGAATTGGCTAAGTTTTCTCCTCATAAGAACTCAGATCCTTATTGTCCTAAATTTAGGCAAAAGAATTATTATAATGATAGTTCAAATTTTGCACATCACTCGACAAGGTCATTTCATAAAAGGCTAAATTATAGAAAGAGAGATGAATTTTTAAATGAAAAAACAAGATCTGATGTTCCAAATTGGAGAAAGGGTGATGTTCAAAAGGACAATTATCCTAATGGTATGAAGGAGAAAGCTGCTCCTGCGAAACCCAACTCTAAATGGGTCCCTAAGTCCTCCATAGCCAAGAAGGGACCAAAAGTTAGTCACAAGAATGACTCTCAGCTGTTAATTGTTGGTGACAATAATTACAAGATTCTTCTTGAAAGAATAAAGAAAGACATTAAGTCTGAAATCTCTTGTACTAGTAAAGGTTGTTATAATGACACTCTTCATCACAAGTCAAAGAAGAAAAACAAGAGACGGAACAAGAGAAAACAAACCAAGCAAGAGGTCAAGAATGATGATTCGATGTTAGTCACTTGTGACGAACAAGACAAGGATCAATTTAACACAACCTAGTTGTGTTAGAATGTGCGTGCTCACCTTAGTGCTAAATCTTTTTAAAGGTGACGAAGCACATGAAAAATTGAGCACATGATCTCTCGATTATTATATGACTAATTAACATCTTTAGGGAGATTTATCTTCTATACTCATAACTTATCTATCTATATTTGAGCTTTTGATAGAAACGGTAATTTTGAGTTGATGATGTTGATATCTACTGATCATATATGTGTAGCTCTTGCTTTTGTGGTAAAAACGAGCCAAAAATCAGTGAATTCGGACATCGTATCCAAAGTTATGTCGAAAACAGTTGAGTGTTGTGATCTGTCACAAGTACCCTCATGGGAACCGATCCTAGTACCATGACATGGAAGGGAACCGATCCTAGTGAGAGGTCCCCTTACGAAGAAGTGTAAAACTGTTTTGCCCATAACTTCTTCGTCCGAACTCGGAATGACCTCATTCTTTTTGCGTTGTTTTGATGATTCAATTTCCTACAAGATTGAGGTAATTTCAATACTTGATTTTATGTTGAATATCCATGGTGTATTGCAAAGTGATTTATGGAATGTTTGTTTTCGGTGTTACTACCTTAATATTCGATCTCATATATTGTGAACCCTCATGGTTTTATGAGGGTTTCTAATAGAAACAGTATATGAAAAAGTCACAATATATTGAACCGGTTTTTGGTTTAGCATAAAAGCACATGTGTTTCGACGGTTTTTAACTGTTGCTTGCAATTGTTAAAACCGGTTTTCAACCTTTCTCTAGTAAAGGTTGAGGTGTGTTGTTATTATTTTGTTTATGCATAAGGATGACAACGTGGTGATATTTCGATATCATTTCTCCCTGGACGAAGATGCTATCATATTGGAGAAGTGGATGCGAAATTTGAGGTAACAATCTTGTTAGTTAACTGTTTTCCTTTTTAAGAAAATCCTGAGTTTATATTATATATATTTGTTGCTTTTTCTTAACAAAATTTAGGTTCAATTGATATTTATTCCATGATGTGTGTGTGGATGTGTGTTTCAATTGGTTCCCGTTAAGAAAAACTATTGTTATCTTGCTTTATTGTGTGGTATCAATCGTTTAGGCTTAAAAAATTTCGGTACAATTGATGTGTGTGTGATTCAATTGGTTTCGATTAAGAAAAACTAATTTTATCTTTCTTTTGTATAGTTTCAATGGTTTAGGCTTACAAAATTACGGTGCAATTGCGGTTCTTTTAACGTCTATGTTGTTTCAATTGCTTCCGGTTGAGGTGAATAATTATGCAAGTTGATTTTTGTTGCTTTGTATGAATTATTTATGTCTTAACGAAATAATATGTGCACGGGATGAGTTGTTTAGTCCAATTCGATTCCGGATAAGAAACTAAGTTAATTATGATCTTAGTTTGTCTTATCGAAGTGAGGTTTCAGTTATTCAAGTCTAATCGAATGCCTAAACAAGGAAATGCTAGTTAACTAACCTAGTATTTGATTTGTTTAAAATTGAAAGGTCTAATTCTGTGGATAATTAAAACCTGATGAGAAAAATGGAGTTACTCTTTATTTTGGTCTTATCGAATTAAGCGGTTGTTTTTGAACTATCGGTTTAGCAAAGGAACTAATGTGATTAGTTGTTTTTGGTTTGCTAAACTAAATGGGAAAAATTGTTTCGGGCAATTGTTTCCTTGGTAACATATCAAAATAAGACTACTTGTAGTTTCAGTTTTGATATGGGTTATCAGAACGTGATGTGTGGAACCCTCGTGCCTAACTCTACAGGTTTGCAAGTCTAGTCTGAGATTTGTAAGATTCTTTTCGTGTTGTCCTTTATTTTTTCGTTTCTTTGACATTTTTGTGACAGAAAAGGGGAGAAATATATGGAGTAAACAAGTGATACTGGCATTGATTTTATATTAATTGGTATCACTAAGGAAAAGAACATTGGTAATTGAATGTTTTATCTAACGAAAGAGTGAAAGCACAGACTAAGGAGGAGTAACATGTCATATTGATTGGTATAACAAAGACGTGCGGATTGAATCTCTACCTATCTTCCTTAGGGGAGTATTAACTTTGTTATTATAATGTCAACAACGGAATTTTCAAGAATTGAATGTAAGCAGTTTTACTGTGCTGCTGAATCGGAATCAATCGGAGTGTTATGAATTCTTGTAATTTGTTTATCCATATGATGTAAGAGTTTTGTCATTAAAATTGACAAAGGAGGAGATTTTTAGAGCATTGATCAGTTGAACCCACCAAGCGTTGGTATGTCAATTTTGGTTGTCATATTTTAGTGAATCAAAACTCATGTTAAGAGTCACTTGATTATGAACTAAACTTCGTATAGGTTAGCTTGAAAGCATTAGTATATAAGACATTACAAGTATTGCGAAGTCTTGAAGATGTGAAGAATCAAGGAGCTACAACGACAACAATCATCCTTCCACTTGAGGTTAGTGATATTTGACTTGAACTGTTTCATTCCCTAACGTATCTTTCAAGTCGTGCGTATTGAAAACGTAATTGCGTAGCATATATGAACTCTAGATAGACATAGTATTAAGGAATACAATACGAGGTTTATTGCTTAACCATTAAAATTTGTAGATAAGACATCGCCATAATCATTTGAATGATATTGCGATTATGTATGGGTATGAGGTGAGGATTTCATCATAGGGAACAATGTTTACATGTGTTCTAAGGAAGTAAGTTCATAAACTTGTTTGTGAACCGAAAAGGAAATTTCCAGGAGTTATTGGTTTTGTTATTCATTGCATATCTTATGAACAACCAATATGTGTGATAGAGTATAACCGCTCACAACTTGTTGTGTTCTTGGTAGAACTATTTAGAAAGTCCTGAATTTTGTATTGGTATAACTTTTATTAGTAAAACCAATCTTAAGTAATCACCTGTAGTATGATAGGATTATGTCTTCCTTGGGGGAAGGGAACCGATCCTAATAAGAAAAAGGGAACCGATCCTTGTAAGGGAAAGAGAACCGATCCTAGTAAGGGAAAGGGAACCGATCCTTGTAAGGGGTGCAGTACATCAAGGGAAATCGATCCTTGTATGGGGTGCAACAAGGTTTATAGCAGAAAGGGGAACCGATCTTATGGACATGTGAAACACATATAATTTAGATACCATATATATGTGGGGAACCAATCCTAGTACCTAGTCAACCGAATCTTTGGGAAGCTAGTGTGACTATGCGTAGTACTCACATGGAGGTAGAACCGAAACTTATTTTGGTAGAACCGTAAACCCATGATTGTGATTGAATGTTGGTTTGATCAATCACATAGTTCTTGAAAGTCAGATGAACCAATTTTAAACTTGTTTGGAAGTGTGGAAAATCGGTTTCAACGTTGTAAGTGTGAAATGTAACTTACAAAGTAAAGATGTCGAAAAACTTTGAACACGTGCTGTGAATGTTTATTTCTATAATTGTTCAAAGATATTCCTTAACGGCTAAGGGAAGAGAATCCTAGGATCAAAACATAAGTAAGTTAAGAATATGTTAATTAAGGTTATTAATTTATCTTTGTAGGGAAATTACAGAATTAGTAATGTGCATTTACTAATTAGATTTTCCGAGAGATTTCGATTGTTATTTTTGGACAGAGCATTTCCAGGAATTATGGAAACCGAATTTGTGCTTTAATGAATATATTGAGAATATTTTCGGTTTTGGAAATTCCTTGGTGTCCAAATTTCCTTGTTTATAAATACTCGAAGTTTGCCTTTCTAGCAAACTAATCCTTCGTAACAACAAACTTCCTCTTTTTTCTTGTTACTGGTGTAGCCGCCTATCGGAGAGGAGAGTAATCTAATTAGGTGAAATCTCTTACAGCCGCTCGTTTTGAAGTCTTCTTTGGGATTGAGAAGCTCTAGCGCGACCCGTTGGTGGGAAACTAGATAATTGCGGTTTATCTTTGTTTTCGATTGATTTGATTGACTAACGGTGGTTGAAATCTGATTGCACCTAGTTTGTTTATTCTTGAGAATCTTCTCTTCTGATATAAGATTCACTCAAACTAGTTCAGAGTTTCGACAGGGATCTTTAGACTGTTGTTAGTTATAAAGACAATCTTGTGATAATCCGTTGTTAACAGACTCCGTTCTGTGCGTGATTGATCACAAGAGATTCAAGTGATTGTGTGCAGGTATTTATTGAAGATTTAAGAAGATTTGAAGACAAAGAAGATATTGAAGACCTGACTTGGGTTTTTATAATCTTTGGTTTTAGTGTTTTGTTTCTTTGGATTTGCTTTGAATTTGTTAGTTGGTTAGTTGCTTTAAAGATAGAGTCAAAGTTGTTAGGATAAACTTCACACGTATATGAAGTTCTGGTCAGTCAATGGTTATAAGTAGTCTTTTCTTTCTGTTTGTCAAGTAGCTTGGTTTAGCTCACTTTTATGTGATTGATGAAAACTCTTAAGTTGTTTGGTTTATACCATTGTTTATCTTTTTAACTCTTGGATTAGAGATTATCGTAGCTCCTGGATTGGAGTGAGTGTTATGTTTTGGGAGTGGATTCTCCTTGTTCAGTTACTTTTCTATTTGCTTCCGCTTGTGCCATACCAATATACATGTTTTTTGATACCATAGGACATGGTAATCTCCTATTGCTTTCCACGTCGATTATATTCGCTGCCAGCTCGGATTTTAAGGGAAATCCCTTTTCCCTCGTTCAAGATGGTCTAAGGAGAGATTGAGAAGTGCAATGACATCTCAGCTCTTGCCGATATATATCACTCACGTCTTCACCTAAACAATGCAACTACATGCTAATTCCGTTAATGTTATGTGACGCAGAAGTGACTAATTAACATGCTAAACAGTGAAAATGAAGCTTTCAGTGGTTATTATATTACCAATTATTATTGTTACCTGAAGCATACCCTTGATTTTAACATCGCATTCACCAAACGGTAATCAAGATAACATCAGCAGAAACAATAATAAGCGGCCCAGTTTGAATAAACTTATCTTAAGCACAAGTAACGGAATAATTTTCCATCAGTATCATAAAGGAGGAGTATTGAATTTTTATTGCTCCAACTAATAAGCGAAATTTATAATACAAAACAGAATGGGTTTTTGAGCTTGGACGGTCGGATAACATTTTGAGAGACAAACATTGCATCCGACCATCCCAATCTCATCCCAGCGAAAGACATCCGATGGTCATCGTTTCTGTAACCCCCCATTATGAATCAAACTTTATTAATCTTTAATTATTGCATCACCTCTTAACTCAAGATATTCAAAGAAACATTACAAATGAAATCAAAATATATCATACATGCATTAATTGGATTTAGCGGTGGCATGATGAATGTAATGGGAAACAAGATTTATTTGTTTATTTTTATTCATAACTCAAAAGTGAGATATGCATACACACTATTACTTAAATGATTTTGTGTTAGTTTTTGAATAATGTATATGAATAATTTTACAATGTACTTATAGACATTATTTTCGCTTAAAAAAAAAACTATCTTGCAAAGGAACACAATTTAATTTGATATCCGGAAAAAAAAAATTACACCAGTCAGATGTCATATTAAAGCAGTGTCGTTACGTCACGAACTATCTCTAGATATTTATTAAAACTCTCTGTTAACCTCATATCTTTCCGTTATGGCACGGGTTATTTCCAGTTCCAATACAATATACTTTTTGATATATACTAGTATATCCTAATTTAAAGATGTACAAGTAATTATGTTAAGAATAAGACGACGGGTAAAAATATGAAAAGTTATAAAAAAATACTTGCAAAAATTAGGTAAGTTTTTAATCTTAAAATTTTTATCTTTTGCGTGAACACGAGAGACGAGAGGAGTAAGATATATTCTCTCTAACTAGATTTATACCCGTGCAACGTGCTGAGCATTTTACCATATTTTTGATTTGGTGGCGCGGAGCTTCGCCCCGCCCCGTGAAGATGTATTTTTTATCCACATGGCTATAATGTGGTCTGGCGACATACTTTACTAACACGTATTAAAAATTAGTTTTAAATAAAAAAAGTTTCCTACCTATTTTCATATAAAATTTGAAATTAGTTTTCCCTAAAAAGTATCCCCTCTAAACAGCTACTAAAACGTGCCAAAAAGAACTAAGATCCTCACATACTTCAAGTACGTGGCACGACTACATCGTAGTTGAACCGATTTTGAATTTAGTATAGTGGAGGGTCAATAGCAAGCGTGAGATTACTCACCGTCTAACATGGTAGCTTTATTTGTCTAGGCCTTTTAGATCTATGACAAAAAAACCTGTAGCTAGCTCAATCTGCGAATCCATAAATTCGCAATGCTTTAGACGCTAAGAAATCTGATTCTCAAGATTAAATTGGCATAATATAAATTGGAAAAAAGATCTTGCTCCCAATCCACTCCAAAAATTGCAATTAATAGAATCCGAGGAACAATTTATAAAATAATAAAGAAAGGATATTGGACCCGTAATATATCCGAAAATGCTATGTTTACGGAAAACTTTTAATGAATTTCATCCCGCAACACACACAATAGTGGGGCCCACATTAAACTTACTAATCTCAGTGCTGAGAGGCTTTGTTTGTGTCCATCCGATCCCCTGTAGGGATGATTCTGGGACAAAGTATCTATGCGTGAATTTTTTTTTATGTAAAACTTACTAATCCCATATTACAGAATCTTGTCCTATATATTTATGTAGTTTCATCAATAAGTCCCTATCTAAATTTTCTTTTAAGAAAACCCCCATTATAAAACTGGGCTGCTGCTTCCCCTGGGCCTTGCTGCCCCAAAATAGGCCTTTCCCTGATTACCCTATGGGGCCGGCCCTAGTTCATGGTACTATTACTTCCATTGGCACCAACCGGTAGAATCATAATTTTGGGCATACCAAAATCTTTCAAGGCATACTGAATGAAGACAAAAAAGGTTATTGAATAGAAAAATCAGATAACCCCTTAACCCAATTTTTTTTAATGGCAAATTTGCCCTTTACGTATTAGTGTTAATAATCTTGATTAGTGATTAAATATTTTGTTTAGAAATTAAGATAATTTTCAGAATTATAAGAGTTGTTTAGATGAAAAATATGAGGAAAAAAAATATCAAAGTTTTGGTTTGGTTAAGAAGGAGAGAAAGAGAAGGAGAAAGTGAGAAAATTATAATTCTTGATTCAATGGAGGATGAGGAGGGTCATATATCATCTAAAAAACCTAGGAAAATACACATCAACTACACCAATGATTCCCAAATGGCTGATTTCTTAGATTATGAATCATGGTTCGGCGAAACAGGTTGAGGTTCGGCTCACATCTATGAGCCGAATCTACCAATTGATGAACGGTTCGGCTTACTGAATCTGTTTACTGCATGCGCCGAACCTATAATTTCCAATTCCCACCCTTTTGCTAGACACTAGTTCGACTTATATGAAAGTTTCATAGTAAGCCGAACAACATTCTGAATAGCCCGGAATAAAATCATTACTAATTCGGCTTACATATCAAAATTCGCATGTGCCGAACATAATTTTTTAATTTCTGGGTTGAAATATTGTTACTGGTTCGGCACATATGGAGAATATCGTATCAGCCGAAACCCCTTATGTTCAAGGTTCGACACATAATATGATTATCGTCTGAGCCGAACATGAATTTGTTAATTTTTGGGTTAAAATATTGTTCGCGGTTCGGCACATATTGAGGATATCGTATAAGCCGAAACCTGTAAATGTTCATAGTTCGGCACATAATGTGATTATCGAATTCGCCGAACCTGAAGGACAAATGATTCGGCGTGTAACTAACATTAGAGGATAAGCCGAACTCTGTAAATTCGGCACATAACTGTTAAGATATTCATTAAAACATGAAATTGACGGTGTCCATATCTCCCAGCACCATTAAAAACAAAGTTCAGCACCTTAATGCAAAGGTGTTTGCAACACCATAAAAGTGTACTTAAAACTTAAGAAAAAGTGTACCATAAAAGTGTACATAAAAGGGAATTTAACCACGACCCCTCTTCTTAGTTCCACGACCACCTCTTCTTCCACCTTGGTCTTCATCTTCCGACGCATCATTACCGGGTTGGACGGTAGCACCAACTTGGCTTGTACCTTCACCAACTTGTCGAGACCTCTTAGTGGTAGGCCTTTGTTCGGGTTCCTCGGGTCCTTGTCCTTTGTTGATGATTCAATCCCACTTGTCGATGAGGTATTTTTGTTCTTCCACGGTCATTGTTGTTTTGCAACCAAGTTTGGCCTTCATTTTCTTCAACATCTCCCTACCCGCGACAACCTATTTTTCATTTGAGAACAACTTATAACCATGAGGTTGAAGACATTTTTACCATAACTAATATATGAAAACAGTATAAAGTGAAGTCATTCTTACCATAACCTTGAAAGCCTTGACTACATCTTCGGAAGTAGACTTGTTGGTGATCTTGATTGGCCTCGCCTTCCCCTTATCAGATATCTTTTGCCTTTTCTTATTGATAATGAATGGATGAGAAATTTGGTTATACCAATCCATATATCCCGGATCCTCTTCACATGGATCATCAAGTAAAGGTGTTAACTTGGACGCATCTAATGTGTGATTGTCTAAATTATTCCAAAACTCAACGGTGGGATCAGGATCATACTTTGGTTCCCAAGATGAAGTGGTGCTTTTAGTTCCCTTACCACTCTTTGGTAACAACCTGAATTTCTCGTCAAACAAAGGAACCTTTTGGACACATCCTAATTGACGGAGTACTTGCCTAGGATCGTATATAACATAACCACCGGGATACCACATTGGCCCATGATACATACCTACCGGCATATCCTCATCTTCAACAACTTCATCTTCTTCACCTTCATTCTCATATGGTTGAAAAGCGACATCATCAACACCAAGACAGTCTAACGTCTCTCTCAAACTTTCCACCAACTTCTTTTTGTTCCTTTTCTTGGAGTCCTCGTACGCGTACCGTGCTGCAGTTGGCTCAGTATCAACATAATCGACATCTTTCTCAAATACTTTGGCCAAGTTCAAAATTGGGAAATGGTCATATATCCACACCTGCATCCAAAGAACCACATTAAAAAATCAAAGGAATTGAATTGATAGAAACAAGTTTTACTTGGAAACATCAAAGTAAGACTAAAGTTTGCAAACTCAGAGAACTGTTCGTCTTATATGGATCAAGTATTATAAGCCGAACCAAGTAATAAAAAACTTCGGCTTAAAAGGTTTTATGGTTATAAGACGAACCATACTCTGAACTCCCAAAAGTTATCTGGAGCAAAGTGAAGTTCCCTCCGATGTTTGTACTTGTCAACCTAGACGCGGTGGCAAGTTGGTCCAGCAGGTAAGCGAGCGTAGCCGTTCCCCAAGCAAACTTGTTACAAGTTTCAAGATTCTTTACCAATTGGAGATAATTAGCATTTACCTTGTTTCCGGTAGTGTCGGGAAAGATGTCTCTACCAAGAGTATAAAGCAAGTAGGCAGTTCCGGTTTGCTTCACTTTGACGGGATCCATTATCAACAAACCTTGTGTGACTCTTTCCTTTGTGTTCTCAAACTCCCTTTTCAAGTTAGTCAACTTGATCTTCTTATTCTTCTTATTTCTGCCACCTGGTATGAAAACGGTATCGACATCTTTAACTGATCGACAAAACTCCAACTCAGTTTTCATTGAACCCCAACCAAGGCATTCCAGGTAAAAATTGTATAGCTCATCCCAACTCATGTCATAAAAACCAGCATCCACACTTACACCCCTTGCTTTAAGACCTGTAATCTTACTAGCCTCATCAGGAGTGATTGACATCTCTCCAAAAGGTAATTGAAATGTGTAAGTTTCTGGACAAAAGCGCTCGGTAAATGCAGAGGTCGACACACTATCATATTCCTTATGTCCATAATTGATAGCAGGCCATAAAGCACTGGCTTGTACGTAAGCAATCACCTCAGGAACCTCTTCATCAAGACTCCATTCCGCTGCCCTCTGGTGTCTCAATACTCGGACTGCACGGTTGTGATCAGGAGTCTCATAAATTCTCTTCGCCCAAGAATCGACATAACCAATCAACACATTTCCTCCATCTTCCGGAAGACCATGAGGCAAACCATCTGATCGAGGTGTAATTACGTCATCTTCATCAGGAATGTGTAAACCAGTGATCCGTCGATCATCATCGTTCTTCTCTTTCTCGGGTTCTGCCACCTTCTTACCTTTCTTGTCTTTCTTGGGTTTTCCTTGGGGTTGTGTTTCTTGATGAACTTCTTGATTATCATAAACTTCTTCATCTTCAGCTATTCCTTCTTCTTGTCTTTCAATTCTTACTTGTCTTTCAATTCTTACTTCTTCTAAAGTTCCTCCTCTACCTCTCGCTCCCAAGTTTTTCTTACCTCCTCCTCTAGGATCGGGAGTTTTAGAAGTAGAAGGTGTTACCTCCATCTTCTTCCTCTTTGTAGCTGCATTGGTCCTGACACAAGTATGAAAGTTATAAGACTAATTCGAACAACAAAGAGATTTGGAAAGCCAAAAACTTGTAAGAAAATAAAAAGGCTCGGCTTACCTGAAATAACACATATGAGCCGAATCATGTCTTGA
The DNA here is from genome assembly GCF_003573695.1 of Papaver somniferum. Taxonomy (NCBI): domain Eukaryota; kingdom Viridiplantae; phylum Streptophyta; class Magnoliopsida; order Ranunculales; family Papaveraceae; genus Papaver; species Papaver somniferum. The sequence goes on along the minus strand of NC_039364.1, from coordinate 8,234,422 downwards.
AATTTTTATTAGCTTACACAGAGAGTGGATCGGCTCATACCACAAAACAATTATAAGCCGATCCCATATATTCGGCTCACAACCGATATCGTCGAATAAGCCGAATCTATGATTATGAACTCAAACATGTATTCGGCGCAACATGATATAATATAAATAAGCTGATCCTACATACTTGTAAACTTTATGAAATTTTAACAATAATATTCGGCGCAACACTAATACTAACGAATAAGCCGAATCTAGACTTATGAATCGAAACCTTTATTCGACGCAAAACTAATACAACCATACAAGCGGATCCTAAGCACATGCAAAAATTCTGAAATTCAAACAACAATTATTCGGCACAAAACTAATACTACCATACAAGCCAATCCTACGCACATGCCAAATTATTAGCCGATCCTATATATTCGGCTCACAACCGATACCGTCGAATAAGCCGAATCTATGATTATGAACTCAAACATGTATTCGGCGCAACATGATATCATATAAATAAGCCGATCCTACACACTAGTAAAATTTATGAAATTTTAACAATGATATTCGGCGCAACCCTAATATTATCGAATAAGCCGAATCTAGACTTATGAATTCAAACATTTATTCGGCACAAAACTAGTACTACCATATGAGCCGATCTTATACACATGCAAAAATTCTGAAATTCAAACAACAATTATTCGGCACAAAACTAATACTACCATACAAGCCGATCCTACGCACATGCAAAATTTCTGAAATTCAAAAAACATATTCGGCACAAAACTAACACCATCGAATAAGCCGATCCTAAATATAAGTCTTTGTGTCACCAAGTTCGGCTCAAAACGGATTTCAGATATACGCCGAGCCGTTCATATGCACTTTCAGGGTTCAGTTTCAAGAACAGCTCGGCGCACATCTGAGATTTGTTTTGCGCCGAACCATACCCTGTAACCGCCGCAGAAACATGATTTTGACGAATTAAATCAATCAAACCAATCAAAAACATCAAATACGAGATGGGTTTGTAAAACTAACCTTCTTATTCTCATTTGTGGAGTTGGTTTTTCTTCAATCTCTTCTTCAGGTTGATTTTGTGGTTGATTTTGAGTTTCTTCTTCACTCTCTAAATCTTCTTCTTCTTCAATGGGTTGTTCAATCGCTCGATTAGAACGAGATACTGGCTTACGGCGAACCATTATATAGATGAGTTTAATCGTCGACTAAATTTTTCACGAATCGACGATTAAATTTCCGCGATGATACGATGAAAAAAAAGGAAGAAGAAGGGTTCGGCTTTTGTGGAGCAGGAAGAAGAAGGGGTTAGGGATATGAAACTGATTTTGGTTTATTGATTATAGGTTTTTGTATTAGGAATAGGGATAGATTAGTAATAATTTAGAGAATTTAAGGGCATATATAGGTAATTGAACCATCCCATAGGGTACCCCTTATAAGGTCACCCAAGTTAGGACTAGTCCTTTGTATGCCTTGAAAGTTTTAGGCATGCCCAAAATTAGTGTTCAACCGGTAAGGTATGTGTTTGTTTTCTCTCCCTTTTTCCAGAACCCGCTAAAATCATAAAATCAAATTGAGGTGGTTCTAGACATGAATCAGTGTATTGAAACCAACTTAAGAAAATTGTGTATACTGTATCATATGAATAGTGTATATACGCTAAGAGATAAACAAACAAAAAAGAAAAAAGCTTATTCTTTTTTCCAATTTTTTCAATAACTTAAGGTTATTGAAGCCATAACAACATTAATAAGACCCATTTTCTGAAACTTGAGTTTTGATCATGGCTTGATCTAAAGTCGAGCTACCGTTACCATTGATTACCCGCAGTAACTTGGAGAGTTTCAAATTGAGGCATCACCAGTAGGTTCCCACATCCATGTTGGTTCAGTTTACCGTTCCTTGCGAATAGTGACAGCTCCATGGACCATGTGTGGTGTGAGTATTGATATGACAATGACCCACGATCATCAAGTGGATTCCCATTCCGCGCGAAGCAACCCAAGTTCCGTTTTGTTTTAAAAAAAATATTGTTTGATTTGTTTTTGATATGTTTGAATTCTTTATGATCGTAGTAGTCTTGCATCTGATCGTAGTAGGTATGTTTTACTTCACGGTGTAGTATTAGAGCCTTTATATAATTATCATAATTACTTTTTTCAGCTAGGTTAACACGGGTTTTTTCTTCTTTTTTTCCCTAACGTAATCACCGACCACGGTTTCCCTAAGGTATTCACGTCTTGAACTCCAAATTTAGTTTCGTTTCCTTTTATTTTTTACCCTTATTTTTTTTAATCAATCATATGTTGCCAAATGTCCTCACCAAAATTCTCGTTTCACAATACTCAAAAAAACCTTATTTCGGCCAATAGGAAACGGAAAATCCCTCACCATTCGACGTGGAAGCTTTATTTTTTCTAGGCCTTTAAGTCTATAGATAACACAGTAAAAACATGGAATGTTGATTGTGTAAGTAAATTGGACTTCGAAGTCATTGGCATCTTAATTCGTAGCACCAATAAAAACACCAAAGTGCATACCCATTCTTTGTTGTTTTTTTTTAACCATGCATATTTTATCAATCACAAATACATAGATTATAGATAAATTAAAATTGCGTAGCGTCCTTCGATCCTTAACCCCCACTTTTATTCACAAAAGATCATGTCCTGTTACGGAGAAAAACCAAAGAAAGCTTACATGAATTATCGAAAATGAGAAGAGTTCAAAATCTCCCGGTTTCTTCTACGTGGTCTTATAAAATATCTCATTTTGAATTTAAAAAGATTAGTATCCATTAAAAACCCAGTAGATTTTACTCTAATGTCTCAAAAGTTATTGTTACAAGAATTCATGATTGAAAATGCAAGCATACACAACTAACCAAATTTGATTTACTTCTGAATAAAATCGGACACCTACATTGTTTATAAAAGAACATAGGAAAATATTACCGGTGTGACTCGTTTGGGAACTAATTATATTCATTCGGATTTATATCTCCAGCATTTTCAACATTAGTCTCTTTTTCAACAACATCATCATGCATGATTCGTGAGAATTTTTTCCTTTTAGTACTTTCTCAAGAACCATAGCCCATCAATGGACATTTGTACCGGTGTGGTGGTGTTAACAAGATCTCAGAAGAAAAGTACTTTGGAACTCCACCATGAGCCAACCAACTTATACACACTAGACAAGGTAAAAACGGATGTTGAATAGAGGTGTAAATTGGGCTGTGCCAGCACGAGCACAACCGAGCACAGCAGGTTAAAATTTTAGCACATCCCAACACAACAGGTTAAAATTTGAGCACAGCCCAACACAACACGTGACTTAATCCAGCATGTTAGTTTCATGGGTTGTGCTGGGTTAGCCTACTTGGCACATTGGCACATTGGCACAGCACGCGGCACGAATAAGCACGTGGCACAACACTGTACGACACGACACATTGGCACAGCACAACACGTCATAATGTGCATAAAACACTACAAAATACATCACATTTTGTGTATATTTCACAAAATACTCTTTATTCTTGTCAACTTTTGACATTTGACCCAACACAGTACGGCACAACACAACACAACACGTCATCTAGCACGCCTTAATCTCCGACATAGCACAACACGACACACAACACGACACACAACACGTTAAGCACGTGACTTCATGGGTTGGGCTGTAACGACTGTGTCATTGGCAAAATTTTTAATCCTCATCTGCCATATAAGAGAAAATGGAACCAGTTGTATCCATCCGTCAACTCCGTTTGATCTACAATTTTGGGTGTGTCATTGGTCTATCTTATCTGCAACCTTGCATATGATTGGTCGTCTGATAGTACCACACAACTTCCCTGTACAAGTAATTCCTCTAAATAATGAATTTAACAGGTGAATGTCCCAATTCTAGGGTCACTAAAATATCATTGTCTGCTTCGAAGTACTAGTAATCAAGTGATGAGCATTTCGATCATTTGGAGAAAAGAATGAGGTGCACGAATCGCACGATCAAATAACGAGCATTCAATCATCTTCCGGAGAGTATGAGAATAATGCAGAACGGAAGCGTGAATGAAGAATTTGATAGTAAGAATAGTTGAGAAAACTCAATATTGATTAATAATAATGTGTTCTTTTTATTTTGATCGATAATAATAATGTGTTCTTTTATTTTGATCCATAATAGTAATATGTGCTAATACATAGGACTTGTCTCCTGTTTATAGAGAAAATAATAATATTCATATTCTTAAAATAATCTGAAACGTAATCACCGACTTCGCCATAAGTGTGAATTTCCTCAACATCAGGAGAATCTTCAGTTAAAGAATTATCACTTGCTTGAATCACAGCGGTACGAGATTGATCGTCACGACACTCATGAGATTGGTGACCTGCTTGCCTGCATTGTTACATCTGCCGGTAGTTGGACGAGCATATGGACTTGACCTGGATGTGCAACTTGAAGCGGAGGATTGGTAGTAGGGCCCAAGTCTTTCAAGTCAATGTTCTCATTCAGTGCATGTTTTTAGTGGAATTGATCACATCTATGTTTGTATCAAGCATATCATCAACATACAAGCATACAATTACACAGACATCCTTAACAAGTTACTTGTAGACATACTTGTCAGATTCATTAATTTAAATCCACTATCCATTATCACATGATTAAATTTTCCATGTCACTGTTTACGTGCTTATTTGAAAACCATACAAAGATTTTTCAAATTACAAACTTTTTATTCACAACCTTTCACTACAAAGTCTTCAGGTTGATCTATGTAAATTTCTTTACCTAATTCACGGTTTTAGAAAAAGCTGTCTTAACATCCATCTGATGTATCTCTACGTTCTTTATGGCAGCAATAACAATTAGTATCTCAACGGAAGTAATTTCCGTCACAATTGAATTAGAATCAAGTAAATCTACACCTTATTTTATTTTATAGCCTTTAGCTACCAACTTAGCTTAATATTTTCCACAGTTTCATCTACCTATCGTTTCCTCTGATTCTTAAAAGGATACTTTATTCAGGATATACTAGTTAAGAGGACTGCCTCCCCCCACAAGGCCGCAGGTAATCCTGAACTAATCAACATGGAAATTATCATCTCCTTAAGGATACGGTTGTTATGTTCAAGGCTTCTAATTGGTTTCCAACTTCAAGTTTATACATCTTAAGGCTTCTAAGGCGTCATCCTTATCCTAAGCAAGTATACAAGATAGTACCTCGTACAATCATCTACGGAAGTTATAACCATCTTTTACCACAGTGGTTTTGGGTTGAACTCATGTCAACTAGGCCTAACTGAATTAATTCTAAAGGCTTAGAATTACTCTGAACATTTGTGCTAAAAGATTTTATAGCATATTTTGATTCTTCACAGATTTCACTTTTGTGTTCAAAATCCAAACTAAATTTGGGTACGAAGCCTATGCTAGCTAGTTAAGCATTGACTTATAAGTTTACGGTTCCAAGTCTACCACGTAAAACAATCAATCACACAAAGATATCACAAGAATCAACTACGTTCACATCATCAGTTTTTCCGTTAAGCTTATATAGACCCAAAGTCCTATAACTCTTGCTTAAAAAATCACTGCCTAGTTACAACAAGTTTTCCAGATTCAATTAAGATCTTAAATATTTTTCCATCTACAACAGAACAAGATACAAGATTTTCGCATATGCTCGGAACATGAAAACTTCATTCAATGTGAGAATATTACAGATATGAGCTTCTGCTCGACCTTTTCCTTTTATGCAACCTCTATTGCATATGAGTTACTCAATAAGAGTTTCTCGACATCCCCTATCCTATGATAGGAGGTGAACAGGTCTATGTTTCAACAAACATTCTTGGTGGCTCCAAAGTCCACCTACTGGTCTCTCACATTGGTTATTAAAATAACTTCCGACATTATGCCACCAAACTCGTTCTAGTTTGTTTCAACTAAATTAGCATTAAATTTATACTTATTAAGGTTTTTATGTTGTCTACAATTTACTGCCGCGTGGCCAGGAATTTTACAAACATAACACTCACCCTTAACTAAAGTAATTCCGGATTCAGGTTTACGAAATATACCTTTATCATGAAGACCATGCTTAGAGTTGCGTTTGATGTTCTCACCTTTGCCATCTTTGGAAGATTTGTTTCCAACCACATGCGGCTGTTATCCATGTCCCTCGGAGATGACACCTTTATCATGAAGACCATGCTTAGAGTTGCGTTCGATGTTCTCACCTTTGCCATCTTTGGAAGATTTGTTTCCAACCACATGCGGCTATTAGCCATGTCCCTCGGAGATGACACCTTTATTCACAAATCACAATTCCAAATCAGAAAGTAAAATATGAGTTTTGAAGATAACATCTATATATACAAACTTCGTTTGAATCAGCGTTTCAAAAAACTCATGGTTACCCCACAAAAATTAATTTAGTTAACAACAATTTTCTGCTCGTCAGAATTTTTCAGAAACGTTTTTCTGTTTTGTAAAATATCAAAAAAATACTTTTACAATTCGAAAAATTCTGAAATTTTATGCGGGTAACTATCAGGATGTCTTATACGTTGTGTCAAAAGGGTTAATCTAAATTCCTTCTAGATTAAAAGATAAAATTGAAACTCTACAGCTGACCAGAAATTCGTTTTTGTTTTTCACTCCACAATTAACATCCATGATTCACAAACCAATCAATCGTTTTCGATTATTACGGGCGCTAATGTCTTAAGATTGTTGGGTGCAATAATCAAAAACAAAGAAAAATCAAATAAGCAAAAGTTATTGATACTTAGCTCCTTTATAATGGAAGTGATTGCTTTGACGAAACGAACAAGCTTCCCGTATCTCCGCAACAGCAACAAGGCAAAACTTTGGAAAATAGAGTGAGTCACGTGTTCAACACGCTGTCCTTAAGACATTAGCGCCCGGCTACACTCAAGAGTGATGCTATAGCCCTCACAGGACGGATATCTCCAGGATAAAACACCCTATTACACCTACTACTAGCATATGTAGTAGATGCTCAACTTGAGCTTGGCAACTCCGAAAAAACCGTTAAGGAAAATCGCGAATGCTTAAAAACCGCTATAAAATATTTTCCATTAGGGGTCCCTCTAAAATATAGAGCAACCCCTTTCCCATAGATTTTACAAAAGTAGTGAAATTCTTTATATAATTGACAAATACAACTTAAGAAGAAAAACTCCCCGATGTGGGACTAAAAGGTTTATATAGTTTCTTAAAACTACTAAAAATTGGAAACTCCACGATGTGGGACTAAAAAAGTTTCATTCACAAAATAAAACAATAAATTATAATTTTTTATTAAAACTTTAAAAAAATATTTTTTTTATTAATCGTTTTCCAACACTTTATTGAGACGAATTAGTGTTGATAGGTGTACGAGGTTGATTAGAGTATTTAAAATCATGTTGCTTCTTGGCAAGGGAAATACTTGAACCAACCTGGGCAGACTGTTCTTATTAAGTCCACTTTAGGAACTCTAGCTTCTCATCACCTCTCAGTTTTTATTATTACCTAGATCGTTTCCTTCAATTCTAGCATCGCATTCACCGAATGGTTGTCACAGTGGGGTCAGGAACAACATGACTCATAAGCGTCCGTTTTGGATTGAATTATCCTAAGCACATCTTCCTAGCATGTATATTCTCTCCACTCTAGTTAAACAATATAACATGGAAGGCTGGTTTGTATAAGTTGGGTTTAGTATGAAGTAATCCGCATCTTAATTTGTATCCCTGAGAAAGCCAGGGATATTTTTTTTTTGCCATGCCATTTTATCAATCAAAACGGTATATATAGAAATAAAACAAAACTGCACTATTTTTTATTACCATCATTTATGTAAAAAAAAATAACGTTGTTACAAAGATTGGGAAAGGGAAATGCAGATGGAACAATCAGGAATTACTGAAAATTAAAACACTCTAAGAATCTTCCAGTTTCTCATACATGATGTTAAAAATCTTTCATGTGGACTTCCACAAGTGGAGTATCCATGGAAAACTTGGAAAATTTTACTTCTTCTTGTTTTAGTTTACTCAAATGTCTCAAAATTATTGCAATAAAATTCCATAAAAATATGCATTCATCCATTTAGGAACGAGATTTGCTATATATACGCTCTTATCAAGATGGGACGCAAACATCGATTATAAAAGAGTAGACAGACATACTACTGGTGTGACTCATTCGGGAACTTTTCCGTTGCATTCAAATATCATGTTGAATATTAACGCGACTACTCCAATTTTTAACAACATTTTTACGAGAATTTCTTCTTTTGAACAAAAACTCATGAGATGATGTACCTTTTTTCAAAGCCAAGGCCCATGAGCATTTGTACTTGTGTGGAGCCGGCTATTACAATTTGATTGGTACAAGATGAGAGTATATGGCCCCAAATCAAAGTTGAAACGTTTTTCAACCGGCTGTTGTTCACAGCAAGATTAGTTGTCCGTCCGCAGCTTGATTGCCTCCCCTAGCTTGATTCCGTTTTTGATCCTTAACCACCAATTGTTATGTACTAAAAGATCATGTCCTGTTACGAAAAAACCAGAAAAATCTCACATAAGTTGTTGAAAACGAAAAGACAGGAATGGGTGGTGCAAATCTCTCTAGTTCTCTCTGATATACCGTGTTAAAAACCATCTCCACTTAAATTCCTAACGATGAGTAATCATGAAAGACTCTGCAGGTTTTACTTCTTCCATCATAGTTTGCTCTAATGTCTCGAAACTATTATCACAAGAATCCATAACTTTTTTTTTAATCCATCAAAGAGAATAGATGCAAACAAGCCGTGTACGGGCGAATACATAACACAAAGAGATAGAGAGCCCCATAAACAAAAATCCCAAGTAAAGAACAATCTAGGAAAACAAAGAGTGTCAACCGAAGAAGACACAACTTGTGAAACCTAAAAACAAAGAGCAACTTGCAGAGGCAAAGAGGACCACTGCCTTTTGTCAATTAGCAGACTCGTCAAGATTTTCTATAATTAAACCATCGTGGTTTTTTGCGAGATCGCTAAACATTTTTTCGTGATTAGTCTTCAGAGGAGGAAATTCTAAGTCCCATGAGGATCCATACTCCAAGAGTTTATCCGCCGATACATTGCTAGGAGCTTTAGATTGAGGAAGCTTTTTCTTTTTCAAACTCGAAAGAGTACCATTTGGGATTGTACCTTTGGGTTTGATACCCAATTTTATACCAATTCCTATAATTTGTTTTGACGATGATGGCTTTGCGATGCTTACCTTTGAGTCTTTCAAAGCTAACTGGGAAGTGGCTGCCTCTCTCTCTTCTTATTCTTCCAGACCATGAAATCTGTTATGAGACTCAAAACCAGGGGGGATTGCGGGATCAGTAGATGAGGTGCTTGCACCTTCCGTATCCGCTTGAACTGATTGGGCCTGTAAGTTCTTTTCTTTTGTTCTTTTTGCTGGCGCTTTTCTTACTTTTATCAGAGTCCCATTCACCAAGAACCTCTTCTTGTTCAAAAACCCTCTCCCCAATCACACACCTCTCTACACATGGTCAACTGTAGTGGATGAATCTTTCAGAACAGAATCGACTATCAATTGGTCCACTAATTCAGGCTCTGACCCTTTCTCAACTAATTCAGGCTCTGACACAGGTAAAAGAGATACCATTTCTAAAGCATCCGTGTTCTCCAATCCTTTCTCAATTGTCTGATTTTCCTTTATAAACTCGATCCCAACTCCATTTGTCACATTTCCTTCTATAATGCTGCCATCTAACTGATCATTTGCATTCAATACCGAACAGTGGTGAAGACCATTCAGATCATTTATTGCATTTGTCTTACCCTCTTCTACAATCGAAGCAACCTTTTCACTAGCCACTGTCACCGACTTTGGATGCTGCTGCTGGTCTTTCTTATTAGTTCAAAGAGTCTTTTTCTTTCCCACTTGAGAAGAGCAAGAGTTAGGTTTATGTCCAAACGATGAACACTTCAAGCATTTTGCAGGTTTCCATTGATGTTCTACGAGTAAATTCATGATATGCACACCATCAATCCAACGAGGGATGGATCTAGGAAATGAACATTCTACATCAATTTCCACACACACTCTAGCATAAGTGAGTCTAGTTTTCTTCTTTGTGCATTCATCCATCATCAATGGATTTCCAAGATAATTTGTAATCATACTCAACCCTAGTTTAATGTAGAGGAACATTGTATATCATAACCCATACTGGAATAGTCTTCATCTCTGCAATTGATTTCTCAATTAACAAACTCCAGGGTCTTACAATAAACAATTGTTTCAAAATGAAAAAAGCCCCTTGTTCAACAGCTACTCTTCTATCATCTTCATTCACAAAGTTGAATACAAAAGCATTAGCATTGTCACCATGGGTAGAGATAGTTACCTTTGCCTTGAGTTTCCATTGCGTTGTTACAGCCTCTTTCACCATGGCAAAGGAAAGTTTCCGTCTGGCAAAAAACCGAATCGCTAGGTTTTTACAATCCTTAACAGCTTCTTCAAAATCCTCAGATTTTACAGCCGCTGCCTTCTTCCCTTCCATTAAATCGGAATATTTAAACACTAAAGAACAATTTTCAGCTTGCGATTTTGATGCCATTGGACCAATCCAATCCAGACCCTAAATTTTGAGAAGATTTGTTTCCAGAATTTGAGTTGGAAATCAAGTGAGGAAACTCAGAAATTGAACCAGACAGAACACTGTGATCATGAGGAGAAGTGATTGAATTAGATTGAGGCAAATCAACTCCAGCCATGGTTGGATTGGACGAGCAAGACGCGAAAAAATCTAGATCTGAAATCGCAATTCAAATCGCCGCCACGTCATCGCTCCCTCTCTCTCTTCACGCACTCACCTTTCTTCTACAAGAATCCATAACTAAAAAAGCAAACATCCATACGAATGTACAATACTAACATGGTTCATAGATTTTAACACCTACACCTAGTTAGCAACACTAAAAAAGCAAACATCCATCGGAATATCATTCGGTCAGTTCGGGTACGTTCTGGTACGTCCGTGAATCATTCGAGAATGATTCGGAGAATTACTAACCAGGCACCTACATGCTTTAATTACATGGTTTATAAAAGAACGGATGGAAACATTACGGGTGTGACTCAATTGGAAACAATTCATGTTCATAGGAATATTATCTCCATTTTTATCACGACTGATCCATTAATCAACAACAAGATTTTGATTCATGAGAATTTTTTCTCGTATTAGTCAAAAACTCATGAGATAATGTAAAATATCTGAAGCCATGGCCCATGAACATATTTGCTGGTTTGGTCGGAGTCAACAAGATCTAATAACAAAAATGCTTTGAAAATCTAAAGCCAACCGACATGAAGTATGTAGGAGCATAAACCTACGAAATTCAGCTTACTCAGTAAAAATTTTCTCATTGAAAAGAAAAAAGCCAACCAAACTAGTAGATGTCAGTACAAGGCTTATCGCATTGCCAAGATCTCAGTAGACATAAAAACTAACAAGAGTTGTTTTACATGAACTGCTTAATCTAACTTATCTTCATAATCATGATGATTAAAAATACGCCTCGCGACCAAAATATGTATACAAGATTTCATTCTAATATAGAATTTGTTGTGAAAAAGAAAATACTGTCGCTGTGACTTAATAATCGCCACTGTAGTCTAACATTTCCCAATGTGATTCATTATATGTCCTGTGATCCAATACTTATTTACTAATTTGCATTGATCCAAAATCCATTAGGTTTTTCCATATGTATAGCTCATCATGGTCTAATTCCATTTTAGTAACAAGGATCCCAGAATAGAAGATTTCAGAACAATTGGGCATTTAAATAGTATGTCTAAGATGATTATTTCTAAGGTTCCAGTGACGGAGCCAGGAAGATTAAGTAATCAAGGATCAGGATCTGCAGCAGCAACGTCCGTTTGGATAAAATTTAAACATTGAAACACCAAGTGCATACGGGTTTTTCTTTTTTTTCTTTCCTTCACCAAGTGCAACATTCATTTATCAATGATATCGAAAAAAAAAATCTTGTATTAAAAGAAAACAAAAACCAGATAAACCTTGGTGGTGGTGATAATATTATTGAAAATGAAGACACACTTAAGAGTACTAGAAATCTCCGTATCTCTCATATGCAATGCTTAAAAATCTCTCTACTTAGAGTATAAAAAGTTGAGTATCCATCAAAAGCAAAATAGCCTTTACATCTTCTTTTAGTTTACTCAAATGTCTCAAAAGTTGTTGGAATGAATTGCCGAATTATGCCTGCACAACAAATAAATCAAACACGAAATAAATAACGTTATGTCTGAGTCGCGGATTATGTCGCTTTCTTTAAGACGTTTCGCGGTTCTGCCCAAGATTGTGCAAGCAGTTCTTCAATTACGCGTCGTCCCCAGGATAAAACAGCCGAGATCAATCTCTTACACAATCGTTCTTGCACGTTGAAAGGATGTGAAACTTCTATACTTTATTCTTGCTCAGAAACTCATTTAGAAAAATAAGAGATGTTCACACACTTATTTTTCTTTCTCACAAAAATCCATTTTTCTGTAAAACTCAAGAAACATAAATGAAAACTCTCTATAATAAAAAGGATCCTAAAACTCTTATTCTTCTTCTAATTTTGTTTTTCCAACCAAAATTCTGATTTATAATCAAGAGTTTCAAAACATTTAAGTGCTATATGAAAATGTTATTATGGTGGAGTTAACACCATTAAAACCACAAATATATAACGGTTTAATGAAAAATTAATTTTTCTTTTATGGAAAACAATATTAATATGTTAAAATTCTTGACTCAAACAAGAATTTCAAAACAATATCAAAAGACTCCAAAAATTGTGAAAAACTAATGAACCAATGATTTAAACCCAAAATGTTTTTCACAATATAATGAATAGAAATTCAAACAATTTTTGTGAAAACAACATTTCCTAATTCACTACTCAAAAGATCATATTTGATATCAAGACAAGTTGCTCGAAGCATCTTTATAAAATTCTCAAATATTTTATTCATCCAATATCATGGAAAGTTGCGTAAGATTTCAAAGTGTATATGCTTTTATGAGTTAGGTAAGCTTACATACATGTTACTCAAAAAATTCACCAAGTTTATAAGAAAATATAACATGTTCACATTCGTTACTAACTCATTGATTTCTTAAAAGCATGACAAAATCTCATATTTCAAATATTCAAAATTCAATTAATGTTATGATAAAATTGTAATATAATATTCAAACATTTTACCCATAACATATTATTTGTAGTAGTGCAATGATTAAATTCGACAAATTTCTAATATCAATCTTGTTTATAACAAGATATGCGGAAAATAAATTCTCGCTCATTTCGGAAGTATGAAATATTTAACAAGATTGTTCTACTCAAAGTAAACTTTGAGATCGTACCAAGACCGAAAGTCCTAGTGATGTTAGTAGATCTCACCACCACTTTCTTTCAAACAATTTGGTTCAAACTTTGAACCATAATCTATCAAAACAAATATGGTGTAAACCAATATATACCAACCTCTCACCATATCCATAAGTCACATTAACTTAGCTGAAAAGCGTTGTTAATTACATTTGATATCCTTGCAATTCCGTGCAAGAATAGGAAATAACTTCATAAACAATAGTATGTTCATTTCTTGGTGAGAGTTCGTATTCACATTTGTTTTGAATAGGTTTCTAATTTTTTCGATTTTGGTTCCATATCAAATTTTATCTCATAAGTTCCAAACTTATATGAGTCACACTTTATTGTCATACACAATAATTCTCAATATCTTGTTTCCCAAAATTTTATTCTAAGATTGAACAATCAATTTATTCAATTTAGAATGTCATTATTTGATCACTACAATAACTACAAATAGTTCATCAACCATACCTCAATTGATTTTAAAGATCAATTGGTTATAAACCATTGTCCACTCTTTGCATACCAACAAAGAAATCAGCAACCCCATTGCTCCACAAATCGATTAATTTCCCGCAATTTTATTTCATTGGAAAATAAAAATTTGCTCAAGTAAGTGACTTTTCACCTGTCACAATCATTTAGATGTAAGCATTTGTGACTGAAAATAAGTAAGGTATGTATTTACATAATTACTTGAAAATCAAAGAAAATATAGTACTCCAAGTTTCTCTTGAGTGTCAAATAAAGATTCAAAATTATATAGTTATAACATCATATATTTATAACTCTCTATCAAGCATTTTAGATTGCTAACAATAATCTTCCTTTTCATTACCAATTCAAGAGTACGAAATACTAGAATCAAAACATGATTTTTAAAGTAATTTCTTACATCTGTAATCTCTAATCTCAAGCATCATATATGTCTTATATTTTTGAAAAAAATGCACAACGATTTTGAAATCACTACATCTCCCAAACTAAAAATCCAAGTAGAAAATTTCAAATTGGGTTTTGAAGATAAGTTCCTTATCTATAAGTTTCATATTATACACAAATCAAAAATATCAACACAAAGATTATAAAAACGAATTCAACAAGGACTAAATTTCTGCTCGTCAGAAATTTTCAGCAATGTTGTGCAGTTTTCTAAAATACTTTAAAAATATTTTTAGGACTCCAAAAATTCTGAAATTATACATGGATGACCCTCACGATGTCTAATATATCAGGTTAAAACTTCTAGACCCAATTCATTTCCATATAGGAGATAAAAATACATCTCTACGATATGTTAAAAACATTCGTTTCACATCAACAATATTCTATGTTAGATATTCATGATAAAAATATTATCCATGTTACAATCCTAATCCATCAAAATCAGACATAAAATTTAACTCTAGCTATCAAGTTACCTAAAATTTCAAGCATCATTTTCAATTTTCGAAGAAAAATTATACAAAACGAAATAAAACAAAACAACGATACTTATCGCGTTTTAGTAATTGTTTTTCTTTTGATTTCCATGGCAGACGAAACGTCTTAAAATTGTTGGAATCAATTGCCGAATTATGCCGGCACAACAAATAAATCAAACACGAAACAAATAACGTTATGACTGAGTCGCGGATTAGGTCGCTTTCTTTAAGACGTTTCGCGGCTCTGCCCAAGATTGTGCAAGCAGTTCTTCAATTGCGCGTCGTCCCCAGGATAAAAAAGCCGAGATCAATCTCTTACACAATCGCTCTTGCACGTTGAAAGGATGTGAAACTTCTATACTTTATTCTTGCTCAGAAACTCATTTAGAAAAATAAGAGATGTTCACACTGTTATTTTTCTTTCTCACAAAAATCCATTTTTCTGTAAAACTCAAGAAACATAAATGAAAACTCTCTATAATAAAAAGGACCCTAAAACTCTTATTCTTCTTCTAATTTTGTTTTTCCAACCAAAATTCTGATTTATAATCAAGAGTTTCAAAACATTTAAGTGCTATATGAAAATGTTATTATGGTGGAGTTAACACCATTAAAACCACAAATATATATCGGTCAAATTTAATGAAAAATTAATTTTTTTTATGGAAAACAATATTAAGATGTTAATTAACATCATTAACTCATTCAAGAAAAAACGGTTTTTGACATTAACTCAAAACAAATTTATTCTTTAAGAGAGAGAATAATTATCACATTTAAACCATTTAAATGAGACCCTAATTTTTGGAAATCAATAATGTTTTTAAAACATATATTCCCAACAAAAGTATTATCATAAGGCCGATTCCTATGGGCATGACAAACTCTCAAGTTTGCCATTTTTGCATCCACTAGCGAACGGTCGAGACACTGTTCGGTGTTGTTTAGACCGACATCGGTTTATATTCGGTCAGCCGTTCTAGTCTTCACTTCCACATAGAATCTGATTTAACAGCCATAAATCTTCCCCCTATAAATACCCAATTCCTCTTCCATTTTAAGTTGCACATTCTCTTATCTAGTCTTCACATTTTTTAATCTAAAACAAATTTCATCATCCAACTATTTGATTCACTCGTATTGTGTAGTTTTTTTAATATGTCTTAATCTAATTCTCAATTAACTAAAAGAATGAAGATTAGGGGTCCAAAATTTACCTTAGCTGAAGATGAATGCATTTGTAAAAACTATGTATTCTTTACACAAGATAGTCTCGGTGGTGCACAACAACAATCTACCAAGTTGTGGGATAACATATTTGCTAAATTTCGTGATGAAACTATGAACATCAACGATCGTGATGCAAATGGATTGTATGGTCGCTTCGTTGTAAACGCCCAAGTTTCCTTGTATGTTGCTGCTATAATGCAAGCTGCTCGTGCTCGAGCGAGCGGTCTTGTCAATATTGATGTCGAACGAAAGTGTCGAAATGATTGGCACCACAAACATGGAGAAAATTTTGGTTATGAAAGTTGTTATCATATTTTGAAAGTGTTGCCTAAATATAATCCAGAAGTGTTAGCAAACATGCAGAACGTACCTACAAGTTCACCATACACTTCCTCTCTTTCAACGCCAGTTTCACAACCATCTCAAACATCTCATCCCCCTCTGGAGAATCCATTTTCTTCACCAGAAACCACAATAAACTACAATTCAACTTGAATGTCAATGCCGCGCTTAAGAGAAAGTTATTAGGAAGAAACGCTGCAAGAGCATCAAGAAAAGCTTCCCAAGAAGGAGAAGCAAGTAAAGGTTTTTTGGATACTTTAATAGATCAACAGAAGACCATCGAAAAACAAAGAGCAATATACTATCCATTTTCTTCACCAGAAACCACAACAAACTACAATTCAACTTGAATGTCAATGCTGCGCTTAAGAGAAAGTTATTAGGAAGAAACGCTGCAAGAGC
The DNA here is from genome assembly GCF_003573695.1 of Papaver somniferum. Taxonomy (NCBI): domain Eukaryota; kingdom Viridiplantae; phylum Streptophyta; class Magnoliopsida; order Ranunculales; family Papaveraceae; genus Papaver; species Papaver somniferum. The sequence continues at coordinate 8,217,520 of NC_039364.1, read as the reverse complement.
AGCGAGAAAAGCTGCCCAAAAAGGAGAAGCAAGTGAAGGTTTTTTGGATACTTTAATAGATCATCAGAAGACCATCAAAAAACAAAGAGCAATATACCGGCAGTTCTTGACTAGGGAGATGAAAAACATCGAAAAACTCAAGAGAAATTTGTTTCAGACTATAACAAGAATAAGATTCTAAATGCAAACACCTCAACAATGACCCCCAGACAATTAATGGTATGAGAGATATAGATGGACAGGTTAACAGAGGAGTTGGAAGAAAAAAAAAGCAATAAAAATTTGGAAAAACAATTTGGAGATCAATCTTAAGATGAGGATGATAAAGACCACGATAAAGTAGTGCCACTTAATTAATTAATGTAACAATTTAATTTTAATGTATCAGCTTTAATCTTAATGAAGATGTAGTAGTTCAGTTATGATGAACGAAATTGTTCTAGTTTTTTCATTACAAAACTTTGTAGTAGTTTTTTCATTATATTAACATTTAAACTTGACAACATCCATTAAAACTAAACTTAAGACTAAAACTAAACTTAATCCTAACATCCCATCCGAGTTGTTACAAACTCCTTAAAATTTGGTAATGTGCTTCGTATTCAAAATTTCTTCCTTTCCATCTTCGCCACTCGTCTCGAGTTCGTATTCCCAATTCAGCATTGAGGTTACCTCTAAGACGACATCGATTGACAATCCTTCTCATATCTATAAAATACACAAGATATTTTTTGATAGTCATGAATCGGCAAAACAAAGCAGATCGATCCCGGTTATAAGGATTACCTGTCTCTTTGAAGAAGGCATCAAGAATTTTACCCAAATAACTCATCTGGGTAAACCATTCATCCGTCGTTATCCACCTCTCTTCGGGTATTATATTACATAGTTTCTATGAAGAGATAAATCTCCATCTTCCATAAATCTAGGATCATCCATAAATTACCCAGAAAGTAGAGATGTTTTTAAGTAAACTTTTTAAGTGAATGTGTGATTTTCAAATGGATGAAATGGTGTGATTCTGAAACGGATGAAGTGGTATGTATTTATAAGGATTGTTGGCGATTGAGTCTAAACCGCTAGCGATTGAGTCTAGGATCATCCATAACCATGAGCGTAGTGATTCCCGCTGAAAGATGAGCGATCCTTTCTGTTCATGAGCAGTAAGAACAAAGGCGAGCATTGATGCAGCAAGAGAAGAACTAGCTTTGTAATTGTTTATATAGTATTTTTCTTTAAGTACTTTGACAATGAAATTTACCTGAGGACTAATTCCATACTTTAAATCCTTAAACAAAGGAGATTTGTGTAAAACATTGATATTGTTCTGAGATCCTGGAGACCAAAAAAAGCGTGCCATACCAAACAATCATAAGAAGCAGAAGCCTCAAGGATAACCGTTGGTTTTGCATAGTGACCCTTATACTGACCGACCCAATAAGTAGGGCATCCGGTCCATACCCAATGCATGCAGTCAAGACCACCCAACATTCCTGGAAATCCCCTTTCCTGATTTTGCTTTAATATTTCTCTAACATCCGTGTCAGTTGGTTTTCGTAATTAGGTTGGACCAAAATGATTAATCATTGCTACGCAAAACAACGAAAGATACTTGTATGCGGTTGTTTTGCCTATACGAAGGTACTCATCAATACCATATCCTAGAATCCTTAAGGCCGAAGTAACCTTTTGTCAGGGTTATGACCTCTAATATTTAGTGCATCATACTGTTAATTAAATTGAGGTTCTACTTGACAAATCTCACCAATAATATTTTGCACCAAATGTCGGGCATGCGGAAACAGCCTTGGAAATTTTCATCAGAGAACACAAAGTCGGGAAGAAAATAATCGTGCATCAGCTTCTCGTGCCATTCATCCCGACCCCGGTACGTATATCTTCTTGTGAATACTTCTCTTGGCTCTGGATCTCTAGGTATATGCCCAGATGAATATAGCTGCATCAAATTGTTGGTTGGTTATCTATCTTCATCCGACTCATCTTCAATTTGTTGCAACGCCTGAACGAATATTTGTTGTTGTTCTTCAAATCGATCCATATGAATACGCACCTCTTCGTCAGAAGAATCCATTGATTTGAAACTAAAAATTAAACAGATGATTAAAGGTACAAAAGAATAGGATGATAGAATTAATGAAACAATGAATGGGGTGAATTTATAGGGAAACGTGGGGGAAAATAGCCTTTATTTCATTATATAATAAGCGACAAATTCTACACCGACCGGTTTTACAAAGATCTCTAGCGGTGTAGTCTCAACCGCTCGGTTGAGACTCGACCGCGTAACTTATTTTCCATAGTGGCGCGGCCAGTTTGCAAGGCCACCTGGCATATTAAATGAATGGGTAAACCACCCCCTATAGGAACCGGCCTAAGAGATCCATACATGACACATCCTCAACTAACCAACTCTGTTATCCAGGATCTAAAATAATATAAAAAGTGACACATGGAAGGATATTATTGGAGGAGGTAGCAATCGGTACATCATGTACCGATTGCAACTGTAACACCCCGATTTTCGAGCCTGGATCCTGCTCTGATCCCATGCCCGGAAACCCGAAGTGCTACTTCGATACCATAGCCGAAGCCCGGCTACTAATCTCAAGCTCATTAGATAATTTTTCTGGGCTTAATTAATTTAAGTCCAAAGTAACATTTCTATGACATCGGAGACTTAGAAATTTATTTAGTAAAATCTAACCGTTGATTAATCCTAATTTTAAAGATAACCAAAACAAAACATGTTTTGGTTATCAAATAAAAATACTAACACCGTTCAAGTCTTAAAATTTAATTAATAAGCAACAATTTCAATACTAAATTGTAAAACTGAAAACAGATAAAGGTAGATTCATAGAATTTTACAGGCTTCATACGAGTTCCAAAATTCACGATATTTATAGGGATTGATCCAAACTGTAGATACTATTAGTTATAAATTTTCCAGGATTTTTAAATGAAGTTCAGTAACCTATGACCTCGGTCAAACACGAAGTTTTCCAGTACTGCAGAAAACCAAAACTGTGATAGTCTGTATTATAATAATTTAATAAAATAGAACACAACTCGAAATTTAATGAAGCTTTCCATTTTGGAAAGATAAAAGATAGATGTCGACTTTTTCAGTAGACACTAAGGTCTAAAAAATATCAGAGGATCATAATCTTAAAATAGGATATTTACGAGACTTTTACAACTGTCAATTATTTTCTGGATTTAACACGGTTACAAATAATTATTTTAAAAATATGTATACAACTCAAAAAATTCTACGATTTTTATAAAATATCCCTTAAGATATTTTGCATTAACTACAAAAACAATCATACCAAAGCCTGTTAGAAATTTAAAATTAAAATCAATCAACTCAACATCATACAATATTTTACTGCTTTAAATCTATGACTAATTACATCTTTGAACTAGAATTTGAAGCATAAAAAATAATCTTAAGGACTTCAAATTACTCTCTAGGCTCCACGTTGATCAACTCCTTGTCATGCATCAGATCTGGAATTTTTGTCATAATACGACGTGAGTTGTGACACCCAGTAGGCAAGGAAGCAACAAAACATTTTATGCAATATTTTTCAATTCCTTTTAAAAACATCTAACATGATTAACAAACCGCAAACACACGGAAACACCTCATCCATAAACATCAATAAATTCAATCAATCCGCTCGCCCTAGGGAGCCCCACGTGGGTTTAGGGAAACAAAACCGTTCCCAAAGATATCTCGTATGCCATCAAAAATGTTTTTAAGAATCACAATCTATGGACCGCAGCCCAACATTCATAATCATGCTCACAACATCGATTATCATCATTATCATCTATAATAATAAAAACTTGTAAATATGAATTTAATTAAAAAAAACATAAATAGAAAAAGATTTTTGATTGTGCTGAGCCTACCTCAAGTCGCACTCCAAAACAAACATGAATCCAAAATCTCCATACCAACGGGTGCTAAAAAAATCCCAGATCATCCTAAATAATTGATGTGATATGCCAAAAAGTATCTTAACAGCCTGTTGTATTTTTCTTTTTATTTTTCTTTCACCGTAACCTAAACATCATACAGAAGACTAAAAGAACTCCTCTTAATATATAGCCTAATTTCATTCAAACCCTAAACAATTATCAACTAATGATGTTATGACACTTGGCATTAAATATACATTTTTAGGCTAATTCCGATAGCAAACAACTCGGTCAAAGTTTCCTAAGTCAACCAAAGCCACAGTTTACACGAAATGCAACCAAAATTTGCAGCACGAGATATTATGCATGCCCTATCAAATAGTGACACCTAGCAAGTACTAACCTTTTTTTCTTTTGATATTTCTTCCAAATTTTTCTTTGTTCGTTCCACTGATCATGCGAGTCTAACCTTAAAAGTTTACATTCCATTAAAAGTCTAAAACAAGAAGGCCATTAATTTAAAAACTTTATAATAACCTTAAAAAACCAATGCTATGCGGACAAGTATCTATTTTAGATTTAATTTTCATTTTGTAACAACTAATCAAAATGTAAATATACCACTAACAAGTAAGATATAAATTTGTTGTGTCACCTAAATTAGGTGTGCGTGACCATAATATGAAAAATACCAAAATACTCTCATACGTGAATTACAAAAATATCAATTTGTTAAATGACGAAAATAGCTTTCAGATTGGGACAGATATTACAGCAACAATATGTGGAGGTAGCTATTCCCTCCACCAATCGGGCATCCACATGCTTTGACTTTTTTACCTTGTCACTTAAACAAATAAAAAAGGAATACATCCGACAATCATATTCCCTGTGAGATTTAATATTCCTCCCGTTGGTCTTATAATGCGTAATGAAAATGCGCCAAACCTGAAAATGATTGTGATGCAACATAGACGGGACTGTTGGATATTTTTAATGTTGTTTGTCGCTTTCTGGGAGCTTGGGGAGCGTAGTCCCTCACGTCTCTTCCACTGATTTTTTCTCCAAAAGAAACCATTCATGGATGCCCGTTGAAAACGTCTGTTGGAGATGAAAAGCCATCTCCAAAAGGCATGAATTCCTCTTTAAATAGCGAAGGTTTTCTCCCATCTCAATTATCAAAAAAAAAAAAACTTTTTTTCTCTAAGCATCTTCAGAAACAAATACAATGTGTTCTTGGTTGGGTCAAGGGAGTCAGCCTTTGAATCCAACAACGTTGTTAAGGCTTCATTGTATCCTGACAACAATATTTCGCTGACCGACTGTACTCACCAATTTATTAAGAAGGGTCAAAATAATTGCTGAAGAAAATCGCAACGCCTTGAAGCTCTAGTGATACAACATTCTTTTCATCTTTGTTTTCATCCTCTATTACCCCGATTTTCCAACAGCGACTAACATACTAATCTTAAAAACATAGAGTAATTTTTTTGATACACTCACTACCTATGTCTTTTCTTGGCTTTTAGGGAAGGAAATGAACAATCCGTGTTTGTTTCTAGGCACAAAAGAATTTATGAAATCATAGTTCACGTAAAGTTACCTAGAATAATATACAAAGCTGCATATCGTTCTTTAATCTAACCACCGTCTTTTACCACATCATTTATATATTTTGGATCATGTCTTGCTACAAAGACTCTGAGAATAAAAAACAAGAAGAAATTTCAAGGAATTATCGTAACTGAAAACAAACTTACGGAATGGTAGAAAACTCCACAGTTCCATTTTCCTAAGATTTCAAAAGCTGAGTAATCATGTAAACATCTGTTGCATTTTACTTCTTCCTTTTTTGGTTTACTCCCATCTATTAAAATTATCATCATGAAAATCCGCAACTAAAAGTGCATATACATCCACGCCGAGCCATCCTTTATGAAAGAATAGACGAAAGTGTCATGGGTGTGGGTGTGAGTGTGAGTGTGCCCATTTTTGGAAACTGTTTATGTTCATTCGAATATTGCCTCCACCTTTATCACGAGTAATCCATTTTTCAACAACAAGCACATGAGTATTATTTTCATTTGTTGATCGAATTCACGACATAATGTAATTTTTCCAAAGCCACGGCCCATTCGGTGTGGCGCGGTGTAAACAAGATAATATGAAAAATGCTTTGGTTTGTATCTCTAACTTGAGCCAACGAAGCAACAAACATACTAGAGTAAATGTCATTCAGTAAGGGGCCGATTGCATTATATGATCTCATCAGTAGACATAAAAACTAACACAGTACTAATTAAGTTGGCCTTTATCTTCTCCGGATTTCCATAAGAACTAATCCAAGAGTGAACCTTGCAACTGGAAGTGATAAAAAGAGTGTGGCGAGTGGCCAATCAAAGTTTATGTATGGACCAGATAAGTGGATCACAGAGAATAGATTCGTCTAGAAATAAACTTTCCTGTTGAAATTTAATATTCCTCCCATTGATCCTCTAATGCACGGTGTCGGTGAAATGCATCAATATCCTAAAAAGCACGTCCATGCAGAGTGAATATGATGCGACGTAGAGGTGACTAACATGCTAATCTGAAAAAGATAGATAAGGGTAACTACATCATTGTTACAAAAATAAATGTGTTTTTGATTATTCGACGGTTCTGAATGGATCATTTTTTGCTATTCACGGCTCCCATTTCTCTGAAAATGCTAGAAAGGGAAGAAGACAAATTGTGGCTCAAAATACATCCTTCTTTCACGCCCTAATCCAACATCGAAGATTCAACTTCTATCCTTAAATTCGATGCGTTATGCAAATGAAGGAGAAGTTTCCAAAGATAACGTGCCATTTACTCTCATTTATATCATTTGCCAAAAATTCCATGCGTTATATCAATTCCATGTATTTTCGTCTGATCTCTAAAAATTAGGGCTATTCTTCTGATCTGTATCTTCTTCAATCCCTTTGATTCGTAATCAATTTCATGCGTTACTAGACAATACCAACCCCATAGAATGTTCACTACATAAACTTCAAAAGAGGTTATCATCTTCCCATGTTTCTCCTTTTCTTTCTCCGCCGTACTAGGTAATACTACAGTAGAAACTCCTCTAATTAATACTCAATTATTTAATAAACTCTCTTAGATAATATTTTTAGCTGGTCCCGAGTCGGAGACAACGTGCCAAATTAATAATTCGCTAAAATTATAAGATAATACATTTTTTATTACCTATATAGACCCCATATGAAATATAAATTAATAATACATTATATATATATTCAATACATTAATGATCTACGAAGACTTTTTAAAAAATGATTTAATTCTTTCCCGTCTTTTGCTAAAATCAATATCACATTGAATATCTTTTGTAATTTTTCTTAACATCGTAAGAATTTTTGGTGTTGTTTTCTCATAGCTCAGCAAGAAATTATTCAATGTGATTGCCGCTTTAATAGCCTATTTTCGTGTGGGGGATGTAGCGTAGAACTTTCATCATCATCTTCCACATATTTATCAGTTCCCATGACGTGATGTGTTTTGTAGATAGTGGTAAAAAGTGATTCGATTCTCGAACTTGTGAAGGATAACTTTAGACTTAAATTCAAAACTAAATAGAAAACTCAATAATAATTATAACAAACACTGACAAAGTTGGTATCAATATTAAAAGAACACTGAGGCTAAGATTCCACTATTTTCCAAGTTTAAGGTGATTTAATCCAATCTTTGTATTCATGCAATTTTCTTGTTCAATTTGATTCTTACTATTGCAACAAGTAGATTTTCAAAAGCAATAATTGTAAATACCAAGCATGAAGTATCAAGAGTCTATAAACTAAGCATACTCCATCAAAATAGATCACAATCACTCAAATAAAAATCATATTCAATAATAGTTCAAGGCAAATAATCATAATAATAATTGCAATAAATTAAATAAAATAGATTGTACTACTTTTTGTTGGAAAAATAGCTTCCTCTATCGCCTCAGCAATGGGGTTTAGCTCCTCATATCAAAAACATGTTCAAAATAATAAATCATGGCTCAAAAGGTGTTTTTATTGAAGAGAATATATGAAACAGCAAACCTGCAACGGTGTATAGATGTTACAGAAGTCACCGTTACAGTTGGTGTTGCAATACTGAAGATATACGTTACTAATGAACTGTTACATGATCAGAAATTTAAGACCCTAGAATACGACTATCCTGCACAGCTTAATGTTCTTCAGCTTAGGGTTCTTGAGAACGACACTTTCTATATGTCGTCTGCAACTCTTCTTCTTCCTATTCTCTGCTGTTGCTGCAACTCCACCTGTAGCGTGATTCTCTCCCTCTAAACCTACCCCCAAACTCTCTATCCCCCTTTGATACTCTCCTGTCGTATTTATATACACAAAGGGTTATTAAATCCCGAGAAATCTTCTCTTTTTCTTTCACCACAAGACACGGTCTTTCCTTCCTTTGCTGCTTCACCTTACACGTTTCTGGATTGTTTTAAACCTCCCAAATTGTCTCTGTGACGTAATAAAATCTTATGGGACAAATATCCTCCCTTTTAATCCCACGTAACTTCCATGTAGAATCAAACAGGATCGGGTTTACTCTCCTGTTTCCGTAGATATTTTTCTTCCATATTGTTTTTGATAACTTCCAAAATTACGGAGATTTGATATCTTTTTTTTCGTCTTCCAATCACCTTCCCTGTTTCATCCAACTAGGACCATATGTACCCAAATCCACAAAGAAATCCGAGATACCATTGCCAGAACCCAATACAGTGAAGTACGATGTTACTGGAATTTCAAACCATATTTCCCCGTGAAGAAGAGATGCCCCCTAACCTATGATGAGGTGTCTTTATCAGCTGGTTCCCTGGGTTGCAAATAGCAAGTGGGTGCCCCTTAGTAAGTGAGTGCCCCTTATCCAAATGAGGGGTTCCTTTAGTGATTTTCTCCCACGAGCGCAAATACCACTTTTCGAGCCAATTTCACCGCAAATGCTTATTCCTTCAAAAACACCTACAAAGACATAAAAAACCATAATAAATACAAAATTGAGCATTAAAAATACATAGAATTGAGATCATATCAGACACGAAAATGTGTCTATCATGACGCTCTCAATTATTTCTTCTTCAGTCAACAACTGCGTAACTTCATTTTCTTCCCGGATAATCTAGGACATCTTCGACATTCACATTTTCCAAACTTGTGTTATATGTTGATCGACGTTTAAACTTATCTATGAGTTAATAAGATATTAATCAATATATAAATTAATACTTATTAATTTATCGGTTAATTAATATCTCGCTTAATTTATAATTTTTGGTAGTCCCGATAGCATTATTTTATAGAGTTTCTATTGTATCTTGGTTTCTATTAATTTTGGATCTGGATTTCTTAATATTTGGATGTGTTACTGCAGATTTTGGTTGTCTATTGATAAAAGAGCTACCATCTATCTCAGGTAAACAATTTTGAACAATAATCTTGCTCATGTTCATTTATAGTTACCCTTTGTTGATGATATATATACTCATATAATGTAAAAAACCTCTTGATTTGCTTAGGCTCATATATGCCTGTGATTCTGGGAATCGCAATATTTTTTGGGTTTTTACTATTGTGATTGATTCCTGGATTCATATCATTTATAATTTTTTCCGATACTATTTAAGTTACTTCTCTGAGTAATTGATTCCAACATGGTGTAGTCGATACAGTTTCACGAATTTCAAATGGGTTCTCAGATTTGGAACAACCCTTCCAAATGGTCAGCGGAACAAAACAGATGTAATCTGAACACCCACCAACAACCCCACCACTGACCACACCATTTTTTTTTTAATCTTTAGACCAACCTAATTTCATTTGTTTGGGAAAAAAACTCATGTGTCCTGTTTGAGATGTCAGGAGAGTTATTCATAATGTGTGTCCGAGATATGCAGTTCATACGGCAGCAAAGAATGCTCAGAGTCAGAGTCAATGCTATAATCCTGCTTTTAGATTCTATTTGAATATGGACATCAGTGGTATTATATTATATGATTTTTCATGTTTTTAACCTGGCTAGACTGTTGGGTTTATGTTTTGTAACATAACAATAACTTATTATTTCGCAATTGCAGCATAGTCACACAAAAAATAAATTATCCTGGCGAACCAGCTGCACTAAGTATAATTTCTTCCGATATCCTTTGACCTATGTGTGTTGGAATCTTGAGGTATTTTCTTGTAAATGGTTAACTTCTGCTTATTCTTCAGGGACTGTTCAAAGGTTTCTTGAGAAGCAGAAAGATAGAATCACAGCTCTAGTTTTTTGTATTATTACCTCATCTGAGATCAAGATATGCAAAAGTTTCTTTTTCTTGGTTCCTTTCCTTTGTGTTGCAAAATGCACTCTTTCAAGAATCATGTTGAATTGTGTTATGCAGAATGCTTCCACTTCACTTTCTCGGGGATAAACATGAGGAGCTGGATTTGTCAAATATTCCTGCCGATAATGGAGATGAGACTGGTGAGACAACAATAGACGAACTCAAACTCAGAATAAAAACTTTCTCCAGTATTAACATCAGACTTTTTCCTAAATCCCCAACTCATTATAGGCATCATATTATAGCAAAAATCTCACTCTTTCTGAAATTGTAGACATAAAAATCACTTTCATCTTTCATTGGTTGCTCATTTGACCGTATTATTTGTATAAGAAGCACGTATTCCCACATCAAAATATGATGAGATTCCAACTGATTTTCTTAGCTTTTGATTCTGAGCATTAGCAAAGGACTATGTTGTTGCTCATGTATTAAGCCTGTCGTTTTACAAATATATTAGGAAATAATACAGGAAAGACTATATTTAGGAGAGTTGTGTGAGTTATATTAGGAATAGAATATCTTGAGAACCAAGTCTTGTGCCTTGAGAGCCAAGTCTTGTGATTGTATAAATAGCTAGAGAATTAATGAGAAAGACACACCAAAATTATTATCAATGTAGACGTTCAATGCTTCCGCGTTTATGCTCTCCTCTCTCTTGCTCGATCCTTAACATGGTATCAGAGCGAGGTGAGAGGGAGAGAGGAGAGGAAGAGAGTTAGAAAAGTTTTTCATCGTTTTCGTTTTAAGGTTTATGAGAGTCGTTAAAAAAAAAAAAAAAAAAAAAAAAAAAAAAAAAAAAGATGAAGAGTTGCTGTTTAAAGAAGAAAGAGGACAGTGATGCTATTGTTAGCCGCAAAGAAAGGCAGAACAATGATGATAAAGAAGAAGATTGTGTTGTTGTTTGTCGTTCTTAAAGGACAAGGAGGTGTTCGTGATGAGTTCAGAGAAGTACTCGATGTGCTTTGATGTTTGAAGATGAAGCTGCGACGGGTTAGGGTTTGTAGATGGTGGTTGCAAACGAATGCTGTGTTGGTGTTTTATTCTGGCAAGAGTCTGAGAAAGAACAAAAAAAAAAAAAAAAAAAGCAGATCCTGATGCGGTTCGTGACATGTTGGTTCGCTGTTAGACGGTGATGATGTTATCTGTCAAAAGTGGTGATGCAGGTAAAGAACAACACACGAGTGTTGTTAGGGTTTGAGTTAAGAGGTATTTCTAGTCGTTGAGAAGGCTGAGAAAATTGGATGTTGCCATGAACAAGAGAACAACATGAGTACTCGTGTTTGGTGAAGATACAGAGTTTGAAAATCAGCGACTTGTTGTTCCGTTACATGATGCATGTCATCGTGTTCGTGTGGGTTTGTTTCTATAGATGAATTGATGAGATTACAAACGATATGTAGACCTGGGTTTGTGTCGAAGGACTTGTGGTTGTCGTAAACCGATGTGTCATGTTTGGAAGACTGATCCTGGTATTATAAGATGCTGGTGATTACGAGATATGTTGAATCCGCAAAACTAAAAAGAAAAATTAGGGTTTCGAACGATTTGTGAAGACACCCGAGATATGGAAATCTCGGGAGGCTGTACGTTGGGTTGTTCTCATATTTCAAATCCGAGAAGGGAGAAGGCCGAGAGAGAAAAGTTGGCTGCTGATGGAAGGTACTCGAGCTTGGCAGTGGAGATGATGATCTGCTGCTATTGTTGATAGATGAAGATGGAAGAAGAAGCATGGTCGGAGACAGAGATGGTTGGAAGTAGAACAAGGAGAAAGAGTTGCTTCCAATGGTATCTCCATTAATGGAAGTTCATGGTAACGATCTCTGTGATGAGATGATGGCCTGGAAGAATGGTGCAGGTGATGTTATACCGGTGATGGTTATAGACTGATGAAGAGAATGACGTTGCTTCCAAGGAGCTGTTGATGCAGTTTCTTATGTGATGAAGATCAAAGGAGTTCGAATCTGTTACATACGGATGTTAAACAAACCTCAAGAAATCGAGTTACTACAAGATTAGTGGTTTAAAAAAAAAAAGGAAAAAAAAAAAGGGCGATATGTGTTACAGAAGAACAAAGGCCAACAGTTGCAGGAGAACTGTTACAGATGAAGAATTGTTAGAGAAGAATTGTTACATAAGAACAGTAGTGTGACAAAAGGATGTCACAGTTAAGTGTTACTGAAGAATAGTTACAGAAGAAAGTGTTACAGTGAGCGTGACAAAAGAGTTATAACAGTTGGAAGATTGAAGTGTGGTTGAAGAGTTTGTGACAGAAACTTGGAAGTCTTACAAAGTGTGGCAGACTTTGTGTTAGTTATTGCTTGTGGCAGAAGCGTAACAAGAGAAAGATTGTGAGAGAGTCTTGAAGAACAAAGAAGTGTGAAGGTTTCGCAAGAAGTGCGTGACTGGAACAAGAGAGAAGAAGAAACAACATTCATGTTGTGAAGAAAAAAAAAAAAGAGAAGAAAACAATCACCAAGAGGTGATGAGAAAAAGAACAACAATAGTAGGTTAAAATCCTATGAGTTGTCGAAAGAGTACAAAAAGTATTCTATCGAAGAAACCAAGAAACCAAGAGTACAAGAAGTATTCTTCAGAAGATGGGACCGAAACGTCCTTAAACTACGAAGGGGACCGAGATGTCCTAAAACTATGATGGAACCTGTATGTTCTTAAACTACGAAGATGGGACCGAAATGTCCTTAAACTACGAAGAGGACCGAAACGTCCTTAAACTACGAAGAGGACCGAAATGTCCTAAAACTACGAAGATGGGACCGTAATGTCCTTAAACTACGAAGGGGACCGTAATGTCCTTAAACTACGAAGGGGACCGAAATGTCCTTAAACTATGAAGGGGACCGAAACGTCCTTAAACTACGGTCTGAAGATTTTTTTTTTCGCAAAAGCGTTGAAAAAAAAGAAGAAGAAAGAAGAAAACCGAAGTTAAATTTCTTTGGTCCAAGATGGGCATTCGTGATCTACATGCTCCATCTTGAGGGAGGGTATTAGGAAATAATATAGGAAAGACTATATTTAGGAGAGTTGTGTGAGTTATATTAGGAATAGAATATCTTGAGAACCAAGTCTTGTGCCTTGAGAGCCAAGTCTTGTGATTGTATAAATAGCTAGAGAATTAATGAGAAAGACACACCAAGATTATTATCAATGTAGACGTTCAATGCTTCCGCGTTTATGCTCTCCTCTCTCTTGCTCGATCCTTAACAAAATATTTTAAGTTATCATTGTTTAAATGGGTACATGGTCCTTATTCAAGCAGTCGTAATACTCGCATGGAAATGCAAGTAGCAGCTATGTAAGTGGTCAGTGAACTGCTGGGAATGCACCGATGTATTACGTTGTGTCTCAAAAAGGATGTGTCATTCCAAATCCTAGGTGAGTCAAATGTACAAAAGTGAAATGTTAAATTTTGATCTGTACAAGTGTTTGGTGTCTGTTATTATTGTTAGAATGGCAGAAATGTTATCCTTTTATGGTCGTTTTTGTTGAAGTTCTTCATTTGAATAACTCAGAGCTTATAAGAAGTTCTTTTAAGATATTTTTAAGAGCTTATTTCTTGAAAGTTCTTCTAAGAGATTTTTTATTTGTAGTGATTCCGAAGATCATATTACCTTGGCTTTTTCAACATGGGAATCAGGAGGAAGTATTGGATGCAGTTGAGGCAGGTCAAGAACCGACATAATCTCTCGATTAGGTACTTTGAATTCCTTGGATAATTCGTTTCGAGGCTGTGGTAATCTTATGCACTACTGCTTTTGAATGGATTTGATACAATAATTATTGCTACTGGATATCTGTAGTCGTAGTTTTTATAGTTTTGTGTTCACTTAGCAGTTAGTGACTTAGTGTTTTCATTGGCTTGCTTTATGAATCACACTATTGTCCATTTGGTATTTGAAAGAACATATGCTTACACCTCCACTTTGTACCCCAAGTTGTTGTGTGAAACTTCTCCATCATGGAAGAGTTGCAGAAAACTCTCATTTGCAACTTTAATCTGTTTAATATTAGTAATAACTGGGTTGTTTCTGACATATGGGTTTTATGCTTTGCTCATCTTTGCCACATTCCTGTGATGGGTTTCATCATGCTTTAAGAAAAGTTGGGACAACCAGAATGCTGGTAGCAGGGTTCCTAACAAACATACTCTTTCCCTTACCCACATACCTCCTCCCATGGCATGATTGATCCATTACCTTGCCAAATTGACAATTTATTTTGGCCTTTGTTCTTTATCTCAGCACTTGAAAACTTCTGTCTATTGAAAACCAACCTATCCAGGACCTGCACACAACAAGATTTTTTTTTTTTTTTTGTAAAAGTGTTTTAGATATGGAATTTTAGCTAGGTCCTAAACAACCTTTGTTTTTTGGTTCATTTGGATTTAAAACGGCCCATATTTCTATTCCATTTTGTCAGCATGCCATGTCTATTAAACTCAGATTCTGATTGTATATCTGCAATATGTATTTTGGTTCTAGGGTATGACTATTTTTGACTATGTCTGACTCAAATATGATTCCTTTTTTGTAATTGTTATATCATCTTACATGTTCACTGTATAAAAATTAACAATGGAAGAGGGCAACCTATTCATCTGATATAATCACCCCACTTCAGCAACATGTACTTCTATTAGATCAGTGAAGAGGGCAATATTTAAATTTTATTTGAGTATAGATGCACCATAACGAAAGTAAGTCCTTTCATTTGTGAATACAAGAATTTTGTGGTTAGTTACTATCTTAGTCTCATCTTTGCGTGCAACTAAACTTTGCATTCTAATCCCAGTTGTTGGAAATTAATAATGCGTGTCTTCATTTTTGTAATGAAAACAGGAAAATGATTACGGTTAGCCCAGAAATTTTGGTTATTTAACGCTGGGTTTTTCTTGACTAATGTGCATTGATTAAAATTGCATAACGTTGTTGAACCATCACTAATTTTCCATTGAGATTCAAGAACTATTGCTCTTTAACAGTAGTTCAATTTTCATTAACAAACCCATCAGGTAAAATTAGGCGTCATTAATAAGCAAATGTTTGGCTATATTAAGCTGAACTAAGTTTCTTTTGGGCTTAACATGTAACTGCTTATCTTTGAGCAGATGGAGCATGGTCTGTGTATATACTTATAGTTCCCCAGTCTCCTGTTCTGTATATGAATTTTTCTTAGTTCAACACACCCTTTCGGATCCTATTATCTGGCCGAACTATTGACCTGTTAACAATGATTCTTTCTATCAGTTACCATATGTTATGCTACGAAATTGGTCATATCATGATGTTTCATGTGAAGGATAATAGTCCCACATTGTTAATGTCTCCTTAGTAAATTTAAAATATAATATGGAAGGGCCACTCCACTCATTGCCAATTGATTTTGAGTTGGATGCCCGCGGACTTTAATTTGGTATTAGAGCTAGGCCTGTGTGTAAGTAGGCCCAACGGTAACCACACAACGTAGGTCCACGTGTTAGACCCAATGAAGCTATACGTGAGTGGGTGTGAAGGATAATAGTCCCACATTTTTAATGTCTCCTTAATAAACTTAAAATATAATATTGAAGGACCACTCCACTCATTACCAATTGGTTTTGAGTTGGATGTCGGGGATTTTAATTTTTCAGGCACATTCTAAACTAAGGTGGAATAATCTATACATTTCATGTCCTTACTGGGTGGGCTAGCACCCTTTAATTTGTTTTCTTTGCCAGAGTTTCACGGTCCAGTCCAGTGCCCAGACACACAATTAAACATTCACGGGTCACCACCAAATGCCCCAGTTACTTTAAAAAAGAAAAAACACCAAACGGCTACTCTGGTGCTAAATATATCGTAGGAAAGGAAAAACAATATATCGATCGCAGGAAAGGAAAAACAAAAAGATGACCTTAGTGGTATTTTTTTTTGTGGCAACGATGTCAATGTAAAGATTACTCTGTGGGGTGACTGATGTACCTACAACTTCCAAGGATCAATCACTTACGATGGTGAATAATCCCACCAAATAGACCCAGTTAGTTCTTAAAATGTTCACCTCCACTGTGGTTTCCCGTGATGAAAACTAATTTCTTCCGGTTCCATTCCCAATAATCCTTGGCAGACAAAGGGTGAATGCTAAACAATAACTGGTACTATGTTTGGTTATTAAAGGCAAGGAGTGATGACTTGATTTGAAGGGTAATCTGTATGCATACCATCTCTTTTATAGTAATTTTGGCCAGCAGTTTTGCGAGTTGGGTTATATATAATTATGCGGCTGAGAATGAAGACATATATGAATCAATGTCTATGTTTGTGTTTTTTCAGAAGAGAACTGGAACTATGAAGACAAGTTTTATGTACTCAACCAATTCCTTGTGTAGTCTCCCAATGTACGGAGAGTTATGTCCACGTCCGTCAACATTTTGAACCATTTGGAGTATAGATAATCTTATTGTTCAATTCCGAGAAACTCCTCTACTGAGTTGGTATTTCATAACGGGCAATGAATTCGTAAAAGGCACTGTAATCATTGGTGTAGGTAATAACTGTAAAAGGAGTGATGACTCATGTGTATGATGTTTTCATGCAAAAGGAGTTATGGAATGGAAAGAGTGCAATGTCTGTTCTTCTCATCTTTTGAGTGACTTTCTAAATATCAATCACCACCACCACTTGGATTAATAACATTTGAGTGAATTTTTAAAGATCAGATGACCACCACTTGGATTAACTATGCTACTAATGTTCAAGAGACAATAGAAACATCTTTCTGATGGCACCAAGAGCGGATTTGGTTTCCCATCCAATGAACAGATCATAACTGTTTCCACCATAATATATGGTCTATATTTCTCAATCACACCCAAACTTAAGACCTTGCGCAACTATCTTTTATGTTTTTTTTTTTTTTTTTCTTGAAGCATGAAATTTATTAAATTACTAAGGGGCTATTACACGAGGGTATATACTATTCCAAGATTCATCAATTACAATAAAATTGTTAAGCCGTGAATCTTCGGTAACATGATATTGAAGCAGAATAGCAATCTTCGAATCGGAATTACACAAACAACATAAACTATCTTTTATGTTGTTTGTGTAATTTCTCCAAACTAAAGTTAAAATACTATATTTGGTTTCTTTACAAGTTTAAAAAGTAACTCGTTATAGGGACGGCATGGTTTATTAGAGGGGCGGCATTTTAATAGGACAAAAAGGGTCTTTACATGATCATTCAAGGAGTCCCTTATATAAAAATACTGGAAATGACAAATTAACACTCATACTTGATAACCTAGTTCAGTGGTGATAATCAAGTTTAGCGTTAATGATTAATTTCACTTATATTAACTCAAAATCAAAACCAAAATCAGATTTTTACAGTTAAAAAAAAAAGTTTAGAGGCGTAGGTCAATCTCAATCAATTGAAAAAATTAACCAACAAAATGAAGAACCAGGACCTGAAAATGACCGGGTATACTTCTAAATTTGTCTCAACTAGCTTTTTGTTGTTCAAAGTTATCTAAAGTACGTAAAAAATTCAAATTTTTTTACATTTTCAGACCTAATTACGGTTGGAATTTTGCTCATAACCAACCGTAAATCGAAGTTACGGTTCGTAAAAGATGAACTACTAACCGTAACTGGTTAAATTTGAAGAAAACTCAATCGTAAAACCAGTTACGGTTGGTAACTAAATGCTCGATACCAACCGTAACTCAGTTACGGTTGGTAACCAAATGCTCGATACCAACCTCAACTGAGTTACGGTTCGTAAACTAAAATGGTTACCAACCGTAACTAAAGAAAATTCTCAAATATAAGAACATACCGTTGGTAATTGAACTATTACCAACCATAACCACATCAAAATATCCAGTTACGGTTCGTAATTGAGTTAAAATCAACCGTAAATCACATAAACCCAGAAATTTCAATTTCAATTTTCATCTAAAACCCTAATTTTTGATAGAAATTAAACTTAAATCGAACAAAATAAACCAAATCGTAACTGGATTTTCAAAACATACCTCATATAAGTCATTACACTACACTTGATTAATTTTCGAATCGTCGATTAATCGAAGACGATGAAGTTTTGAGTTTTAATGGAGGTTACGGTTGATGGGAGGAGGAGAAGAGAAGAAGAAAGAAAACAAATTTTCAATTTAGCTTTGAATTAGATTAAAAAATGGAGAGGGTAATCTAGTTAATTCACACCCCCTATAGGACATCCCTTAACCAATTAGAAGGACATTATTATCACACTGCCGCCTCTCTAATAAACCATGACTCCCCTGTAACAGGTTACTTTAAAAGACTTCAAGCCTGGATTGGGAGTGTGAATAAGCAAAAGCCAACTGTTTCTCTTCTACTAATTTGTTAGCCAGGTTTCCGAAAAGAATTATAGATGCAGTAATAGATTTTAATTGCTTTTAAAATTCAAAACTAATGAAACAAAGAAAAAAGAGTCAAAATCAATGTCACCAACCCCAAACAAAGAAACAACTCAAAATTAAGGATTTTATGACGCAACTTAAACATTTTGCAGGTCCAATACCTACCGAATGAACTATGAGGTGGGATGCTAACTAAGCAAAATAAGTTTGAAACAACTATTGATCGGTTAATTAAGAAACGAAAAGTTAAAGGAGCTGATGATAATGAGATTATTGATCCAAAAAACCATCCAAAGGTGGTGCAGATATTTGCGTACGTGCAATCTTCATTCCTGTCTGCATTATCAACAACTATGCAACAGTTAACAAATCCGGACCCGGCACAGGTCATATCCTAGTTTCTAGCACAATAAAAGACAGACTGAATAAATGGTGAATATCTTCCACAGAACTTGTGGAGATTAAACTCTTCTATTTATATTGAAGATAAGTACAATATGAAAACTGAATATTGTTATGATCCTAGTAAATAGCAAAGACCTGACTAGATTACTTGGACTCAGTAACAGGAGATGTAGCTGACAAGGAAGCTTGCGGAAGACTTGGTCTAACACCCTCCCTCAAGTTGAACCGGAGTTGACGAACGTTTAACTTGTCTCTGAGTAGTTGAAACCGTGGTGAAGACAGTCCTTTGGTGAAGATATCAGCTAGCTGATCCTTGCTGCTGATAAAACGCACATGGAGTTGTTTACGAGACACTCGTTCCCTTACAAAATGATAGTCTATTTCGATGTGCTTTGTGCGTGCATGGAAAATAGGATTGGCTGTGAGATAAGTTGCGCCTAGATTGTCACACCACAAATAAGGAGGAGGACACCTAACCCCCAACTCATGCAGCAATGACTGAATCCAGATAAGCTCTGAAGTAGCAATGGCTACACCTCGATACTCTGCTTCAGTACTTGATTTCGAAACCGTTTTCTGCTTCCTGGCACTCCAGGAAATGAGATTGCCTCCAAGGAAGATACAATAACCACTTGTGGATCGACGATCATCAAGACTGCCTGTCCAGTCTGCATCAGAATATGCATGCAGTGTAAAATCCTGACTAGGTTTAATGAAGACTCCAAAATCAATAGTATGCTTCAAATACCGAAGGATTCTTTTAACTAACTCCCAGTGTTCCACATACGGCTCATGCATATACTGACAGGCTTTGTTGACAGCCACAGAGATGTCAGGCCGAGTGATATGCAAATACTGCAGCGCGCCAACAACACTCCTATACAGAGTCGAATCCTCAAACCTTGTAGAACCTACTTTGTGCAGTTTTGCATTAGCAGCCATAGGAGTACAAACTGGCTTGAGGCCATCCATTTTTATGCGCCTTAATAAGTCTGAGATATACTTTCTTTGGGAAAGCACCAGAGACTGTCCTTGCCGCAACACTTCAACACCCAAGAAATAAGACAACACCCCCATATCTTTGATAGCAAACTCATGACCCAGATCAGAAATTAAGGTTGCAATCAGGTGTGAGTCCGAACCAGTGACGATGATGTCATCCACATAAACTAACACATACACAACCGAGTTGCATCTGATTTGAACAAACAACGAAGAGTCTGCAACGGAGGCTGTGAAACCAAGCTTCAACAGATGATTACTCAGTCGTGAGAACCAAGCACGTGGAGCCTGTTTGAGGCCATAAAGTGATTTGTGTAATTTGCAGACATGCCTAGGATAGTTAGGGTCTATATAACCAGCTGGCTGCTTCATGTAGACTTCTTCTTCCAAGATACCATGAAGAAAAGCATTTTCTACATCGAGCTGTCGTAGAGACCAGCCTCTCATTATTGCCAGGGAAAGGACTAGCCTGATTGTACATGGCTTAATGACAGGGGAAAAGGTTTCCTCGTAATCTATACCATGTTGCTGGCTGAAACCCTTTGCTACCAACCGTGCTTTGTAACGCTGTATTGAGCCATCTGGATTTCTTTTAATCCGAAAAACCCACTTCGATCCAACGATATTCATCCCTTCTTTATATTCAACCAAGGTATAGGTGCCATTTTGAATTAGAGCATTTATCTGCACGTCCATAGCTTCACGCCATTCTGGAATTTGACAAGCTTTAGAGTAACATGTAGGCTCCATGAAGTCTTGATCAAGAAGTGGATGCTTAGTGGCAGTCAGACAGAGTTTTTGGATTGGTTTTGAAATCCCAGCCCTTGCTCTTGTGACCATAGTATGTACTGGAGCAGCTAAAACATTAGCCTGCCCGTTTTCACTTTGATCTTGCGATGTTTCATGGGATGGTAACATTGTTGATGAAGCCGGAGACTGCTGAGTGGTAATACCAGGTAGAGTCGTCTGTAATTGTTGTTGTGCAGCAGTAGGTAGTACACTGTGGTGAGGCTGTACTAACAAAGGTGGATTTTGAGTGAAAATGGAAGACCCAAAAATATCCGTACTTGTGTCTTGTATTGCAGAACTTACCTCAGGAGCACGCTGTAGGGAAGGAGAAAATGGAAATATGTGCTCTTCAAAACGAACATGTCTTGATATATATTGCCGATTAGTTGGAAGATGAAGGCAAATATAACCCTTATGAGCTGAGCTATATCCTAGAAAAATGCAGGGTAGAGACCTAGGTTCTAGTTTGTGAGCATTATAAGGCCTAAGACATGGATATGCCAAGCAACCAAAAACACGCAGAAACAAATAGTCTGGCTGTTTGCCAAAGAGTAACTCAAGTGGTGTTTTATGACTAGAAGAAAGATTTGGTGTCCTGTTAATGAGATAACAAGCCGTGGTAAAAGCCTCTGACCAAAAATCCTCTGGAAGATGTGCCTGAAATAGTAAAGCTAGACCACTTTCTGTGATGTGCCTAATCCTTCTTTCTGCTAAACCATTTTGAGCTGAAGTATGTGGACAGGAGAACCGATGCACTATGCCTGAGTTGTTAAGATAGGAAGATAATTTCTTATATTCCAATGCATTGTCAGATTGGAACACTTTGATTTTATGACCCGTGAGATTTTCAACTTGTTTATGAAACTGACAGAAGATATTAAAAACAGATGATCTTTGCACTAAAGGATATATCCATGTATAATGAGAGTAAGCATCCATGAAGATCAGGAAATAACGAAATCCATTACGAGAAGTTTTTGGAGATACCCAAATATCAGAAACAATAAGACTTAAAGGAGAATCATAAAGAGTAGTACTAGGATTAAATGGAAGACGTCTACTCTTGCTTACATGACAAGAGTGACAGAATCCAAAACTTTTATTTTGAACTGGAAGGGAAAACTGCCTGACAATTCTAGAAACAGTGCTCAGCATGGGATGTCCTAGCCTCTGGTGCCATACAGGAATACTCGCAGAGAGAAAAGTTGAAGGAGATTGAGATGGTTGCATTCCACTGTTTGTATCCAGCACATATAGTCCATTTTCATTCCTTCCCGTTAGCAGCGGTGTTCCCGTGATTTTGTCCTTCACAACAAACAGATTAGTGTGAAACTCAAAGTAAACATTGTTATCCCTGCAAAACTGATGAACAGAAAGCAGATTCTTTTGATTTGAGGCACATGAAAGACATTATGCAAGGCAAACTTTCGGGTACTAGAATGAAACTCAGTGTTACCAATGTGTGCAATTTGTAGAGTATTACCATTACCAACTCTCACTTGGTCAGGTCCATCATATTCATGAGGAATACACAAATTCTGAGCATCAGCAGTCATATGGTTTGTCGCACCCGTATCTGTGACCCACTGAGCATTATTGGCATCAGGAAAAGCAACATAAGCTGCAGCAGGCCTGTCCCGACCGTCAGTGCTTCTATCATAGCGGAACCAGCAACGATCCGCAGTGTGATTCCTCTTCTTGCAAATTTGACAGTACACATCTCCCGGAGAAGGAACACGTTGCTGGTAAATAGGACGACGACTGTTGTTGTTTGGTGGTGGTTGTCGTCTAGGTTGATTGTTGTGCATCCTAGGTGGACCTCTGCTGGATGACGCTGAATTAGCAGTTACAAGATTTGCAATGGGTTGTGATTCATGTGATAGTTGATTCTCTTGACGCATCTCGTACGTAAGAAGATGTGACTTAAACGTCTGTATATCCATGTTATCAGCAGTACCCAACACAGTGACTATTGGATCATAAGACTGGTTTAACCCATTACAAATGGATTGTTTCATCTCATTAGTAGGAACTGTGTAACCAGTTGCTGCAAGTTCATCAAACAATCGTTTAGCTTCATTTAAATAAGCTTTCAAAGACTTATTACCTTTGGATAAGTTATGCAGTTTCTTTTTGAGATTCATCTGGTGAGCAAATGTTTTAGGTGCAAACTCAGCTTCCAGTGCATCCCATATTGCTTTTGAAGTATCCAGCTTTGCTACAACGCTTAGAACTTCTGGTGTAAGGGTTGAGTTAAGCCAACCAATGATCAATGCATCTTGTGCTTCATAGGCAGTGAAGGCAGGATTTACCTCATCACTGTCAGGTAGAGTACGATCTGGTACTTCTTTGGATCCATCAATGAATCCAGTTAGCCCATGCCCCTTTAAGATAGGCTTGAATTGAGCTTTCCATAATAGGTGGTTGGTTTTGTGTGTTTCAGAGTAACAAGATGATGTATTTGGACTTGTCGAAGATTGTTTGTTGCATCTGCCATTTCAGACGTTATGAGCAGTAAAAACTGTGTTTGTTTTTTTTTTTTTTTTTTGTTATTTGATCTGTGCGGAAGGTGAACTTGGATCAAAAGCCTGATACCAAGACAGACTGAATAAATGGTGAATATCTTCCACAGAACTTGTGGAGATTAAACTCTTCTATTTATATTGAAGATAAGTACAATATGAAAACTGAATATTGTTATGATCCTAGTAAATAGCAAAGACCTGACTAGATTACTTGGACTCAGTAACAGGAGATGTAGCTGACAAGGAAGCTTGCGGAAGACTTGGTCTAACAATAAATAAACTTTTTTTAATATAATAAATAAACTTTTTTGATGTAAGAAAATAAATAATAATTGTGATTATAATCCAAGAAGATAGATATTCTATGCCGTCATCCATCCTCAAATACATTATCCTTATCACGTAACAACTAACCGTTATCACTATGTCACCCATCTAGATGGATTTCCACTGCTGGCGAATTTATTTTACATACTTTGGAAAACTCCGCAAAATAATAAGGGATATTTTGACTTTGAGTCAAAGTCAAAGTCAAAAAAATAAGGGATGTTGCCGTCTAAATAGGTCATTCATGCATTTCAACAAACATCTTGAGTGAGATCCATTGGTGATGAAAATATGTGTCAGATTCAAGCCCACCGTTTCTCCTTCTCTGAAAGACTGAAAATTTAGTTTCTAAGACAGGCATACACATTTAGTCTAACCCATTTATTCACAAGCATCCAACCTGGACACCCACTTAGTATCAAGAACAACCACTAGCCGTTGCCAAATACCACCTGCGTATATGCCACTTTGATGGTTGTTTTCAAATTCAAAAGCAAATCAAACTCAAATTCGCAACTAACCCATTCTTCTTGATTAATCCAAGATCAGAAAGCACTCATGAATCTTTTCCATTAATCAGCCACAATCAACAGTATAGCACATTTCCTTCGCTAATCTTCTTGCCATCAGAACTTACCAAACTCGATCTAAGCAACAAGTTCCTTTTCCATTTCTCGATTCAAAACCCTTCAATCTCGTTTGCTTCTTCTCGATTTAGCAACATCATATCTAGTTGTTCTTGGCAGAAACATATCCCATAGCGGCTTCCTCAATTTCTCGATTTTAAAATCTCTCAATTCATGGTAAAATTAATAACTCATTCCCTATTAAATTCACCTTCATTTATATATATTTTCTTGTCTTCTTCATTCTGCTGTATCCGATTCATCAGCAGCTTCTGAAGAAACTAGAAGAGAAAATGTCTTCTCTTAAAGAGAGAATTGAATTCATGGTTTAAATGGCGAAGTTCGTGAATAATCTCAAATCCACGTTTTAGTTGGTCAGTTACACGTTTAACAGATTTCCTGACTGTTAAAGATTGTCAAAGACAGCCCGGACTCCGGTGACCCAAACTCTAATCAAAATATTGTTGTGATCCAAACGCAATTTTGGTCATTTTTTGTGACCCAAAATCAAAATATCCTTAACAATAATTTGGTTTTAGTATCTGTTGAGACTGAGTCTGAACTTATGCATACGAATGTCTAGGTCTTTTAATTAAATTTTGATGACTATTTAATAAAGAGAGGTATTAGTTTAATAGGAAAGTATTAAAACTCACACTAGTTAAATTGAGAAATGCTTTGTTTTATTTGGATTTTTTTTGATGTTTTTCTAGTAATCGGGTACCCCATTAGCAACCATGCAATAATTTTGGCTTATTATTTTTACTGTACATTTAGGTTAACTTCATCATTTCACAAACGTGGAACATATGTGTTAATTGATTGATTTGATTGCTTATTCAATTCTTTTCGTTATGTAATGTAGAATATCTTTAAAGGTAAAACGTGTCGGCCCAGCATACCATAGCTCATGAAGACGCTTGCTTAACACGCTTCATGCAGTGTTTTGCTACGCTAGAGATCAAGGCATGCTATGTTGTACCGTGCTAGATGCCATGTTGTGGTATGTCTAGAAAAATAAATATGCGGTGCTATGTTTTGCCGTGCCAAAGCACATTTATCTTATGCATTCCAAAGAAAATATTTTTCAGATATTTAGAAATTATCTGTGTTGTTATAGAAATAAGTCAACATATGACAGAAAAAAACTGGCTAGAACAAAGACTAGTTTGTGAAATATACGCAAAATATGACGTACAGTATCATGTTGTCTAATATTTTATATGTGTTATGACGTGTTTTTTTAGCGTATTGTGCTACGCCACATGCTCATCCGTGACACCAGGGATTGTGCTAGAAATCTTTTTACAAGGGGGCTAATTTATAAAACACATTTTAGGGGGGTTTATTAAGTGATTTTTCTTCCAAATAATAAGAATATCAAGAGATCTTTAATGAATTAACAAAAAACTGGGGGGTTCTATTATGGGTGATCAACCTTAATGATTCTACCGACCGACTATCCAGCTCCGATCTTCACTCCGGTGATGCGAGGCTGTTGTAGACCCAGCTGCTTAATAATGGCGCAGTCTTCCCACGACGAGGCCATAGTCCGAAGACCGAAATCCAAACACTAACAGTCAAAGTCCGAAGACGGTGAACCGAAGCCAAATTCTGGTGATTATTATGATTGCTCCCGACATACAAGCTACTTGAAATGAAGATTCTCCAAAGCTCCTGCGAAGACCATGAGAGTTTACAAACCCAAAGTCCAAGTTAATACAATATCTTTCGAAGCAGTATTGCAACCAGGGTGCTCTTTCTTACAATTACCAACGATGATACAAACCGACGTGCAAACCCGATGATAGCTCCAGTCCTCATTTCGATGATCATATGCACGCGATGATGCAAGGTACCGTGATGATAATTCCAAGCCCCGTAATGAAGGTGATATGTCCAATGACGTTGATGAAAGCACCCCGGAGTATGGTCCACCTGCTCCCCAGCTCAGTTGCGAAGATACAGCTCCAGCCCTAGCTCGTGGTAAAGATATCGATGGAATAACAAAGTTTAGCTTGTGGTAGCGGTTCAAGCTCAAGCAAAAATAACAAAGTACGAGTAGATCATCTATTACTGTTAGAACAACTCTTTGTTTTACTTTTATGAAGGATGTGCCAAGGACTTACCGAAATGCCTCTCCAAAGAGCCCGAGCCTTTCAACAAGGGGCGGTACTTCTTTTTAACGGTGAAGAGTGGTCATGCTTCCTACTTCTTATACTAAGAGTACTTTTCCAAGCATCGATACTTCTAGTACTTCATATTCTTCTTATACGAAAAGATTTGCTCGGAACTAATGTTACACCATAATAACTAAGGAGCTACGAAGATTAAGCTTCTGTCCAAAATCCGATGGTCAAGCAGGACGATCAATCAATGTTTACGAAGCAATCTCACTGGAACAACAACAAGGACGATCAACCAATGTTTACGAAGTACAGAGGGCCAACATGATACAATCCTGATGCCGACGATACAATGCTCCACGTAGACCCGGTCATAGCTCCGTTCCGATGATGCAAAGTTCTGCCACGATGGACCAAACTCCAACAACAACGATGATTAAAGTAGCCCGATGATACTCAAGTGACATAACGTGCTAACCCGATAACGAAGGTTCAATCAAGCCGAAGTACAGATTCATCCCGTGCATGACTCAGACCCGAAGGTAACAGACCAGCTCAATCCGGTAATGCAAAGCCTGGTGACGCTGTTACTCTACGTGTAAGTAACCCAACGATGATGATAATAGCTCCAATCCTCATGCCAATGATGAGAAGTACTGCAACGATGATATAATATCCAATGCCGAAGATCAAAGTAAAAGCTCAATGACGATGGTCCGTTCTTGATAACGACGAAGACGATGAGCCTAAGTCTTCCCACGAAGATCATGATCTGAAGTTCCCAACGACGATACTTCAAAGTTTCCCGATGCCTCCCAGATCCTCAACCCGATGATATAGCTCTGCTGCGATGCTGCAGCTCAGGTTCAAGATGGATTAGCAAGCTAAAATAATAGTGGAGTACGATTTAAGACGGATTGCTGCATGATGAGAACAATCCATTCAAGTGAAGGGGCAGTAAATAAGGATGTTCAACATAAGTTTTTCCTTGTTTTTGATTTTGTGCAGATCCGTGGACCATGGAAGCAGCCTCACCACAGTCAAACAGTGGGAAATTCACGCTTCAAAGAGTGAAAGATAACGCTCCATCCTATCACCAAGAAGATGCACTTCCATCAGAGTTGAAAGAAGTGATTTTGTGTACCTGCAGTTAAAGCTAAGGAGGAAGTCAGTCCATGATGATCCGGAAAACTCCACGACGATGTAAACAACCCGAAGCACAGTTCAGATGATTCATGTAGGCCGAAGACATCCAAAGTGTGACGACGATAATCTCCGAACACAAAGAGCCAAAGTCTGGCTACGATGATGCAAAACTTTTGTGTAGCTGTGACTTGATAAATCTACTAACAAGAGACATTGACACTGCTAAGTAGTTGTTGCAACCTAAGTTCATACGAAGCCAAGGAAGAAAAAGGTCAGTTAAGTACACAAGGGGCATATAGTGGCACGAAGATGGAATACAACAAAAATGGAGCCTGCAAACCTTTCTTGTTTTTATTTTAGGCAGACAGTCCAAAAAGTGAATACTTGCTGAGAGCGAACTTCAGCAGTAACCAAAGCTCATCCAGTGCACCAGTGAAGGCTCCACATGGGCAATTACTTTTGCTTCCACAAACTTTGACAACCAGCTTCCGAAACCAAAAGAGGGGCATACATAAATAACATATAAATAAAGAGTTTGTAAATACTTACTCTTTAAATTTTAACAATACTTGCATACATTTCTAAAAAATAAAAATAAAAATATATTATATATATATACTTACACGTACATTTTCATAATACTTCCTAGTTTTATATATTCTAATTACAGAAAACTACATATATTTTTATAAATAATGCATACATTTCTACGAGAACATTTCATACATTTTTATAAATTGCATACATTTTGCAATGCATAAAGTGGAGAACCGGGACAAACACCACCGATCTCATATCATCATACCGGGGAAAGTACTTGCATGCAATCTCTCCGGACTCCTCCGTAAGCGTCTATGAGTGTTTGATCAGGGGAAAGACATCCAACAGAAAAATATACCCAGTATGTTTAAATTTTAGACCCCCACCGTTCAGTAATTCCCTGGCTCGGAATTAGCCAACGAGGTGATAGGTCCCAAACATAGCTCAAGGTAATCCCTTCGTGACACTATGGTCTCAAACACTCACCGTGCTCAGCGATAATGAACTCATATATCTGCAAAATGCAGGGGCAAGAGCAACCATGCCACCACTCAATAAATCTATTAGTACACTCAAAAACTTAAATATTTCACATTTTTCATCTCAATAATGCCTCTTGGATATGTGATTCATTCTTCCACTTTATACAGAGAATTGTTATTTCAAAATGCCATATACTTATGATTTTGTATTCAAGCATGGCTCATAACAACAAGCCACCCCTCTGCATCATTTTATATTCAAGTATAAATGTCTAAAAACTTAAATTCAAGACAGTCAGTCCCACGTATTTCCTAATGGATTTTGGACTCGATTTGATTGGATTTTTTTTTATATTGTTGATGCTATGCATACCCAGTTTCAAGTGCTCCGTGGTCATTAATTTTGCAGTAGCGCATATCGGTCAGTATCAACATATGGACAAATTAAACATCAATGGAAACAGAATCAATCAAAACTAACATGGAATGAAGAGCTTCCAGTTCACTTCAACCACTGTAGAAGAAGGACAAAGCAAACTTACACGCGTTCCCACCTAGAGGCTAGGAAGTATACAAGATTCAACTGTCTTGCAGAGAACCATGCTCCTCAATCAAGGCTCAAACTCAACAAAAAGGCTGGCACCATCATCACCACAAGAGACGGACATATTCACTAGAGAGAGAATACGCATTCAAATCCCAGTTATGGCACAGTTGGGCAACCTGCAAAAGCGGCATAGGGATCGTCACTCCCCGATGAAGGAGAAAATAGCAAAAGGAAAAGCAGCGATGAGGACACATGCTCCTTATCCCAAGTAAAGATCCACGAGAACATGAAGACAAATATAAGCAAACCATAGGAGAGCATGGATGAAAGCAAGCAAACCGACGGAGCTGGATGTAGAAAGAACCGAGAAGCTCAACAAGGAATTTGAAGACACCAGCATCACACCCGCGTGAGGCCACAAGAAATCATAGCAAATAATTGATACTATGGAATAAAAGCTGACGATGCCGTAAAATACCAGAGGTCGCTATAAGAGACGCACCCAATGCTGAGATATATGGAGTAAAGAGGGTATAAAAAGCATGCAGCTATGGAATTGCAGTGTCAGAGAGACGACGCCAACCGCGACTGATGTCAAGGAATGGTGCTACGGTCACACGGTAATGCTTGTTGTTACGATAGGTCGCTGCCCATTGTTGATTTCGCATCAGCAATTGCTTTCACCCAAAGCTTCTGTGAGCATGGAGAAAACACACAACCAAATACAAGAAGGCATATGCTGATGAGAAAGGTGCTGTGAAGATTGAAGATATCCCTTACCAACGAGATATGAAGTTTGGTAAGATAAGAGTTGCTGAGCACAAGTTGAGGCTGTGGGGGAAAAGATGTTGATGCTGTAATACATAAAATGTTGCTGCTACTTCGCAAGACCGTAGATACTACCTGATGCTCAATCAATATGACGAGTGGAACGATAACCAGTGCCATGGAGATGCTGCTCAACCTGCTGCCACTAAAGTGATGAACGAATATACTAATACTCTTTGGATTCGACGTACATACCAAAGTGATGGACCTTAATCCTCTGCCCGCTGGAAATTTCAACCTTCGTTACTGCTCACCTGGTGATGATCCGACGAGAAACTCACCTTCAACATGGAGCACATACAGAGCAACCTCGAAACACCCAATAGAAGCAGACCTGCTGACGATGATGCAGACAAAGTCTCAACTACCATGGTCGCGGACAAGTCATGTTACGATGTACATAAAGATGTTGTTGATTGATGCTTAGAAGTACTTCCAACTTGAAGCAAGCAAGCCACGAAGAATATTTGAACCAATAAGAAAAGGTAAGGTACATTTTACTTTGCAGGGATGTTTCTGAATTTCGGTAAAGAATAGGGGCAAGTATTAATACTTTGTCGAAGTGTATTCTTTACCGAATTTCTTCCACGAAGAGCGCAAAAGCCTCTCGACATGGAACAATTGAAAGAAACAACAAGGAAGATCGTTCATCGTCAATCCCAAAGAAAATGGGCAAATTGTAGACACTAGCATCCGCACCGAACACGTGGCGAGTTGAGAGAAGCCTAAGAAAGATGTTATGATGAAGAGGCGCGTACAATAACAACTCTTAAGGAAACAGAACTCTGAAGATAAGGATAGTATAGTAATCGTTTTGGACCCATTTTCCCCATAAAATGGTAAAGATTAGGTCAAAGAGAAGAGGCCGGTCTATAGCCACACAAAAAACTCTCGTTCCTCCACAGCTCACTGAACTTCTTATCTTCATGAATGAAGATATCTTTTACAAAAGAGATGTGAAGATATCTCTTTCAGATCTTCATGAATGAAGATATCCCCTTCCACGGAGATATGAAGATATCTCTTTCACATCTTCATGAATGAAGTTCTAATCTTTACCCTCCCGTGGATGTAGGCTTTGCCAAACCACGTTAAATATGTGTTGATGTCTCGTTATTTTCCTGCATTTTATTAATTGCTCTTGAATTTAACCTATATTATGCTTTATATACTGTTTTTATCACTTGATTTCAATTGGTTGTGCTATCAAAATAATGATAGTCACAGTAGAAGTCTACGATGTCGGGCACACTCAACACCAACGAGATTCGTTATCTAAAGTTTTTGTATCTTAGTTTTTACTATTTGCTCCATTGTTCCTTTAGTCTCTCACTCCAGAACTACAGCTGCATGTCTTGTGCTTACGTCGTCCATAAAGCTTCTGACGCTCCTCTCGATCGTAATTGTTCTCGAGTACAGGCCATCTTTTTTGTGCCCAAGAGTACCAACCCGCACATTTATTTCCCGTAGAGCAGAATAAATCCCACAGAAAATCACACAGTTCCTACAGAAATTCCAAAAAATTTCATACCAGCAACAAGGATCGAAAAAGCGCTACCAGGAGAAAACTCTTTCCTCCTCATGTCTTCGCGTCTCCTCTCAAGCTTTTCGATTTCTCTTTCAAGTTTCCATCTCTGTTGATGGAGACTGGAACCTGATTCTACCTCCTTCCATCTCGAAGCAACATCCCTAGTATAATTCCTGGTAGAAAATAGCCTAGGTCCAGCAGTGGAAAACATCCTAGAGAAAAGTATAGATCTAGATGCTGCCATACCTGAGGTTCAGGTTAGTGAACGGATATTCCTACAACATGCAATTTTTTCTTCTTCTCCGCGCTGCGGCAAAACTTAGGGATTATAATCCAATTTTGGTTCCCGCCCATATAAATCACGGTAAGAAACTAATTTTGGTTCCCGCCCATATAAATCACGGTAAGAAACTCTTGTGTATTCACAATTTCTGCAAGTCCTCGTGATTCCATAGGGTCGCGTGAGTTATAATGCCGGAAATCCGAGCTGAGTCATCCCGAAAGTGTTGGATTATGTGGCACATGACTTACAACTTGTTTGTTTGCAGCTGACTCGGCGTCTGGGTCTTAGTCAACCCCTGAATCGCGTCGAGCTAGCAGTCAGACTTTGGTTTGTAAATTTGATAACCTCTGACTCGGCGTCGGGCCTAACCCATGACTCGTACCTTATAGAGTCAGGCGTAATACTACCC
Organism: Papaver somniferum; assembly: GCF_003573695.1. Taxonomy (NCBI): domain Eukaryota; kingdom Viridiplantae; phylum Streptophyta; class Magnoliopsida; order Ranunculales; family Papaveraceae; genus Papaver; species Papaver somniferum. Next base: position 8,185,208 of record NC_039364.1, on the reverse strand, counting down.
CTGAGTCGCTGGCTATCGCCTCTGAGTCGCTGAAATTGACAAAAATGTCCTCAAAAAATCGCATTTCCTTTCTCATTTCTATGTTTGTTCCGTCGAGAGCAGAGATGGGAGATAAGGAGCCAAACCCTAGATCTATTCTCAACTGATATCTCCACCATCTTTCTCAACAAATCCACGAATTTTCACCTCCATCATCACTCTCATCTCTTTCAAATCAACTAAAAGCTTCTTTTAGAATCATCATCATCTTCAGGTTTCTTCATCCATATCTTTCTTTCATTTTCATATGGGTTTTATGTGTTTTTGAACATGGGTTTTTATTCATATTTTCTGGTTTAACATGGGTTCCTTCATTTTCATATTGGTTTTATGTGATTTGGAACATGGGTTTTTATTTATATTTTCTGGTTGAATATTTGATGGTGTTTGTGAAAATGCCAAGGAGAGAATTATCACTATACTTGCTAATTATGATAGAACATGGGTTTTTCGAACATGGGTTTTTAGAAATAGTTGTATCTGGAGGCATACTACGAGCTAGAACCAGGATTTAGAATAATTATTTTGTTGGCAATGGGAATTATGACATCTTGAATTTGCACTTATTGTGGTTATTCACACACGGTACGCCTACTTCCACAACTGTATCAATTTTCCATACAGAGATAAGACATAGGCTATTGTGTTGTTTAGTTTCTTTTCACTTTTAGTTGATTTTCTGTTCCTTGTATTCTTTCCATTGTACTGCAATGTACTTGCATCTTTTTGGCTTCTACTTGGTATGTTGGAGAAGTAATACCCCCAGACTCCAGTCCCGTTTGTCTTATTAGGCAGTTACATGGTATGCTTTTTCCCAATATTAGTTACATTATTAGACCCAAGAATTACTTATCCTTGTGCAATATGTTATTCTTTGTGAAAAAAAATACCGCAAGCCCTCGGTACATAGGCTATTGTGTTATTTAGTTTCCTTGGTTTTAGTTGATTTTGCTCTCCCTGTCTTCTCTCCGTTCTACTTCGATGTACTTGCATACTTTTGGTTTCTAGAAAAATGTCCCCCCATGACTCCGTTGGTCTTTATAGGCAGTTACATGGTGTGCTTTTTTCCTGTATTAGTTACGTTATTAGACCAATGAATTACTTGTCCTTGTGCAGATCCAATAATTGATGTTTTTGGTTTTTTGTTCTGTTGCAGGTGTGCTGGAGGGAGAAATATTTCTTCAGAACTTACCTAGCATTGTCAATGCACATGCCCTAGGTATTACCTGCAGCAGCTTATTTGCTACTTTTCCTTCTTATATTCATCTATTGTTGCCTGCATATTTCCACTCAATTACATACGTTGTCTTTACTTTAAGAAAAGAGTAGTGTCTCTGATAAGAGCTAGAGATCTTCTTATGCTGTGATGCATTATGGCTAGTGGACTTAAACAAGGAGAATCCTTTAGCCACCAAAAATGGCTAGTGGACATGGATTTCTCATAGTGTATATACAAGGTTAATCAAATTAGAAGACCGATTTTTTTTCAAATTGGTCTAACATGATTATAATGTTGTAATACCTTTGTCAAGTTTAATTACCTTTTCTTCTATTTTTCCTAGTATATTTGCATCCTTCTAGTAGGATGTCTTGTTTTTTGTTTTCTGGTAGTTTTCTTGGATACCCACCAGTATGAACAAAAATTACCTAGAAAGTTGGTTGTTGGATTTTTTTCTAGTTCTAGCAGTGCGAAACATTGTCATTGTTCTTGATTTGTTTGAACGTCCAACTATAAGCTTCTTGTATTACTCTATTGATTCTTGAATTCACACACGAATAAGGTTTGAGTAGTTTAATTTGGTATTTTTTTAGATTCCCAACCAGGTGATCGTGTAATGGATATGTGTGCTGCTCCAGGAGGGAAATCAACTGCACTAGCCATTCTTATGAGGGATGAAGGAGAAATTGTTGTTGCTGATAGATCTCACAACAAGATATACATACCCCTACTAGAATAATATGAGAATGATACATTTGATATGAATGAGACACAGGTGGAAGTGGAAGTGGAAGTGGAAGTGGAAGTGGAAGTGGAAATGGAAGCGGAAGCGGAAACGGAAGAAAATGCACCTTGTCTGTTTGGACTACAAGAGCAGATATATATGAACAACTTACGTGATGACATAGCTAGTCTCCTTTAGATTTTGTTGCTTCTTTTATGTTTATAGGAATGAAATCTTTAGATTTTATTGTTTTGTAATGTTTAACTCCATCAAAAAGGGGAGTTGTTTAGACTGAAATGGAACAATCTATGACTCAGATCCAGACGATTCAAATGAGTCAGCTGCAAACAAACAAGGTGTTAGTCTGGGTTGGATTATATGGCACATGACTTAGGCAGGTTCATGTGCGACTAAATTTGATTTAGTCGAAGTAGTTTGTTTTTTTTTTCCTTTTTTCAGTACAAGAGTCCAAGAAGTTATGTGTCCAGCATTATGCATTTGAACACTGCAGACGTCAATTATTAAGTTTTGTAATAGTATAGCTTAGTCACACGTGGTGGATTAGCTTTGATGGAAAGCTATTAATCAATCTTTTATAATCGACAGATACCTCTTATTTTCTTTCACTAAAATCGAAGTTCGCTGAATTCCATCTCTTATGAGCAGCAACTAGTATAGTTTCGGTAAACAAATATATGGTCTTCTCATTACATTCAAGTAGTATTTTCTAGTTCAATCTAATCAAGCATACAAACTGAAGTTAGGCAAGCACATCCAAATATCAGGGAGTAAAGGAAAAAATAGCTATGACTCTAGGTATGTATAATTTCGTCTTATAATTTTGGTTGTGCTAGACATAATAATCCTAGATTCTATAATCATCTCCTAAATTATGTTTGCTATCATCATTAATTAAATCCAACAGAAAGATCCGAAGAAACAGAGAAAAAGATAGTGAAAGGGTTGTTTTTCACCCATAGGAGAGGCTCCTCTTTTATACAATTGAGTATCCTTATAACTTACACTTTTAAGGTTAGGAGGAAAATATCTCTAACACTAACACTAACTCTACAGTAATTTAACACTATAGTACTAACTGTACAGTGACATTCATGACGTATTCCAACTCTCCCCCTCAAGCAGGTGCGTAGATATCATGCATTCCTAGATTTTCGAGAAAAGAGTTGAGTGGTCGACTAGGAACTCCTTTAGGTAGCATGTATGCAAACTGGTCTCCTGTTCTTACGAACGGAGTGCTGATAATCCCTGCATTCAACTTCTCTTTCATGAAATGTTTGTCCACCTGTACATGCTTTGTTCTGTCATGTTGCACTGGATTGTGAGCAATGCTGATGGCATCCTTGTTGTCGCAGTAAAACTTCATAGGACCTCTAGGCTTGAAACCAATCTCTCTCAACAATATTCTTAACCACAATAACTCACGGATTCCATGAGCCATAGCCCTAAACTTTGCTTCCGCACTGGATCTAGCTACAACTGATTGCTTCTTACTTCGCCAAGTTACTAGATTTCCTCCCACAAATGAGCAATATACAGAGGTAGACCTACGATCAATTACGAAGCCTTCCAAATATGCATCTGTGTATGCTTCGACCTCTTTATGGTTATTCTAAGAAAATAAAAGTCCTTTTGCTGGTGCCGATTTTAAGTAGGTAAGTATTCAGTATACAACATCCATATGTGTCTCTCTTGGAGCATGCATAAATTGACTTACAACGCTCACAGAGTATGCAATATCAAGACGAGTGTGAGAGATATAGATCAATCCTCCCACTAACCTTTGATATCTTTCTTTGTCCACCGGAATACCATTGGTGTCTTCTACCAGCTTCTGATTCGGTTCCACTGGTGTGTCAATAAATTTGCGGCCCAAAATTCTTGTCTCAACTAGTAGGTCTAGGACATATTTTCTTTGAGAGATGCAGATGCCCCTTTTTGATCTTGCCACTTTAATTCCTAGGAAGTAGCACAATTATCCGATGTCCTTTATCTTAAATTCCTTGGCCAAGTAAGATTTTACCTTCATCATTTCTTCCACATCATCACCTGTCATTATAATGTCATCCACATAGATAATAAGCATGGTCAACTTTCCGTTCCTTGAACGTTTGAGTAATAAGGTATGATCTGCTTGACTTTTCCGAAATCCATATATCCGCATACTTTGGGTAAACCTTACAAAACATGCCCTTGGAGACTTCTTCAAACCATATAAGGATTTCTTTAACTTGCATACTTTCCCTTCATTAGTGGCATTTTGAAATCTAGGAGGAATGGCCATGTATACTTCCTCTTCCAAATCACCATTAAGAAAAGCATTCTTCATATCAAAATAATGAAGTGGACAGTCCTTGTTTCCTGCCAAGGATAACAAGACACGAATATTGTTCATCTTAGCAACAGGAGCAAAGGTTTCTTGATAATCAATTCCATAAGTATGAGTGTAGCCTTTAGCTACTAATCCTTCCTTATGTATTTCAACTGTTCCATCAGAGTTGTACTACACATTAAATACCCATTTACAACCAACTGTCTTCTTCCCTTTAGGCAGTTTGACCACCTCCCAGATGCCATTCTTGTCTAGAGCTTAGATTTCTTCAATCATAGCTACCTTCCATTTCGGACCAACAAGAGCATCTTCAATCCTTTCAGGTATATTCACAGATGATAAGTGGTTTGCAAAATCAACGTAAGTAGGTGACAATCGATGAGAGGACACAAAATTAGAAATAAGGTGGTGAGTAGAAAAACCATATCGAGTTGGAGGGTTACAAGTATGAGTAGGATATCTAGAAGAGATAGGGTCTTCTTCTTCCACAACATTGGTAGACTCATCCGCTGAAATTTCATTCTCGTCAGTACTCAAAGTAGTTTCAATATGAGGTTTTATTTCAGAGTTACCTGTCACCGGAGTAGACAATTGATGAGGCTGAGAAAGAGGGCCTTTGTCTCTTCATTTGTACACTTGAAGTTGAGGTTGAGGAAGTGGATAAACCGTTAGTGGAGTAGTCTCACTTTCCTTATTTATGCTAGGTGCATATCATAGGCCATACCATAAATCATACCCAGACTGATCTTCACCAGTTCTACTCTCCCCATGAAGAGAAGTCTCATCTCTCGAAAAATAAGGGGTATCTTCATTAAATGTTACATCCATAGACACAAAAACCTTACCAGTGGGAGGGTAACAACACTTGTAACGCTTTTGGGTAGATGAGGACCATAAGTAAATGCACTTAAGAGCTCTGGGATCTAGTTTTCCCGTTTCATGTTTGTGAACATGAACATAACACGCACATCCAAATACTTTTGGTGGAGCACGTACATGTGGCTGAAATGAAGTACCATTGAATAGAACCTCAAGTGGTGTTTGAAAATAAAGAGGATGAGAAGGCATCTTGTTAATCAAATGTGACACTGTGAGAATAACATCGCCCCAATACATTTTTGGCATACTCATACAAAACAGTAAGCATCTAGTTACTTCTAGTAAATGACGATTCTGACGTTCAGCAACTCCATTTTGCTTAGGGGTATCAGTACAAGTGGTTTGGTGAACTATTCCTTGATTTAAGAAATAAGATGATAATACTTGGTTTAGGTACTCACCACCACGATCAGATATTAACACTTGAATCCTCGTATTAAATTGGGTAAGGATAAACTTATGAAATATTTTGAAGACAGAATGAACTTTATTTTTGTCCCGCAATAAGTAAACCCATGAAACTCTGGAGTAGTCATCAATGAAACTAACAAACCAACGTGCACCAGATGAACTAATGACACGTGAAGGACCCCAAACGTCACTATGTATAATTGCAAAAGGAGATAAGATTTTATTTATACTTAAAGGATATGGGACACGCTGATGTTTAGCTAACTCGCACACTTCACAGTGGAGTTTAGATACATCTAGTGCAGAAAATAATTTAGGAAATAACTTTTTTAAGTACCCAAAAGAAGGATGTCCCAATCGTTTATGCCATAGCCAGATTTGCTCTTCTACCTTAGATATACTTGTCGAGTTGTAAGCCTTTGTACTGTCATCTTGTGTTGTTCCTTGAAAGTCCAAGTAGTAATGCCCCCTCACTCTTTACCAAGTCCAATCGTCGCTCCTGTATCTGGTCCTGAAATACATAACGTGAGTCAAAAAAAAGGTGACGCTGCACTTTAACGCTTTGACTGATAGATAGAAGGCTAGAGGACAAATTCGTAACATGTAACACCGTAGATAAAGACATTGATTTGGTTATCGGTATTTGTCCTTCACCCGAGACAATTGTTGGACATCCATCTGCTGTCAAGATACAAGGTTTACTAGGACTTGCACATAAGTGGAGAAAAGATTTGACTTATGGCATGTGGTCAGTTGCTCCACTATCTATAAATCAAAGAATCTTTAGAATTATGGAATGTAGTGTTTAGTGCCCTACCACAATTCTTTGTGTTACCTGGTTGAGTCAAAGAAGTAGACCCTGCAACATTTTCCTTGGATGATAGCAGCCGTGCACAATCTTTGATCATTCGTTCCAGCTGGTCTTGAGATGAATGAGAATAACCACTTTGTGTTGATGTAGATTGAAATTACATCTCATCAGTAGTGTTATATGCTCTTGAACTAGTGATGCGACCTCCTCTTCTTCCTCCACTACTTCCACTAGAGTTTCCCTCTCTTTTATGGTTGTCTGCCATTGCGGACGACCATTGATCTTGTAACAAGTCTCCCTTGTGTGTCTACGCTTGTGAGAAATCACAGTACAATGAGTCTTTCTCATCAGATTATCGGTTGTTTTCGCGCGCGGATGTTGGTGGAGTGATCACATTCAAGGCGGAACTTTCCTGTGGCACTGGAGGTATCATAGCAGCTCGATGAAGTTCTTCCGATCTAACAGTTCCATATACCCATCGTAGGGTTGGCAATGGATCTTCTCCTAACACTTGGATTCTAATTGTACCAAAATCTGAGTCAATCCTAGAAAGGAACTCAATAATTCTCCCTTTTTCAATTCTTTTCTGAAATTTAGCGGTATGATCTGCACACACCATGTCTAATGGCTGTAGGAAATCAAGTTATTGCCATATAGTTTGAAGTGCATTGAAGTATTCGGATAGAAGACTACTATTCTGGCGAGTCTCGATAATCCTACGATTCAATTGATAGATTTGTGTCGCATCACCGCTCACAACATAGATCTGAGTGACTGCCTCCCGCACTTCTTTTGGTGTGGTTAAGCGCATATAGCTTCGGGAGTCATTGAGTCTATCAACAAACTCATTATCATGTCGTTCTCTTGAATCCAGGTATCATATATATGAAGGGTCTTCTTTTCCTGGACAAGCTTTACTTTCGGTCAGGTATCCAAGCTTTCCTTTACCCGTAATGTAAAGTTCCACGCAGTGAGACCAAACAAGGTAATTTGTGTCATCAAGTTTACAAGATATCATATTTCTGCTTACAATATCATTGTCAGAAACATCGAGAGATGTAGAGCCCATAGACTGAGAAGTAACACTGTTTTCAGAGGTTTCAGGCATCGAATATACCTTTAACTTAACAGATAATCAAGAGAGAGAAAAGAACAACTTTCGAAGAAGGAAGCAAAACTTTCAACTTTCAACTGGAGAAACCTACTTACAGATAGGCCATTGGTTCTTCACGGACAGCTTATGAATCTAACTTTCACGTCTGATTCCAGATTGAAGCTATAGTTGATCAATGCTTTTAAAAGGGATCTAGGTTAAGTTTTCTCTTCTCTGTCTCCTTAGCTCTGATACCATGAAGAAACAGAGAAAGAGATAGTGAAAGGGTTGCTTTTCACCCATAGGAAAGGCTCCTGTTTTATACAATTAGGTATCCTTACAACTTATACTTTTAAGATTAGGAGAAAAATATCTCTAACACTAACTCTACAGTAATTTAACACTATAATACTAACTGTACAGTAACATTCATGACTCATTCCAACAAGATCATATTATGCAATGGACAGAGTCTACTTACGGATCTCATCCTAGAGGCATTAAAAAAAAATGATCTCTGTCAGGCAGGCCTATATGGCCTTTATTCTGTTCTCTTTGTGCTGTCATTTTGTTTTAATTTTCTGGCCTGCATAGCCTTTGTTTGTTCTTTATGCACTCTTTAGTGCTCCTTTTTTTCTTCAATAAACCTTTTCGTTTTTTTTTAAAAAAATTTGTTGTTTGGGCCTTTCTTCTTTTTGTTGGGTGTTCCAGTTCCTTTAATTTTTTTTTATTTGCCGACTAAAAGAAGAAACCTGTTTTGAGGCATACTCAAATGTTTCGAGGCATACATTTACCTAAGTTCGGCTGAAAAGTTATCAGCCAAATCTAAACAAAAACATAGGTTCGGATGATAATTTGAATTTGCCTCAAAAAATTTGAGTATGCCTCAAAATAGGTCTCAAAAAAAAGAAGCTTGGCTTGTTCTTCTACGAGGCGAGATCAAATGGGCTAAACATTCTTTTTTTTTCTAAGTGGAAAAATTTTATATTAAAGAGGAAAAAAACACCCAAAGCCAATACACATGAACAATGCCTTAAATGGAAATCTTTTTTCTGATCAAAAAAAAACAAAAAAAAAACAATGCCTTAAAAGGCAATCAAAGCCATTACAGTAGATTACATAATAAGATTAAGAATTCAAAGCTAATTCCCAATTATGAATAATTTGATTGCTATCTGTAAACTTGGACGTGCTCATGTCACAACTCCAAAAGACTAACGATTGCTTGATTAGAACAATGACTTCTTCCACATCCTTAGATCTCCCACCAAAAACCCTTCGGTTCCTTTCATTCCCCACATTCCAAATAATAGCATAGTGCAAAATATTCCATATGTTCTTGCATTTTCCTTTCAAAACGTTACAGTCCCATGCTTCAAAAAGCTGTAACACTTTAGCAGGCATCGTCCAAGAGATCTGCATTGACTTAATGAAATAATCCCACAGCTGGAACAAATAGTGGCAGTGCAATAATAGGTGATCCGACGTCTCCAGTACTTCTTTGCAAAGAGGGAAAGCAATGTTGTCCAGTTCTACTCTTCGATGCCTAAGCATTTCTCTCTTAGGGAGAGACTTGTGGTAAACAGCCCATAGTAGAAAGCTTACTTTTGATGGAACGTAATTTTTCCACAAAAATTTAGAGAAGGAGCAATCTGGGACATCACCAGCAAGAGTTTGATAACAAAACTTGTTGTAATTGGTTGGAAAATTAACCTCGTCATTGCCTTCCACAAGCGTAGGAACAACACCAATGTCTCGCAAAAAGTCCCATTCTAATTGATCGTTTGCATTTAGGTGGTTCTTGAAATTCCCATGCATTCTGTACCGAAGCAATGGGCTAAACATTCTGTTTACGTGTCGAAGCATTTAAGCGTCACACTTTCTTTATGGTTTACCTTCGCATACTTTTGAATGTGTTATTGGGCAAAGCAATTTTCAAGTGGCGATCCATCATTAAATGAGAGTGAATTGTAATGTGTGTATATATATGAACGTTGGGTGCTAGAGTCTAGCGATGATATTTCTTGATATTGAGGAACCTAATGAACTCTCACCAAAAAATTATATATATGCAAGTGTGGGATGTCGGAGTGAACTGTAAATAATAAATCACTAATGGAAAAATGATCTGCAATTTGAAGTGAAAGGGAATTTATCCTGTATACAAGGGAAGACCCGAACAACGACCGTTAGGAATTTTCAAATTTGTTGTACAACTGTTAAGCTAATCAAGATTAGGATAACTACAAATATTTGTAGCGTTTTTTTTTTTCAAATGGACTCGAATTGGATTTTAACAGAGGAATCGAATTGGATTTTAACGGGGGAATTAAATTGGATTCCAACAGATTAGAGGGTTTGAATTAGAGGAGCTACTACTATTAATTCAGACGTGTAGAGAATTGATGAAAAAAAACACAAAAAAAAACCCACACTGTTCTGCAAATATTACCAACACAGTTGAAGAATTGAGCATGTTTATCTTGGGAGGCAAATTTGCTGAACTCTTTGCACTCATAATCTCTTTCCTTTTAGATTAATTTCTCTTTATCTACATGCATGTTATATTTAACAACAACAAACAATCAAAACAGGTTGCTGCTAGTGAATCAGTAGTGATCAAGCATATTGAAAAATATTTCCGTTGTTTATATTACTCGATTTTGCTTTTATTTTCTTCACAATTGGTTATAGAACTTTCAGACTTGAGACTTGATATTTTGTCTGAATTTTCATTGCGATTCTTCTTCTTTATTATCGAAACCCAACTGCAGAACTTTGCCTATAAATGTATTAAAATTTCTTTTCTAACCACTTGTAGATGGGCAGATGATATTGTAACTGCAACACGCAGTTTCAATTTCAATGTGTATCTGTTTTTAGGGGATGATGACATTTTGATTATCTAGTTGATAATCCTTATAGGGTCACGAGAATAATGTTGGGAAATATCCTAGGATCACTTGTAAGAGCCATTCTATGATCAGTATCATGACAAATAGTTCTCCCAAATATGTAATTCAGCCTTAAATTAAAGAGTAGAATACGAATAGATAGGAAATAGTTAGAAGAATTACATTGTCATAATAACACAAGGAAGTCTATGGTTTCAGGCACACTCAACAACCAACAAGATCCCCTATACGGAGTTCATGTATCCTAGTATTTACTAAATGCCCCATCTTTCCTTCCGTCTCTCACTCCAAAACAACAGCTGCAAGTCTTGCGCTCATGTCGTCCATAAAGCTTCTCACGCTCCTCTCGGTCGTAATTGTTCTCGAGTACAGGCCATTTTTTTACTACCCTAGGGTACCAACCAGCACAGAATTTTATGTAAAGCAAAGGAATTCCCAAAGAGAATCCCACAATTCTAGCAATCCCCGCAATTCCTACAACACCTGAACCGAGGATCGAGAAGGCACTACCAGGAGAATACTCTTTCCTCCCGAAGTCTTCACGTCTCCTCTTCAGGTCTTCGATTTCTCTTTCAAGCTTCCATCTGTTTCGATGGAGACTTGAACCTGATTCTACCTCCTTCACAGTAGAAGCAACATCCCTAGTATAACTCCTTGAAAATACCCTAGGTCTAGCAGCGGAAACATTCTCAAAGATTCTAGGATATGGGTTTTTACTGTCTCAGAACTGTGTAGACTGATTGTCTTTCATTAAGTATTTAAACAGTTTACATGAGAAGAAATCAATTGAATCTAAACAACTACGTACGAGTTTACAGGGAAGTTTACAACAGAAGACTAGAAAGATATGACTTAGTTACAGCAAAGGACTAGGACCCTTTAACAAAATACAACATGTATGTAGCAACGGACTCGGACTTGGCTTTTTGTTCTGGTGTCGTGTGCTGTGGCCGCACACTCCAAGTGTGTAAGATATGTACGTCTAATACCCCCTCAAGTTGGAGCCTGAGGATTATCTGATCGAAGATCCAACTTGCTTGCAAGTCGGCGAAAATGATCCACTCCCAGTGGTTTTGTGAATAGATCAGCTAATTGTAATGCTGATGACAGATAAGTAGGCTTGATGAGACCCGAAAGTAGCTTTTCACGGACGAAATAACAATCTATTTCTATATGTTTAGTCCTTTCGTGAAAAAATGGATTCTCAGAAATATGAATAGCAGCTTGATTATCGCAGTAAATTGGAATAGGTTTTGGAATAGTGATACGAAGATCACGGAAAAGATAATGCAACCATTGCAGTTCAGAAGTAAGCCGTGCAAGAGCTCGATATTCTGCTTCAATAGAAGAAAGAGATATTGTAGGCTGTTTCTTGGACTTCCAAGAAATTGGACTATCTCCTAGCATAGTAAAATAACCTTTTGTTGATCGACGAGTTGTTGGGAAGCCTGCCCAATCAGAATTGGTATAACCCGAAAGAGACAAAGAGATGGAGGCGGATAAAAAGATGCCATGACTAACAGTACCTTTAAGGTAACGGACTACACGATGTGCAGCATCCAAGTGACTAGAGCATGGCTGCTGCATGAACTGACTTAAATAGTTAACAGAATAAGTGATGTCATGACGTGTCACTTGAAGATAAAGAAGACGATCTATGAGACGTCGATAAATACTAGGATCAGGTAGAGGATCACCAGAAGATGGGAGAAGTTTTAGATGTTGTTCCACCTGAGATAGAGAAATCTTAGCACCTAAAAGGCCGGAATCATTAACAATGTCAAGAATATATTTGCGTTGACAAAGAAAAATACCTTTATGAGAACGAGATACCTCAATGCCCAAGAAATATTGTAAACGACCAAGATTCTTGAGAGAGAACTGAGACTCAAGTTTATTCTTTAGGTTCTGAATAGCATAATCATTATTACCTGTGATAATAATATCATCAACATAAACCAAAACATAAATAGAAACCACACCAGAATGAAAGGTAAAAATAGAATAGTCAGCACGAGATTGTGTAAAACCTTCATTGAGTAGAGCTGTAGAAAACTTAGCAATCTATTGGCGAGAGGCTTGCTTAAGGCCATATAAAGATTTATTTAGTTTGTAAACACTAGTTTCTCCCTTTTTCTGAAATCCTGGAGGGATTTTCATATAAATATCTTCAAGAAGATCACCCTGTAAAAAAGAATTGTTAACATCAAGTTGATGAAGATGCCAATTATTAATATCCGCAATAGATAAAAAGCCACGAACAATGACTAATTTGGCCACTGGAGCAAAAGTGTCATGGTAATCAATGCCTTCTTGTTGCGTATAACCCTTAGCAACAAGACGCGTCTTATGACGTTCAATCGTATCATCTAGTCGATATTTAATTTTAAAAACCTATTTGCAGCCAATAGCAGTTTTGCCAGGCGGAAGAGTAGTTTTAGTAAAAGTGTCATTATCATCTAGAGCCGTATGTTCCTTGATTATGGCATCACGCCAAACTGGAGTTTTAATGGATTCTGTAAAAGTGTGTGGTTCATCATTGGTGATAATGGATGAAATGAAAGCACGATGTTTTGGAGTGAATTGAGTAAAAGAAATATAATTGGTAAGAGGATAAGGAGTTGTCGACTTACACTGTTTAACAGAACAGATATAATCCTTCAAGTGAGAAGGTGGATGATGGACTCTGGTGGAGCGACGTAAAATAACATCTGGCGCAGCAACAGTAGGTGAAGAAACTGCTATTGGAACAATGATGAGTGCTAAAAAGTGCATATTTTTATATATTTTTCTTGGCATTTAACTCATCTTTTGTGCATTAATTCTACATTTTATCCCATATTCTGTATTTTCATTGTTTTCAAGAATAAATATTTTTATTAATTAATTTTGTATTTTTAGGTACCAAATAAAGACTAGATGAGTTGCGGAGCCAAAAGAGCAAAGACACGGGAGAAAGCCGGTGGAATCTCTAGCGGAAAAGAAGTGAAGAATGTGTTATGGAAGACTCAAGGATAAAAATGGGCTTAAAAAGGAAGAAATTGTTCTTAAAGAAGAAGTGGGCTCAAAAATCCAATTCCTAAGCCCAAATCCATATCCTAAACCCAAAATTCAATACCCAAACCCGTTTTCCTTCTTAACCGTAAGATTGGATCCATTCCATCATCCAACGGTCGCTGCGTCATCATGCATCAGATTTCGATGCACCTTACCAACACTACAGCACCTAACTCCATCTTGAGCCGTTAGTTTCGTTGTATTTTTTTGCATCCCACGGTCGCTCATAATCTGTCTCCATCTCGCCGTTAGATCCGTTTCAGAAGTTATCATCCCACGGATTCCCTTCACAAAACATCAAATTTGATGATCCCGTTTAACACCTAAGCAACCTAACCCTATTACCCGCACCAAACGCGCTCTTCTTCCCAAAACCATCGACTCCATCTTCTCCATTCCTCTACAGCGACCATCACCTCCACCATGTCCGCTCAACCACCTCCATCACTGTACCCCATCAATCAGCCACCCCCTCCATCACTAAAGGACACCACCATGATACTCTCTAGCTCCTTCTCTCTCAACCCTTTTATCTGTTCAAAAACAGTGAACCTAGAAACTAGGTTTGAGAGAAACAGAGTTAGTGAAATCAAACCACCAATTACGGAAGAGGAGAAGCAATAGAAGAATGGGTCGAGACCATTGATTGATTTCAGAGATTAGGTAAAGGTCAATTTTAGATTTTTTAGTAAATCCTAATTTTACTGGTTTGGGGATTTTAGTTTTTTTTGGGCTGTAACTATAAAAGGGTGTTAGGGGTTGTAAAATTCGGCATCTCTGGACTAGCCAGTAGAGAATTGAAACAAATTTATTTTGATGCAATTCCAATTTCAGTTCTTCTTATGTAGTTAACAGTGAATGTGTGCATGTTGTTTTCAATTATCTCGAATGTTGAATGTTGCTTGAATTATCATACTCAATGAATGTTATTGCTAGTTACATGTTTAGCATGAGCTAAACTGCATTAGGATGAGGCTCAGATGAAGCCTAGTGCATTGTCAAATGGTGAATTGTTAGGATAGTTATCCTGATGTCTGTTTTGATTGAGCAATAGGAAGAGATTGATGCTCATAGTGCCTGTGATTGATTGTTCTGTCAAAAGACAGTCAATGCTAGGGGCAAACTAGTGAGCAAATTAGTTTTCCTCCCATTCTAGATGTATGCATAGGATTTTCAACTCAACCTAGAATCACATTGCTTGGCTAGGACACAAAGGTGGATTCTAAGCCCTTAGCTTAGCCACAATCCCTTTTACAGTCACTTAAATTCAGTTCTGTTTTGCTTCCTGTTCAGTTTATCTCCTTACCTGTTTTGCTTGTTTAATTTCTTGCAATTTGTAGCTGTTGTGCACTGAAATCAGTGCACAAACTCCCTCTGCCCTTGGCTTACAGCCTTGGTTCCCTGCTATTTTTATTTTATATCCTCTGCCATTTAATCTTTGCTGTTTTGCCATCTTGTGTTAACTGCTTTGGTTTGTTAACTGTTTTGGTTCTTTGCATCTGCCATATTACCTTGCCTTGCTCACTGCCATAGTGCTTTGCACCCATTGATAGCATAGGATAATTTCTTGTATGCTCCCACTCCCTGTGGACTGATCCCATTCTTACTTTCTATACTAAAACTTGACCTTGTATACTTGCAAGTCTTTTGTGTGTCTTTTCTTACCACACCAAGTTTTTGGCGCCGCTGCCGGGGAGTGGTGCTTGCTGCTGCTGATTTCCTTTGCTGTCCTGACCTGCAATCATTGCACTGAGTTGCAGCAGAGCTGTGTTGCTGGCCACCTGAGCTGCTGCTGCTGCTGGAACTTTGGATGCTGCTGTTGCTGTTGCTGGAGCTTGTGAACCAAGCCTGCTGCTGCCAAGCCAAGCCTGCTGCTTCATCTGCGAACTGGGCTTCTGGGCTGCTGCATCTCAACAAGTTGCTGGGCTCGTCCAACAGAGGTGGGCTTGTGCCACCATTACTGCTGGGCATCACCACTTCAACTGAGCTGGGTTTCGTTGCTGTTGCTGCTGCTGGGCTCTGTTCCACCTGTTGTTGCTGGGCTTGAGCGTGAGCTGCTTAGGACGATCCTAAAGCCCAACTGGGCTGTGCAACTAAAAGGGGACCAAAAGCCTATTTTTGGGCTTCCCTCCAAAAATCAAGTAAGCCTAACCCATGAGTTAACCCACTTGGGCCTCATTTAAACTCAAATTCGGGCTTGTAATAATTAATTTAATTATTTATTTGGGATTGTAATAATTTTTATTTTCCTTTATTTTCTTTTTCTTTTTTTTTATTTGGGACTGTAATTATTTTTTGTCTTTATTTTTCTTTTATTTTTCTTTTTCTTTTTCTTTTATGGGCTTGTCTTAATAATTATTATTGTTTTTATTTTCTTTTATGGGTTGTGCTAATTTATGCTAGGTTTAGTTCAAAATTTTTTCCAAAGCCCAATTTTAAACCAAAAACAAAATCCCTTATTAAAACCAAAACCCACTCAAAACCAAATCATCAAAACCCATTTTAAACCAAAATATTGGGCCTTTTTGTGGTCCAAAATTGTTTCCGATTGCTCTGTTAGTTGAGGTACCTACAAGGACATGATTGTAACCTATAGAGACCAAACAAACAGACTTGTTAGAATTAATCAAGAAGAACCTATCGAAATTCTGAGTTCTGAGGTAGACAGCCCAGATCAAACCGAAACAATGGGAGAACCCCGTACCCTCAAGGATTATATGTACCCAACTAGAGCCAGTCAACCTTCTTGTATTGTGTTACCCGAGGATAATGGCCATTATGAGCTGAAATCGAGCACAATACAAATGCTTCCTATTTTTAGAGGTGTTGAGAATGAAAACCCGTACCACCACGTGAGAGAATTCGAGGAAATTTGTGGAACTCTGCGTTTCACTCAAATGTCCGACGAAACCCTAAAGTTAAGGCTCTTTCCTTTCTCCATGAAAGATAAGGCAAAGGCCTGGCTTTATGCTTTACAGCCTCAATCCATCATGACATGGGATGACCTCATAAAGGAGTTTTTCAAAAAGTTTTTCCCGAATCACAAGACTGCGACAATTCGTCAAAGTCTGAATAGCTTTGTGCAATTAGAGGGTGAGACCTTAGCTAGATACTTGGAGAGATTCAATGAATTATTGCTCCAATGTCCCCATCATGGTTTTGAAAAATGGAGACTTGTGCAAATTTTGTATGAAGGTCTAGATGTGTCCACCCGAACAACGGTTGAGTCGATGTGTAATGGTCTATTCGTAGACAAAACTGCTGATGCGTCTTGGGACTTCTTGATTGAAGTAGCTGAAAAGACGCAACAGTGGGAATCCATCCGTGAACCCAGAAAGACTACACCCGAAGCTAAGGCTTTTAGGATTGAAGCAGATTTCGAGGGAAGAGCAAACATGGCATCAATAGTTAGGAGATTAGAAGAGTTAGAACTACATAAAAATTCAAAACCTTCCACCACTACTCTCCGAGAACATGTCGCTTCGTCTGTATGTGCCGCTTGTAACGATCCCAACCATCAATTCCAAAATTGTCCCGATTTGCTTGCAGTCCAGGAATCTAGGCTTGAACAGGCACATGCCATGTTTCAAAAACAAGAACATAACCCCTATTCACAGACCTACAATCCAGGATGGAGAAACCACCCTAACTTTTCATGGTCAAAAGGACCCACTCAGGGAGGACCATCTCAACCCAATCAGAGCTATCAAAACAATCAGGGATATCAGAACAATCAAGGTTATCAACACCCGAGAAACCCTCAACAAAAATCAAACTCTCAACAACAATCATATCCTCAACACAATACCGACAAGAGATTATCCGCCCTAGAGGAAATGTTCCAGAGTCTGGTGCAAAGTCAGAAAAGTCTTGATCAAAAGATGGGTCAAATCTGTGATTCCATAGGTGAGAGAGAAAAGGGTAAACTTCCGAGCCAACCCCAACAAAATCCAAGGAGTGTATTTCAAACAGGCTCTTCATCCTGCAAGGAAACCTCTCCAGATCAAGTCCATGCCATTACCACCCTCCGAAGTGGTAAAGTCATCGAGAACAAAGTGGGCGAACCTAATGAATCTGATACAAATTCCACGCTGTCTCCACAACCCCAGAAAACCAAAGAATCTGAGCAAGTTGGAAAGCCTGACAATTCTACTGCTGTGAATGTCCCTTTGCCAACTCATTCTCCTGTTGCCCCATTTCCTCAAAGATTGATCTATCAACAGAAAAGTACCCATTACAATGAGATGTTAGATCTGTTCAAGAGAGTCAACATCAACATTCCTTTTCTTGAAGCAATCAAGCAAATCCCTGCTTATGCCAAATTCCTCAAAGACTTGTGTACTCAAAAGCGCAAGCTCAATGTGCACAAACGTGCTTTCTTAGCTGAGCAGGTGAGTTCCATCATTCTGAACAAAACTCCACCCAAGTTTAGGGATCCAGGATGTCCAACAATTTCTTGCACTATAGGAGAACACACGGTCAATAAAGCGTTATTAGACCTAGGTGCAAGTGTTAACCTACTGCCATATTCTGTTTATGAGCAGTTAGGTCTTGGGGAGTTGAAGCCAACATCTATCACTCTACAACTGGCAGACCGATCTGTCAAGATTCCTCGTGGATGGTCGAAGACGTTTTGATCAAGGTTGACAAATTCTATTTTCCCGTAGACTTCATTGTCTTAGACACTCAACCTGTACAAAACCCAGACTGTCACATTCCTGTCATCTTAGGACGTCCTTTCTTGGCTACGTCCAACGCAATCATTAATTCGTAATGGAGTGTTGAAACTGTCTTTTGGCAACATGACGGTAGAATTGAATGTGTTCGATATTAGTCAACAACCTGTGAATCTTGATGATGATGATGTGCATGAAGTTAATATGATTGAAGGATTAATACAAGATTCGTTGACTAACATTCTATCCGTCGACCCCTTTCAAGCATGTATGGAGAACTTTAACTCAGATTCCTATGATGATGCATACTGTAGTGACGTCCTATCTCTGCTCGAATCTGTACCTCAAATGGACGTCACTGAAAGAAATATGAAGTGGAACCACCCTTACTCTCTGATTCCAAGCTCATTCCATCCATTGTTGAGCCACCCAAGCTTGAATTGAAAACATTGCCTAGTACGTTGAAGTACGCATTCCTAGGTTCTTCTGATACTTTACCTGTCATTATTTCATCATGTTTAGACACGGAACAGGAAAGTAAGCTTTTAGAAGTACTTAAGGAACACAAAGAGGCCTTAGGATGGACCATCTCAGATCTCAAAGGAATTAGTCCCACCATTTGCATGCACCACATTAACCTTGAAGAGAATGCCAAACCATCGAGGGAAATGCAAAGGAGACTTAATCCTAACATGAGAGATGTAGTCAAAGGAGAGATCCTGAAACTACTTGATGCGGGTATCATATACCCAATACCTGATAGCAAATGGGTTAGTCCCATTCAAGTTGTGCCTAAGAAGTCAGGCATTACTGTAGTTCAGAACGACAAGAATGAATTAGTCCCTACTCGTACAACCACAGGATGGCGAGTATGCATCGACTACAGGAAGTTGAACACAGTAACAAGGAAGGATCACTTCCCCTCCCTTTTTCATTGACCAAATGCTAGAACGTGTGTCTGGACACAGTCACTACTGTTTTCTAGATGGCTTTTCCGGTTATAACCAAATTCACATTGCTCCGGAAGATCAGGAAAAAACTACATTCACGTGTCCATTTGGGACGTTTGCTTATAGACGTATGCCCTTCGGGTTGTGTAATGCACCTGCTACTTTTCAGCGTTGCATGATGAGCATTTTTTCTGACATGATAGATAGTTTTCTCGAGATCTTTATGGATGATTTCTCTGTTTTTGGTTCCGTTTGACGAATGTTTGAAGCATCTTGCCCTCGTGATATCCAGATGTAAAGAAAAGAACCTTGTTCTAAATTGGGAAAAATGCCATTTTATGGTGAATTCAGGAATAGTTCTAGGACACATCATCTCAGAAAAAGGAATTGAAGTGGATAAAGCTAAAGTTGACCTCATTCAACATCTACCACAACCTCGCTCTGTGAAGGAGATCAGATCATTTCTAGGTCATGCTGGTTTTTACCGGCGATTCATCAAAGATTTCAGCAAAATCTCCAGACCTCTGTGCAGTCTTCTCTCCAAAGATGTTGCCTTCAATTTCGATGCTGCTTGTGTGAAGGCATGGGAGGAATTAAAAACCCTTCTCACCACCGCTCCTATAGTCCGACCACCCGATTGGAAGCTTCCGTTCGAACTTATGTGTGATGCCTCTGATTATGCTGTTGGTGCTGTTTTAGGACAGCGAGTTGATAGACTACCATATGTGATATACTATGCTAGCAAAACCCTTAATGATGCCCAACTCAATTATTCAACTACCGAGAAGGAATTGCTTGCCGTCGTTTTCGCATTAGACAAGTTTAGATCTTATCTGATAGGGTCTAAGATCATCATATACACAGACCATGCGGCTTTGAAGTATCTTCTTTCCAAGAAGGATGCTAAAGCTCGCCTTATTCGATGGATACTATTATTACAGGAATTCGATCTCGAAATCCGTGATAAGAAAGGTTGTGAGAATGTGGTTGCTGATCATTTGTCTAGATTAACTTTAGAGTCTATTGATGAATTTGAGCTGATTAGAGAATCATTCCCAGATGAACAGCTGATGTCTATCTCAGACCTTCCTTGGTTTGCTGATATTGTTAACTACCTCGCTACAGGTAGGATGCCCTCACGTTGGTCGAGACAAGACCGCTCTAAATTCCTGGCTGAAGTTAAACATTTCCTTTGGGATGACCCATATTTGTTTAAGTACTGCCCAGACCAAATCATTAGGAAATGTGTCCCCAACACCGAACAGAAAGATGTGATATCTTTCTGTCATGACCAAGCCTGTGGAGGCCATTTCAGTGCCAAGAAAACCGCTGCAAAGATCTTGCAGTGTGGGTTCTATTGGCCATCGTTGTTCAAGGACTGCCATGATTACTGTGTTGCCTGTGAACGTTGTCAGAAGCTGGGAAGCATTTCAAGGAGAAACATGATGCCATTGAATCCTATTCTGATTGTTGAGATTTTTGATGTTTGGGGGATCGACTTCATGGGTCCATTTCCCATGTCTGACAGCAAGTTGTACATCTTAGTCGCCGTTGACTACGTCTCCAAGTGGGTAGAAGCCATCGCAACCAGAACAAATGACCACAAGGTGGTACTTTCCTTTTTAAAGGAAAACATATTTTCACGTTTTGGTACCCCTAGAGCTATCATCAGTGACGGTGGTTCACATTTCTGCAATAGTACTTCGAGTTTAGTACGCAAGTATGGAATAACTCACAAGGTTGCTACTCCGTACCACCCTCAGACCAGTGGACAAGTGGAAGTGTCTAATAGGGAAATCAAGCACATTCTAGAAAAGACGGTTAACCCGTCTAGGAAAGATTGGTCAATAAGATTGAATGATGCTTTGTGGGCCTATAGAACAGCGTATAAGACACCAATTGGCATGTCCCCCTATCGTCTAGTGTATGGAAAGCCGTGCCATCTTCCTGTGGAGTTAGAACATCGAGCTTATTGGGCAATCAAGCAACTGAACTTTTCTCTGACGAAGCTGGAATTCAAACGGAAACTTCAACTCAACGAGTTGGAAGAATTGAGAAATGAGGCTTATGACAGTGCCAGGTTATATAGCAGAAGATGAAGATATTTCATGACAAGCGTATTCTAAAATCCTTCACTCCTGGTCAGAAAGTCTTGCTGTATGACTCCCGGTTACATCTTTTTCCAGGAAAACTGCGTTCCAGATGGAAGGGACCGTACCTAGTACGCACAGTTTTCCTCATGGAGCTGTAGAGCTTGAAGATGTCTCCAACAAAACATTTTCAAAGTCAACGGGCAGAGATTAAAACCATTCCTTGAACCATTCCACCCGACATGAAACAACCAACCTGGAGGACCCAGTCTATGTGGACTAAGCTGGTCCACCCTTGTACATAAGTAGCTGCGTTTTCTTCCCCATTGAAAACCAAAAAGCCTTTTTCCCTAAAAACCAAAAAGTTTTCACTCCCGACAAAACCAAATTTTTCCCAAAAAGTCCAATCCCATTAAAAACCAAATTTTCTTGTAGATAATGTGTTAGTTAAATTTCCTTTTGTTATATTTTGTGCTCATCCATTGTGACTCCGAATATGTTGGAGTTTTGCCTTGGATAACGGAGTTTTAATTCTGCTTTCGCCGAAATCGGGTATTCTCTCTCCTTTTACTCTACTCAGCATGTCCCTTTCCATATGTTGCATTTTAATTCTTTCCATATTTTTAAACATTGAGGACAATGTTTAGTTTAGGTTTGGGGGTATAGAGTAGATACCACGATAATATGCCATAATTGAAAACAAAACTCCATCTTTTTGAAAAAATTGAAAAATTCCAAAAAAATTAAAAAAAAAAAACATAAAAATGGAGCTCATTTACCTTGAAATGTTGACTCTTGTGCAAATATGTAATTATTAGGAGTCTTAGTCTAGATATTTAGGCACCCTGATTCTAGCACAATTCACATAGTGATAAGAAACTTGCACGCGCACGATCTACCAATACATGTATAGCCTCGATCTTCAAGGTGTTTGATAGGAAGTTAGATTGCCAATCACTTTAGAATACTGAACGAACTTGACTAGCTTGTTCTTTGGTTGGTTGGGATAGAAGGTGGAGGTTACATTAAGAAAGCAACCATCGAATTTAACTGGGCATCAAAAAGGGCCCTCTTGCAAGTGTCATGTAATTTTTTTTCTTTTGTTATGTATCAAAAGTGTCATTGTTGTAAAATCAAAAAAAAAAAAAAAAAAAAAAAAAAATCAGAAAAAAAAAAAAAAAATAAAAAAAAATCAAGTATTTATTCGTTTTCATGTTAACAATTCTCTCTCTGTTCCAAAAATAAAAGAGAGTAGTCAATGTAAATAAGAGTCATGTAAAGAGTCATCTTTTGTTGTTTATTGTAATAAGCAAGGAGGGTGTATGCCATTGATGTACAACGCGAGTAATTGAAATACCTCCAACTCATTCACAATTCTCGTAAAGTCCGGACAGCTAGCTAGATTATTGGTTCTTAGCCTGAGAAACTATCTCTTGGTGATTAGTAGTCATAACTTCATCTTCTTTACACATGTGTAGATACACTTTACACTCTTATCACATGTCTTTTTTGTTATCAGTGCTAGGATTGTGCCTTTGATAGCTAGATTGACATCTCCATTTTGCTGTGAGCTTAAACTGACTCACATGTCACATTTGATGGAATCTGAGCTTATATTTTGACCTAGAACTTTGTAGGTACGTTCTAAGCAAACCTTCACGAGACTTCACTCGTCCACTAGGGACACTTAGTGGTTTAAAAGGCTTAGTGCATATGCTAAATGCATTCGAGAGACCAGCGACAGTGGTATAGGTAGGATTTCCTTAGTTTTGTTTTACTTGAGGACAAGTAAAATTCAGGTTTGGGGGTATTTGATGAGTGCTAAAAAGTGCATATTTCTATATATTTTTCTTGGCATTTAACTCATCTTTTGTGCATTAATTCTACATTTTATCCCATATTCTGTATTTTCATTGTTTTCAAGAATAAATATTTTATTAATTAATTTTGTATTTTTAGGTACCAAATAAAGACTAGATGAGTTGCGGAGCCAAAAGAGCAAAGACACGGGAGAAAGCCGGTGGAATCTCTAGCGGAAAAGAAGTGAAGAATGTGTTATGGAAGACTCAAGGATAAAAATGGGCTTAAAAAGGAAGAAATTGTTCTTAAAGAAGAAGTGGGCTCAAAAATCCAATTCCTAAGCCCAAATCCATATCCTAAACCCAAAATTCAATACCCAAACCCGTTTTCCTTCTTAACCGTAAGATTGGATCCATTCCATCATCCAACGGTCGCTGCGTCATCATGCATCAGATTTCGATGCACCTTACCAACACTACAGCACCTAACTCCATCTTGAGCCGTTAGTTTCGTTGTATTTTTGCATCCAACGGTCGCTCATAATCTGTCTCCATCTCGCCGTTAGATCCGTTTCAGAAGTTATCATCCCACGGATTCCCTTCGCGAAACATCAATTTGATGAGCCCGTCAACACCAACCAACCTACCTATACCCGCAAAACCAAACACCTCTTCTTCCCAAAACCATCGACTCCATCTTCTCCATTCCTCTACAGCGACCATCACCTCCACCATGTCCGCTCAACCACCTCCATCACTGTACCCCATCAATCAGCCACCCCCTCCATCACTAAAGGACACCACCATGATACTCCTAGCTCCTTCTCTCTCAACCCTTTTATCTGTTCAAAAACAGTGAACCTAGAAACTAGGTTTGAGAGAAACAGAGTTAGTGAAATCAAACCACCAATTACGGAAGAGGAGAAGCAATAGAAGAATGGGTCGAGACCATTGATTGATTTCAGAGATTAGGTAAAGGTCAATTTTAGATTTTTTAGTAAACCCTAATTTTACTGATTTGGGGATTTTAGTTTTTTTTGGGCTGTAACTATAAAAGGGTGTTAGGGGTTGTAAAATTCGGCATCTCTGGACTAGCCAGTAGAGAATTGAAACAAATTTATTTTGATGCAATTCCAATTTCAGTTCTTCTTATGCAGTTAACAGTGAATGTGTGCATGTTGTTTTCAATTATCTCGGATGTTGAATGTTGCTTGAATTATCATACTCAATGAATGTTATTGCTAGTTACATGTTTAGCATGAGCTAAACTGCATTAGGCTGAGGCTCAGATGAAGCCTAGTGCATTGTCAAATGGTGAATTGCTAGGATAGTTATCCTGATGTCTGTTTTGATTGAGCAATAGGAAGAGATTGATGCTCATAGTGCCTGTGATTGATTGTTCTGTCAAAAGACAGTCAATGCTAGGGGCAAACTAGTGAGCAAATTAGTTTTCCTCCCATTCTAGATGTATGCATAGGATTTTCAACTCAACCTAGAATCACATTGCTTGGCTAGGACACAAAGGTGGATTCTAAGCCCTTAGCTTAGCCACAATCCCTTTTACAGTCACTTAAATTCAGTTCTGTTTTGCTTCCTGTTCAGTTTATCTCCTTACCTGTTTTGCTTGTTTAATTTCTTGGAATTTGTAGATGTTGTGCACTGAAATCAGTGCACAAACTCCCCCTGCCCTTGGCTTACAGCCTTGGTTCCCTGCTATTTTTATTTTATATCCTCTGCCATTTAATCTTTGCTGTTTTGCCATCTTGTGTTAACTGCTTTGGTTTGTTAACTGTTTTGGTTCTTTGCATCTGCCATATTACCTTGCCTTGCTCACTGCCATAGTGCTTTGCACCCATTGATAGCTTAGGATAATTTCTTGTATGCTCCCACTCCCTGTGGACTGATCCCATTCTTACTTTCTATACTAAAACTTGACCTTGTATACTTGTAAGTCTTTTGTGTGTCTTTTCTAACCACACCAAACAACATCAGTGGAGGCACTTGGCAAGGAAATTATCGGAGAATTAGTGCTAGACGAAGAATCACCTGTAGGTGGCAGTGACAAATCACGTGAATTCTGAGAAGAATTCTGATTATAATACTCCAAAAGGTGAGTATTAGGAGTATTAGATGATTGCAGTTTTGAACAAGAAGGTGGATCGTCATAGAAAAATTCATCTTGGACCACAGGTGTAAAAAAATCACTATTAGAAACTTCTGCATCCTTAAATGGAAAGAGATGTTCATGAAATACAACATCATGAGATACATATGTACATTTCGTAGAAAGATCTAGGATAATATAACCTTTATGATTATATTGATAACCAAGAAATACTCCTGGCTGAGAACGCGGATCAAATTTATTTGCTATCCTAGTATTACGAGCATAACATAGACAAACAAAAATACGAAGATGACGATAGTTTGGTTTTGTACCTAACAAGACCTCATGAGGAGACCTTTTAGAGAGCACTGAAGTTGGCATTTTATTGATGAGATAGGTTTTCGTTAAAATGCACTCAGCCCAGTAGGTAATAGGAAAGTTTTCCTGGAAACGAAGAGCCCTAGCAACAGTCAATAGGTGACGATGTTTCCTTTCAACCACTCCATTTTGTTGTGGAGTATAAATAAAACTGCGCTGATGATGAATACCATTTTCATGGATCCATGCCTGAAATTCGAGAGATAAAAATTCGGTGCCATTATCTGATTGAATGTGTTGTAATATTGGCAAAAAAGGTAAAGAAGTACCTGTAGAAATGGTATGAAGTTGCTTGGAATATTGAGTCACAACATGACGAGCAAAAAACTTGAGAAATTTACAAGTTTTACTCTTGGAATGCATAAGATATACCCAAGTACATCTAGAAAAATCATCCAAAATGGTGAGAAAATACTTTGCACCAGTCATAGAAGGGGTAGAAAATGGTCCCCATATGTCACAATGAATAAGTTCAAAACAACGATGGGAAGAAATACAATATTTATTAAACGACAAACGAGTATGTTTTGCCATCGGTCATACATCGCAAGTAGTAGAAAAACTTGACTAAATATAGTCATACGAATTACATAAATAACGGAGACTATCTAAACTAGGGTGTCCAAGTCGACAGTGCCAAATATCGAAGGACGTCTTATTATTAAACAAAACTTTAGGCGATGCTGTAGAAACCTGTAGCTGATAGAGACCCGCAGTAGGTTTAACCCGACCAATCACTTTGGTCGTGTGCAGGTCCTGAAAAGTACAAGAATCGTGGGTAAGAACAACAACACAATTCAAAGAGCGAGTTAATTGGCTCACAGACAAGAGATTAAATTTAAAGTTCGGAATATGATGAAAATTAGACAATTTTAAAGTTGGTGAGAAAACTACTTCACCAATATGTTTGACAATAGATAGAGTACCACCAGGAAGTTGCATTTGAATCAAAGATGTGACAGGAGAGTATGAAGTAAAATAAGATAATGAATTACAGATATGGTGAGTAGCATCACTGTCAACAAACCAGGGTTAAAATAAAAAAGTATTAAGCAACTTACCAGCAAAGTTCACCCTTGGTTCCATTGGAGTATCCTCAGATGGAGGATTGATCAGTGCCAACAAGCGAGAGTACTGTTCAGCTGAAAAAGCAGGCATTGCAGGTTCTGGAGTAACAACAGTTGTATGTGGAAGCAACTGGTTGTGATGCAGAAGCAGCAGGAAAACCGTGAGGACGATAACAACGGTCTCTAACATGTCCATGGAGATTACAATAGTCGCAATGGGGTCGTGGCCTTTTGTTGTGACTTGCAGAGGGAGCAGATCGATTAGCCGAAGGTTGTGAAGAATAATGATTCGTATTGAGAGCAGCAGACTCGATGTTGGGAAGAGGGGTTGAAGTTATATGTTGTTGTTCTTCTTCCTGCTGCACCATGTTGAAGATGCGCATAACAGTGGGAAAAGGATCCATAAGTAGGATCTGACTTCAAATATTGGAGAAATGATCATGTAAGCCCTGAAGGAACTCCATAGCTCTGTCACGCTCGATTTGTTCAAGAAGAGATTTTCTAGCACCATAAATACAGACTTCTGTGGAAGCCACAAGAGAATCGTATTGATCCCACAAAGTTTTTATTTTCGTGTAATACAGAGAAACAGACATTGATTCTTGCCTAATGGCAGCTATAACAGATTTGATTCGAAACAAAATAGGTGCATTAGATATGCAAAATCTCACCTGGAGATCCTTCCATATCGCATGAGAAAAAGGAGCATATAGACAGCTAGCCCTGATGTCTGGTTGGAAGGAATTGAGGAGTCAGCTGCCAACGAGATCGTCGCATCGCTTCCAATACTGATACTGCAATTCATCTTTTGGAGGAGGGAGAGAACCGTCCACAAACCCGAGCTTTCCTTTGGCATTTAGGGATTTAGTAATCCCTCGAACCTAGGAGCCATAATTATCTCTCTATAATAGAGGAGAAAAGAGAATTGTGGCCGGATTATCACTGGGGTGAATAACGTAGGGATCTAGGGTACGAAGATTTCTTGAAGAAGAATTGGGTTGAGTTTCCGTATTGATGTGATTTGGGATGAAAGGAGGAGTTTGATCAACAAAGTCCACCATTGTGAGTTTGAGAAATCAGAGTTTTGAATAAGAAGAAAAGATTGAAATAAGTCCTAGGATGGATCAAGATGATACCATCAAATATTGTAGGATATGGGTTTTTACTGTCTCACAACTGTGTAGACTGATTATCTTTCATTAAGTATTTATACAGTTTACATGAGAAGAAATCAATTTAATCTAGACAACTACGTACGAGTTTACAGGGCAGTTTACAACAGAAGACTAGAAAGAAATGACTAGTTACAGCAAAGGACTAGGACTCTTTAACAGAATACAACATGTATGTAGCAACGGACTCAGACTTGGATTTTAGTTCTGGTGTCGTGTGTTGTGGCCGCACACTCCAAGTGTGTAAAGATATGTACGTCTAATACCCCCCTCAAGTTGGAGCCTGAGGATTATCTGACCGAAGACCCAACTTGCTTGCCAGTCGGCGAAAATGATCCACTCCCAGTGGTTTTAACTCCAATGAAGTACGGACAGATAAAACTTCTCCGTCCCAAAATTAATTTGGAATAACATTACTCCAACAAAGGTTTGATTCTTTATTTGGGCCACCTTATGGGATGCTTCTCCTACTATGGATGTTCTTGTACGAAGGGTAATTCTCTCCGCATCAACCGACACTATGTGTGAGATGTACGATCTGGAGGAAGAGACAAACAGTCGTATTTTTGGCTAATTTGTCTTCTTACTGGTATGTATAAGATTATTTCCAAAGGTACTAGCCCCAGGAATGAAACTAGTTATGCCAAAACTCATTTCCGCTGTTCAATGTGCATACATTGAAGGAAGACAAATAATAGATGGCACTTTTATTGAAAATAAGTTGGTTGATTTAAGACTTTAATCTTGACAACCTTTTTTGGTTTGTAAAATTGACCGGGAAAAGGCATTTGACAGAGTAAATTGGAAGTATTTGGAAGATATTTTACAACACCTGGGTTTTAGTAGCAAATGGTGTAGTTGGATGAAATTCTGTTACTCAACTGCTTCCTTCTTTGTGTTGATAAATGCGTCCTCCTTTGGGTATTTTGGCAGTATTATAGGTGTTTGGCAGGGTTGCCCTCTTTCACTTTTGCTTTACAATATAGCAATGGAAGGCTTCTCAAGGTATTTAGATAGAGCAACAAGTCTGAATTTGTTTAGTTGCTTCGGTGTAGTTCAAAATGGCTTAGTAGTAAGTCATTTACATTATGCTGATTTTATACTCTCTTTTTTGTTGATAACTGAAAAGAAAATCTTATCAATCTCTTCTTCATACTTCAGTGTTTTGAATATATTGCAAGCTTAAATGTCAACACATCAAAAACCGAACTTATTGCAATTGGTGAGGTACCTCTTATTAAGGAATGGACAACTGATCTAGGATGTGCAACTGACTCAATTCCTTTCATGTACTTGAACATGCCTATAGGTGCAAAAGCTAATGCAAAATCTATATAGCATCCAATTATTGAAAAGTTTAAGGCAAAACTCTCTTTATGGAGACAAGGTAAGTTATCTAAAGGTGGCAAGTTATCTTTGTTCAAGGCTCCAATATCTGTAATCCAAATTCTTGAAAAGAAGATGAGATGTTTTAGGTGGGAGCATAAGTCTGGTTCTACAACTTCACATCTTTTAATTTTGATTTAGTTTGTTCTGTAAAAGAGAAAGGGGGTTTGGGTGTCTGAAATCTAAGGCTAATAAATCACGCGTTACTGGCCAAATATATGATCATGAGATATTTCTGCTCAAAAACATAAACCTATCCTAGCTATATGAGGTTATATTTACTGTACCACTAGTCCGGGTGAATCTAACACATTTAAAGTTGGATTTTCTGTTTGCCTGTAGGGGGTCCTACGGGCATAAATTCAGCCAAGGACGGAGCCAAGGGTTGACTAATCCTGGCACTAGCCACCTAAAATCACAAAAACCATAGAAAATTACTTGAATTTATCATATATTTTGCATCTAGTCCACATAATGATTACATTTAGTCCATTAATGTCTGATAAAAAAAATTTTAGTCCTCCTCTTTTTCCATTTCTGGCTCCGCCACTGAATTCAGCTACCCTGGTCGCTTGTTCAACTGTTTTGAGCCAACATTCAACTCATTTTTTTTATGTCTGGCATATTGTATCCTTCAAAACAGGCCCATAAAGCGTCTCTAACGGCTATACCGTGGAAATTTTGTGAACACTTGTTGCACCCTAGGGATATAAAAGTTATAGCTATCATGTGCTCTTTTAATATATTTGTTTTCAAAAGAAAAAAAGAAAAAAAAATTGATGAAAGCTAGTTATGGGTTCTCTAAATATCTAACAAAAAGGTTGGGTTCTAAGTATATTTGGTTGTTGGAGTGAACTACGTAGCATCGGTTGATAATATTGGAAGATCTGCAGAAGTCGACAGTTATTCTCTTAAGCAGTGCGTAATCTAGGGAGAAGATGGATTGAATCAACTTTCTTGCGCCCGTGTTTTATCCTTAATTATAACAACCAGAATGTTATATGGACTTATATTGATCCGGTCTCTGTGTATGCTGAACGAGGGGACTTTCATAAGTAAAGTGACTGTTACTTGTCTTAAAATTTTAATGTATTTCTTAACGTCTCATCTTTTCCATGAGGGTTAATTTTAATTAAATTTATTTATGCTTTTCCCGTCAAAAAAAATAAAAATAAAAATAAAATATTTAATGTATTTTATGTCGCCTTAAGAGTGTCCAGGAATGATGATCATCTACACTGGTCATTACGTGCCAGTTCCAGCTAACTTGAGCCAACGTTATGTCTATTTCATTTTCTGCGTCCTGCATACTGCACCCTTGTAAACTGGCCCGAAAGAATTCTGTTGAAAATGATGCAAGAGCCGCATGGTATAAAAATACCGTAAATATAGATATAGGGACCTAATCCTTTTATCGGATGGTTTGGAACAGGGGTCGTGGACTACGTCCTTGACTCCTTATAGAGTAATTTCTGAAAATTACAGGCCCTTTGGAGTGGGAGGGAGTATGCCAACCATCAAACCACTTAATGGTTGGCACGGAGACTTATTCTATAACGAAAGTAAAATATACGCTGTTATAAGACTTACATTACCTTATCATTTTTATCTTATAACTAATTTAAATTTATAGTATCAAAAATCAAAAACTTAGCTAATCTAATTCGCTGGCTTCTTCTTCTCTATCTCCCTCTTCCTTTTTTTTTTCCTCTGTTTTTTATTTTCTTTCGAAAAAGAAGTTAGTATTCTAGAAATTATTATGATAAGGTAACAGTTGAGAAGCCCACTATTGATTTCTTCTTTTGATCGGTTAAATGGGTTAGATGGGATTAAGTTAAAGTTCAGAAAACAGTTTCTACACTTGCTCACGGGTAGGAATTCTAAATTTCCATACCATAATTATGGGTTACAGCCGGGATAATAAGAATTTCCATTGAAAAGTTACACGGTTAAGAAATTAGGAATTCCCAACCGTAATGCTTGTCTATAGTTAGGATTTTCTATGTAATTTTGATAACCCACAAAAATCATAGGGTGTGTTATTTGCGTCTAGGCTTACCATTCCGGATGCAAATTTGAGCTATATATTGTTGTTACAGGTAGAATTTCATGATTTCTCAATTGTAGAAGTTGACGAAAAATCTAGTTGTTTTACCTCCTTTTAAGTGATTTGAAGCAACAAAATCCCAACGAGAGCTATGTTAGAGTTGTTCCTGGTTATTTTGGGCATATCTTTATTCATTAGCTCTAAGGTTATAAACGAAAAGAAAGTGAAAAAGAATAAAATCCTCCTCCTTATTTTACCTGTCCTCTAAACAAAAAAATTTAAAATAAAAATTAGCCTTGATTTTTGCAAAGTATAAATCAAGCGATTAAACTAATCTAGCTAATAATCCTTAATTAGTCTAGTTAATATATATCATATATTACCACAAATGTAATTCATGACATTTTACACATTATCAAAAAGTAGTATGGTAAGGGGTTTTGAAGATCGGAAAATGGGTCATTTGTCCAGATATTTTTAAAACACGGTTCTAATGGACGAGTAAAAATTTGTATGGGTGAAATGGACACAAGAAAAAATAGCAAAGATGAAACTGGATTCATCCTGGCTTAAACTTAAAAAATAGCGAGGATGAAATTGGATGCATCCTGTATAAATGAAAAATAAGAAAAAGTATTTGGAAATTGGCAGGATGAAACTGTTTACATCCTGGCTACTTTTACATTTTTGTCCATTTAAACAGTATCAAAATCTAGATGTCTTTTTCACTCAGGAATTGTTGATTTTGGTCTTTTTAACCAATTTTGTGTTTGAAGATTACTATTTCATGATTTTATTTTCAATCTTTGTTCTGCTCCTAGATATCCCATGCCGCAGCGCAATAATACGATTAATAGATAAACTTCCAACAAATTAGACCTTGAAAACGAGAAATGAACTCATTCTTCCACAGAGTGTCATGTAGCAAGGGGGAGTGAGGGTAATATAGAAGCACAAATTTGGGAAAATCCGTTTCTCTTCGTATAGATTTTCCCCATGTACCTGACGGGTGTGCCTGGGTTACATCGTCATGTATTTTAAATGTCTCTCACACATTATAGAGGCAAAATACATTTTATACCTGCTAATCATAATTGATATATACCGTGAAGATTGCGCGACCGATCAGGGATATAAAAGCTTATAGCTCTTGTGTGATCTCACAGTCTAATTTGTTTCCAAATTAAAATATAAATGAAGGATAGCAGCTTGTTTAGCTATGTTTTTCCGATATTCAAAGACCTGCGTAACAAAAAGGTTGAGTTGAAATTACTTGTGGGGTGTTTGAGTAAACTCTATAGTTACATGTGGGGTGTTGGAGTAAACTGTGTAAAATCGGCTGACAAGCATAAATGATCTACATAGATTGATGCTTATTATCTTAAGCAGTGTGCAGTCTAGGGAGAATCTAAATATAAGCATCATTCGAAGGTAATTGGAGGTGTGGTGCAGTCAAAGGGAAATTTGATAACCCTATAGCAAAATAAATAAAATACGGGTTAATTGCCCAATCGAATAGCATGTCATGCGCTTAAGTATAATAGTCGGTTAATTGTTCATGTGTATTTGGTTTACCTCGTGGAATCATGTCTTATGAGGATATATTGAAAAATTTAAAAAGGTAGAAGTGTGGCATTTGGTTTGGTATTTTTCAGAAAGAAAGAAAAAAAATGATTCCTGATTCCATGAGCTCAAAAACAAGCCGAGATTCTAATCATCCCATTTTTTATGGACCAATTAACATTTTATTTACGTTTTTCATTTCATGTGCCTTCTGCATGTTTTAATGGCCATAGTACATTTCAGGTGACCATCATCCATCATGAAACTTGAGTGACCTGTCGTGTGCGTATATACGCAAAAGGCAAAAAGCTAGTAATGGAATGTCGTAAATATTTAAGAACCCAACGACGTCTGATAAAAGGTAAAAGTAAAATGTATATGAGGGGTGTTGGAGAGAACTGTGAATAACGAAATAATCAGCCGAGAAAATTACCTTGGATTTTGCATATACCTAAGAGCATCAACTCAAAAACTTAATAAACTTTCAATGAGGGCTATCTATGGTAAAGATTATACATGGATTGCTTGGTGTGTTAAATAAACAATCCACCTATTTCAGTTTGATGTTAAAGTTTTGGAATAATTGTCTATATTGTGGCTGAATCAACTTTATAAAGAAGAAAAAAGTTGCTGGTATAAGATTTTTTTTTCCGGATTTCTATTAGAATACATAGCACAGTTTGGGTAACTTTGTCCAGGTAAAGAGTGGTCAGAATTTTTTTAGGGAAAAGATAAATCTATGGTCGTGGTTTGTTCAACTTTAGTGTTAGTTTAAATGTTTTATTAATTGGTGTTGTTTATTAATTTCTCATAATAAATGGTTTACTAAATTTTATTTCTCCTAATTAAACTAATAAATGTATATTCCATTAATTGCTTAAATGATATTATTAATGTTTTATTAAATTGGTGTCTTATTAATTGTTTATGATGAATGATTTATTAAACTTTTTTTCCCTTAATTAATTTAATAAATATATAATTTCATTAATAAATATTTTTACTAAAAATTATATCAATCGAAAATGTTAGTGTTTGTTTCTCATAAGTGATGGTTGTGATTGGGAATAAAGATGCATCTAACAGGCTCAGATCACATGTCCCGTATTTTTCAGTCTCTTCCTGTCCTAGCCAATCACAGTACGCCACCTGTTTTTCGCTATATTGTTTTATTTGTAAATTCATGACGAGTTTATATTCACCTAATGTCATTGTCGATCACTAAAACTACCCTTTCTTTGGTTCTTTGTCTTTTCAAAGATGATTTTATATCTACTCCTCTCTGATAAACTTCAATAACATGTTAAAGATCGTAAAAACAAGGACTTTTATATAATGAGTGCATTTTTTCTTTCTTTTTTTGAGAATAAAAAAAACAATTAAAAAAAAAAAAAAAAACGGGAATGTCGTTGAGATCCACAACCACATATCCAGTTTGATGTGTTCAAATCCAAAAAAAATATTAAGTTCACGGAAGATTGTTTTAAGTTGAGAGAACGACAATCCAAAAGATGGTGAAAACATGAGTGGAAGAAAATTGGTGGAAATATGATTAAGAAAGAAAAAGGGCTTATAATTGAGAAAACCTCTGAAGAGAAACAGAAAGGTTTAAGTTTCGAACCCAAAACTAAAATCACCATCCACATATTACTACTCATAAAATTAGGTCTCTAAAATCTACCATTATAATCGCGTATAACTATATTGTAGATTTATAAAATGAAGAGCAAAGTACAATCGATAGTTCATCGAATGTTGCTTTCGATTTAGGATTAGGAACCAAAGTATAATTGAAACTATAATTTTTTGGCTTGGGATTTTATGTTAATTGATTGAGGAATTTATCATATATTTACTGGACTGTAATGACTATATAAAAAAAAATTCCGTGAACATTATCATGAACAATGAGGACCATGAAGACAACCGTGTCATATTAGACGTCGTTATCTATTACTTAAATACTTTTAAAGAAAGCAGGTGGCGCACTGTCATTAGTTGGGTGGTGCAATGTCATGTTAAAAATAATAGTAAATAAATTACTCTATTAATGGTTATTTAAATACATTTTTATTAACTAATACTTAGATTTGCTAATAATTATATAAATGGCCATAATGGTGGCTTTGGTGGGGTTCATGAGCAGTGGAGATGACAAAAACATTATGGTGTTATGGACGGTGGTCGCGGAAGCTATTTCGGTAGCAAGAGTGGTGATGGATGGTGTTTTGGGGTTGGTAACTATTGTTGAACAACCTTGGCCGGTTAAAAACAAAATGCACTCATGTCCTTCAATTATACTAGCAGGTATTTGATTAATTTTTTTTTCTGTTTTTCCAAATCGAGATAGTTGCATAGTCTTATATTACTGTCATTTTTTTTTAGTAATTGTTCTTATTTTTATATGGCTTTGAACCTCAATCAAAACAAATGACAAAAAATGACAATTATGGTTATTTCATCGTACATGGTATGGTTTTATTTTGGATGTTCTGCCAAGCTTTCGACAAGCACAATTGGGTGGCGATGGGCTTAATCTCAATTTTTTTAATGGATTATGTTATTTTCATGAAGTTCATTTACCCGAACATGTATTTTTCATGGTCGCTTTATTCTTTATATTCTCAAACTTTGATCATATGCTAAATATCTTATCTCAACTTTGTTGTTATGGATTTTTAAAATGTTAGTCTTTTGTGTACATAACTATTATAAATGATAGAACAATTATTTCTTTTACGTACATGTTTACTACTATAACTCTATAAGATAATGCAAAGAAGATATTGATAACGCACACATGTTTACAACTATTATTTTTTCATCGAGACTCTTTCCCTACTTTATTAAGAGGATTGCTCGGGCGAGCTCACATGATTTTAATTTTTCAGGTAACAAGCGCAAAAATAATGCTAATTGATTGTAAGAATTACGAAACCAAGAGATTTATAAGGCGTTTCACACAAAAATATCCCTTACTAAATGTTTTGACGTTATTTTTATCCAATGATGGATAACAGAGTCTACTGGTATTCAATTTTTTGACGTTATTTAGCTAACCATAGTTTCATCATTTTTTATGCATGGAATAACCGCACATTTGGAAGGTCAAGATCGTAGAATGTATATGGGTTTTGAGGAAAATGAGATCTCATTGAATTCGTAAGAACATAACATGTGATATTTATTGTTGAGTCCATACTAGGTTTTAATATTTTTGGACTATTTTTTTAGGGGGAAAAAGTCAACAAGGATCTGGACATTTTTAAGGCTTAACCAACTATTTAGGACGGATGAACTCAGGCGACGTAAATCTATGTTTTGATTTTGCACGGTCATTAAAATAAGGTAAATTCGGAAGTGGAATATCATTTCAAATGACCCATAAAATACCTTTGTAAACTTTAAAACATATAACATTTTTTTTTTGGAAAGAGAGTGTAAAATTAATTATGATTAATTCGTGAATTGAGGATATAACTCTAACATATTTTGGAAGATGTAAAAGTGTCAAACATACTAGAAATAAATCATATATGAGTATATGAAAAAGGATTTATAGATTAAAGACCGGAAATATCAATCGGTTTTTTTCTTAACTTTTGATAAAGAGGACAAAACAACAAATAATAAGTATTAATCATAATATCGGAACACCGGAAACTGATATCAAATAAAATTGTGCCCGTGCCGTTACGGCACGGGTTAAGCCCTAGTTTTCTCACATAATACAAATACTTACGAAAAATAAAGCAAAGCTAGCACTAGCCATCATTTAGAAAAATGGTTGCCACAATTAATAGCTTGTCGTGCGAGTAAAGTAAAAGAAAATAATAAAAATAATAAACGAGCAAATAGAGATGGAAAAAAAAACCTGGCGTTATAGGATGACCCTGAAAGAATTAGGGGCGACTTTTTTGTTCCCAACTCATGGGCACGGTTATGGGATGTCTTAATTTTTGGAGATTACTTAAGTGCCCTTACATTATCGGTAATTAGTATAGTGGTATTATTTACCGATTGTTAAAGTATGAAACTAGAAATGGAACTTGTGGCCGTTAATAATCGGTAGATAAGTGAAGTTCATAAATAACTTCATAAACTGCCGATTACTCAACCCAATCTCGAAATTTTTACCGACTTATTAATAGGACGTTTGGTGAAGTTCATACACTACCGATTATTCTAGTTCCCAAATTCGAAACAACTGAGATTTTGACAAAAACAAAATTGGGGCAACTTCATAATCGGAGGTTACGTTACCTTATTAACCTACCGATTATTGTAGTTCCCAAATTCGAAAAATTAGTGATTCCGGCAAAAACAAAATTTGGGTCAACTTTATAATCAGACTTCAGATTAACTTATTAATCTACCGATTATTGTAGTTCCAAAATTTGAAAACTTTGAGATTTCGGCAAAAACAAAATTTGGGGAAACTGTATAATCGGACGTCAGATTAACTTATTAATCTACCGACTATTGTAGTTCCAAAATTTGAAAACTTTGAGATATCGGAAAAAACAAAATTTGGGGCAACTTTATAATCGGAAGTTTGGTTAACTTATTAACCTACCGATTATGTAGTCGGTCATCTACAAAACAGAGCCGTTGATACTCTAAACTATATAAGGATGGTATCCTTTTACCCTCTATGGAACACAAATACATTTAAACTCTATCCAACATCATCTTCAACATCATGGCCCAACCATTCATTAATCCAACGGAGTTCACGATAGAATAATATTTATCTTTATGTAGGCGCTATGTTCAATTATATCGGATACGAGGAGAAGAACGTAGGAAAGGAGGCGTTATGAGTATGAGTTATTTGGTGAGAAGTCACGAAAAATTCTGTGCCGACACCGGTAACCCAAATAACCGTCACTCCGCTGATCTTTTCTGCCGAGTTGGTTCAATAAACGGACACGTCGAAAAATTCCTCCATTTAATATCGATTGAGAGGTGAAACCAATGATGAGGTTATAGCACGATCTCTCGGGGAATGGCGGAGATGGAAAAGATGAAGCTTCTGTTATGAAGCTCAATTCAGAATCCTGAGGGAGATGGAAAGATTTAATCCGTTTAGGACTCGTCCAACACGTCCTGTAATAAAATTGTGGAAGTTCAATCAATAGTTATGATTGTAAAATCATTATGGTTTGTAGGTGATATCGTAATGATTTTCAACTTATTTATGACAATCGGAAGTTTGAATTCTTTACCTAACTCCCGATTATACTCCAATGGCTATTTCGTTCAAAATACACTAGTTGTGCCTCGAAAACCACACACAATCGGTGAATAATACATATTAATAATCCTCTGATTATAGGACTCTAATGAAACTGAGAACTCTGTTGACAAAAAAACACATAATCAATAATACATAACGATACATAGCTTTCGATTATAGATAATCGGTAGTAAGTGTTCAATCCTTTTCTACCGATTATATGTAATAATTGTACGTAATTTCATTACACTATTGTAAAAGTACGCATCAATGGCCATATTTTCAAAAAAAGAAAAAAAATATGTTGGGACTCTCATCTATATAAGGAGGGTAAACTCTTCTTATTTATGCACTAAAGAACACATATATATCGTCCTGTATTCTACAAATAGATTTTCCATTTTCTACTATTGTGAATTCATTCTATATCTAGACTTACAAGCATGGCAACGTTTGACGCAGCTGAAGATTTGGTCATTGTCAAAACATGGTATCACGAAACAAGACGTGAAGATGTCATAGCCGGAATGAACGCACCCGAAATCTTTTGGTGGAGGGTATATAGCAAATTTGTGCGAGAGTATGGAAATCCAAAGCAAAGAGCACTCCAACAAGTTCATGATCGTTTCCGACTTGTCCAAAAAGGGGTAAATGATTACAAAATGATACAAAAGAGGATCTTTAACGCTATCCACTTAAGATTGTCGATCCAACAATTTGTAAGTATTTGCATACTTCCTTTACATAACACCGGGTGGCTAAACTATACGAACTTGATATTATTTTTTATTGGTTGTTTTATGTAGGAGACTCTCGCAAAAAGGCAGTACTTAGGGGGGAAAGGATAAGAATTCATATATGATGGAAGTTATGAATTTCTGAAGTCCTTAGTCACAATTTAGGGAAAAATTAGTTACAATCGGAAGGTATTATGTAATTTATTCTACCGATTCTGGGAAATTTTTTCAATTTTTATCTCAGAGTTTGGTTACAATAGGAAGTTATTATGTAATGTATTCTACCGATTCTGAGAAAATTTTCCAATTTTTATCCCAGAGTTTGGTTATAATCGGAAGTTAGTATGTAACGTAATCTACCGATTCTGGGAATTTTTTTCAATTTCACTGTCAGAGTTTGGTTACAATCGGAAGTTAGTATGTATTGTAATCTACCGATTCTGGAATATCTCAAAAAAGTGGAATTTCATTACAAAAAGCTGATACAATTGGTTGATATATCATATGATATAACTACTGACTGTATCATATATCTTCACATTTTCTTACAAAAAAAGTACAAATAGGGAGGTTCAAAATCCATCTTCCAAACATGACGATCATTCATCGTCATCATCCGAGGGGACCAATTCGAGTAGGCCTTCCGGATAGTTGTTGTTCATGACATGATCCCAGTCCAACATGTTGGTTTCATATAGTTTCAACCAATCCTTACAATGATTTGTTGGGAAGTAATACATCCAACCACTCAACGGAGGTAATGGACCATCTCTCTTTACTCTTAAACCGATAAAATGCATATCATTCACATATTCCATAACAATTCATCTATCTTTAACCGATTCATCGCAAACCTTCCTTGTAGGTGCAATTGTTAAAGATTGTCCATACTTAGGAGGAACAAAGAAATGTACCACGCAATTCAAAACGTCCGCTAGGAGATATCCGCATCTAGGCATTGTCATCCAATACTTGGCTCCGATTGTCTTAAATCCTTTTTGGCACTTTACACGTGCATATAAATCTTTGAACTCTTGTTCTTTGTCGTATCTATCTCC